>NW_027488671.1:0-659546 GCF_050948215.1 Halictus rubicundus | reverse complement strand
AGGATTAGGATATAGAGGATAAGGATAGGATAGAGGAGTAGGATAGGATAGACGGATAGGATAGGATAGAGGATAGGATAGGATAGAGGATAGAGGAATAGGATAGAGGATAGCGATAGGATAGAGGATAGGATAGGATAGAGGATAGGATAGGATAGAGGATAGGATAGGATAGAGGATAGGATAGGATAGCAGGATAGGATAAGGATAGGACGGATAGGATAGGATAGCGATAGAAGGATAGAGGATAGGATAGGATAGAGGATAGGATAGGATAGAGGATAGGATAGGATAGAGGATAGGATATTATAGAGGGAAAGGATAGGATAGAGGATAGGATAGGAATCAGAGGAGAGGATAGGATAGAGGATAGGATAGGATAGAGGATAGGAAGGATAGAGGATAGGATAGGATAGAGGATAGGATAGGATAGAGGATAGGACTAGGATAGAGGATAGGATAGGATAGAGGATAGGCTAGGATAGGATAGAGGATAGGATAGGATAGAGGATAGGATAGGATAGAGATAGGATAGGATAGGGGATAGAGATAGGAATAGAGGATAGGATAGGATAAAGGATAGGATAGGATAGAGGATAGGATAGGAATAGAGGATAGGATAGGATAGAGGACTGAGACGATATAGGATAGGATAGAGATAGAGGATAGGATAGGAAAAGAGGATAGGATAGGATAGAGGATAGGATATGATAGAGGATAGGATAGGATAGAGGATAGGATAGGATAGAGGATAGGATAGGATAGAGGATAGGATAGGATAGAGGATAGGATAGGATAGAGGATAGGATAGGATAGTCGGATAGGGATAGAGGATAGGATAGGATAGAGGATAGGATAGTATAGAGAAGGATAGATAGAGGATAGGATAGGATAGAGTAGGATAGGATAGAGGATAGGATAGGATAGAGGATAGGATAGGATAGAGGATAGGATAGGATAGAGGATAGGTAGGATAGAGGGATAGGATAGGATAGAGGATAGGATAGGATAGAGGATAGGATAGGATAGAGGATAGGATAGGATAGAGGATAGGATAGGATAGAGGATAGGATAGGATAGAGGATAGGATAGGATAGAGGATAGGAGAGGATAGAGGATAGGATAGGATAGAGGATAGGATAGGATAGAGGATAGGATAGGATAGAGGATAGGATAGGATAGAGGATAGGATAGGATAGAGGATAGGATAGGATAGAGGATAGGATGGATAGAGGATAGGATAGGATAGAGAGATAGGATAGGATAGAGGATAGGATAGGATAGAGGATAGGATAGGATAGAAGAGGATAGGATAGGATAGAGGATAGGATAGGATAGAGGATAGGATAGGATAGAGGATAGGATAGGATAGAGGATAGGATAGGATAGAGGATAGGATAGGATAGAGGATAGGATAGGATAGAGGATAGGATAGGATAGAGGATAGGATAGGATAGAGGATAGGATAGGATAGAGGATAGGATAGGATAGAGGATAGGATAGGATAGAGGATAGATAGGATAGAGGATGGATAGGATAAGGATAGGAATAGAGGATAGGATAGGATAGAGAGGATAGGATAGGATAGAGGATAGGATAGGATAGAGGATAGGATAGGATAGAGGATAGGATAGAGGATAGGATAGGATAGAGGATAGGATAGGATAGAGGATAGGATAGGATAGAGGATAGGATAGGATAGAGGATAGGATAGGATAGAGGATAGGATAGGATAGAGGATAGGATAGGATAGAGGATAGGATAGGATAGGATAGAGGATAGGATAGGATAGAGGATAGGATAGGATAGGATAGGATAGGATAGAGGATAGGATAGGATAGAGGATAGGATTAGGATAGAGGATAGGAGGATAGAGGATAGGATAGGATAGAGGAGAGGATAGGATAGAGGATAGGATAGGATAGAGGATAGGATAGATAGGATAGGATAGGATAGAGGATAGGATAGGATAGAGGATAGGATAGGATAGAGGATAGGATAGGATAGAGGATAGGATAGGATAGGATAGGATAGGATAGAGGATAGGATAGGATAGAGGATAGGATAGGATAGAGGATAGGATAGGATAGAGGATAGGATAGGATAGAGGATAGGATAGGATAGAGGATAGGATAGGATAGAGGATAGGATAGGATAGAGGATAGGATAGGATAGAGGATAGGATAGGATAGAGGATGGATAGGATAGGAGGATAGGATAGGATAGAAGGATAGGATAGGATAGGGATAGGATAGGATAGGATAGAGGATAGGATAGGATAGAGGATAGGATAGGATAGAGGATAGGAGGATAGGATAGGATAGGATAGGATAGGATAGGAAGGAGAGGATAGGATAGGATAGAGGATAGGATAGGATAGAGGATAGGATAGGATAGAGGATAGGATAGGATAGAGGATAGGATAGGATAGAGGATAGGATAGGATAGAGGATAGGATAGGATAGAGGATAGGATAGGATAGAGGATAGGATAGGATAGAGGATAGGATAGGAAGAGGATAGGATAGGATAGAGGATAGGATAGGATAGAGGATAGGATAGGATAGAGGATAGGATAGGATAGGATAGAGGATAGGATAGATAGAGGATAGGATAGGATAGAGGATAGGATAGGATAGAGGATAGGATAGGATAGAGGATAGGATAGGATAGAGGATAGGATAGGAGGATTGGATAGGATAGAGGATAGAGGATAGGAATAGAGGATAGGATAGGATTAGGATTGGATAGGATAGAGGATAGGATAGGATAGAGGATAGGATAGGATAGAGGATGGATAGGATAGAGGATAGGATAGGATAGAGGATAGGATAGGATAGAGGATAGGATAGGATAGAGGATAGGATAGGATAGAGGATAGGATAGGATAGAGGATAGGATAGGATAGGATAGATAGAGGATAGGGATAGGATAGAGGATAGGATAGGATAGGGATAGGATAGGGAGATAGGATAGAGGATAGGATAGGATAGAGGATAGGATAGGATAGGATAGGATAGGATAGAGGATAGGATAGGATAGGATAGAGGATAGGATAGGATAGAGGATAGGATAGGATAGAGGATAGGATAGGATAGAGGATAGGATAGGATAGGATAGGAGGATAGGATAGAGGATAGGATAGGATAGAGGATAGGATAGGATAGAGGATAGGATAGGATAGAGGATAGGATAGGATAGAGGATAGGATAGGATAGAGGATAGGATAGATGAGGATAGGATAGGATAGAGGATAGGATAGGATATAGGTTTGGATAGGATTGAGGATAGGATAGGATAGAGGATAGGATAGGATAGAGGATAGATTAGGATAGGATAGAGGATAGGATAGGATAGAGGATAGGATAGGATAGAGAATGGGATAGAGAGGATAGGATAGGATAGAGATAGGGATAGGATAGAGGATAGGATAGGACTAGAGGGATAGGATAGGATAGAGGATAGGATAGGATAGAGGATAGGATAGGATAGAGGATAGGATAGGATAGAGGATAGGATAGGATAGAGGATAGGATAGGATAAAGGTTTGGATAGGATAGAGGATAGGATAGGATAGAGGATAGGATAGGATAGAGGATACGATTAGGATTGGATAGGATAGAGGATAGGATAGGGAAGAGGATAGGATGAGAGATTGGATAGGATAGAGGATAGGATAGGACAGAGGATAGGATAGATAGAGGATAGGATAGGATAGGATAGATAGGATAGAGGATAGGATAGGATAGAGGATAGGATAGGATAGGGATAGGATAGGATAGGATAGGATAGGATAGAGATAGGATAGGATAGAGGATAGGATAGGATAGAGGATAGGATAGGATAGAGGATAGGATAGGATAGAGGATAGGATAGGATAGAGGATAGGATAGGATAGAGGATAGGATAGGATAGAGGATAGGATAGGATAGAGGATAGGATAGGGGATTGGA
Source organism: Halictus rubicundus (assembly GCF_050948215.1). Lineage (NCBI taxonomy): Eukaryota > Metazoa > Arthropoda > Insecta > Hymenoptera > Halictidae > Halictus > Halictus rubicundus. The sequence continues at coordinate 655,594 of NW_027488671.1, read as the reverse complement.
TAGTATAGAGGACAGGAGACGATTAGAGGATAGGATAGGATAGAGGATAGAATAGGATAGAGGATAGGATAGGATAGAGGGATAGGATAGGATAGAGGATAGGATAGGATAGAGGATAGGATAGGATAGAGGATAGGATAGGATAGAGGATAGGATAGGATAGAGGATAGGATAGATAGAGGATAGGATAGGATAGAGGATAGGATAGGATAGAGGATAGGATAGGATAGAGGATAGGATAGGATAGAGGATACGATATAGGATTGGATAGGATAGAGGATAGGATAGGAAAGAGGATAGGATAGGATAGAGATGGGATAGGATAGAGGATAGGATAGGATAGAGGATAGGATATGATAGAGGATAGGATAGGATAGAGGATAGGATAGGATAGATGATATTGTAGGATAGAGGAATCATAGGACAGAGGATACGATATTATAGAGGATAGGATAGCATAGCGGAAAGGGTAGGATAGAGGATAGGATAGGGGATTGGATAGTATATAGGACATGAGACGATAGAGGATGGAGGATAGGATAGGATAGGATAGGAGAGGATAGGATAGGATAGAGGATAGGATAGGATAGAGGATAGGATAGGGATAGAGGATAGGATAGGATAGAGGATAGGATAGGATAGAGGATAGGATAGGATAGAGGATAGGATAGGATAGAGGATAGGATAGGATAGAGGATAGGATAGGATAGAGGATAGGATAGGATAGAGGATAGGATAGGATAGAGGATAGGATAGGATAAAAGGATAGGATAGGATAGAGGATAGGATAGGATAGAGGATAGAATAGGATAGATGATAGGATGGGATAGAGGATAGAATAGGATAGAGGATAGGATAGGATAGAGGATAGTATAGGATAGAGGATAGGATAGAATAGAGGATAGGATAGGATAAAGGATAGGATAGGAAGAGGATAGGATAGGATAGAGGATAGGATAGGATAGAGGATAGGATAGAGGATAGGGATAGAGGATAGGATAGAGGAGGATAGGATAGAGGATAGGATAGGTAATTGGATAGGATAGGTAATTGGATAGGATAGAGTATAGGATAGGTAGAGGATAGGATAGGATAGAGGATATAATAGGATTAGAGGATAGGATAGGACAGAGGATAGGATAGGAAAGAGGATAGGATAGGATAGAGGGTAGGATAGGATAGAGGATAGGATAGAGGATAGGATAGAGGATAGGATAGGATAGAGGATAGGATAGGATAGAGGATAGAGTAGGATAGAGGATAGGATAGGATAAAGGATAGGTTTGGATAGAGGGTCGGATAGAGGATAGAATAGGATAGAGGATAGGATAGGATAGAGGGTAGTATAGGATAGAGGATAGGATAGAATAGAGGATAGGATAGGATAAAGGATAGGATAGGATAGAGGATAGGATAGGATAGGATAGAGGATAGGATAGGATAGGATAGAGGATAGGATAGGATAGGATAGGATAGAGATAGGATAGGATAGAGGAAACGATAGGATAGAAGATAGGATAGGATAGATGATAGGATAGGAAAGAGGGTAGGATAGGATAGAGGATAGATTATAGGATAGGATAGAGGATAGGATAGGATAGAGGATAGTATAGGATAGAGGAAAGGATAGGATAGAGGATAGGATAGGTAATTGGATAGGATAGAGGATAGGATAAGGTAGAGTATAGTATAGGATAGAGGATAGGATAGGATAGAGGATAGGATAGGATAAAGGATAGAGATAGGATAGAGGATAGGATAGGATAGAGGATAGTATAGGATAAAGGATAGGATAGGATAGAGGATAGGATAGGACAGAGGATAGGATAGGATAGAGGATAGGATAGGATAGAGGATAGGATAGAGGATAGGATAGGTAATTGGACAGGATAGAGTATACGATAAGGGTAGAGGATAGGATAGGATAGAGGATAGTATAGGATAGAGGATAGGATAGAATAGAGGATAGGATATGATAACGGATAGGATAGGATAGAGGATAGGATAGGATAGGATAGAGGATAGGATAGGATAGGATAGAGGATAGGATAGAGGATAGGATAGAGGATAGGATAGGATAGAGGATAGGATAGGATAGAGGAGAGGATAGGATAGAGGATAGGATAGGATAGAGGATAAGATAGAGGATAGGATAGGATAGAGGATAGGATAGGATAGAGGATGGGATAGGATAGAGGATAGGATATGATAGAGGATAGGATAGGATAGAGGCCCGGATAGAGGATAGGATAGGATACAGGATCGGATAGAGGATAGGATAGGATAGAGGATAGGATAGGATAGAGGATAGAGTAGGATAGAGGATAGGATAGTATAAAGGATAGGATTGGATAGAGGATCGGATAGAGGATATAATAGGATAGAGGATAGGATAGGATAGAGGATAGTATAGGATAGAGGATAGGATAGAGTAGAGGATAGGATAGGATAAAGGAGAGGATAGGATAGAGGATAGGATAGGATAGAGGATAGGATAGTATATAGAGGATAGAATAGGATAGATGATATTATAGGATAGAGGATAGGATATGATAGAGTAAACGATATTATAGAGGATAGGATAGGATAGAGGATCGGATAGAGGATAGGATAGGATAGAGGATGGTATAGAGGATAGGATAGAGGATAGGATAGGATAGAGGATAGGATGGGATAGAGGATAGGATAGGATAGAGGATAGGATAGGATAGAGGATAGTATAGGATAGAGAATAGGATAGAATAGAGGCTAGGATAGGATAAAGGATAGGATAGGATAGAGGATAGGATAGGATAGGATAGAGGATAGGATAGGATAGGATAGAGGATAGGATAGAGGATAGGATAGGATAGAGGATAGGATAGGATAGGATAGAGGATAGGATAGAGGATAGGATAGGATAGAGGATCGGATAGAGGATAGGATAGGATAGAGGATAGGATAGGATAGAGGAAAGGACAGGATAGAAGATAGGATAGGATAGATGATAGGATAGGAAAGAGGGTAGGATAGGACAGAGGATAGAGTATAGGATAGGATAGAGGATAGGATAGGATGGAGGAGAGGATAGGATAGAGGATAGGATAGGATAGGATAGAGGATAGGATAGGATAGAGGATAGAATAGGATTGAGGAGCGTTTAGGATAGAGGTTAGGATATGATAGAGGATAGGATAGGATACGATAGAGGATAGGATAGAATAGAGGATAGGATAGGATAACGGATAGGTTGGGATAGAGGATAGGATAGGATAGGATAGAGGATAGGATAGGGATCGGGATAGGATAGGATAGGGGATAGGATAGGATAGGATAGAGGATAGGATAGGATAGGGGATAGGATAGGATAGAGGATAGGATAGAGGATAGGATAGGATAGAGGATAGGATAGGTAATTGGATATGATAGAGGATAGGATAAGGTAGAGGATAGTATAGGATAGAGGATAGGATAGGATAGAGGATAGGATAGGATAAAGGATAGGATAGGATAGAGGATAGGATAGGATAGTGGATAGGATAGGATAAAGGATAGGATTGGATAGAGGATCGGATAGAGGATAGGATAGGATAGAGGATAGGATAGGATAGAGGATAGTATAGGATAGAGGATAGGATAGAATAGAGGATAGGATAGGATACAGTATAGGATAGGATAGAGGATAGGATAGGATAGGATAGAGGATAGGATAGGATAGGATAGAGGATAGGATAGAGGATAGGATAGAGGGATAGGATAGGATAGAGGATAGGATAGGATAGAGGATAGGATAGGATAGAGGAGAGGATAGGATAGAGGATAGGATAGGATAGAGGATAAGATAGAGAGGATAGGATAGGATAGAGGATAGGATAGGATAGAGGATGGGATAGGATAGAGGATAGGATATGATAGAGGATAGGATAGGATAGAGGATCGGATAGAGGATAGGATAGGATAGAGGATCGGATAGAGGATAGGATAGGATAGAGGATAGAGTAGGATAGAGGATAGGATAGTATAAAGGATAGGAGTGGATAGAGGATCGGATAGAGGATAGAATAGGATAGAGGATAGGATAGGATAGAGGATAGTATAGAATAGAGGATAGGATAGAGTAGAGGTTAGGATAGGATACAGGAGAGGATAGGATAGAGGATAAGATAGGATAGAGGATAGGATAGTATAGAGGATAGAATAGGATAGATGATATTATAGGATAGAGGATAGGATATGATAGAGTAAACGATATTATAGAGGATAGGATAGGATAGAGGATCGGATAGAGGATAGGATAGGATAGAGGATGGTATAGAGGATAGGATAGAGGATAGGATAGGATAGAGGATAGGATAGGATAGATGATAGGATAGGATAGAGGATAGTATAGGATAGAGAATAGGGATAGAATAGAGGATAGGATAGAATAAAGGATAGGATAGGATAGAGGATAGGATAGGATAGGATAGAGAGGATAGGATAGGATAGGATAGAGGATAGGATAGAGGATAGGATAGGATAGAGGATAGGATAGGATAGAGGATAGGATAGAGGATAGGATAGGTAATTGGACAGGATAGAGTATACGATAAGGTAGAGGATAGGATAGGATAGAGGATAGTATAGGATAGAGGATAGGATAGAATAGAGGATAGGATAGGATAACGGATAGGATAGGATAGAGGATAGGATAGGATAGGATAGAGGATAGGATAGGGTAGAGGATAGGATAGGATAGAGGATAGGATAGAGGATCGGATAGAGGATAGGATAGGATAGAGGAAAGGATAGGATAGAGGATAGGATAGGTAATTGGATAGGATAGAGGATAGGATAAGGTAGAGGATAGTATAGGATAGAGGATAGGATAGGATAGAGGATAGGATAGGATAAAGGATAGGATAGGATAGAGGATAGGATAGGATAGAGGGATCGGACAGAGGATAGGATAGGATAGAGGATAGGATAGGATAGAGGATAGAGTAGGATAGAGAATAGGATAGAATAGAGGATAGGATAGGATACAGGATAGGATAGGATAGAGGATAGGATAGGATAGGGTAGAGGATAGGATAGGATAGGATAGAGGATAGGATAGAGGATAGGATAGGATAGAGGATAGGATAGGATAGAGGATAGGATAGGATAGAGGAGAGGATAGGATAGAGGATAGGATAGGATAGATGATATTATAGGATAGAGGATAGGATATGATAGTGTAAACGATATTATAGAGGATAGGATAGGATAGAGGATCGGATAGAGGATAGGATAGGATAGAGGATCGGATAGAGGATAGGATAGGATAGAGGATGGTATAGAGGATAGGATAGAGGATAGGATAGGATAGAGGATAGGACAGGAAAGAGGATAGGATAGGATACGATAGATTATAGGATAGATGATAGGATAGGATAGAGGATCTGATAGAGGATACGATCGGATAGAGGATAGGATAGGATAGAGGATCGGATAGGTAATTGGATAGGATAGGGGAGAGGATAAGGTAGAGGCTAGTATAGGATAGAGGATCTGATAGAGAATAGGATAGGATGGAGGATAGGATAGGATAGAGGATAGTATAGGATAGAGGATAGGATAGAATAGAGGATAGGATAGGATAAAGGATAGGATAGGATAGAGGATATAATAGGATAGAGGATAGAATAGGATAGAGGATAGGATAGTATAGAGGATAGGATAGAGCATCGGATAGAGGATAGGATAGGATAGAGGAAAGGATAGGATAGAGGATAGGATAGGTAATTGCATAGGATAGAGGATAGGATAAGGTAGAGGATAGTATAGGATAGAGGATAGGATAGGATAGAGGATAGAATATGATAAAGGATAGGATAGGATAGAGGATAGGATAGGATAGAGGTTAGGATAGGATAGAGGATAGGATAGGATAGAGGATAGGATAGAGGATAGGATAGAGGATAGGATAGGTAATTGGATAGGATAGAGTATAGGATAAGGTAGAGGATAGGATAGGATAGAGGATATAATAGGATAGAGGATAGGATAGGATAGAGGATAGGATAGGAAAGAGGATAGGATAGGATAGAGGGTAGAGTAGGATAGAGGATAGGATAGGATAAAGGATAGGATTGGATAGAGGATCGGATAGAGGATAGAATAGGATAGAGGATAGGATAGGATAGAGGATAGTATAGGATAGAGGATAGGATAGAGTAGAGGATAGGGATAGGATAAAGGATAGGATAGGATAAAGGATAGGATTGGATAGAGGATCGGATAGAGGATAGAATAGGATAGAGGATAGGATAGGATAGAGGATAGTATAGGATAGAGGATAGGATAGAGTAGAGGATAGGATAGGATAAAGGATAGGATAGGATAGAGGATAGGATAGGATAGGATAGAGGATAGGATAGGATAGAGGATAGGATATGATAGAGGATAGGATAGGATAGAGGATCGGATAGAGGATAGGATAGGATAGAGGATCGGATAGAGGATAGGATAGGATAGAGGATAGGATAGGATAGAGGATAGAGTAGGATAGAGGATAGGATAGGATAAAGGATAGGATTGGATAGAGGATCGGATAGAGGATAGAATAGGATAGAGGATAGGATAGGATAGAGGATAGTATAGGATAGAGGATAGGATAGAGTAGAGGATAGGATAGGATAAAGGATAGGATAGGATAGAGGATAGGATAGGATAGGATAGAGGATAGGATAGGATAGGATAGAGGATATTATAGGATAGGATAGAGGATAGGATAGAGGATAGGATAGGATAGAGGATAGGATAGGATAGAGGATAGATAGGATAGAGGATAGGATTGGATAGAGGATAGGATAGGATAGAGGATCGGATATAGGATAGGATAGGATAGAGGATAGGATAGGTAATTGCATAGGATAGAGGATAGGATAAGGTAGAGGATAGTATAGGATAGAGGATAGGATAGGATAGAGGATAGGATATGATAAAGGATAGGATAGGATAGAGGATAGGATAGGATAGAGGTTAGGATAGGATAGAGGATAGGATAGGATAGAGGATAGGATAGAGGATAGGATAGAGGATAGGATAGGTAATTGGATAGGATAGAGTATAGGATAAGGTAGAGGATAGGATAGGATAGAGGATATAATAGGATAGAGGATAGGATAGGATAGAGGATAGGATAGGAAAGAGGATAGGATAGGATAGAGGGTAGAGTAGGATAGAGGATAGGATAGGATAAAGGATAGGATTGGATAGAGGATCGGATAGAGGATAGAATAGGATAGAGGATAGGATAGGATAGAGGATAGTATAGGATAGAGGATAGGATAGAGTAGAGGATAGGATAGGATAAAGGATAGGATAGGATAGAGGATAGGATAGGATAGGATAGAGGATAGGATAGGATAGAGGATAGGATATGATAGAGGATAGGATAGGATAGAGGATCGGATAGAGGATAGGATAGGATAGAGGATCGGATAGAGGATAGGATAGGATAGAGGATAGGATAGGATAGAGGATAGAGTAGGATAGAGGATAGGATAGGATAGAGGATAGGATAGTATAGAGGATAGAATAGGATAGATGATATTATAGGATAGATGATAGGATATGATAGAGTAAACGATATTATAGAGGATAGGTTTGGATAGACGATCGGATAGAGGATAGGATAGGATAGAGGATGGTATAGAGGATAGGATAGAGGAGAGGATAGGATAGAGGATAGGATAGGATAGAGGATAGTACAGGATAGAGGATATGATAGAATAGAGGATAGGATAGGATAAAGGATAGGATAGGATAGAGGATAGGATAGGATAGGATAGAGGATAGGATAGGATAGGATAGAGGATAGAGGATAGGATAGGATAGAGGATCGGATAGAGGATAGGATAGGATAGAGGGTAGGATAGGATAGAGGAAAGGATAGGATAGAAGATAGGATAGGATAGATGATAGGATAGGAAAGAGGGTAGGATAGGATAGAGGATAGAGTATAGGATAGGATAGAGGATAGGATAGGATAGAGGAGAGGATAGGATAGAGGATAGGATAGGATAGAGGATAGGATAAGATAGAGGATAGGATAGGATAGGATAGAGGATAGGATAGGATAGAGGATAGAATAGGATTGAGGAGCGTTTAGGATAGAGGATAGGATATGATAGAGGATAGGATAGGATACGATAGAGGATAGGATAGGATAGAGGATAGGATAGGATAGAGGATAGGATAGGATAGAGGATAGGATAGGATAGAGGATAGGATAGAGGATAGGATAGGATAGAGGATAGGATAGGATAGAGGATAGATAGGATAGAGGATAGGATTGGATAGAGGATAGGATAGGATAGAGGATCGGATATAGGATAGGATAGGATAGAGGATAGGATAGGATAGAGGATAGTATAGGATAGAGGATAGGATAGAATAGAGGATAGGATAGGATAACGGATAGGTTGGGATAGAGGATAGGATAGGATAGGATAGAGGATAGGATAGGATAGGGGATAGGATAGGATAGAGGATAGGATAGAGGATCGGATAGAGGATAGGATAGGATAGAGGAAAGGATAGGATAGAGGATGGAATAGGTAATTGGATAGGATAGAGTATAGGATAAGGTAGAGGATAGTATAGGATAGAGGATAGGATAGGATAGAGGATAGGATAGGATAAAGGATAGGATAGGATAGAGGATAGGATAGGATAGAGGATAGGATAGGATAAAGGATAGGATTGGATAGAGGATCGGATAGAGGGTAGGATAGGATAGAGGATAGTATAGGATAGAGGATAGTATAGGATAGAGGATAGGATAGAATAGAGGATAGGATAGGATACAGTATAGGATAGGATAGAGGATAGGATAGGATAGGATAGAGGATAGGATAGGATAGGATAGAGGATAGGATAGAGGATAGGATAGAGGATAGGATAGGATAGAGGATAGGATAGGATAGGATAGAGGATAGGATAGGATAGGATAGAGGATATTATAGGATAGGATAGAGGATAGGATAGAGGATAGGATAGGATAGAGGATCGGATAGAGGATAGGATAGGATAGAGGATAGGATAGGATAGAGGAAACGATAGGATACGATAGATGATAGGATAGGAAAGAGGGTAGGATAGGATAGAGGATAGAGTATAGGATAGGATAGAGGATAGGATAGGATAGGATAAAGGATAGGATAGGATAGAGGATAGGATAGGATAGGATAGAGGATCGGATAGAGGATAGGATAGGATAGAGGATAGGATAGGATAGAGGAAACGATAGGATAGGATAGATGATAGGATAGGAAAGAGGGTAGGATAGGATAGAGGATAGAGTATAGGATAGGATAGAGGATAGGATAGGATAGAGGAGAGGATAGGATAGAGGATAGGATAGGATAGAGGATAGGATAGTATAGAGGATAGAATAGGATAGATGATATTATAGGATAGATGATAGGATACGATAGAGTAAACGATATTATAGAGGATAGGTTTGGATAGACGATCGGATAGAGGATAGGATAGGATAGAGGATGGTATAGAGGATAGGATAGAGGAGAGGATAGGATAGAGGATAGGATAGGATAGAGGATAGTATAGGATAGAGGATAGGATAGAATAGAGGATAGGATAGGATAAAGGATAGGATAGGATAGAGGATAGGATAGGATAGGATAGAGGATAGGATAGGATAGGATAGAGGATAGAGGATAGGATAGGATAGAGGATCGGATAGAGGATAGGATAGGATAGAGGGTAGGATAGGATAGAGGAAAGGATAGGATAGAAGATAGGATAGGATAGATGATAGGATAGGAAAGAGGGTAGGATAGGATAGAGGATAGAGTATAGGATAGGATAGAGGATAGGATAGGATAGAGGAGAGGATAGGATAGAGGATAGGATAGGATAGAGGATAGGATAAGATAGAGGATAGGATAGGATAGGATAGAGGATAGGATAGGATAGAGGATAGAATAGGATTGAGGAGCGTTTAGGATAGAGGATAGGATATGATAGAGGATAGGATAGGATACGATAGAGGATAGGATAGGATACGATAGAGGATAGGATAGGATAGAGGATAGGATAGGATAGAGGATAGGATAGGATAGAGGATAGGATAGGATAGAGGATAGGATAGAGGATAGGATAGGATAGAGGATAGGATAGGATAGAGGATAGATAGGATAGAGGATAGGATTGGATAGAGGATAGGATAGGATAGAGGATCGGATATAGGATAGGATAGGATAGAGGATAGGATAGGATAGAGGATAGTATAGGATAGAGGATAGGATAGAATAGAGGATAGGATAGGATAACGGATAGGTTGGGATAGAGGATAGGATAGGATAGGATAGAGGATAGGATAGGATAGGGGATAGGATAGGATAGAGGATAGGATAGAGGATCGGATAGAGGATAGGATAGGATAGAGGAAAGGATAGGATAGAGGATAGGATAGGTAATTGGATAGGATAGAGTATAGGATAAGGTAGAGGATAGTATAGGATAGAGGATAGGATAGGATAGAGGATAGGATAGGATAAAGGATAGGATAGGATAGAGGATAGGATAGGATAGAGGATAGGATAGGATAAAGGATAGGATTGGATAGAGGATCGGATAGAGGGTAGGATAGGATAGAGGATAGTATAGGATAGAGGATAGTATAGGATAGAGGATAGGATAGAATAGAGGATAGGATAGGATACAGTATAGGATAGGATAGAGGATAGGATAGGATAGGATAGAGGATAGGATAGGATAGGATAGAGGATAGGATAGAGGATAGGATAGAGGATAGGATAGGATAGAGGATAGGATAGGATAGAGGATAGGATAGGATAGAGGAGAGGATAGGATAGAGGATAGGATAGGATAGAGGATAAGATAGAGGATAGGATAGGATAGAGGATAGGATAGGATAGAGGAAAGGATAGGATAGAGGATAGGATAGGTAATTGGATAGGATAGAGTATAGGATAAGGTAGAGGATAGTATAGGATAGAGGATAGGATAGGATAGAGGATAGGATAGGATAAAGGATAGGATAGGATAGAGGATAGGATAGGATAGAGGATAGGATAGGATAAAGGATAGGATTGGATAGAGGATCGGATAGAGGGTAGGATAGGATAGAGGATAGTATAGGATAGAGGATAGTATAGGATAGAGGATAGGATAGAATAGAGGATAGGATAGGATACAGTATAGGATAGGATAGAGGATAGGATAGGATAGGATAGAGGATAGGATAGGATAGGATAGAGGATAGGATAGAGGATAGGATAGAGGATAGGATAGGATAGAGGATAGGATAGGATAGAGGATAGGATAGGATAGAGGAGAGGATAGGATAGAGGATAGGATAGGATAGAGGATAAGATAGAGGATAGGATAGGATAGAGGATAGGATAGGATAGAGGATGGGATAGGATAGAGGATAGGATATGATAGAGGATAGGATAGGATAGAGGATCGGATAGAGGATAGGATAGGATAGAGGATCGGATAGAGGATAGAATAGGATAGAGGATAGGATAGGATAGAGGGTAGGATAGGATAGAGGATAGGATAGTATAGAGGATAGGATAGGATAGATGATATTATAAGATAGAGGATAGGATATGATAGAGTAAACGATATTATAGAGGATAGGATAGGATAGAGGATCGGATAGAGGATAGGATAGGATAAAGGATAGGATAGGATAGAGGATAGGATAGGATAGGATAGAGGATAGGATAGGATAGGATAGAGGATAGGATAGAGGATAGGATAGGATAGAGGATCGGATAGAGGATAGGATAGGATAGGATAGAGGATAGGATAGGATAGGATAGAGGATAGGATAGAGGATAGGATAGGATAGAGGATCGGATAGAGGATAGGATAGGATAGAGGATAGGATAGGATAGAGGATAGGATAGGATAGAGGATAGTATAGGATAGAGAATAGGATAGAATAGAGGATAGGATAGGATAAAGGATAGGATAGGATAGAGGATAGGATAGGATAGGATAGGATAGAGGATAGGATAGAGGATAGGATAGGATAGAGGATCGGATAGAGGATAGGATAGGATAGAGGATAGGATAGGATAGAGGAAAGGATAGGATAGAAGATAGGATAGGATAGATGATAGGATAGGAAAGAGGGTAGGATAGGATAGAGGATAGAGTATAGGATAGGATAGAGGATAGGATAGGATAGAGGAGAGGATAGGATAGGATAGAGGATAGGATAGGATAGAGGATAGGATAGGATAGAGGATAGAATAGGATTGAGGAGCGTTTAGGATAGAGGATAGGATATGATAGAGGATAGGATAGGATACGATAGAGGATAGGATAGGATAGAGGATAGGATAGGATAGAGGATAGGATAGGATAGAGGATAGGATAGAGGATAGGATAGAGGATAGGATAGAGGATAGGATAGGATAGAGGATAGGATAGGGTAGAGGATAGGATAGAATAGAGGATAGGATAGGATACAGTATAGGATAGGATAGAGGATAGGATAAAATAGGATAGAGGATAGGATAGGATAGGATAGAGGATAGGATAGAGGATAGGATAGGATAGAGGATAGGATAGGATAGAGGAGAGGATAGGATAGAGGATAGGATAGGATAGAGGATAAGATAGACGATAGGATAGGATAGAGGATAAGATAGAGGATAGGATAGGATAGAGGATAGGATAGGATAGAGGATGGGATAGGATAGAGGATAGGATATGATAGGGGATAGGATAGGATAGAGGATCGGATAGAGGATAGGATAGGATAGAGGATCGGATAGAGGATAGGATAGGATAGAGGATAGGATAGGATAGAGGATAGAGTAGGATAGAGGATAGGATAGTATAAAGGATAGGATTGGATAGAGGATCGGATAGAGGATAGAATAGGATAGAGGATAGGATAGGATAGAGGATAGTATAGGATAGAGGATAGGATAGAGTAGAGGATAGGATAGGATAACGGATAGGATAGGATAGAGGATAGGATAGGATAGATGATATTATAGGATAGAGGATAGGATATGATAGAGTAAACGATATTATAGAGGATAGGATAGGATAGAGGATCGGATAGAGGATAGGATAGGATAGAGGATGGTATAGAGGATAGGATAGAGGATAGGATAGGATAGAGGATAGGACAGGAAAGAGGATAGGATAGGATACGATAGATTATAGGATAGATGATAGGATAGGATACGATCGGATAGAGGATAGGATAGGATAGAGGATCGGATAGGTAATTGGATAGGATAGGGGAGAGGATAAGGTAGAGGCTAGTATAGGATAGAGGATCTGATAGAGGATAGGATAGGATGGAGGATAGGATAGGATAGAGGATAGTATAGGATAGAGGATAGGATAGAATAGGGGATAGGATAGGATAAAGGATAGGATAGGATAGAGGATATAATAGGATAGAGGATAGAATAGGATAGAGGATAGGATAGTATAGAGGATAGGATAGAGGATCGGATAGAGGATAGGATAGGATAGAGGAAAGGATAGGATAGAGGATAGGATAGGTAATAGGATAGGATAGAGGATAGGATAAGGTAGAGGATAGTATAGGATAGAGGATAGGATAGGATAGAGGAGAGGATAGGATAGAGGATAGGATAGGATAGAGGATAAGATAGAGGATAGGATAGGATACGGGATAGGATAGGATAGAGGATGGGATAGGATAGAGGATAGGATATGATAGAGGATAGGATAGGATAGAGGATCGGATAGAGGATAGGATAGGATAGAGGATCGGATAGAGGATAGGATAGGATAGACGATAGGATAGGATAGAGGATAGAGTAGGATAGAGGATAGGATAGTATAAAGGATAGGATTGGATAGAGGATCGGATAGAGGATAGAATAGGATAGAGGATAGGATAGGATAGAGGATAGTATAGGATAGAGGATAGGATAGTATAGAGGATAGGATAGGATAGAGGATAAGATAGAGGATAGGATAGGATAGGATAGAGGATAGGATAGAGGATAGGATAGGATAGAGGATCGGATAGAGGATAGGATAGGATAGAGGATAGGATAGGATAGAGGATAGTATAGGATAGAGAATAGGATAGAATAGAGGATAGGATAGGATAGGATAGAGGAAAGGATAGGATAGAAGATAGGATAGGATAGATGTTAGGATAGGAAAGAGGGTAGGATAGGATAGAGGATAGAGTATAGGATAGGATAGAGGATAGGATAGGATAGAGGAGAGGATAGGATAGAGGATAGGATAGGATAGAGGATAAGATAGAGGATAGGATAGGATAGGGGATAGGATAGGGTAGAGGATAGGATAGGATAGAGGATCGGATATGATAGAGGATAGGATAGGATAGAGGATCGGATAGAGGATAGGATAGGATAGAGGATCGGATAGAGGATAGGATAGGATAGACGATAGGATATGATAGATTAAACGATATTATAGAGGATAGGATAGGATAGAGGATCGGATAGAGGATAGGATAGGATAAAGGATAGGATAGGATACAGGATAGGATAGGATAGGATAGAGGATAGGATAGGATAGGATAGAGGATAGGATAGAGGATAGGATAGGATAGAGGGTCGGATAGAGGATAGGATAGGATAGAGGATAGGATAGGATAGAGGATAGTATAGGATAGAGAATAGGATAGAATAGAGAATAGGATAGGATAAAGGATAGGATAGGATAGAGGATAGGATAGGATAGGATAGGATAGAGGATAGGATAGAGGATAGGATAGGATAGAGGATCGGATAGAGGATAGGATAGGATAGAGGATAGGATAGGATAGAGGAAAGGATAGGATAGAAGATAGGATAGGATAGATGATAGGATAGGAAAGAGGGTAGGATAGGATAGAGGATAGAGTATAGGATAGGATAGAGGATAGGATAGGATAGAGGAGAGGATAGGATAGAGGATAGGATAGGATAGGATAGAGGATAGGATAGGATAGAGGATAGAATAGGATTGAGGAGCGTTTAGGATAGAGGATAGGATATGATAGAGGATAGGATAGGATACGATAGAGGATAGGATAGGATAGAGGATAGGATAGGATAGAGGATAGGATAGGATAGAGGATAGGATAGGATAGAGGATAGGATAGAGGATAGGATAGGATAGAGGATAGGATAGGATAGAGGATAGGATAGGATAGAGGATAGGATAGAATAGAGGATAGGATAGGATACAGTATAGGATAGGATAGAGGATAGGATAGGATAGGATAGAGGATAGGATAGGATAGGATAGAGGATAGGATAGAGGATAGGATAGGATAGAGGATAGGATAGGATAGAGGAGAGGATAGGATAGAGGATAGGATAGGATAGAGGATAAGATAGAGGATAGGATAGGATAGAGGATAGGATAGGATAGAGGATGGGATAGGATAGAGGATAGGATATGATAGAGGATAGGATAGGATAGAGGATCGGATAGAGGATAGGATAGGATAGAGGATCGGATAGAGGATAGGATAGGATAGAGGATAGGATAGGATAGAGGATAGAGTAGGATAGAGGATAGGATAGTATAAAGGATAGGATTGGATAGGGGATCGGATAGAGGATAGAATAGGATAGAGGATAGGATAGGATAGAGGATAGTATAGGATAGAGGATAGGATAGAGTAGAGGATAGGATAGGATAACGGATAGGATAGGATAGAGGATAGGATAGGATAGATGATATTATAGGATAGAGGATAGGATATGATAGAGTAAACGATATTATAGAGGATAGGATAGGATAGAGGATCGGATAGAGGATAGGATAGGATAGAGGATGGTATAGAGGATAGGATAGAGGATAGGATAGGATAGAGGATAGGACAGGAAAGAGGATAGGATAGGATACGATAGATTATAGGATAGATGATAGGATAGGATACGATCGGATAGAGGATAGGACAGGATAGAGGATCGGATAGGTAATTGGATAGGATAGGGGAGAGGATAAGGTAGAGGCTAGTATAGGATAGAGGATCTGATAGAGGATAGGATAGGATGGAGGATAGAATAGGATAGAGGATAGGATAGGATAGAGGATATAATAGGATAGAGGATAGAATAGGATAGAGGATAGGATAGTATAGAGGATAGGATAGAGTATCGGATAGAGGATAGGATAGGATAGAGGAAAGGATAGGATAGAGGATAGGATAGGTAATTGGATAGGATAGAGGATAGGATAAGGTAGAGGATAGTATAGGATAGAGGATAGGATAGGATAGAGGATAGGATATGATAAAGGATAGGATAGGATAGAGGATAGGATAGGATAGAGGTTAGGATAGGATAGAGGATAGGATAGGATAGAGGATAGGATAGAGGATAGGATAGGTAATTGGATAGGATAGAGTATAGGATAAGGTAGAGGATAGGATAGGATAGAGGATACAATAGGATAGAGGATAGGATAGGATAGATGATAGGATAGGATAGAGGATAGGATAGGATAGAGGATCGGATAGAGGATAGGATAGGATAGAGGATAGGATAGGATAGAGGAAAGGATAGGATAGAAGATAGGATAGGATAGATGATAGGATAGGAAAGAGGGTAGGATAGGATAGAGGATAGAGTATAGGATAGGATAGAGGATAGGATAGGATAGAGGAGAGGATAGGATACAGGATAGGATAGGATAGGATAGAGGATAGGATAGGATAGAGGATAGAATAGGATTGAGGAGCGTTTAGGATAGAGGATAGGATATGATAGAGGATAGGATAGGATACGATAGAGGATAGGATAGGATAGAGGATAGGATAGGATAGAGGATAGGATAGGATAGAGGATAGGATAGGATAGAGGATAGGATAGAGGATAGGATAGGATAGAGGATAGGATAGGATAGAGGATAGGATAGGATAGAGGATAGGATAGAATAGAGGATAGGATAGGATACAGTATAGGATAGGATAGAGGATAGGATAGGATAGGATAGAGGATAGGATAGGATAGGATAGAGGATAGGATAGAGGATAGGATAGGATAGAGGATAGGATAGGATAGAGGAGAGGATAGGATAGAGGATAGGATAGGATAGAGGATAAGATAGAGGATAGGATAGGATAGAGGATAGGATAGGATAGAGGATGGGATAGGATAGAGGATAGGATATGATAGAGGATAGGATAGGATAGAGGATCGGATAGAGGATAGGATAGGATAGAGGATCGGATAGAGGATAGGATAGGATAGAGGATAGGATAGGATAGAGGATAGAGTAGGATAGAGGATAGGATAGTATAAAGGATAGGATTGGATAGGGGATCGGATAGAGGATAGAATAGGATAGAGGATAGGATAGGATAGAGGATAGTATAGGATAGAGGATAGGATAGAGTAGAGGATAGGATAGGATAACGGATAGGATAGGATAGAGGATAGGATAGGATAGATGATATTATAGGATAGAGGATAGGATATGATAGAGTAAACGATATTATAGAGGATAGGATAGGATAGAGGATCGGATAGAGGATAGGATAGGATAGAGGATGGTATAGAGGATAGGATAGAGGATAGGATAGGATAGAGGATAGGACAGGAAAGAGGATAGGATAGGATACGATAGATTATAGGATAGATGATAGGATAGGATACGATCGGATAGAGGATAGGACAGGATAGAGGATCGGATAGGTAATTGGATAGGATAGGGGAGAGGATAAGGTAGAGGCTAGTATAGGATAGAGGATCTGATAGAGGATAGGATAGGATGGAGGATAGGATAGGATAGAGGATAGGATAGGATAGAGGGTATAATAGGATAGAGGATAGAATAGGATAGAGGATAGGATAGTATAGAGGATAGGATAGAGTATCGGATAGAGGATAGGATAGGATAGAGGAAAGGATAGGATAGAGGATAGGATAGGTAATTGGATAGGATAGAGGATAGGATAAGGTAGAGGATAGTATAGGATAGAGGATAGGATAGGATAGAGGATAGGATATGATAAAGGATAGGATAGGATAGAGGATAGGATAGGATAGAGGTTAGGATAGGATAGAGGATAGGATAGGATAGAGGATAGGATAGAGGATAGGATAGGTAATTGGATAGGATAGAGTATAGGATAAGGTAGAGGATAGGATAGGATAGAGGATACAATAGGATAGAGGATAGGATAGGATAGATGATAGGATAGGATAGAGGATAGAGTAGGATAGAGGATAGGATAGGATAAAGGATAGGATTGGATAGAGGATCGGATAGAGGATAGAATAGGATAGAGGATAGGATAGGATAGAGGATAGTATAGGATAGAGGATAGGATAGAATAGAGGATAGGATAGGATAAAGGATAGGATAGGATAGAGGATAGGATAGGATAGAGGATAGGATAGGATAGAGGATAGGATAGAGGATAGGATAGTTAATTGGATAGGATAGAGTATACGATAAGGTAGAGGATAGGATAGGATAGTGGATATAATAGGATAGAGGATAGGATAGGATAGAGGATAGGATAGGAAAGAGGATAGGATAGGATAGAGGATAGGATAGGATAGAGGGTAGGATAGGATAGAGGATAGGATAGTATAGAGGATAGGATAGGATAGATGATATTATAAGATAGAGGATAGGATATGATAGAGTAAACGATATTATAGAGGATAGGATAGGATAGAGGATCGGATAGAGGATAGGATAGGATAGAGGATCGGATAGAGGATAGGATAGGATAGACGATAGGATAGGATAGAGGATAGAGTAGGATAGAGGATAGGATAGTATAAAGGATAGGATTGGATAGAGGATCGGATAGAGGATAGAATAGGATAGAGGATAGGATAGGATAGAGGATAGTATAGGATAGAGGATAGGATAGTATAGAGGATAGGATAGGATAGAGGATAAGATAGAGGATAGGATAGGATAGGATAGAGGATAGGATAGAGGATAGGATAGGATAGAGGATCGGATAGAGGATAGGATGGGATAGAGGATAGGATAGGATAGAGGATAGTATAGGATAGAGAATAGGATAGAATAGAGGATAGGATAGGATAAAGGATAGGATAGGATAGAGGAAAGGATAGGATAGGATAGATGTTAGGATAGGAAAGAGGGTAGGATAGGATAGAGGATAGAGTATAGGATAGGATAGAGGATAGGATAGGATAGAGGAGAGGATAGGATAGAGGATAGGATAGGATAGAGGATAAGATAGAGGATAGGATAGGATAGGGGATAGGATAGGGTAGAGGATAGGATAGGATAGAGGATCGGATATGATAGAGGATAGGATAGGATAGAGGATCGGATAGAGGATAGGATAGGATAGAGGATCGGATAGAGGATAGGATAGGATAGACGATAGGATATGATAGATTAAACGATATTATAGAGGATAGGATAGGATAGAGGATCGGATAGAGGATAGGATAGGATAAAGGATAGGATAGGATACAGGATAGGATAGGATAGGATAGAGGATAGGATAGGATAGGATAGAGGATAGGATAGAGGATAGGATAGGATAGAGGGTCGGATAGAGGATAGGATAGGATAGAGGATAGGATAGGATAGAGGATAGTATAGAATAGAGGATAGGATAGGATACAGTATAGGATAGGATAGAGGATAGGATAGGATAGGATAGAGGATAGGATAGGATAGGATAGAGGATAGGATAGAGGATAGGAAAGGATAGAGGATAGGATAGGATAGAGGAGAGGATAGGATAGAGGATAGGATAGGATAGAGGATAAGATAGGATACGATAGAGGATAGGATAGGATAGAGGATAGGATAGGATAGAGGATAGGATAGGATAGAGGATAGGATAGGATAGAGGATAGGATAGAGGATAGGATAGGATAGAGGATAGGATAGGATAGAGGATAGGATAGAATAGAGGATAGGATAGGATACAGTATAGGATAGGATAGAGGATAGGATAGGATAGGATAGAGGATAGGATAGGATAGGATAGAGGATAGGATAGAGGATAGGAAAGGATAGAGGATAGGATAGGATAGAGGAGAGGATAGGATAGAGGATAGGATAGGATAGAGGATAAGATAGAGGATAGGATAGGATAGAGGATAGGATAGGATAGAGGATGGGATAGGATAGAGGATAGGATATGATAGAGGATAGGATAGGATAGAGGATCGGATAGAGGATAGGATAGGATAGAGGATCGGATAGAGGATAGGATAGGATAGAGGATAGGATAGGATAGAGGATAGAGTAGGATAGAGGATAGGATAGTATAAAGGATAGGATTGGATAGGGGATCGGATAGAGGATAGAATAGGATAGAGGATAGGATAGGATAGAGGATAGTATAGGATAGAGGATAGGATAGAGTAGAGGATAGGATAGGATAACGGATAGGATAGGATAGAGGATAGGATAGGATAGATGATATTATAGGATAGAGGATAGGATATGATAGAGTAAACGATATTATAGAGGATAGGATAGGATAGAGGATCGGATAGAGGATAGGATAGGATAGAGGATGGTATAGAGGATAGGATAGAGGATAGGATAGGATAGAGGATAGGACAGGAAAGAGGATAGGATAGGATACGATAGATTATAGGATAGATGATAGGATAGGATACGATCGGATAGAGGATAGGACAGGATAGAGGATCGGATAGGTAATTGGATAGGATAGGGGAGAGGATAAGGTAGAGGCTAGTATAGGATAGAGGATCTGATAGAGGATAGGATAGGATGGAGGATAGGATAGGATAGAGGATAGGATAGGATAGAGGATATAATAGGATAGAGGATAGAATAGGATAGAGGATAGGATAGTATAGAGGATAGGATAGAGTATCGGATAGAGGATAGGATAGGATAGAGGAAAGGATAGGATAGAGGATAGGATAGGTAATTGGATAGGATAGAGGATAGGATAAGGTAGAGGATAGTATAGGATAGAGGATAGGATAGGATAGAGGATAGGATATGATAAAGGATAGGATAGGATAGAGGATAGGATAGGATAGAGGTTAGGATAGGATAGAGGATAGGATAGGATAGAGGATAGGATAGAGGATAGGATAGGTAATTGGATAGGATAGAGTATAGGATAAGGTAGAGGATAGGATAGGATAGAGGATACAATAGGATAGAGGATAGGATAGGATAGATGATAGGATAGGATAGAGGATAGAGTAGGATAGAGGATAGGATAGGATAAAGGATAGGATTGGATAGAGGATCGGATAGAGGATAGAATAGGATAGAGGATAGGATAGGATAGAGGATAGTATAGGATAGAGGATAGGATAGAATAGAGGATAGGATAGGATAAAGGATAGGATAGGATAGAGGATAGGATAGGATAGAGGATAGGATAGGATAGAGGCTAGGATAGAGGATAGGATAGTTAATTGGATAGGATAGAGTATACGATAAGGTAGAGGATAGGATAGGATAGTGGATATAATAGGATAGAGGATAGGATAGGATAGAGGATAGGATAGGAAAGAGGATAGGATAGGATAGAGGGTAGGATAGGATAGAGGATAGGATAGAGGATAGGATAGGATAGAGGATAGGATAGGATAGAGGATAGGATAGAGGATAGGATAGGTAATTGGATAGGATAGAGTATAGGATAAGGTAGAGGATAGGATAGGATAGAGGATACAATAGGATAGAGGATAGGATAGGATAGATGATAGGATAGGATAGAGGATAGAGTAGGATAGAGGATAGGATAGTGGATATAATAGGATAGAGGATAGGATAGGATAGAGGATAGGATAGGAAAGAGGATAGGATAGGATAGAGGGTAGGATAGGATAGAGGATAGGATAGAGGATAGGATAGGATAGAGGATAGGATAGGATAAAGGATAGGATAGGATAGAGGATAGGATAGGATAGGATAGAGGATAGGATAGGATAGGATAGAGGAAAGGATAGGATAGAAGATAGGATAGGATAGAGGATAGGATAGGATAGAGGAGAAGATAGGATAGAGGATAGGATAGGATAGGTTAGAGGATAGGATAGGATAGAGGATAGAATAGGATTGAGGAACGTTTAGGATAGAGGATAGGATAGGATACGATAGAGGATAGGATAGGATAGAGGATAGGATAGGATAGAGGATAGGATAGGATAAAGGATAGGATAGGATAGAGGAAAGGATAGGATAGAAGATAGGATAGGATAGATGATAGGATAGGAAAGAGGGTAGGATAGGATAGAGGATAGAGTATAGGATAGGATAGAGGATAGGATAGGATAGAGGAGAGGATAGGATAGAGGATAGGATAGGATAGAGGATAAGATAGAGGATAGGATAGGATAGGGGATAGGATAGGGTAGAGGATAGGATAGGATAGAGGATCGGATATGATAGAGGATAGGATAGGATAGAGGATCGGATAGAGGATAGGATAGGATAGAGGATCGGATAGAGGATAGGATAGGATAGACGATAGGATATGATAGATTAAACGATATTATAGAGGATAGGATAGGATAGAGGATCGGATAGAGGATAGGATAGGATAAAGGATAGGATAGGATACAGGATAGGATAGGATAGGATAGAGGATAGGATAGGATAGGATAGAGGATAGGATAGAGGATAGGATAGGATAGAGGATCGGATAGAGGATAGGATAGGATAGAGGATAGGATAGGATAGAGGATAGTATAGGATAGAGAATAGGATAGAATAGAGAATAGGATAGGATAAAGGATAGGATAGGATAGAGGATAGGATAGGATAGGATAGGATAGAGGATAGGATAGAGGATAGGATAGGATAGAGGATCGGATAGAGGATAGGATAGGATAGAGGATAGGATAGGATAGAGGAAAGGATAGGATAGAAGATAGGATAGGATAGATGATAGGATAGGAAAGAGGGTAGGATAGGATAGAGGATAGAGTATAGGATAGGATAGAGGATAGGATAGGATAGAGGAGAGGATAGGATAGAGGATAGGATAGGATAGGATAGAGGATAGGATAGGATAGAGGATAGAATAGGATTGAGGAGCGTTTAGGATAGAGGATAGGATATGATAGAGGATAGGATAGGATACGATAGAGGATAGGATAGGATAGAGGATAGGATAGGATAGAGGATAGGATAGGATAGAGGATAGGATAGGATAGAGGATAGGATAGAGGATAGGATAGGATAGAGGATAGGATAGGATAGAGGATAGGATAGGATAGAGGATAGGATAGAATAGAGGATAGGATAGGATACAGTATAGGATAGGATAGAGGATAGGATAGGATAGGATAGAGGATAGGATAGGATAGGATAGAGGATAGGATAGAGGATAGGATAGGATAGAGGATAGGATAGGATAGAGGAGAGGATAGGATAGAGGATAGGATAGGATAGAGGATAAGATAGAGGATAGGATAGGATACAGGATAGGATAGGATAGAGGATGGGATAGGATAGAGGATAGGATATGATAGAGGATAGGATAGGATAGAGGATCGGATAGAGGATAGGATAGGATAGAGGATCGGATAGAGGATAGGATAGGATAGAGGATAGGATAGGATAGAGGATAGAGTAGGATAGAGGATAGGATAGTATAAAGGATAGGATTGGATAGAGGATCGGATAGAGGATAGAATAGGATAGAGGATAGGATAGGATAGAGGATAGTATAGGATAGAGGATAGGATAGAGTAGAGGATAGGATAGGATAACGGATAGGATAGGATAGAGGATAGGATAGGATAGATGATATTATAGGATAGAGGATAGGATATGATAGAGTAAACGATATTATAGAGGATAGGATAGGATAGAGGATCGGATAGAGGATAGGATAGGATAGAGGATGGTATAGAGGATAGGATAGAGGATAGGATAGGATAGAGGATAGGACAGGAAAGAGGATAGGATAGGATACGATAGATTATAGGATAGATGATAGGATAGGATACGATCGGATAGAGGATAGGATAGGATAGAGGATCGGATAGGTAATTGGATAGGATAGGGGAGAGGATAAGGTAGAGGCTAGTATAGGATAGAGGATCTGATAGAGGATAGGATAGGATGGAGGATAGGATAGGATAGAGGATAGGTTAGGATAGAGGATATAATAGGATAGAGGATAGAATAGGATAGAGGATAGGATAGTATAGAGGATAGGATAGAGGATAGGATAGTTAATTGGATAGGATAGAGGATAGGATAGGAAAGAGGATAGGATAGGATAGAGGGTAGGATAGGATAGAGGATAGGATAGGATAGAGGATAGGATAGGAAAGAGGATAGGATAGGATAGAGGGTAGGATAGGATAGAGGATAGGATAGAGGATAGGATAGGATAGAGGATAGGATAGGATAGAGGATAGGATAGGATAGAGGATAGGATAGGATAGAGGATAGGATATGATAGAGGATAGGATAGGATAGAGGATCGAATAGAGGATAGGATAGGATGGAGGATCGGATAGAGCATAGGATAGGATAGAGGATAGGATAGGATAGAGGAGAGGATAGGATAGAGGATAGGATAGGATAGAGGATAAGATAGAGGATAGGATAGGATAGAGGATAGGATAGGATAGAGGATGGGATAGGATAGAGGATAGGATATGATATAGGATAGGATAGGATAGAGGATCGGATAGAGGATAGGATAGGATAGAGGATCGGATAGAGGATAGGATAGTATAGAGGATCGGATAGAGGATAGGATAGGATAGAGGATAGGATAGGATAGAGGATAGAGTAGGATAGAGGATAGGATAGTATAAAGGATAGGATTGGATAGAGGATCGGATAGAGGATAGAATAGGATAGAGGATAGGATAGGATAGAGGATAGTATAGGATAGAGGATAGGATACAGTAGAGGATAGGATAGGATAACGGATAGGATAGGATAGAGGATAGGATAGGATAGATGATATTATAGGATAGAGGATAGGATATGATAGAGTAAACGATATTATAGAGGATAGGATAGGATAGAGGATCGGATAGAGGATAGGATAGGATAGAGGATGGTATAGAGGATAGGATAGAGGATAGGATAGGATAGAGGATAGGACAGGAAAGAGGATAGGATAGGATACGATAGATTATAGGATAGATGATAGGATAGGATACGATCGGATAGAGGATAGGATAGGATAGAGGATCGGATAGGTAATTGCATAGGATAGGGGAGAGGATAAGGTAGAGGCTAGTATAGGATAGAGGATCTGATAGAGGATAGGATAGGATGGAGGATAGGATAGGATAGAGGATAGGATAGGATAGAGGATATAATAGGATAGAGGATAGAATAGGATAGAGGATAGGATAGTATAGAGGATAGGATAGAGTATCGGATAGAGGATAGGATAGGATAGAGGAAAGGATAGGATAGAGGATAGGATAGGTAATTGGATAGGATAGAGGACAGGATAAGGTAGAGGATAGTATAGGATAGAGGATAGGATAGGATAGAGGATAGGATATGATAAAGGATAGGATAGGATAGAGGATAGGATAGGATAGAGGTTAGGATAGGATAGAGGATAGGATAGGATAGAGGATAGGATAGAGGATAGGATAGGTAATTGGATAGGATAGAGTATAGGATAAGGTAGAGGATAGGATAGGATAGAGGATACAATAGGATAGAGGATAGGATAGGATAGATGATAGGATAGGATAGAGGATAGAGTAGGATAGAGGATAGGATAGGATAAAGGATAGGATTGGGTAGAGGATCGGATAGAGGATAGAATAGGATAGAGGATAGGATAGGATAGAGGATAGGATAGGATAGTGGATATAATAGGATAGAGGATAGGATAGGATAGAGGATAGGATAGGAAAGAGGATAGGATAGGATAGAGGGTAGGATAGGATAGAGGATAGGATAGAGGATAGGATAGGATAGAGGATAGGATAGGATAGAGGATAGGATAGGATAGAGGATAGGATATGATAGAGGATAGGATAGGATAGAGGATCGGATAGAGGATAGGATAGGATGGAGGATCGGATAGAGGATAGGATAGGATAGAGGATAGGATAGGATAGAGGATAGGATAGGATAGAGGATAGAGTAGGATAGAGGATAGGATAGGATAAAGGATAGGATAGGATAGTGGATATAATAGGATAGAGGATAGGATAGGATAGAGGATAGGATAGGAAAGAGGATAGGATAGGATAGAGGGTAGGATAGGATAGAGGATAGGATAGAGGATAGGATAGGATAGAGGATAGGATAGGATAGAGGATAGGATAGGATAGAGGATAGGATATGATAGAGGATAGGATAGGATAGAGGATCGGATAGAGGATAGGATAGGATGGAGGATCGGATAGAGGATAGGATAGGATAGAGGATAGGATAGGATAGAGGATAAGATAGGATAGAGGATAGAGTTGGATAGAGGATAGGATAGGATAAAGGATAGGATTGGATAGAGGATCGGATAGAGGATAGAATAGGATAGAGGATAG
This sequence comes from Halictus rubicundus, assembly GCF_050948215.1. Classification (NCBI taxonomy): domain Eukaryota; kingdom Metazoa; phylum Arthropoda; class Insecta; order Hymenoptera; family Halictidae; genus Halictus; species Halictus rubicundus. The sequence goes on along the minus strand of NW_027488671.1, from coordinate 629,132 downwards.
GATAGGATAGAGGATAGTATAGGATAGAGGATAGGATAGAGTAGAGGATAGGATAGGATAAAGGATAGGATAGGATAGAGGATAGGATAGGATAGGATAGAGGATAGGATAGGATAGGATAGAGGATATTATAGGATAGGATAGAGGATAGGATAGAGGATAGGATAGGATAGAGGATCGGATAGAGGATAGGATAGGATAGAGGATAGGATAGGATAGAGGAAACGATAGGATAGAAGAGAGGATAGGATAGATGATAGGATAGGAAAGAGGGTAGGATAGGATAGAGGATAGAGTATAGGATAGGATAGAGGATAGGATAGGATACAGGAGAGGATAGGATAGAGGATAGGATAGGATAGAGGATAGGATAGTATAGAGGATAGAATAGGATAGATGATATTTTAGGATAGATGATAGGATATGATAGAGTAAACGATATTATAGAGGATAGGATAGGATAGACGATCGGATAGAGGATAGGATAGGATAGAGGATGGTATAGAGGATAGGATAGAGGAGAGGATAGGATAGAGGAAAGGATAGGATAGAGGATAGGATAGGTAATTGGATAGGATAGAGGATAGGATAAGGTAGAGGATAGTATAGGATAGAGTATAGGATAGGATAGAGGATAAGATAGGATAAAGGATAGGATAGGATAGAGGATAGGGTAGGATAGAGGATCGGACAGAGGATAGGATAGGATAGAGGATAGGATAGGATAGAGGATAGAGTAGGATAGAGGATAGGATAGGATAAAGGATAGGATTGGATAGAGGATCGGATAGAGGATAGGATAGGATAGAGGATAGGATAGGATAGAGGATAGTATAGGATAGAGGATAGGATCGAATATATGATAGGATAGGATACAGGATAGGATAGGATAGAGGATAGGATAGGATAGGATAGAGGATAGGAAAGGATAGGATAGAGGATAGGATAGAGGATAGGATAGGATAGAGGATAGGTTAGGATAGAGGATAGGATAGGATAGAGGATAGAGTAGGATAGAGGATAGGATAGTATAAAGGATAGGATTGGATAGAGGATCGGATAGAGGATAGAATAGGATAGAGGATAGGATAGGATAGAGGATAGTATAGGATAGAGGATAGGATAGTATAGAGGATAGGATAGGATAGATGATATTATAGGATAGAGGATAGGATATGATAGAGTAAACGATATTATAGAGGATAGGATAGGATAGAGGATCGGATAGAGGATAGGATAGGATAAAGGATAGGATAGGATAGAGGATAGGATAGGATAGGATAGAGGATAGGATAGGATAGGATAGAGGAAAGGATAGGATAGAAGATAGGATAGGATAGAGGATAGGATAGGATAGAGGAGAAGATAGGATAGAGGATAGGATAGGATACGTTAGAGGATAGGATAGGATAGAGGATAGAATAGGATTGAGGAACGTTTAGGATAGAGGATAGGATATGATAGAGGATAGGATAGGATACGATAGAGGATAGGATAGGATAGAGGATAGGATAGGATAGAGGATAGGATAGAGGAGAGGATAGGATAGAGGATAGGATAGGATAGAGGATAGATAGGATAGAGGATAGGATTGGATAGAGGATAGGATAGGATAGAGGATCGGATAGAGGATAGGATAGGATAGAGGATAGGATAGGATAGAGGATAGTATAGGATAGAGGATAGGATAGAGTAGAGGATAGGATAGGATAACGGATAGGATAGGATAGAGGATAGGATAGGATAGGATAGAGGATAGGATAGGATAGAGGATAGGATAGAGGAGCGGATAGAGGATACGATAGGATAGAGGAAAGGATAGGATAGAGGATAGGATAGGTAATTGGATAGGATAGAGGATAGGATAAGGTAGAGGATAGTATAGGATAGAGTATAGGATAGGATAGAGGATAGGATAGGATAAAGGATAGGATAGGATAGAGGATAGGATAGGATAGAGGATCGGACAGAGGATAGGATAGGATAGAGGATAGGATAGGATAGAGGATAGAGTAGGATAGAGGATAGGATAGGATAAAGGATAGGATTGGATAGAGGATAGGATAGAGGATAGGAAAGGATAGGATAGAGGATAGGATAGAGGATAGGATAGTATAAAGGATAGGATAGGATAGAGGAGAGGATAGGATAGAGGATAGGATAGGATAGATGATATTATAGGATAGAGGATAGGATATGATAGAGTAAACGATATTATAGAGGATAGGATAGGATAGAGGATCGGATAGAGGATAGGATAGGATAGAGGCTGGTATAGAGGATAGGATAGAGGATAGGATAGGATAGAGGATAGGATAGAGGATAGGATAGGAAAGAGGATAGGACAGGAAAGAGGATAGGATAGGATACGATAGAGGATAGGATAGATGATAGGATAGGATAGAGGATCTGATAGAGGATACGATCGGATAGAGGATAGGATAGGATAGAGGATCGGATAGGTAATTGGATAGGATAGGGGAGAGGATAAGGTAGAGGCTAGTATAGGATAGAGGATCTGATAGAGGATAGGATAGGATGGAGGATAGGATAGGATCGAGGATAGGATAGGTAATTGGATAGGATAGAGGATAGGATAAGGTAGAGGATAGTATAGGACAGAGGATAGGATAGAGGATCGGATAGGATAGGATAGAGGATAGGATAGAGGATAGGGTAGAGGATCGGATAGAGGATAGGATAGGATAGAGGAAAGGATAGGATAGAGGATAGGATAGGTAATTGGATAGGATAGAAGATAGGATAAGTTAGAGGACAGTATAGGATAGAGGATAGGATAGGATAGAGGATTGGATAGGATAAAGGATAGGATAGGATAGAGGATAGGATAGGATAGAGGATAGAATAGGATAGATGATAGGATAGGATAGAGAATAGGATAGGATAGAGGATAGGATATAATAGAGGATAGGATCGAGGATAGGATAGGTAATTGGATAGGATAGAGGATAGGATAAGGTAGAGGATAGTATAGGATAGAGGATAGGATAGAGGATCGGATAGGATAGGATAGAGGATAGGATAGAGGATCGGATAGAGGATAGGATAGGATAGAGGAATGGATAGGATAGAGAATAAGATAGGTAATTGGATAGGATAGAGGATAGGATAAGTTAGAGGATAGTATAGGATAGAGGATAGGATAGGATAGAGGATAGGATAGGATAAAAGGTAGGATAGGATAGAGGACAGGATAGGATAGATGATACTATAGGATAGAGGATAGGATATGATAGAGTAAACGATATTATAGAGGATAGGATAGGATAGAGGATCGGATAGAGGATAGGATAGGATAGAGGATGGTATAGAGGATAGGATAGAGGATAGGATATGGTAGAGGATAGTATAGGATAGAGGATAGGATAGAGGATCGGATAGGATAGGATAGAGGATAGGATAGAGGATACGTTAGAGGATCGGATAGAGGATAGGATAGGATAGAGGAAAGGATAGGATAGAGGATAGGATAGGTAATTGGATAGGATAGAGGATAGGATAAGTTAGAGGATAGTATAGGATAGAGGATAGGATAGGATAGAGGATAGGATAGGATAAAGGATAGGATAGGATAGAGGATAGGATAGGATAGGATAGAGGATAGAATAGGATAGATGATAGAATAGGATAGAGAATAGGATAGGATAGAGGATAGGATAGGATAGAGGATAGGATAGAGTATAGGATGGGATAGAGGATAGGATATGATAGAGGATAGGATAGGATAGAGGATAGGATAGGATAGAGGATAGGAGAGGATAGAGGATAGGAAAGAGGATAGGATAGGATAGAGGATAGGATAGAGGATCGGATAGAGGATAGGATAGGATAGAGGAAAGGATAGGATAGAGGATAGGATAGGTAATTGGATAGGATAGAGGATAGGATAAGGTAGAGGATAGTATAGGATAGAGGTTAGGATAGGATAGAGGATAGGATAGGATAAAGGATAGGATAGGATAGAGGATAGGATAGGATAGAGGATAGGATAGGATAGAGGATCGGATAGAGGATAGGATAGGATAGAGGATTGGATAGAGGATAGGATAGGATAGAGGATAGGATAGGATAGAGGATAGAGTAGGATAGAGGATAGGATAGGATAAAGGATAGGATTGGATAGAGGATCGGATAGAGGATAGAATAGGATAGAGGATAGGATAGGATAGAGGATAGTATAGGATAGAGGATAGGATAGAATAGAGGATAGGATAGGATAAAGGATAGGATAGGATAGAGGATAGGATAGGATAGGATAGGATAGAGGATAGGATAGGATAGGATAGAGGATAGGATAGGATAGGATAGAGGATAGGATAGAGGATAGGATAGGACAGAGGATCGGATAGAGGATAGGATAGGATAGAGGATAGGATAGGATAGAGGAAACGATAGGATAGAAGATAGGATAGGATACATGATAGGATAAGGAAGAGGGTAGGATAGGATAGAGGATAGATTATAGGATAGGATAGAGGATAGGATAGGATAGAGGAGAGGATAGGATAGAGGATAGGATAGGATAGAGGATAGGATAGTATAGAGGATAAAATAGGATAGATGATATTATAGGATAGAGGATAGGATATGATAGAGGATCGGACAGAGGATAGGATAGGATAGAGGATAGGATAGGATAGAGGATAGAGTAGGATAGAGGATAGGATAGGATAAAGGATAGGATTGGATAGAGGATCGGATAGAGGATAGGATAGGATAGAGGATAGGATAGGATAGAGGATAGTATAGGATAGAGGACAGGATAGAATAGAGGATAGGATAGGATACAGGATAGGATAGGATAGAGGATAGGATAGGATAGGATAGAGGATAGGATAGGATAGGATAGAGGATAGGATAGGATAGAGGATAGGATAGGATAGAGGATAGGATAGGATAGAGGATAGGATAGGTAATTGGATAGGATAGAGGATAGGATAAGGTAGAGGATAGTATAGGATAGAGGATAGGATAGGATAGAGTATAGGATAGGATAAAGGATAGGATAGGATAGAGGATAGGATAGGATAGAGGATCGGACAGAGGATAGGATAGGATAGAGGATAGGATAGGATAGAGGATAGAGTAGGATAGAGGATAGGATAGGATAAAGGATAGGATTGGATAGAGGATCGGATAGAGGATAGGATAGGATAGAGGATAGGATAGGATAGAGGATAGTATAGGATAGAGGATAGGATAGAATAGAGGATAGGATAGGATACAGGATAGGATAGGATAGGATAGAGGATAGGATAGGATAGGATAGAGGATAGGATAGGATAGGATAGAGGATAGGATAGAGGATAGGATAGAGGATAGGATAGGATAGAGGATAGGATAGGATAGAGGAGAGGATAGGATAGAGGAGAGGATAGGATAGAGGATAGGATAGAGGATAGGATAGGATAGAGGATAGGATAGGATAGAGGATGGGATAGGATAGAGGATAGGATATGATAGAGGATAGGATAGGATAGGATAGAGGATAGGATAGGATAGGATAGAGGATAGGATAGAGGATAGGATAGGATAGAGGATAGGATAGGATAGAGGATAGGATAGGATAGAGGAGACGATAGGATAGAGGATAGGAAAGGATAGAGGATAGGATAGAGGATAGGATAGGATAGAGGATAGGATAGAGGATAGGATAGGATAGAGGATAGGATAGGATAGAGGATGGGATAGGATAGAGGATAGGATATGATAGAGGATAGGATAGGATAGAGGATCGGATAGTATAGAGGATAGAATAGGATAGATGATATTATAGGATAGAGGATAGGATATGATAGAGTAAACGATATTCTAGAGGATAGGATAGGATAGAGGATCGGATAGAGGATAGGATAGGATAGAGGATGGTATAGAGGATAGGATAGAGGATAGGATAGGATAAAGGATAGGATAGGATAGAGGATAGGATAGGATAGAGGATAGTATAGGATAGAGAATAGGATAGAATAGAGGATAGGATAGGATAAAGGATAGGATAGGATAGAGGATAGGATAGGATAGAGGATAGGATAGGATAAAGGATAGGATAGGATAGAGGATTGGATAGGATAGAGGATAGAAAAGGATAGATGATAGGATAGGATAGAGAATAGGATAGGATAGAGGATAGGATAGGATAGAGGATAGGATAGAGGATAGGATAGGATAGAGGATAGGATAGAGGATAGGATAGGATAGAGGATAGGATAGAGGATAGGATAGAGGATAGGATAGGTAATTGGATAGGATAGAGTATAGGATAAGGTAGATGATAGGATAGGATAGGATAGGATAGGATAGAGGATAGGATAGGATAGGATAGAGGATAGGATAGAGGATAGGATAGGATAGAGGATAGGATAGGATAGAGGGTAGTATAGGATAGAGGATAGGATAGAATAGAGGATAGGATAGGATAAAGGATAGGATAGGATAGAGGATAGGATAGCATAGGATAGAGGATAGGATAGGATAGGATAGAGGATAGGATAGGATAGGATAGAGGATAGGATAGAGGATAGGATAGGATAGAGGATAGGATAGGATAGAGGATCGGATAGAGGATAGGATAGGATAGCGGATAGGATAGGATAGAGGAAACGATAGGATAGAAGATAGGATAGGATAGATGATAGGATAGGAAAGAGGGTAGGATAGGATAGAGGATAGATTATAGGATAGGATAGAGGATAGGATAGGATAGAGGAAAGGATAGGATAGAGGATAGGATAGGTAATTGGACATTATAGAGGATAGGATAAGGTAGAGGATAGTATAGGATAGAGGATAGGATAGGATAGAGGATAGGATAGGATAAAAGGTAGGATAGGATAGAGGACAGGATAGGATAGAGGATAGGATATGATAGAGTAAACGATATTATAGAGGATAGGATAGGATAGAGGATCGGATAGAGGATAGGATAGGATAGAGGATGGTATAGAGGATAGGATAGAGGATAGGATAGGATAGAGGATAGGATAGGAAAGAGGATAGGATAGGATACGATAGAGGATAGGATAGATGATAGGATAGGATAGAGGATCTGATAGAGGATACGATCGGATAGAGGATAGGATAGGATAGAGGATCGGATAGGTTATTGGATAGGATAGGGGAGAGGATAAGGTAGAGGCTAGTATAGGATAGAGGATCTGATAGAGGATAGGATAGGATGGAGGATAGGATAGGATCGAGGATAGGATAGGTAATTGGATAGGATAGAGGATAGGATATGGTAGAGGATAGTATAGGATAGAGGATAGGATAGAGGATCGGATAGGATAGGATAGAGGATAGGATAGAGGATACGATAGAGGATCGGATAGAGGATAGGATAGGATAGAGGAAAGGATAGGATAGAGGATAGGATAGGTAATTGGATAGGATAGAGGATAGGATAAGTTAGAGGATAGTATAGGATAGAGGATAGGATAGGATAGAGGATAGGATAGGATAAAGGATAGGATAGGATAGAGGATAGGATAGGATAGAGGATAGAATAGGATAGATGATAGAATAGTATAGAGAATAGGATAGGATAGAGGATGGGATAGGATAGAGGATAGGATATGATAGAGGATAGGATAGGATAGGATAGAGGATAGGATAGGATAGGATAGAGGATAGGATAGAGGATGGGATAGGATAGAGGATAGGATATGATAGAGGATAGGATAGGATAGAGGATCGGATAGAGGATAGGATAATATAGAGGATCGGATAGAGGATAGGATAGGATAGAGGATAGGATAGGATAGAGGATAGAGTAGGATAGAGGATAGGATAGTATAAAGGATAGGATTGGATAGAGGATCGGATAGAGGATAGAATAGGATAGAGGATAGGATAGGATAGAGGATAGTATAGGATAGAGGATAGGATAGAGTAGAGGATAGGATAGGATAAAGGAGAGGATAGGATAGAGGATAGGATAGGATAGAGGATAGGATAGTATAGAGGATAGAATAGGATAGATGATATTATAGGATAGAGGATAGGATATGATAGAGTAAACGATATTCTAGAGGATAGGATAGGATAGAGGATCGGATAGAGGACAGGATAGGATAGAGGATGGTATAGAGGATAGGATAGAGGATAGGATAGGATAGAGGATAGGATAGGATAGAGGATAGTATAGGATAGAGAATAGGATAGAATAGAGGATAGGATAGGATAAAGGATAGGATAGGATAGAGGATAGGATAGGATAGAGGATAGGATAGGATAAAGGATAGGATAGGATAGAGGATAGGATAGGATAGAGGATAGAAAAGGATAGATGATAGGATAGGATAGAGAATAGGATAGGATAGAGGATAGGATAGGATAGAGGATAGGATAGAGGATAGGATAGGATAGAGGATAGGATAGGATAGAGGATAGGATAGAGGATAGGATAGGATAGAGGATAGGATAGGATAAAAGGTAGGATAGGATAGAGGACAGGATAGGATAGATGATACTATAGGATAGAGGATAGGATATGATAGAGTAAACGATATTATAGAGGATAGGATAGGATAGAGGATCGGATAGAGGATAGGATAGGATAGAGGATGGTATAGAGGATAGGATAGAGGATAGGATAGGATAGAGGATAGGATAGGTAATTGGATAGGATAGAGGATAGGATAAGTTAGAGGATAGTATAGGATAGAGGATAGGATAGGATAGAGGATAGGATAGGATAAAGGATAGGATAGGATAGAGGATAGGATAGGATAGAGGATAGAATAGGATAGATGATAGAATAGTATAGAGAATAGGATAGGATAGAGGATGGGATAGGATAGAGGATAGGATATGATAGAGGATAGGATAGGATAGGATAGAGGATAGGATAGGATAGGATAGAGGATAGGATAGAGGATAGGATAGGATAGAGGATAGGATAGGATAGAGGATAGAGTAGGATAGAGGATAGGATAGTATAAAGGATAGGATTGGATAGAGGATCGGATAGAGGATAGAATAGGATAGAGGATAGGATAGGATAGAGGATAGTATAGGATAGAGGATAGGATAGAGTAGAGGATAGGATAGGATAATGGAGAGGATAGGATAGAGGATAGGATAGGATAGAGGATAGGATAGTATAGAGGATAGAATAGGATAGATGATATTATAGGATAGAGGATAGGATATGATAGAGTAAACGATATTCTAGAGGATAGGATAGGATAGAGGATCGGATAGAGGATAGGATAGGATAGAGGATGGTATAGAGGATAGGATAGAGGATAGGATAGGATAGAGGATAGGATAGGATAGAGGATAGTATAGGATAGAGAATAGGATAGAATAGAGGATAGGATAGGATAAAGGATAGGATAGGATAGAGGATAGGATAGGATAGAGGATAGGATAGGATAAAGGATAGGATAGGATAGAGGATAGGATAGGATAGAGGATAGAAAAGGATAGATGATAGGATAGGATAGAGAATAGGATAGGATAGAGGATAGGATAGGATAGAGGATAGGATAGAGGATAGGATAGGATAGAGGATAGGATAGGATAGAGGATAGGATAGAGGATAGGATAGGATATAGGATAGGATAGAGGATAGGATAGGATAGAGGATAGGATAGAGGATAGGATAGGATAGAGGATAGGATAGAGGATAGGATAGAGGATAGGATAGGTAATTGGATAGGATAGAGTATAGGATAAGGTAGATGATAGGATAGAATAGGATAGGATAGGATAGAGGATAGGATAGGATAGGATAGAGGATAGGATAGAGGATAGGATAGAGGATAGGATAGAGGATAGGATAGGATAGAGGATAGGATAGGATAGAGGGTAGTATAGGATAGAGGATAGGATAGAATAGAGGATAGGATAGGATAAAGGATAGGATAGGATAGAAAATAGGATAGCATAGGATAGAGGATAGGATAGGATAGGATAGGATAGAGGATAGGATAGGATAGGATAGAGGATAGGATAGAGGATAGGATAGGATAGAGGATAGGAAAGGATAGAGGATAGGATAGAGGATAGGATAGGATAGCGGATAGGATAGGATAGAGGAAACGATTGGATAGAAGATAGGATAGGATAGATGATAGGATAGGATAGAGGGTAGGATAGGATAGAGGATAGATTATAGGATAGGATAGAGGATAGGATAGGATAGAGGAAAGGATAGGATAGAGGATAGGATAGGTAATTGGACATTATAGAGGATAGGATAAGGTAGAGGATAGTATAGGATAGAGGATAGGATAGGATAGAGGATAGGATAGGATAGAGGATAGGAGAGGATAGAGGATAGGATAGAGGATAGGATAGGATAGAGGATAGGATAGGTAATTGGATAGGATAGAGTATAGGGTAAGGTAGAGGATAGGATAGGATAGGATAGAGGATAGGATAGGATAGAGGATAGGATAGAGGATCGGATAGAGGATAGGATAGGATAGAGGAAAGGATAGGATACAGGATAGGATAGGTAATTGGATAGGATAGAGGATAGGATAAGGTAGAGGATAGTATAGGATAGAGGATAGGATAGGGGATCGGATAGGATAGGATAGAGGTTAGGATAGAGGATAGGGTAGAGGATCGGATAGAGGATAGGATAGGATAGAGGAAAGGATAGGATAGAGGATACGATAGGTAATTGGATAGGATAGAGGATAGGATAAGTTAGAGGATAGTATAGGATAGAGGATAGGATAGGATAGAGGATAGGATAGGATAAAGGATAGGATAGGATAGAGGATAGGATAGGATAGAGGATAGAATAGGATAGATGATAGGATAGGATAGAGAATAGGATAGGATAGAGGATAGGATAGGATAGAGGATAGGATCGAGGATAGGATAGGTAATTGGATAGGATAGAGGATAGGATAAGTTAGAGGATAGTATAGGATAGAGGATAGGATAGGATAGAGGATAGGATAGGATAAAAGGTAGGATAGGATAGAGGACAGGATAGGATAGATGATACTATAGGATAGAGGATAGGATATGATAGAGTAAACGATATTATAGAGGATAGGATAGGATAGAGGATCGGATAGAGGATAGGATAGGATAGAGGATGGTATAGAGGATAGGATAGAGGATAGGATAGGATAGAGGATAGGATAGGAAAGAGGATAGGATAGGATACGATAGAGGATAGGATAGATGATAGGATATGATAGAGGATACGATCGGATAGAGGATAGGATAGGATAGAGGATCGGATAGGTTATTGGATAGGATAGGGGAGAGGATAAGGTAGAGGCTAGTATAGCATAGAGGATCTGATAGAGGATAGGATAGGATGGAGGATAGGATAGGATCGAGGATAGGATAGGTAATTGGATAGGATAGAGGATAGGATATGGTAGAGGATAGTATAGGATAGAGGATAGGATAGAGGATCGGATAGGATAGGATAGAGGATAGGATAGAGGATAGGATAGGATAGAGGATCGGATAGAGGATAGGATAGGATAGAGGATAGGATAGGATAGAGGATAGGATAGGTAATTGGATAGGATAGAGGATAGGATAAGTTAGAGGATAGTATAGGATAGAGGATAGGATAGGATAGAGGATAGGATAGGATAAAGGATAGGATAGGATAGAGGATAGGATAGGATAGAGGATAGTATAGGATAGATGATAGAATAGGATAGAGAATAGGATAGGATAGAGGATAGGATAGGATAGAGGATAGTATAGAGTATAGGATAAGGTAGAGGATAGGATAGGATAGGATAGAGGATAGGATAGAGGATCAGATAGAGGATAGGATAGGATAGAGGAAAGGATAGGATAGAGGATAGGATAGGTAAATGGATAGGATAGAGGATAGGATAAGGTAGAGGATAGTATAGGATAGAGGATAGGATAGGATAGAGGATAGGATAGGATAAAGGATAGGATAGGATAGAGGATAGGATAGGATAGAGGATAGGATAGGATATAGGATCGGATAGAGGATAGGATAGGATAGAGGATCGGATAGAGGATAGGATAGGATAGAGGATAGGATAGGTAATTAGATAGGATAGAGGATAGGATAGGATAGAGGATAGGATAGGATAGAGGATAGGATAGGATAGAGGATAGGATAGGATAGAGGATCGGACGGAGGATAGGATAGGATAGAGGATAGGATAGGATAGAGGATAGAGTAGGATAGAGGATAGGATAGGATAATGGATAGGATTGGATAGAGGATCGGATAGAGGATAGGATAGGATAGAGGATAGGATAGGATAGAGGATAGTATAGGATAGAGGATAGGATAGAATAGAGGATAGGATAGGATACAGGATAGGATAGGATAGAGGATAGGATACGATAGGATAGAGGATAGGATAGGATAGGATAGAGGATAGGATAGAGGATAGGATAGGATAGAGGATAGAGGATAGGATAGGATAGAGGAGAGGATAGGATAGAGGAGAGGATAGGATAGAGGATAGGATAGAGGATAGGATAGGATAGAGGATAGGATAGGATAGAGGATGGGATAGGATAGAGGATAGGATATGATAGAGGATAGGATAGGATAGGATAGAGGATAGGATAGGATAGGATAGAGGATAGGATAGAGGATAGGATAGGATAGAGGATCGGATAGAGGATAGGATAGGATAGAGGATAGGATAGGATAGAGGATAGAGTAGGATAGAGGATAGGATAGTATAAAGGATAGGATTGGATAGAGGATCGGATAGAGGATAGGATAGGATAGAGGATAGTATAGGATAGAGGATAGGATAGAGTAGAGGATAGGATAGGATAAAGGAGAGGATAGGATAGAGGATAGGATAGGATAGAGGATAGGATAGTATAGAGGATAGAATAGGATAGATGATATTATAGGATAGAGGATAGGATATGATAGAGTAACGATATTCTAGAGGATAGGATAGGATAGAGGATCGGATAGAGGATAGGATAGGATAGAGGATGGTATAGAGGATAGGATAGAGGATAGGATAGGATAGAGGATAGGATAGGATAGAGGATAGTATAGGATAGAGAATAGGATAGAATAGAGGATAGGATAGGATAAAGGATAGGATAGGATAGAGGATAGGATAGGATAGAGGATAGGATAGGATAAAGGATAGGATAGGATAGAGGATAGGATAGGATAGAGGATAGGATAGGATAGAGGATAGAAAAGGATAGATGATAGGATAGGATAGAGAATAGGATAGGATAGAGGATAGGATAGGATAGAGGATAGGATAGAGGATAGGATAGAGGATAGGATAGGTAATTGGATAGGATAGAGTATAGGATAAGGTTGAGGATAGGATAGGATAGAGGATATAATAGGATAGAGGATAGGAAATGATAGAGGATAGGATGGGATAGAGGATAGGATAGGATAGAGGATAGGATAGGATAGAGGGTAGTATAGGATAGAGGATAGGATAGAATAGAGGATAGGATAGGATAAAGGATAGGATAGGATAGAGGATAGGATAGGATAGGATAGAGGATAGGATAGGATAGGATAGGATAGAGGATAGGATAGGATAGGATAGAGGATAGGATAGAGGATAGGATAGGATAGAGGATAGGATAGGATAGAGGATAGGATAGGATAGAGGATAGGATATGATAGAGGATAGGATAGGATAGAGGATCGGATAGAGGATAGGATAGGATAGAGGATCGGATAGAGGATAGGATAGGATAGAGGATAGGATAGGATAGAGGATAGAGTAGGATAGAGGATAGGATAGGATAAAGGATAGGTTTGGATAGAGGATCGGATAGAGGATAGAATAGGATAGAGGATAGGATAGGATAGAGGGTAGTATAGGATAGAGGATAGGATAGAATAGAGGATAGGATAGGATAAAAGATAGGATAGGATAGAGGATAGGATAGCATAGGATAGAGGATAGGATAGGATAGGATAGGATAGAGGATAGGATAGGATAGGATAGAGGATAGGATAGAGGATAGGATAGGATAGAGGATAGGATAGGATAGAGGATCGGATAGAGGATAGGATAGGATAGCGGATAGGATAGGATAGAGGAAACGATAGGATATAAGATAGGATAGGATAGATGATAGGATAGGAAAGAGGGTAGGATAGGATAGAGGATAGATTATAGGATAGGATAGAGGATAGGATAGGATAGAGGATAGGATAGGATAGAGGATAGGATAGGATAGAGGATAGGATAGGATAGAGGATAGAAAAGGATAGATGATAGGATAGGATAGAGAATAGGATAGAGGATAGGATAGGATAGAGGATAGGATAGAGGATAGGATAGGATAGAGGATAGGATAGAGGATAGGATAGGATAGAGGATAGGATAGAGGATAGGATAGAGGATAGGATAGGTAATTGGATAGGATAGAGTATAGGATAAGGTTGAGGATAGGATAGGATAGAGGATATAATAGGATAGAGGATAGGAAATGATAGAGGATAGGATGGGATAGAGGATAGGATAGGATAGAGGATAGGATAGGATAGAGGGTAGTATAGGATAGAGGATAGGATAGAATAGAGGATAGGATAGGATAAAGGATAGGATAGGATAGAGGATAGGATAGGATAGGATAGAGGATAGGATAGGATAGGATAGAGGATAGGATAGGACAGGATAGAGGATAGGATAGAGGATAGGATAGGATAGAGGATAGGATAGGATAGAGGATAGGATAGGATAGAGGATAGGATATGATAGAGGATAGGATAGGATAGAGGATCGGATAGAGGATAGGATAGGATAGAGGATCGGATAGAGGATAGGATACGATAGAGGATAGGATAGGATAGAGGATAGAGTAGGATAGAGGATAGGATAGGATAAAGGATAGGTTTGGATAGAGGATCGGATAGAGGATAGAATAGGATAGAGGATAGGATAGGATAGAGGGTAGTATAGGATAGAGGATAGGATAGAATAGAGGATAGGATAGGATAAAGGATAGGATAGGATAGAGGATAGGATAGCATAGGATAGAGGATAGGATAGAGGATAGGATAGGATAGGATAGGATAGGATAGGATAGAGGATAGGATAGAGGATAGGATAGGATAGAGGATAGGATAGGATAGAGGATCGGATAGAGGATAGGATAGGATAGCGGATAGGATAGGATAGAGGAAACGATAGGATAGAAGATAGGATAGGATAGATGATAGGATAGGAAAGAGGGTAGGATAGGATAGAGGATAGATTATAGGATAGGATAGAGGATAGGATAGGATAGAGGATAGCATAGGATAGAGGATAGGATAGGATAGAGGATAGGATAGGTAATTGGACATTATAGAGGATAGGATAAGGTAGAGGATAGTATAGGATAGAGGATAGGATAGGATAGAGGATAGGATAGGATAAAGGATAGGATAGGATAGAGGATAGGATAGGATAGAGGATAGGATAGGATAGAGGATAGGATAGAGGATAGGATAGGTAATTGGATAGGATAGAGTATAGGATATGGTAGAGGATAGGATAGGATAGAGGATATAATAGGATAGAGGATAGGATAGGATAGAGGATAGGATAAGTTAGAGGATAGTATAGGATAGAGGATAGGATAGGATAGAGGATAGGATAGGATAAAGGATAGGATAGGATAGAGGATAGGATAGGATAGAGGATAGAATAGGATAGATGATAGAATAGGATAGAGAATAGGATAGGATAGAGGATAGGATAGGATAGAGGATAGTATAGAGTATAGGATAAGGTAGAGGATAGGATAGGATAGGATAGAGGATAGGATAGAGGATCGGATAGAGGATAGGATAGGATATAGGATCGGATAGAGGATAGGATAGGATAGAGGATCGGATAGAGGATAGGATAGGATAGAGGATAGGATAGGTAATTGGATAGGATAGAGGATAGGATAGGATAGAGGATAGGATAGGATAGAGGATAGGATAGAATAGAGGATAGGATAGGATACAGGATAGGATAGGATAGAGGATAGGATACGATAGGATAGAGGATAGGATAGGATAGGATAGAGGATAGGATAGAGGATAGGATAGGATAGAGGATAGAGGATAGGATAGGATAGAGGAGAGGATAGGATAGAGGAGAGGATAGGATAGAGGATAGGATAGAGGATAGGATAGGATAGAGGATAGGATAGGATAGAGGATGGGATAGGATAGAGGATAGGATATGATAGAGGATAGGATAGGATAGGATAGAGGATAGGATAGGATAGGATAGAGGATAGGATAGAGGATAGGATAGGATAGAGGATCGGATAGAGGATAGGATAGGATAGAGGATAGGATAGGATAGAGGATAGAGTAGGATAGAGGATAGGATAGTATAAAGGATAGGATTGGATAGAGGATCGGATAGAGGATAGGATAGGATAGAGGATAGTATAGGATAGAGGATAGGATAGGATAGGATAGAGGATAGGATAGAGGATAGGATAGGATAGAGGATCGGATAGAGGATAGGATAGGATAGAGGATAGGATAGGATAGAGGATAGAGTAGGATAGAGGATAGGATAGTATAAAGGATAGGATTGGATAGAGGATCGGATAGAGGAGAGGATAGGATAGAGGATAGGATAGAGGATAGGATAGGATAGAGGATAGGATAGGATAGAGGATGGGATAGGATAGAGGATAGGATATGATAGAGGATAGGATAGGATAGGATAGAGGATAGGATAGGATAGGATAGAGGATAGGATAGAGGATAGGATAGGATAGAGGATCGGATAGAGGATAGGATAGGATAGAGGATAGGATAGGATAGAGGATAGAGTAGGATAGAGGATAGGATAGTATAAAGGATAGGATTGGATAGAGGATCGGATAGAGGATAGGATAGGATAGAGGATAGTATAGGATAGAGGATAGGATAGGATAGGATAGAGGATAGGATAGAGGATAGGATAGGATAGAGGATCGGATAGAGGATAGGATAGGATAGAGGATAGGATAGGATAGAGGATAGAGTAGGATAGAGGATAGGATAGTATAAAGGATAGGATTGGATAGAGGATCGGATAGAGGATAGGATAGGATAGAGGATAGTATAGGATAGAGGATAGGATAGAGTAGAGGATAGGATAGGATAAAGGAGAGGATAGGATAGAGGATAGGATAGGATAGAGGATAGGATAGTATAGAGGATAGAATAGGATAGATGATATTATAGGATAGAGGATAGGATATGATAGAGTAACGATATTCTAGAGGATAGGATAGGATAGAGGATCGGATAGAGGATAGGATAGGATAGAGGATGGTATAGAGGATAGGATAGAGGATAGGATAGGATAGAGGATAGGATAGGATAGAGGATAGTATAGGATAGAGAATAGGATAGAATAGAGGATAGGATAGGATAAAGGATAGGATAGGATAGAGGATAGGATAGGATAGAGGATAGGATAGGATAAAGGATAGGATAGGATAGAGGATAGGATAGGATAGAGGATAGGATAGGATAGAGGATAGAAAAGGATAGATGATAGGATAGGATAGAGAATAGGATAGGATAGAGGATAGGATAGGATAGAGGATAGGATAGAGGATAGGATAGGATAGAGGATAGGATAGAGGATAGGATAGGATAGAGGATAGGATAGAGGATAGGATAGGATAGAGGATAGGATAGAGGATAGGATAGAGGATAGGATAGGTAATTGGATAGGATAGAGTATAGGATAAGGTTGAGGATAGGATAGGATAGAGGATATAATAGGATAGAGGATAGGAAATGATAGAGGATAGGATGGGATAGAGGATAGGATAGGATAGAGGATAGGATAGGATAGAGGGTAGTATAGGATAGAGGATAGGATAGAATAGAGGATAGGATAGGATAAAGGATAGGATAGGATAGAGGATAGGATAGGATAGGATAGAGGATAGGATAGGATAGGATAGAGGATAGGATAGGATAGGATAGAGGATAGGATAGAGGATAGGATAGGATAGAGGATAGGATAGGATAGAGGATAGGATAGGATAGAGGATAGGATATGATAGAGGATAGGATAGGATAGAGGATCGGATAGAGGATAGGATAGGATAGAGGATCGGATAGAGGATAGGATAGGATAGAGGATAGGATAGGATAGAGGATAGAGTAGGATAGAGGATAGGATAGGATAAAGGATAGGTTTGGATAGAGGATCGGATAGAGGATAGAATAGGATAGAGGATAGGATAGGATAGAGGGTAGTATAGGATAGAGGATAGGATAGAATAGAGGATAGGATAGGATAAAGGATAGGATAGGATAGAGGATAGGATAGCATAGGATAGAGGATAGGATAGGATAGGATAGGATAGAGGATAGGATAGGATAGGATAGAGGATAGGATAGAGGATAGGATAGGATAGAGGATAGGATAGGATAGAGGATCGGATAGAGGATAGGATAGGATAGCGGATAGGATAGGATAGAGGAAACGATAGGATAGAAGATAGGATAGGATAGATGATAGGATAGGAAAGAGGGTAGGATAGGATAGAGGATAGATTATAGGATAGGATAGAGGATAGGATAGGATAGAGGATAGGATAGGATAGAGGATAGGATAGGATAGAGGATAGAAAAGGATAGATGATAGGATAGGATAGAGAATAGGATAGGATAGAGGATAGGATAGGATAGAGGATAGGATAGAGGATAGGATAGGATAGAGGATAGGATAGAGGATAGGATAGGATAGAGGATAGGATAGAGGATAGGATAGGATAGAGGATAGGATAGAGGATAGGATAGAGGATAGGATAGGTAATTGGATAGGATAGAGTATAGGATAAGGTTGAGGATAGGATAGGATAGAGGATATAATAGGATAGAGGATAGGAAATGATAGAGGATAGGATGGGATAGAGGATAGGATAGGATAGAGGATAGGATAGGATAGAGGATAGTATATAATAGAGGATAGGATAGAATAGAGGATAGGATAGGATACAGTATAGGATAGGATAGAGGATAGGATAGGATAGGATAGAGGATAGGATAGAGGATAGGATAGGATAGAGGATCGGATAGGATAGAGGAGAGGATAGGATAGAGGATAGGATAGGATAGAGGATAAGATAGAGGATAGGATAGGATAGAGGATAGGATAGGATAGAGGATGGGATAGGATAGAGGATAGGATATGATAGAGGATAGGATAGAGTAGAGGATAGGATAGGATAAAGGAGAGGATAGGATAGAGGATAGGATAGGATAGAGGATAGGATAGTATAGAGGATAGAATAGGATAGATGATATTATAGGATAGAGGATAGGATATGATAGAGTAAACGATGTTATAGAGGATAGGATAGGATAGAGGATCGGATAGAGGATAGGATAGGATAGAGGATGGTATAGAGGATAGGATAGAGGATAGGATAGGATAGAGGATAGGATAGGATAGAGGATAGTATAGGATAGAGAATAGGATAGAATAGAGGATAGGATAGGATAAAGGATAGGATAGGATAGAGGATAGGATAGGATAGGATAGAGGATAGGATAGGATAGGATAGAGGATAGGATAGGATAGAGGGTCGGATAGAGGATAGGATAGGATAGAGGATAGGATAGGATAGAGGAAAGGATAGGATAGAAGATAGGATAGGATAGATGATAGGATAGGAAAGAGGGTAGGATAGGATAGAGGATAGAGTATAGGATAGGATAGAGGATAGGATAGGATAGAGGAGAGGATAGGATAGAGGATAGGATAGGATAGAGGATAGGATAGGGTAGAGGATAGGATAGGATAGGACAGAGGATAGGATAGGATTGAGGAGCGTTTAGGATAGAGGATAGGATATGATAGAGGATAGGATAGGATACGATAGAGGATAGGATAGGATAGAGGATAGGATAGGATAGAGGATAGGATAGAGGATAGGATAGGATAGAGGATAGGATAGGATAGAGGATAGATAGGATAGAGGATAGGATTGGATAGAGGATAGGATAGGATAGAGGATCGGATAGAGGATAGGATAGGATAGAGGATAGTATAGGATAAAAGATAGGATTGGATAGAGGATCGGATAGAGGATAGGATAGGATAGAGGATAGGATAGGATAGAGGATAGTATAGGATAGAGGATAGGACAGGAAAGAGGATAGGATAGGATACGATAGAGGATAGGATAGATGATAGGATAGGATAGAGGATCTGATAGAGGATACGATCGGATAGAGGATAGGATAGGATAGAGGATCGGATAGGTAATTGGATAGGATAGGGGAGAGGTTAAGGTAGAGGCTAGTATAGGATAGAGGATCTGATAGAGGATAGGATAGGATGGAAGATAGGATAGGATCGAGGATAAGATAGGTAATTGGATAGGATGGAGGATAGGATAAGGTAGAGGATAGTATAGGATAGAGGATAGGATAGAGGATCGGATAGGATAGGATAGAGGATAGGATAGAGGATAGGGTAGAGGATCGGATAGAGGATAGGATAGGATAGAGGAAAGGATAGGATAGAGGATAGGATAGAGGATAAGATAAGTTAGAGGATAGTATAGGATAGAGGATAGGATAGGATAGAGGATAGGATAGGATAAAGGATAGGATAGGATAGAGGATAGGGTAGGATAGAGGATAGAATAGGATAGATGATAGGATAGGATAGAGAATAGGATAGGATAGAGGATAGGATAGGATAGAGGATAGGAACGAGGATAGGATAGGTAATTGGATAGGATAGAGGATAGGATAAGGTAGAGGATAGTATAGGATAGAGGATAGGATAGAGGATCGGATAGGATAGGATAGAGGATAGGATAGAGGATCGGATAGAGGATAGGATAGGATAGAGGAAAGGATAGGATAGAGGATAGGATAGGTAATTGGATAGGATAGAGGATAGGATAAGTTAGAGGATAGTATAGGATAGAGGATAGGATAGGATAGAGGATAGGATAGGATAGAGGATGGTATAGAGGATAGGATAGAGGATAGGATAGGATAGAGGATAGGATAGGAAAGAGGATAGGATAGGATACGATAGAGGATAGGATAGATGATAGGATAGGATAGAGGATCTGATAGAGGATACGATCGGATAGAGGATAGGATAGGATAGAGGATCGGATAGGTTATTGGATAGGATAGGGGAGAGGATAAGGTAGAGGCTAGTATAGGATAGAGGATCTGATAGAGGATAGGATAGGATGGAGGATAGGATAGGATCGAGGATAGGATAGGTAATTGGATAGAGGATAGGATATGGTAGAGGATAGTATAGGATAGAGGATAGGATAGAGGATCGGATAGGATAGGATAGAGGATAGGATATAGGATACGATAGAGGATCGGGTAGAGGATAGGATAGGATAGAGGAAAGGATAGGATAGAGGATAGGATAGGATAGAGGATAGGAGAGGATAGAGGATAGGATAGAGGATAGGATAGGATAGAGGATAGGATAGGTAATTGGATAGGATAGAGTATAGGATAAGGTAGAGGATAGTATAGGATAGAGGATAGGATAGGATAGAGGATATAATAGGATAAAGGATAGGATAGGATTGAGGGTAGTATAGGATAGAGGATAGGATAGAGTAGAGGATAGGATAGGATAGGATAGAGGATAGGATAGGATAGAGGAAAGGATAGGATAGAGGAAAGGATAGGATAGAGGATAAGGTAGGTAATTGGATAGGATACAGGATAGGATAAGGTAGAGGATAGTATAGGATAGAGTATAGGATAGGATAGAGGATAGGATAGGATAAAGGATAGGATAGGATAGAGGATAGGATAGGATAGAGGATCGGACAGAGGATAGGATAGGATAGAGGATAGGATAGGATAGAGGATAGAGTAGGATAGAGGATAGGATAGGATAAAGGATAGGATTGGATAGAGGATCGGATAGAGGATAGGATAGGATAGAGGATAGGATAGGAGAGAGGATAGTATAGGATAGAGGATAGGATCGAATAGAGGATAGGATAGGATACAGGATAGGATAGGGTAGGATAGAGGATAGGATAGGATAGGATAGAGGATAGGAAAGGATAGGATAGAGGATAGGATAGAGGATAGGATAGAGGATAGGATAGGATAGAGGAGAGGATAGGATAGAGGATAGGATAGGATAAAGGATAGGATAGGATAGAGGATAGGATAGGATAGAGGATCGGACAGAGGATAGGATAGGATAGAGGATAGGATAGGATAGAGGATAGAGTAGGATAGAGGATAGGATAGGATAAAGGATAGGATTGGATAGAGGATCGGATAGAGGATAGGATAGGATAGAGGATAGTATAGGATAGAGGATAGGATCGAATAGAGGATAGGATAGGATACAGGATAGGATAGGATAGAGGATAGGATAGGATAGGATAGAGGATAGGAAAGGATAGGATAGAGGATAGGATAGAGGATAGGATAGAGGATAGGATAGGATAGAGGAGTGGATAGGATAGAGGATAGGATAGGATAGATGATAGGATAGGATAGAGGATGGGATAGGATAGAGGATAGGATATGATAGAGGATAGGATAGGATAGAGAATCGGATAGAGGATAAGATAGGATAGAGGATCGGATAGAGGATAGGATAGGATAGAGGATAGGATAGGATAGAGGATAGAGTAGGATAGAGGACAGGATAGTATAAAGGATAGGATTGGATAGAGGATCGGATAGAGGATAGAATAGGATAGAGGATAGAGTAGGATAGAGGATAGGATAGTATAAAGGATAGGATTGGATAGAGGATCGGATAGAGGATAGAATAGGATAGAGGATAGGATAGGATAGAGGATAGTATAGGATAGAGGATAGGATAGAGTAGAGGATAGGATAGGATAAAGGAGAGGATAGGATAGAGGATAGGATAGGATAGAGGATAGGATAGAGGATAGGATAGGATAGAGGATGGTATAGAGGATAGGATAGAGGATAGGATAGGATAGAGGATAGGATAGGATAGAGGATAGTATAGGATAGAGAATAGGATAGAATAGAGGATAGGATAGGATAAAGGATAGGATAGGATAGAGGATAGGATAGGATAGGATAGAGGATAGGATAGGATAGGATAGAGGATAGGATAGGATAGAGGGTCGGATAGAGGATAGGATAGGATAGAGGATAGGATAGGATAGAGGAAAGGATAGGATAGAAGATAGGATAGGATAGATGATAGGATAGGAAAGAGGGTAGGATAGGATAGAGGATAGAGTATAGGATAGGATAGAGGATAGGATAGGATAGAGGAGAGGATAGGATAGAGGATAGGATAGGATAGAGGATAGGATAGGGTAGAGGATAGGATAGGATAGGACAGAGGATAGGATAGGATTGAGGAGAGTTTAGGATAGAGGATAGGATATGATAGAGGATAGGATAGGATACGATAGAGGATAGGATAGGATAGAGGATAGGATAGGATAGAGGATAGGATAGAGGATAGGATAGGATAGAGGATAGGATAGGATAGAGGATAGATAGGATAGAGGATAGGATTGGATAGAGGATAGGATAGGATAGAGGATCGGATAGAGGATAGGATAGGATAGAGGATAGGATAGGATAGAGGATAGTATAGGATAAAAGATAGGATTGGATAGAGGATCGGATAGAAGATAGGATAGGATAGAGGATAGGATAGGATAGAGGATAGTATAGGATAGAGGATAGGACAGGAAAGAGGATAGGATAGGATACGATAGAGGATAGGATAGATGATAGGATAGGATAGAGGATCTGATAGAGGATACGATCGGATAGAGGATAGGATAGGATAGAGGATCGGATAGGTAATTGGATAGGATAGGGGAGAGGTTAAGGTAGAGGCTAGTATAGGATAGAGGATCTGATAGAGGATAGGATAGGATGGAAGATAGGATAGGATCGAGGATAAGATAGGTAATTGGATAGGATGGAGGATAGGATAAGGTAGAGGATAGTATAGGATAGAGGATAGGATAGAGGATCGGATAGGATAGGATAGAGGATAGGATAGAGGATAGGGTAGAGGATCGGATAGAGGATAGGATAGGATAGAGGAAAGGATAGGATAGAGGATAGGATAGAGGATAGGATAAGTTAGAGGATAGTATAGGATAGAGGATAGGATAGGATAGAGGATAGGATAGGATAAAGGATAGGATAGGATAGAGGATAGGGTAGGATAGAGGATAGAATAGGATAGATGATAGGATAGGATATAGAATAGGATAGGATAGAGGATAGGATAGGATAGAGGATAGGAACGAGGATAGGATAGGTAATTGGATAGGATAGAGGATAGGATAAGGTAGAGGATAGTATAGGATAGAGGATAGGATAGAGGATCGGATAGGATAGGATAGAGGATAGGATAGAGGATAGGATAGGATAGAGGAAAGGATAGGATAGAGGATAGGATAGGTAATTGGATAGGATAGAGGATAGGATAAGTTAGAGGATAGTATAGGATAGAGGATAGGATAGGATAGAGGATAGGATAGGATAAAAGGTAGGATAGGATAGAGTACAGGATAGGATAGATGATACTATTAGGATAGAGGATAGGATATGATAGAGTAAACGATATTATAGAGGATAGGATAGGATAGAGGATCGGATAGAGGATAGGATAGGATAGAGGATGGTATAGAGGATAGGATAGAGGATAGGATAGGATAGAGGATAGGATAGGAAAGAGGATAGGATAGGATACGATAGAGGATAGGATAGATGATAGGATAGGATAGAGGATCTGATAGAGGATACGATCGGATAGAGGATAGGATAGGATAGAGGATCGGATAGGTTATTGGATAGGATAGGGGAGAGGATAAGGTAGAGGCTAGTATAGGATAGAGGATCTGATAGAGGATAGGATAGGATGGAGGATAGGATAGGATCGAGGATAGGATAGGTAATTGGATAGAGGATAGGATATGGTAGAGGATAGTATAGGATAGAGGATAGGATAGAGGATCGGATAGGATAGGATAGAGGATAGGATATAGGATACGATAGAGGATCGGGTAGAGGATAGGATAGGATAGAGGAAAGGATAGGATAGAGGATAGGATAGGATAGAGGATAGGAGAGGATAGAGGATAGGATAGAGGATAGGATAGGATAGAGGATAGGATAGGTAATTGGATAGGATAGAGTATAGGATAAGGTAGAGGATAGTATAGGATAGAGGATAGGATAGGATAGAGGATATAATAGGATAAAGGATAGGATAGGATTGAGGGTAGTATAGGATAGAGGATAGGATAGAGTAGAGGATAGGTAGGATAGGATAGAGGATAGGATAGGATAGAGGAAAGGATAGGATAGAGGAAAGGATAGGATAGAGGATAAGGTAGGTAATTGGATAGGATACAGGATAGGATAAGGTAGAGGATAGTATAGGATAGAGTATAGGATAGGATAGAGGATAGGATAGGATAAAGGATAGGATAGGATAGAGGATAGGATAGGATAGAGGATCGGACAGAGGATAGGATAGGATAGAGGATAGGATAGGATAGAGGATAGAGTAGGATAGAGGATAGGATAGGATAAAGGATAGGATTGGATAGAGGATCGGATAGAGGATAGGATAGGATAGAGGATAGGATAGGATAGAGGATAGTATAGGATAGAGGATAGGATCGAATAGAGGATAGGATAGGATACAGGATAGGATAGGATAGGATAGAGGATAGGATAGGATAGGATAGAGGATAGGAAAGGATAGGATAGAGGATAGGATAGAGGATAGGATAGAGGATAGGATAGGATAGAGGAGAGGATAGGATAGAGGATAGGATAGGATAAAGGATAGGATAGGATAGAGGATAGGATAGGATAGAGGATCGGACAGAGGATAGGATAGGATAGAGGATAGGATAGGATAGAGGATAGAGTAGGATAGAGGATAGGATAGGATAAAGGATAGGATTGGATAGAGGATCGGATAGAGGATAGGATAGGATAGGATAGAGGATAGGATAGGATAGAGGATAGTATAGGATAGAGGATAGGATCGAATAGAGGATAGGATAGGATACAGGATAGGATAGGATAGAGGATAGGATAGGATAGGATAGAGGATAGGAAAGGATAGGATAGAGGATAGGATAGAGGATAGGATAGAGGATAGGATAGGATAGAGGAGAGGATAGGATAGAGGATAGGATAGGATAGATGATATTATAGGATAGAGGATAGGATATGATAGAGTAAACGATATTATAGAGGATAGGATAGGATAGAGGATCTGATAGAGGATACGATCGGATAGAGGATAGGATAGGATAGAGGATCGGATAGGTAATTGGATAGGATAGGGGAGAGGATAAGGTAGAGGCTAGTATAGGATAGAGGATCTGATAGAGGATAGGATAGGATGGAGGATAGGATAGGATCGAGGATAGGATAGGTAATTGGATAGGATAGAGGGTAGGATAAGGTAGAGGATAGTATAGGATAGAGGATAGGATAGAGGATCGGATAGGATAGGATAGAGGATAGGATAGAGGATAGGGTAGAGGATCGGATAGAGGATAGGATAGGATAGAGGAAAGAATATGATAGAGGATAGGATAGGTAATTGGATAGCATAGAGGATAGGATAAGTTAGAGGATAGTATAGGATAGAGGATAGGATAGGATAGAGGATAGGATAGGATAAAGGATAGGATAGGATAGAGGATAGGATAGGATAGAGGATAGGATAGAGGATAGGATAGGATAGAAGATAGGAAAGGATAGAGGATAGGATGGGATAGAGGATAGGATAGGATAGAGGATAGGATAGGATAGAGGATAGGATAGGATAGAGGATAGGATAGGATAGAGGATAGGATAGGGGATAGGATAGGATAGAGGATAGGATAGGATAGAGGATAGGATAGAGGATAGGATAGGATAGAGGATAGGATAGAGGATAGGATAGGATAGAGGATAGGATAGAGGATCGGATAGAGGATAGGATAGGATAGAGGAAAGGATAGGATAGAGGATAGGATAGGTAATTGGATAGGATAGAGGATAGGATAGGATAGAGGATAGAGTAGGATAGAGGATAGGATAGGATAAAGGATAGGATTGGATAGAGGATCGGATAGAGGATAGGATAGGATAGAGGATAGGATAGGAGAGAGGATAGTATAGGATAGAGGATAGGATCGAATAGAGGATAGGATAGGATACAGGATAGGATAGGGTAGGATAGAGGATAGGATAGGATAGGATAGAGGATAGGAAAGGATAGGATAGAGGATAGGATAGAGGATAGGATAGAGGATAGGATAGGATAGAGGAGAGGATAGGATAGAGGATAGGATAGGATAAAGGATAGGATAGGATAGAGGATAGGATAGGATAGAGGATCGGACAGAGGATAGGATAGGATAGAGGATAGGATAGGATAGAGGATAGAGTAGGATAGAGGATAGGATAGGATAAAGGATAGGATTGGATAGAGGATCGGATAGAGGATAGGATAGGATAGAGGATAGTATAGGATAGAGGATAGGATCGAATAGAGGATAGGATAGGATACAGGATAGGATAGGATAGAGGATAGGATAGGATAGGATAGAGGATAGGAAAGGATAGGATAGAGGATATGATAGAGGATAGGATAGGATAGAGAATCGGATAGAGGATAAGATAGGATAGAGGATCGGATAGAGGATAGGATAGGATAGAGGATAGGATAGGATAGAGGATAGAGTAGGATAGAGGACAGGATAGTATAAAGGATAGGATTGGATAGAGGATCGGATAGAGGATAGAATAGGATAGAGGATAGAGTAGGATAGAGGATAGGATAGTATAAAGGATAGGATTGGATAGAGGATCGGATAGAGGATAGAATAGGATAGAGGATAGGATAGGATAGAGGATAGTATAGGATAGAGGATAGGATAGAGTAGAGGATAGGATAGGATAAAGGAGAGGATAGGATAGAGGATAGGATAGGATAGAGGATAGGATAGTATAGAGGATAGAATAGGATAGATGATATTATAGGATAGAGGATAGGATATGATAGAGTAAACGATGTTATAGAGGATAGGATAGGATAGAGGATCGGATAGAGGATAGGATAGGATAGAGGATGGTATAGAGGATAGGATAGAGGATAGGATAGGATAGAGGATAGGATAGGATAGAGGATAGTATAGGATAGAGAATAGGATAGAATAGAGGATAGGATAGGATAAAGGATAGGATAGGATAGAGGATAGGATAGGATAGGATAGAGGATAGGATAGGATAGGATAGAGGATAGGATAGGATAGAGGGTCGGATAGAGGATAGGATAGGATAGAGGATAGGATAGGATAGAGGAAAGGATAGGATAGAAGATAGGATAGGATAGATGATAGGATAGGAAAGAGGGTAGGATAGGATAGAGGATAGAGTATAGGATAGGATAGAGGATAGGATAGGATAGAGGAGAGGATAGGATAGAGGATAGGATAGGATAGAGGATAGGATAGGGTAGAGGATAGGATAGGATAGGACAGAGGATAGGATAGGATTGAGGAGAGTTTAGGATAGAGGATAGGATATGATAGAGGATAGGATAGGATACGATAGAGGATAGGATAGGATAGAGGATAGGATAGGATAGAGGATAGGATAGAGGATAGGATAGGATAGAGGATAGGATAGGATAGAGGATAGATAGGATAGAGGATAGGATTGGATAGAGGATAGGATAGGATAGAGGATCGGATAGAGGATAGGATAGGATAGAGGATAGGATAGGATAGAGGATAGTATAGGATAAAAGATAGGATTGGATAGAGGATCGGATAGAAGATAGGATAGGATAGAGGATAGGATAGGATAGAGGATAGTATAGGATAGAGGATAGGACAGGAAAGAGGATAGGATAGGATACGATAGAGGATAGGATAGATGATAGGATAGGATAGAGGATCTGATAGAGGATACGATCGGATAGAGGATAGGATAGGATAGAGGATCGGATAGGTAATTGGATAGGATAGGGGAGAGGTTAAGGTAGAGGCTAGTATAGGATAGAGGATCTGATAGAGGATAGGATAGGATGGAAGATAGGATAGGATCGAGGATAAGATAGGTAATTGGATAGGATGGAGGATAGGATAAGGTAGAGGATAGTATAGGATAGAGGATAGGATAGAGGATCGGATAGGATAGGATAGAGGATAGGATAGAGGATAGGGTAGAGGATCGGATAGAGGATAGGATAGGATAGAGGAAAGGATAGGATAGAGGATAGGATAGAGGATAGGATAAGTTAGAGGATAGTATAGGATAGAGGATAGGATAGGATAGAGGATAGGATAGGATAAAGGATAGGATAGGATAGAGGATAGGGTAGGATAGAGGATAGAATAGGATAGATGATAGGATAGGATATAGAATAGGATAGGATAGAGGATAGGATAGGATAGAGGATAGGAACGAGGATAGGATAGGTAATTGGATAGGATAGAGGATAGGATAAGGTAGAGGATAGTATAGGATAGAGGATAGGATAGAGGATCGGATAGGATAGGATAGAGGATAGGATAGAGGATAGGATAGGATAGAGGAAAGGATAGGATAGAGGATAGGATAGGTAATTGGATAGGATAGAGGATAGGATAAGTTAGAGGATAGTATAGGATAGAGGATAGGATAGGATAGAGGATAGGATAGGATAAAAGGTAGGATAGGATAGAGTACAGGATAGGATAGATGATACTATTAGGATAGAGGATAGGATATGATAGAGTAAACGATATTATAGAGGATAGGATAGGATAGAGGATCGGATAGAGGATAGGATAGGATAGAGGATGGTATAGAGGATAGGATAGAGGATAGGATAGGATAGAGGATAGGATAGGAAAGAGGATAGGATAGGATACGATAGAGGATAGGATAGATGATAGGATAGGATAGAGGATCTGATAGAGGATACGATCGGATAGAGGATAGGATAGGATAGAGGATCGGATAGGTTATTGGATAGGATAGGGGAGAGGATAAGGTAGAGGCTAGTATAGGATAGAGGATCTGATAGAGGATAGGATAGGATGGAGGATAGGATAGGATCGAGGATAGGATAGGTAATTGGATAGAGGATAGGATATGGTAGAGGATAGTATAGGATAGAGGATAGGATAGAGGATCGGATAGGATAGGATAGAGGATAGGATATAGGATACGATAGAGGATCGGGTAGAGGATAGGATAGGATAGAGGAAAGGATAGGATAGAGGATAGGATAGGATAGAGGATAGGAGAGGATAGAGGATAGGATAGAGGATAGGATAGGATAGAGGATAGGATAGGTAATTGGATAGGATAGAGTATAGGATAAGGTAGAGGATAGTATAGGATAGAGGATAGGATAGGATAGAGGATATAATAGGATAAAGGATAGGATAGGATTGAGGGTAGTATAGGATAGAGGATAGGATAGAGTAGAGGATAGGTAGGATAGGATAGAGGATAGGATAGGATAGAGGAAAGGATAGGATAGAGGAAAGGATAGGATAGAGGATAAGGTAGGTAATTGGATAGGATACAGGATAGGATAAGGTAGAGGATAGTATAGGATAGAGTATAGGATAGGATAGAGGATAGGATAGGATAAAGGATAGGATAGGATAGAGGATAGGATAGGATAGAGGATCGGACAGAGGATAGGATAGGATAGAGGATAGGATAGGATAGAGGATAGAGTAGGATAGAGGATAGGATAGGATAAAGGATAGGATTGGATAGAGGATCGGATAGAGGATAGGATAGGATAGAGGATAGGATAGGATAGAGGATAGTATAGGATAGAGGATAGGATCGAATAGAGGATAGGATAGGATACAGGATAGGATAGGATAGGATAGAGGATAGGATAGGATAGGATAGAGGATAGGAAAGGATAGGATAGAGGATAGGATAGAGGATAGGATAGAGGATAGGATAGGATAGAGGAGAGGATAGGATAGAGGATAGGATAGGATAAAGGATAGGATAGGATAGAGGATAGGATAGGATAGAGGATCGGACAGAGGATAGGATAGGATAGAGGATAGGATAGGATAGAGGATAGAGTAGGATAGAGGATAGGATAGGATAAAGGATAGGATTGGATAGAGGATCGGATAGAGGATAGGATAGGATAGGATAGAGGATAGGATAGGATAGAGGATAGTATAGGATAGAGGATAGGATCGAATAGAGGATAGGATAGGATACAGGATAGGATAGGATAGAGGATAGGATAGGATAGGATAGAGGATAGGAAAGGATAGGATAGAGGATAGGATAGAGGATAGGATAGAGGATAGGATAGGATAGAGGAGAGGATAGGATAGAGGATAGGATAGGATAGATGATATTATAGGATAGAGGATAGGATATGATAGAGTAAACGATATTATAGAGGATAGGATAGGATAGAGGATCTGATAGAGGATACGATCGGATAGAGGATAGGATAGGATAGAGGATCGGATAGGTAATTGGATAGGATAGGGGAGAGGATAAGGTAGAGGCTAGTATAGGATAGAGGATCTGATAGAGGATAGGATAGGATGGAGGATAGGATAGGATCGAGGATAGGATAGGTAATTGGATAGGATAGAGGGTAGGATAAGGTAGAGGATAGTATAGGATAGAGGATAGGATAGAGGATCGGATAGGATAGGATAGAGGATAGGATAGAGGATAGGGTAGAGGATCGGATAGAGGATAGGATAGGATAGAGGAAAGAATATGATAGAGGATAGGATAGGTAATTGGATAGCATAGAGGATAGGATAAGTTAGAGGATAGTATAGGATAGAGGATAGGATAGGATAGAGGATAGGATAGGATAAAGGATAGGATAGGATAGAGGATAGGATAGGATAGAGGATAGGATAGAGGATAGGATAGGATAGAAGATAGGAAAGGATAGAGGATAGGATGGGATAGAGGATAGGATAGGATAGAGGATAGGATAGGATAGAGGATAGGATAGGATAGAGGATAGGATAGGATAGAGGATAGGATAGGGGATAGGATAGGATAGAGGATAGGATAGGATAGAGGATAGGATAGAGGATAGGATAGGATAGAGGATAGGATAGAGGATAGGATAGGATAGAGGATAGGATAGAGGATCGGATAGAGGATAGGATAGGATAGAGGAAAGGATAGGATAGAGGATAGGATAGGTAATTGGATAGGATAGAGGATAGGATAAGGTAGAGGATAGTATAGGATAGAGGATAGGATAGGATAGAGGATAGGATAGGATAAAGAATAGGATAGGATAGAGGATAGGATAGGATAGGATAGAGGATAGGAAAGGATAGGATAGAGGATAGGATAGAGGATAGGATAGGATAGAGGATAGGATAGGATAGAGGAGAGGATAGGATAGAGGATAGGATAGGATAGATGATAATATAGGATAGAGGATAGGATATGATAGAGTAAACGATATTATAGAGGATAGGATAGGATAGAGGATCGGATAGAGGATAGGATAGGATAGAGGATGGTATAGAGGATAGGATGGAGGATAGGATAGGATAGAGGATAGGATAGAGGATAGGACAGGAAAGAGGATAGGATAGGATACGATAGAGGATAGGATAGATGATAGGATAGGATAGAGGATCTGATAGAGGATACGATCGGATAGAGGATAGGATAGGATAGAGGATAGGATAGAGGATAGGATAGGATAGAGGAGAGGATAGGATAGAGGATAGGATAGGATAAAGGATAGGATAGGATAGAGGATAGGATAGGATAGAGGATCGGACAGAGGATAGGATAGGATAGAGGATAGGATAGGATAGAGGATAGAGTAGGATAGAGGATAGGATAGGATAAAGGATAGGATTGGATAGAGGATCGGATAGAGGATAGGATAGGATAGGATAGAGGATAGGATAGGATAGAGGATAGTATAGGATAGAGGATAGGATCGAATAGAGGATAGGATAGGATACAGGATAGGATAGGATAGAGGATAGGATAGGATAGGATAGACGATAGGAAAGGATAGGATAGAGGATAGGATAGAGGATAGGATAGAGGATAGGATAGGATAGAGGAGAGGATAGGATAGAGGATAGGATAGGATAGATGATATTATAGGATAGAGGATAGGATATGATAGAGTAAACGATATTATAGAGGATAGGATAGGATAGAGGATCTGATAGAGGATACGATCGGATAGAGGATAGGATAGGATAGAGGATCGGATAGGTAATTGGATAGGATAGGGGAGAGGATAAGGTAGAGGCTAGTATAGGATAGAGGATCTGATAGAGGATAGGATAGGGGAGAGGATAAGGTAGAGGCTAGTATAGGATAGAGGATCTGATAGAGGATAGGATAGGATGGAGGATAGGATAGGATAGAGGATAGGATAGGTAATTGGATAGGATAGAGGGTAGGATAAGGTAGAGGATAGTATAGGATAGAGGATAGGATAGAGGATCGGATAGGATAGGATAGAGGATAGGATAGAGGATCGGATAGGATAGGATAGAGGATAGGATAGAGGATAGGGTAGAGGATCGGATAGAGGATAGGATAGGATAGAGGAAAGAATATGATAGAGGATAGGATAGGTAATTGGATAGGATAGAGGATAGGATAAGTTAGAGGATAGTATAGGATAGAGGATAGGATAGGATAGAGGATAGGATAGGATAAAGGATAGGATAGGATAGAGGATAGGATAGGATAGAGGATAGGATAGAGTATAGGATAGGATAGAAGATAGGAAAGGATAGAGGATAGGATGGGATAGAGGATAGGATAGGATAGAGGATAGGATAGGATAGAGGATAGGATAGGATAGAGGATAGGATAGGATAGAGGATAGGATAGGGGATAGGATAGGATAGAGGATAGGATAGGATAGAGGATAGGATAGAGGATAGGATAGGATAGAGGATAGGATAGAGGATAGGATAGGATAGAGGATAGGATAGAGGATCGGATAGAGGATAGGATAGGATAGAGGAAAGGATAGGATAGAGGATAGGATAGGTAATTGGATAGGATAGAGGATAGGATAAGGTAGAGGATAGTATAGGATAGAGGATAGGATAGGATAGAGGATAGGATAGGATAAAGAATAGGATAGGATAGAGGATAGGATAGGATAGGATAGAGGATAGGAAAGGATAGGATAGAGGATAGGATAGAGGATAGGATAGGATAGAGGATAGGATAGGATAGAGGAGAGGATAGGATAGAGGATAGGATAGGATAGATGATAATATAGGATAGAGGATAGGATATGATAGAGTAAACGATATTATAGAGGATAGGATAGGATAGAGGATCGGATAGAGGATAGGATAGGATAGAGGATGGTATAGAGGATAGGATGGAGGATAGGATAGGATAGAGGATAGGATAGAGGATAGGACAGGAAAGAGGATAGGATAGGATACGATAGAGGATAGGATAGATGATAGGATAGGATAGAGGATCTGATAGAGGATACGATCGGATAGAGGATAGGATAGGATAGAGGATAGGATAGAGGATAGGATAGGATAGAGGAGAGGATAGGATAGAGGATAGGATAGGATAAAGGATAGGATAGGATAGAGGATAGGATAGGATAGAGGATCGGACAGAGGATAGGATAGGATAGAGGATAGGATAGGATAGAGGATAGAGTAGGATAGAGGATAGGATAGGATAAAGGATAGGATTGGATAGAGGATCGGATAGAGGATAGGATAGGATAGGATAGAGGATAGGATAGGATAGAGGATAGTATAGGATAGAGGATAGGATCGAATAGAGGATAGGATAGGATACAGGATAGGATAGGATAGAGGATAGGATAGGATAGGATAGAGGATAGGAAAGGATAGGATAGAGGATAGGATAGAGGATAGGATAGAGGATAGGATAGGATAGAGGAGAGGATAGGATAGAGGATAGGATAGGATAGATGATATTATAGGATAGAGGATAGGATATGATAGAGTAAACGATATTATAGAGGATAGGATAGGATAGAGGATCTGATAGAGGATACGATCGGATAGAGGATAGGATAGGATAGAGGATCGGATAGGTAATTGGATAGGATAGGGGAGAGGATAAGGTAGAGGCTAGTATAGGATAGAGGATCTGATAGAGGATAGGATACGATGGAGGATAGGATAGGATCGAGGATAGGATAGGTAATTGGATAGGATAGAGGGTAGGATAAGGTAGAGGATAGTATAGGATAGAGGATAGGATAGAGGATCGGATAGGATAGGATAGAGGATAGGATAGAGGATCGGATAGGATAGGATAGAGGATAGGATAGAGGATAGGGTAGAGGATCGGATAGAGGATAGGATAGGATAGAGGAAAGAATATGATAGAGGATAGGATAGGTAATTGGATAGGATAGAGGATAGGATAAGTTAGAGGATAGTATAGGATAGAGGATAGGATAGGATAGAGGATAGGATAGGATAAAGGATAGGATAGGATAGAGGATAGGATAGGCTAGAGGATAGGATAGAGGATAGGATAGGATAGAAGATAGGAAAGGATAGAGGATAGGATGGGATAGAGGATAGGATAGGATAGAGGATAGGATAGGATAGAGGATAGGATAGGATAGAGGATAGGATAGGATAGAGGATAGGATAGGGGATAGGATAGGATAGAGTATAGGATAGGATAGAGGATAGGATAGAGGATAGGATAGGATAGAGGATAGGATAGAGGATAGGATAGAGGATAGGATAGGATAGAGGATAGGATAGGATAGAGGATAGGATAGGATAGAGGATGGTATAGAGGATAGGATGGAGGATAGGATAGGATAGAGGATAGGATAGAGGATAGGACAGGATAGGATAGAGGATAGGATAGAGGATAGGATAGAGGATAGGATAGGATAGAGGAGAGGATAGGATAGAGGATAGGATAGGATAGATGATATTATAGGATAGAGGATAGGATATGATAGAGTAAACGATATTATAGAGGATAGGATAGGATAGAGGATCTGATAGAGGATACGATCGGATAGAGGATAGGATAGGATAGAGGATCGGATAGGTAATTGGATAGGATAGGGGAGAGGATAAGGTAGAGGCTAGTATAGGATAGAGGATCTGATAGAGGATAGGATAGGATGGAGGATAGGATAGGATCGAGGATAGGATAGGTAATTGGATAGGATAGAGGGTAGGATAAGGTAGAGGATAGTATAGGATAGAGGATAGGATAGAGGATCGGATAGGATAGGATAGAGGATAGGATAGAGGATAGGGTAGAGGATCGGATAGAGGATAGGATAGGATAGAGGAAAGAATATGATAGAGGATAGGATAGGTAATTGGATAGCATAGAGGATAGGATAAGTTAGAGGATAGTATAGGATAGAGGATAGGATAGGATAGAGGATAGGATAGGATAAAGGATAGGATAGGATAGAGGATAGGATAGGATAGAGGATAGGATAGAGGATAGGATAGGATAGAAGATAGGAAAGGATAGAGGATAGGATGGGATAGAGGATAGGATAGGATAGAGGATAGGATAGGATAGAGGATAGGATAGGATAGAGGATAGGATAGGATAGAGGATAGGATAGGGGATAGGATAGGATAGAGGATAGGATAGGATAGAGGATAGGATAGAGGATAGGATAGGATAGAGGATAGGATAGAGGATAGGATAGGATAGAGGATAGGATAGAGGATCGGATAGAGGATAGGATAGGATAGAGGAAAGGATAGGATAGAGGATAGGATAGGTAATTGGATAGGATAGAGGATAGGATAAGGTAGAGGATAGTATAGGATAGAGGATAGGATAGGATAGAGGATAGGATAGGATAAAGAATAGGATAGGATAGAGGATAGGATAGGATAGGATAGAGGATAGGAAAGGATAGGATAGAGGATAGGATAGAGGATAGGATAGGATAGAGGATAGGATAGGATAGAGGAGAGGATAGGATAGAGGATAGGATAGGATAGATGATAATATAGGATAGAGGATAGGATATGATAGAGTAAACGATATTATAGAGGATAGGATAGGATAGAGGATCGGATAGAGGATAGGATAGGATAGAGGATGGTATAGAGGATAGGATGGAGGATAGGATAGGATAGAGGATAGGATAGAGGATAGGACAGGAAAGAGGATAGGATAGGATACGATAGAGGATAGGATAGATGATAGGATAGGATAGAGGATCTGATAGAGGATACGATCGGATAGAGGATAGGATAGGATAGAGGATAGGATAGAGGATAGGATAGGATAGAGGAGAGGATAGGATAGAGGATAGGATAGGATAAAGGATAGGATAGGATAGAGGATAGGATAGGATAGAGGATCGGACAGAGGATAGGATAGGATAGAGGATAGGATAGGATAGAGGATAGAGTAGGATAGAGGATAGGATAGGATAAAGGATAGGATTGGATAGAGGATCGGATAGAGGATAGGATAGGATAGGATAGAGGATAGGATAGGATAGAGGATAGTATAGGATAGAGGATAGGATCGAATAGAGGATAGGATAGGATACAGGATAGGATAGGATAGAGGATAGGATAGGATAGGATAGAGGATAGGAAAGGATAGGATAGAGGATAGGATAGAGGATAGGATAGAGGATAGGATAGGATAGAGGAGAGGATAGGATAGAGGATAGGATAGGATAGAGGAGAGGATAGGATAGAGGATAGGATAGGATAGATGATATTATAGGATAGAGGATAGGATATGATAGAGTAAACGATATTATAGAGGATAGGATATGATAGAGTAAACGATATTATAGAGGATAGGATAGGATAGAGGATCTGATAGAGGATACGATCGGATAGAGGATAGGATAGGATAGAGGATCGGATAGGTAATTGGATAGGATAGGGGAGAGGATAAGGTAGAGGCTAGTATAGGATAGAGGATCTGATAGAGGATAGGATAGGATGGAGGATAGGATAGGATCGAGGATAGGATAGGTAATTGGATAGGATAGAGGGTAGGATAAGGTAGAGGATAGTATAGGATAGAGGATAGGATAGATGATATTATAGGATAGAGGATAGGATATGATAGAGTAAACGATGTTATAGAGGATAGGATAGGATAGAGGATCGGATAGAGGATAGGATAGGATAGAGGAAAGAATATGATAGAGGATAGGATAGGTAATTGGATAGGATAGAGGATAGGATAAGTTAGAGGATAGTATAGGATAGAGGATAGGATAGGATAGAGGATAGGATAGGATAAAGGATAGGATAGGATAGAGGATAGGATAGGATAGAGGATAGGATAGAGGATAGGATAGGATAGAAGATAGGAAAGGATAGAGGATAGGATGGGATAGAGGATAGGATAGGATAGAGGATAGGATAGGATAGAGGATAGGATAGGATAGAGGATAGGATAGGATAGAGGATAGGATAGGGGATAGGATAGGATAGAGGATAGGATAGGATAGAGGATAGGATAGAGGATAGGATAGGATAGAGGATAGGATAGAGGATAGGATAGGATAGAGGATAGGATAGAGGATCGGATAGAGGATAGGATAGGATAGAGGAAAGGATAGGATAGAGGATAGGATAGGTAATTGGATAGGATAGAGGATAGGATAAGGTAGAGGATAGTATAGGATAGAGGATAGGATAGGATAGAGGATAGGATAGGATAAAGAATAGGATAGGATAGAGGATAGGATAGGATAGGATAGAGGATAGGAAAGGATCGGATAGAGGATAGGATAGAGGATAGGATAGGATAGAGGATAGGATAGGATAGAGGAGAGGATAGGATAGAGGATAGGATAGGATAGATGATAATATAGGATAGAGGATAGGATATGATAGAGTAAACGATATTATAGAGGATAGGATAGGATAGAGGATCGGATAGAGGATAGGATAGGATAGAGGATGGTATAGAGGATAGGATGGAGGATAGGATAGGATAGAGGATAGGATAGAGGATAGGACAGGACAGAGGATAGGATAGGATACGATAGAGGATAGGATAGATGATAGGATAGGATAGAGGATCTGATAGAGGATACGATCGGATAGAGGATAGGATAGGACAGAGGATCGGATAGAGGATAGGATAGGATAGAGGATAGGATAGGATAGAGGAAACGATAGGATAGAAGATAGGATAGGATAGATGATAGGATAGGAAAGAGGGTAGGATAGGATAGAGGATAGATTATAGGATAGGATAGAGGATAGGATAGGATAGAGGAGAGGATAGGATAGAGGATAGGATAGGATAGAGGATAGGATAGTATAGAGGATAGAATAGGATAGATGATATTATAGGATAGAGGATAGCATATGATAGAGTAAACGATATTATAGAGGATAGGATAGGATAGAGGATCGGATAGAGGATAGGATAGGATAGAGGAAAGGATAGGATAGAGGATAGGATAGGTAATTGGATAGGATAGAGGATAGGATAAGGTAGAGGATAGTATAGGATAGAGGATAGGATAGGATAGAGGATAGGATAGGATAAAGGATAGGATAGGATTGAGGATAGGATAGGATAGAGGATCGGACAGAGGATAGGATAGGATAGAGGATAGGATATGGTAGAGGATAGTATAGGATAGAGAATAGGATAGAGGATCGGATAGGATAGGATAGAGGATAGGATAGAGGATACGATAGAGGATCGGATAGAGGATAGGATAGGATAGAGGAAAGGATAGGATAGAGGATAGGATAGGTAATTGGATAGGATAGAGGAT
The DNA here is from genome assembly GCF_050948215.1 of Halictus rubicundus. NCBI lineage: Eukaryota > Metazoa > Arthropoda > Insecta > Hymenoptera > Halictidae > Halictus > Halictus rubicundus. The sequence goes on along the minus strand of NW_027488671.1, from coordinate 589,416 downwards.
AGGATAAGTTAGAGGATAGTATAGGATAGAGGATAGGATAGGATAGAGGATAGGATAGGATAAAGGATAGGATAGGATAGAGGATAGGATAGGATAGAGGATAGAATAGGATAGATGATAGAATAGGATAGAGAATAGGATAGGATAGAGGATAGGATAGGATAGAGGATAGGATAGAGTATAGGATAAGGTAGAGGATAGGATAGGATAGGATAGAGGATAGGATAGGATAGAGGATAGGATAGAGGATCGGATAGAGGATAAGATAGGATAGAGGAAAGGATAGGATAGAGGATAGGATAGGTAATTGGATAGGATAGAGGATAGGATAAGGTAGAGGATAGTATAGGATAGAGGATAGGATAGGATAGAGGATAGGATAGGATAAAGTATAGGATAGGATAGAGGATAGGATAGGATAGAGGATAGGATAGGATAGAGGATCGGATAGAGGATAGGATAGGATAGAGGATCAGATAGAGGATAGGATAGGATAGAGGATAGGATAGGATAGAGTATAGAGTAGGATAGAGGATAGGATAGGATAAAGGATAGGATTGGATAGAGGATCGGATAGAGGATAGAATAGGATAGAGGATAGGATAGGATAGAGAATAGTATAGGATAGAGGATAGGATAGAATAGAGGATAGGATAGGATAAAGGATAGGATAGGATAGAGGATAGGATAGGATAGGATAGAGGATAGGATAGGATAGGATAGAGGATAGGATAGGATAGGATAGAGGATAGGATAGAGGATAGGATAGGACAGAGGATCGGATAGAGGATAGGATAGGATAGAGGATAGGATAGGATAGAGGAAACGATAGGATAGAAGATAGGATAGGATAGATGATAGGATAGGAAAGAGGGTAGGATAGGATAGAGGATAGATTATAGGATAGGATAGAGGATAGGATAGGATAGAGGAGAGGATAGGATAGAGGATAGGATAGGATAGAGGATAGGATAGTATAGAGGATAGAATAGGATAGATGATATTATAGGATAGAGGATAGCATATGATAGAGTAAACGATATTATAGAGGATAGGATAGGATAGAGGATCGGATAGAGGATAGGATAGGATAGAGGAAAGGATAGGATAGAGGATAGGATAGGTAATTGGATAGGATAGAGGATAGGATAAGGTAGAGGATAGTATAGGATAGAGGATAGGATAGGATAGAGGATAGGATAGGATAAAGGATAGGATAGGATTGAGGATAGGATAGGATAGAGGATCGGACAGAGGATAGGATAGGATAGAGGATAGGATAGGATAGAGGATAGAGTAGGATAGAGGATAGGATAGGATAAAGGATAGTATTGGATAGGGGATCGGATAGAGGATAGGATAGGATAGAGGATAGGATAGGATAGAGGATAGGATAGGATAGAGGATAGTATAGGATAGAGGATAGGATAGAATAGAGGATAGGATAGGATACAGGATAGGATAGGATAGAGGATAGGATAGTATAGGATAGAGGATAGGATAGGATAGAGGATAGGATAGGATAAAGGATAGGATAGGATAGAGGATAGGATAGGATAGAGGATCGGACAGAGGATAGGATAGGATAGAGGATAGTATAGGATAGAGGATAGGATAGGATAGAGGATAGGATAGGATAAAAGGTAGGATAGGATAGAGGACAGGATAGGATAGATGATACTATAGGATAGAGGATAGGATATGATAGAGTAAACGATATTATAGAGGATAGGATAGGATAGAGGATCGGATAGAGGATAGGATAGGATAGAGGAAAGGATAGGATAGAGGATAGGATAGGTAATTGGATAGGATAGAGGATAGGATAAGGTAGAGGATAGTATAGGATAGAGGATAGGATAGGATAGAGGATAGGATAGGATAAAGGATAGGATAGGATTGAGGATAGGATAGGATAGAGGATCGGACAGAGGATAGGATAGGATAGAGGATAGGATAGGATAGAGGATAGAGTAGGATAGAGGATAGGATAGGATAAAGGATAGTATTGGATAGGGGATCGGATAGAGGATAGGATAGGATAGAGGATAGGATAGGATAGAGGATAGTATAGGATAGAGGATAGGATAGAATAGAGGATAGGATAGGATACAGGATAGGATAGGATAGAGGATAGGATAGTATAGGATAGAGGATAGGATAGGATAGAGGATAGGATAGGATAAAGGATAGGATAGGATAGAGGATAGGATAGGATAGAGGATCGGACAGAGGATAGGATAGGATAGAGGATAGTATAGGATAGAGGATAGGATAGGATAGAGGATAGGATAGGATAAAAGGTAGGATAGGATAGAGGACAGGATAGGATAGATGATACTATAGGATAGAGGATAGGATATGATAGAGTAAACGATATTATAGAGGATAGGATAGGATAGAGGATCGGATAGAGGATAGGATAGGATAGAGGATGGTATAGAGGATAGGATAGAGGATAGGATAGGATAGAGGATAGGATAGGATAGAAGATAGGATAGGAAAGAGGATAGGATAGGATACGATAGAGGGTAGGATAGATGATAGGATAGGATAGAGGATCTGATAGAGGATACGATCGGATAGAGGATAGGATAGGATAGAGGATCGGATAGGTTATTGGATACGATAGGGGAGAGGATAAGGTAGAGGCTAGTATAGGATAGAGGATCTGATAGAGGATAGGATAGGATGGAGGATAGGATAGGATCGAGGATAGGATAGGTAATTGGATAGGATAGAGGATAGGATATGGTAGAGGATAGTATAGGATAGAGGATAGGATAGAGGATCGGATAGGATAGGATAGAGGATAGGATAGAGGATACGATAGAGGATCGGATAGAGGATAGGATAGGATAGAGGATAGGATAGGATAGAGGATAGAATAGGATAGATGATAGAATAGGATAGAGAATAGGATAGGATAGAGGATAGGATAGGATAGAGGATAGTATAGAGTATAGGATAAGGTAGAGTATAGGATAGGATAGGATAGAGGATAGGATAGAGGATCGGATAGAGGATAGGATAGGATAGAGGAAAGGATAGGATAGAGGATAGGATAGGTAATTGGATAGGATAGAGGATAGGATAAGGTAGAGGATAGTATAGGATAGAGGATAGGATAGGATAGAGGATAGGATAGGATAAAGGATAGGATAGGATAGAGGATAGGATAGGATAGAGGATAGGATAGGATATAGGATCGGATAGAGGATAGGATAGGATAGAGGATCGGATAGAGGATAGGATAGGATAGAGGATAGGATAGGATAGAGTATAGAGTAGGATAGAGGATATTATAGGATAAAGGATAGGATTGGATAGAGGATCGGATAGATGATATTATAGGATAGAGGATAGGATATGATAGAGTAATCGATATTATAGAGGATAGGATAGGATAGAGGATCCGATAGAGGATAGGATAGGATAGAGGAAAGGATAGGATAGAGGATAGGATAGGTAATTGGATAGTATAGAGGATAGGATAAGGTAGAGGATAGTATAGGATAGAGGATAGGATAGGATAGAGGATAGGATAGGATAGAGGATAGGATAGGATAGAGGATAGGATAGAGGATAGGATAGAGGATAGGATATGTAATTGGATAGGATAGAGTATAGGATAAGGTAGAGGATAGGATAGGATAGAGGATATAATAGGATACAGGATAGGAAATGATAGAGGATAGGATGGGATAGAGTAGGATAGAGGATAGGATAGGATAAAGGATAGTATTGGATAGAGGATCGGATAGAGGATAGGATAGGATAGAGGATAGGATAGGATAGAGGATAGTATAGGATAGAGGATAGGATAGAATAGAGGATAGGATAGGATACAGGATAGGATAGGATAGAGGATAGGATAGTATAGGATAGAGGATAGGATAGGATAGAGGATAGGATAGGATAGAGGATGGTATAGAGGATAGGATAGAGGATAGGATAGGATAGAGGATAGGATAGGATAGAGGATAGTATAGGATAGAGAATAGGATAGAATAGAGGATAGGATAGGATAAAGGATAGGATAGGATAGAGGATAGGATAGGATAGAGGATAGGATAGGATAAAGGATAGGATAGGATAGAGGATAGGATAGGATAGGATAGAGGATAGGATAGAGGATCGGATAGAGGATAGGATAGGATAGAGGAAAGGATAGGATAGAGGATAGGATAGGTAATTGGATAGGATAGAGGATAGGATAAGGTAGAGGATAGTATAGGATAGAGGATAGGATAGGATAGAGGATACGATCGGATAGAGGATAGGATAGGATAGAGGATCGGATAGGTTATTGGATAGGATAGGGGAGAGGATAAGGTAGAGGCTAGTATAGGATAGAGGATCTGATAGAGGATAGGATAGGATGGAGGATAGGATAGGATCGAGGATAGGATAGGTAATTGGATAGGATAGAGGATAGGATATGGTAGAGGATAGTATAGGATAGAGGATACGATAGAGGATCGGGTAGAGGATAGGATAGGATAGAGGAAAGGATAGGATAGAGGATAGGATAGGTAATTGGATAGGATAGAGGATAGGATAAGTTAGAGGATAGTATAGGATAGAGGATAGGATAGGATAGAGGATAGGATAGGATAAAGGATAGGATAGGATAGAGGATAGGATAGGATAGAGGATAGAATAGGATAGATGATAGAATACGATAGAGAATAGGATAGGATAGAGGATAGGATAGGATAGAGGAAAGGATAGGATAGAGGATAGGATAGGTAATTGGATAGGATAGAGGATAGGATAAGGTAGAGGATAGTATAGGATAGAGGATAGGATAGGATAGAGGATAGGATAGGATAAAGGATAGGATAGGATAGAGGATAGGATAGGATAGAGGATAGGATAGGATATAGGATCGGATAGAGGATAGGATAGGATAGAGGATCGGATAGAGGATAGGATAGGATAGAGGATAGGATAGGATAGAGTATAGAGTAGGATAGAGGATAGGATAGGATAAAGGATAGGATTGGATAGAGGATCGGATAGAGGATAGGATAGGATAGAGGATAGGATAGGAAAGAGGATAGGATAGGATACGATAGAGGATAGGATAGATGATAGGATAGGATAGAGGATCTGATAGAGGATACGATCGGATAGAGGATAGGATAGGATAGAGGATCGGATAGGTTATTGGATAGGATAGGGGAGAGGATAAGGTAGAGGCTAGTATAGGATAGAGGATCTGATAGAGGATAGGATAGGATGGAGGATAGGATAGGATCGAGGATAGGATAGGTAATTCGATAGGATAGAGGATAGGATATGGTAGAGGATAGTATAGGATAGTGGATAGGATAGAGGATCGGATAGGATAGGATAGAGGATAGGATAGAGGATACGATAGAGGATCGGATAGAGGATAGGATAGGATAGAGGAAAGGATAGGATAGAGGATAGGATAGGTAATTGGATAGGATAGAGGATAGGATAAGTTAGAGGATAGTATAGGATAGAGGATAGGATAGGATAGAGGATAGGATAGGATAAAGGATAGGATAGGATAGGATAGAGGATAGAATAGGATAGATGATAGAATAGGATAGAGAATAGGATAGAATAGAGGATAGGATAGGATAGAGGATAGTATAGAGTATAGGATAAGGTAGAGGATAGGATAGGATAGGATAGAGGATAGGATAGAGGATCGGATAGAGGATAGGATAGGATAGAGGAAAGGATAGGATAGAGGATAGGATAGGTAATTGGATAGGATAGAGGATAGGATAAGGTAGAGGATAGTATAGGATAGAGGATAGGATAGGATAGAGGATAGGATAGGATAAAGGATAGGATAGGATAGAGGATAGGTTAGGATAGAGGATAGGATAGGATATAGGATCGGATAGAGGATAGGATAGGATAGAGGATCGGATAGAGGATAGGATAGGATAGAGGATAGGATAGGATAGAGTATAGAGTAGGATAGAGGATAGGATAGGATAAAGGATAGGATTGGATAGAGGATCGGATAGAGGATAGAATAGGATAGAGGATAGGATAGGATAGAGGATAGTATAGGATAGAGGATAGGATAGAATAGAGGATAGGATAGGATAAAGGATAGGATAGGATAGAGGATAGGATAGGATAGGATAGAGGATAGGATAGGATAGGATAGAGGATAGGATAGGATAGGATAGAGGATAGGATAGAGGATAGGATAGGACAGAGGATCGGATAGAGGATAGGATAGGATAGAGGAAACGATAGGATAGAAGATAGGATAGGATAGATGATAGTATAGGAAAGAGGGTAGGATAGGATAGAGGATAGATTATAGGATAGGATAGAGGATAGGATAGGATAGAGGAGAGGATAGGATAGAGGATAGGATAGGATAGAGGATAGGATAGTATAGAGGATAGAATAGGATAGATGGTATTATAGGATAGAGGATAGGATATGATAGAGTAATCGATATTATAGAGGATAGGATAGGATAGAGGATCGGATAGAGGATAGGATAGGATAGAGGATCGGATAAAGTATAGGATAGGATAGAGGATAGGATAGGATAGAGGATAGGATAGGATAGAGGATCGGATAGAGGATAGGATAGGATAGAGGATCAGATAGAGGATAGGATAGGATAGAGGATAGGATAGGATAGAGTATAGAGTAGGATAGAGGATAGGATAGGATAAAGGATAGGATTGGATAGAGGATCGGATAGAGGATAGAATAGGATAGAGGATAGGATAGGATAGAGAATAGTATAGGATAGAGGATAGGATAGAATAGAGGATAGGATAGGATAAAGGATAGGATAGGATAGAGGATAGGATAGGATAGGATAGAGGATAGGATAGGATAGGATAGAGGATAGGATAGGATAGGATAGAGGATAGGATAGAGGATAGGATAGGACAGAGGATCGGATAGAGGATAGGATAGGATAGAGGATAGGATAGGATAGAGGAAACGATAGGATAGAAGATAGGATAGGATAGATGATAGGATAGGAAAGAGGGTAGGATAGGATAGAGGATAGATTATAGGATAGGATAGAGGATAGGATAGGATAGAGGAGAGGATAGGATAGAGGATAGGATAGGATAGAGGATAGGATAGTATAGAGGATAGAATAGGATAGATGATATTATAGGATAGAGGATAGCATATGATAGAGTAAACGATATTATAGAGGATAGGATAGGATAGAGGATCGGATAGAGGATAGGATAGGATAGAGGAAAGGATAGGATAGAGGATAGGATAGGTAATTGGATAGGATAGAGGATAGGATAAGGTAGAGGATAGTATAGGATAGAGGATAGGATAGGATAGAGGATAGGATAGGATAAAGGATAGGATAGGATTGAGGATAGGATAGGATAGAGGATCGGACAGAGGATAGGATAGGATAGAGGATAGGATAGGATAGAGGATAGAGTAGGATAGAGGATAGGATAGGATAAAGGATAGTATTGGATAGGGGATCGGATAGAGGATAGGATAGGATAGAGGATAGGATAGGATAGAGGATAGGATAGGATAGAGGATAGTATAGGATAGAGGATAGGATAGAATAGAGGATAGGATAGGATACAGGATAGGATAGGATAGAGGATAGGATAGTATAGGATAGAGGATAGGATAGGATAGAGGATAGGATAGGATAAAGGATAGGATAGGATAGAGGATAGGATAGGATAGAGGATCGGACAGAGGATAGGATAGGATAGAGGATAGTATAGGATAGAGGATAGGATAGGATAGAGGATAGGATAGGATAAAAGGTAGGATAGGATAGAGGACAGGATAGGATAGATGATACTATAGGATAGAGGATAGGATATGATAGAGTAAACGATATTATAGAGGATAGGATAGGATAGAGGATCGGATAGAGGATAGGATAGGATAGAGGAAAGGATAGGATAGAGGATAGGATAGGTAATTGGATAGGATAGAGGATAGGATAAGGTAGAGGATAGTATAGGATAGAGGATAGGATAGGATAGAGGATAGGATAGGATAAAGGATAGGATAGGATTGAGGATAGGATAGGATAGAGGATCGGACAGAGGATAGGATAGGATAGAGGATAGGATAGGATAGAGGATAGAGTAGGATAGAGGATAGGATAGGATAAAGGATAGTATTGGATAGGGGATCGGATAGAGGATAGGATAGGATAGAGGATAGGATAGGATAGAGGATAGTATAGGATAGAGGATAGGATAGAATAGAGGATAGGATAGGATACAGGATAGGATAGGATAGAGGATAGGATAGTATAGGATAGAGGATAGGATAGGATAGAGGATAGGATAGGATAAAGGATAGGATAGGATAGAGGATAGGATAGGATAGAGGATCGGACAGAGGATAGGATAGGATAGAGGATAGTATAGGATAGAGGATAGGATAGGATAGAGGATAGGATAGGATAAAAGGTAGGATAGGATAGAGGACAGGATAGGATAGATGATACTATAGGATAGAGGATAGGATATGATAGAGTAAACGATATTATAGAGGATAGGATAGGATAGAGGATCGGATAGAGGATAGGATAGGATAGAGGATGGTATAGAGGATAGGATAGAGGATAGGATAGGATAGAGGATAGGATAGGATAGAAGATAGGATAGGAAAGAGGATAGGATAGGATACGATAGAGGGTAGGATAGATGATAGGATAGGATAGAGGATCTGATAGAGGATACGATCGGATAGAGGATAGGATAGGATAGAGGATCGGATAGGTTATTGGATACGATAGGGGAGAGGATAAGGTAGAGGCTAGTATAGGATAGAGGATCTGATAGAGGATAGGATAGGATGGAGGATAGGATAGGATCGAGGATAGGATAGGTAATTGGATAGGATAGAGGATAGGATATGGTAGAGGATAGTATAGGATAGAGGATAGGATAGAGGATCGGATAGGATAGGATAGAGGATAGGATAGAGGATACGATAGAGGATCGGATAGAGGATAGGATAGGATAGAGGATAGGATAGGATAGAGGATAGAATAGGATAGATGATAGAATAGGATAGAGAATAGGATAGGATAGAGGATAGGATAGGATAGAGGATAGTATAGAGTATAGGATAAGGTAGAGTATAGGATAGGATAGGATAGAGGATAGGATAGAGGATCGGATAGAGGATAGGATAGGATAGAGGAAAGGATAGGATAGAGGATAGGATAGGTAATTGGATAGGATAGAGGATAGGATAAGGTAGAGGATAGTATAGGATAGAGGATAGGATAGGATAGAGGATAGGATAGGATAAAGGATAGGATAGGATAGAGGATAGGATAGGATAGAGGATAGGATAGGATATAGGATCGGATAGAGGATAGGATAGGATAGAGGATCGGATAGAGGATAGGATAGGATAGAGGATAGGATAGGATAGAGTATAGAGTAGGATAGAGGATATTATAGGATAAAGGATAGGATTGGATAGAGGATCGGATAGATGATATTATAGGATAGAGGATAGGATATGATAGAGTAATCGATATTATAGAGGATAGGATAGGATAGAGGATCCGATAGAGGATAGGATAGGATAGAGGAAAGGATAGGATAGAGGATAGGATAGGTAATTGGATAGTATAGAGGATAGGATAAGGTAGAGGATAGTATAGGATAGAGGATAGGATAGGATAGAGGATAGGATAGGATAGAGGATAGGATAGGATAGAGGATAGGATAGAGGATAGGATAGAGGATAGGATATGTAATTGGATAGGATAGAGTATAGGATAAGGTAGAGGATAGGATAGGATAGAGGATATAATAGGATACAGGATAGGAAATGATAGAGGATAGGATGGGATAGAGTAGGATAGAGGATAGGATAGGATAAAGGATAGTATTGGATAGAGGATCGGATAGAGGATAGGATAGGATAGAGGATAGGATAGGATAGAGGATAGTATAGGATAGAGGATAGGATAGAATAGAGGATAGGATAGGATACAGGATAGGATAGGATAGAGGATAGGATAGTATAGGATAGAGGATAGGATAGGATAGAGGATAGGATAGGATAGAGGATGGTATAGAGGATAGGATAGAGGATAGGATAGGATAGAGGATAGGATAGGATAGAGGATAGTATAGGATAGAGAATAGGATAGAATAGAGGATAGGATAGGATAAAGGATAGGATAGGATAGAGGATAGGATAGGATAGAGGATAGGATAGGATAAAGGATAGGATAGGATAGAGGATAGGATAGGATAGGATAGAGGATAGGATAGAGGATCGGATAGAGGATAGGATAGGATAGAGGAAAGGATAGGATAGAGGATAGGATAGGTAATTGGATAGGATAGAGGATAGGATAAGGTAGAGGATAGTATAGGATAGAGGATAGGATAGGATAGAGGATACGATCGGATAGAGGATAGGATAGGATAGAGGATCGGATAGGTTATTGGATAGGATAGGGGAGAGGATAAGGTAGAGGCTAGTATAGGATAGAGGATCTGATAGAGGATAGGATAGGATGGAGGATAGGATAGGATCGAGGATAGGATAGGTAATTGGATAGGATAGAGGATAGGATATGGTAGAGGATAGTATAGGATAGAGGATACGATAGAGGATCGGGTAGAGGATAGGATAGGATAGAGGAAAGGATAGGATAGAGGATAGGATAGGTAATTGGATAGGATAGAGGATAGGATAAGTTAGAGGATAGTATAGGATAGAGGATAGGATAGGATAGAGGATAGGATAGGATAAAGGATAGGATAGGATAGAGGATAGGATAGGATAGAGGATAGAATAGGATAGATGATAGAATACGATAGAGAATAGGATAGGATAGAGGATAGGATAGGATAGAGGAAAGGATAGGATAGAGGATAGGATAGGTAATTGGATAGGATAGAGGATAGGATAAGGTAGAGGATAGTATAGGATAGAGGATAGGATAGGATAGAGGATAGGATAGGATAAAGGATAGGATAGGATAGAGGATAGGATAGGATAGAGGATAGGATAGGATATAGGATCGGATAGAGGATAGGATAGGATAGAGGATCGGATAGAGGATAGGATAGGATAGAGGATAGGATAGGATAGAGTATAGAGTAGGATAGAGGATAGGATAGGATAAAGGATAGGATTGGATAGAGGATCGGATAGAGGATAGGATAGGATAGAGGATAGGATAGGAAAGAGGATAGGATAGGATACGATAGAGGATAGGATAGATGATAGGATAGGATAGAGGATCTGATAGAGGATACGATCGGATAGAGGATAGGATAGGATAGAGGATCGGATAGGTTATTGGATAGGATAGGGGAGAGGATAAGGTAGAGGCTAGTATAGGATAGAGGATCTGATAGAGGATAGGATAGGATGGAGGATAGGATAGGATCGAGGATAGGATAGGTAATTCGATAGGATAGAGGATAGGATATGGTAGAGGATAGTATAGGATAGTGGATAGGATAGAGGATCGGATAGGATAGGATAGAGGATAGGATAGAGGATACGATAGAGGATCGGATAGAGGATAGGATAGGATAGAGGAAAGGATAGGATAGAGGATAGGATAGGTAATTGGATAGGATAGAGGATAGGATAAGTTAGAGGATAGTATAGGATAGAGGATAGGATAGGATAGAGGATAGGATAGGATAAAGGATAGGATAGGATAGGATAGAGGATAGAATAGGATAGATGATAGAATAGGATAGAGAATAGGATAGAATAGAGGATAGGATAGGATAGAGGATAGTATAGAGTATAGGATAAGGTAGAGGATAGGATAGGATAGGATAGAGGATAGGATAGAGGATCGGATAGAGGATAGGATAGGATAGAGGAAAGGATAGGATAGAGGATAGGATAGGTAATTGGATAGGATAGAGGATAGGATAAGGTAGAGGATAGTATAGGATAGAGGATAGGATAGGATAGAGGATAGGATAGGATAAAGGATAGGATAGGATAGAGGATAGGTTAGGATAGAGGATAGGATAGGATATAGGATCGGATAGAGGATAGGATAGGATAGAGGATCGGATAGAGGATAGGATAGGATAGAGGATAGGATAGGATAGAGTATAGAGTAGGATAGAGGATAGGATAGGATAAAGGATAGGATTGGATAGAGGATCGGATAGAGGATAGAATAGGATAGAGGATAGGATAGGATAGAGGATAGTATAGGATAGAGGATAGGATAGAATAGAGGATAGGATAGGATAAAGGATAGGATAGGATAGAGGATAGGATAGGATAGGATAGAGGATAGGATAGGATAGGATAGAGGATAGGATAGGATAGGATAGAGGATAGGATAGAGGATAGGATAGGACAGAGGATCGGATAGAGGATAGGATAGGATAGAGGAAACGATAGGATAGAAGATAGGATAGGATAGATGATAGTATAGGAAAGAGGGTAGGATAGGATAGAGGATAGATTATAGGATAGGATAGAGGATAGGATAGGATAGAGGAGAGGATAGGATAGAGGATAGGATAGGATAGAGGATAGGATAGTATAGAGGATAGAATAGGATAGATGGTATTATAGGATAGAGGATAGGATATGATAGAGTAATCGATATTATAGAGGATAGGATAGGATAGAGGATCGGATAGAGGATAGGATAGGATAGAGGATCGGATAGAGGATAGGATAGGATAGAGGAAAGGATAGGATAGAGGATAGGATAGGTAATTGGATAGGATAGAGGATAGGATAAGGTAGAGGATAGTATAGGATAGAGGATAGGATAGGGTAGAGGATAGGATAGGATAAAGGATAGGATAGGATAGAGGATAGGATAGGATAGAGGATCGGACGGAGGATAGGATAGGATAGAGGATAGGATAGGATAGAGGATAGAGTAGGATAGAGGATAGGATAGGATAAAGGATAGGATTGGATAGAGGATCGGATAGAGGATAGGATAGGATAGAGGATAGGATAGGATAGAGGATAGTATAGGATAGAGGATAGGATAGAATAGAGGATAGGATAGGATACAGGATAGGATAGGATAGAGGATAGGATACGATAGGATAGAGGATAGGATAGGATAGGATAGAGGATAGGATAGAGGATAGGATAGGATAGAGGATAGAGGATAGGATAGGATAGAGGAGAGGATAGGATAGAGGAGAGGAGAGGATAGAGGATAGGATAGAGGATAGGATAGGATAGAGGATAGGATAGGATAGAGGATGGGATAGGATAGAGGATAGGATATGATAGAGGATAGGATAGGATAGGATAGAGGATAGGATAGGATAGGATAGAGGATAGGATAGAGGATAGGATAGGATAGAGGATAGGATAGGATAAAGGATAGGATAGGATAGAGGATAGGATAGGATAGAGGATAGAATAGGATAGATGATAGGATAGGATAGAGAATAGGATAGGATAGAGGATAGGATAGGATAGAGGATAGGATAGAGGATAGGATAGAGGATAGGATAGGATAGAGGATAGGATAGGATAGAGGATAGGATAGAGGATAGGATAGGATAGAGGATAGGATAGAGGATAGGATAGAGGATAGGATAGGTAATTGGATAGGATAGAGTATAGGATAAGGTAGAGGATAGGATAGGATAGAGGATATAATAGGATAGAGGATAGGATAGGATACAGGATAGGAAATGATAGAGGATAGGATGGGATAGAGGATAGGATAGGATAGAGGGTAGTATAGGATAGAGGATAGGATAGAATAGAGGATAGGATAGGATAAAGGATAGGATAGGATAGAGGATAGGATAGGATAGGATAGAGGATAGGATAGGATAGGATAGGATAGGATAGAGGATAGGATAGGATAGGATAGAGGATAGGATAGAGGATAGGATAGATGATAGGATAGAGGATAGGATAGGATAGAGGATAGGATAGGATAGAGGATCGGATAGAGGATAGGATAGGATAGAGGATAGGATAGGATAGAGGATAGGATATGATAGAGGATAGGATAGGATAGAGGATCGGATAGAGGATAGGATAGGATAGAGGATCGGATAGAGGATAGGATAGGATAGAGGATAGGATAGGATAGAGGATAGAGTAGGATAGAGGATAGGATACGATAAAGGATAGGTTTGGATAGAGGATGGGATAGAGGATAGAATAGGATAGAGGATAGGATAGGATAGAGGGTAGTATAGGATAGAGGATAGGATAGAATAGAGGATAGGATAGGATAAAGGATAGGATAGGATAGAGGATAGGATAGGATAGGATAGAGGATAGGATAGGATAGGATAGGATAAAGGATAGGATTGGATAGAGGATCGGATAGAGGATATCATGGGATAGAGGATAGGATAGGATAGAGGATCGGATAGAGGATAGGATAGGATAGAGGATGGTATAGAGGATAGGATAGAGGATAGGATAGGATAGAGGATAGGATAGGAAAGAGGATAGGATAGGATACGATAGAGGATAGGATAGATGATAGGATAGGATAGAGGATCTGATAGAGGATACGATCGGATAGAGGATAGGATAGGATAGAGGATCGGATAGGTTATTGGATAGGATAGGGGAGAGGATAAGGTAGAGGCTAGTATAGGATAGAGGATCTGATAGAGGATAGGATAGGATGGAGGATAGGATAGGATCGAGGATAGGATAGGTAATTGGATAGGATAGAGGATAGGATATGGTAGAGGATAGTATAGGATAGAGGATAGGATAGAGGATCGGATAGGATAGGATAGAGGATAGGATAGAGGATACGATAGAGGATCGGATAGAGGATAGGATAGGATAGAGGAAAGGATAGGATAGAGGATAGGATAGGTAATTGGATAGGATAGAGGATAGGATAAGTTAGAGGATAGTATAGGACAGAGGATAGGATAGGATAGAGGTATAGGATAGGATAAAGGATAGGATAGGATAGAGGATAGGATAGGATAGAGGATAGAATAGGATAGATGATAGAATAGGATAGAGAATAGGATAGGATAGAGGATAGGATAGGATAGAGGATAGTATAGTGTATAGGATAAGGTAGAGGATAGGATAGGATAGGATAGAGGATAGGATAGAGGATCGGATAGAGGATAGGATAGGATAGAGGAAAGGATAGGATAGAGGATAGGATAGGTAATTGGATAGGATAGAGGATAGGATAAGGTAGAGGATAGTATAGGATAGAGGATAGGATAGGATAGAGGATAGGATAGGATAAAGGATAGGATAGGATAGAGGATAGGATAGGATAGAGGATAGGATAGGATATAGGATCGGATAGAGGATAGGATAGGATAGAGGATCGGATAGAGGATAGGATAGGATAGAGTATAGAGTAGGATAGAGGATAGGATAGGATAAAGGATAGGATTGGATAGAGGATCGGATAGAGGATAGGATAGGATAGAGGATAGGATAGGAAAGAGGATAGGATAGGATACGATAGAGGATAGGATAGATGATAGGATAGGATAGAGGATCTGATAGAGGATACGATCGGATAGAGGATAGGATAGGATAGAGGATCGGATAGGTTATTGGATAGGATAGGGGAGAGGATAAGGTAGAGGCTAGTATAGGATAGAGGATCTGATAGAGGATAGGATAGGATGGAGGATAGGATAGGATCGAGGATAGGATAGGTAATTGGATAGGATAGAGGATAGGATATGGTAGAGGATAGTATAGGATAGAGGATAGGATAGAGGATCGGATAGGATAGGATAGAGGATAGGATAGAGGATACGATAGAGGATCGGATAGAGGATAGGATAGGATAGAGGAAAGGATAGGATAGAGGATAGGATAGGTAATTGGATAGGATAGAGGATAGGATAAGTTAGAGGATAGTATAGGATAGAGGATAGGATAGGATAGAGGATAGGATAGGATAAAGGATAGGATAGGATAGAGGATAGGATAGGATAGAGGATAGAATAGGATAGATGATAGAATAGGATAGAGAATAGGATAGGATAGAGGATAGGATAGGATAGAGGATAGTATAGAGTATAGGATAAGGTAGAGGATAGGATAGGATAGGATAGAGGATAGGATAGAGGATCGGATAGTGGATAGGATAGGATAGAGGAAAGGATAGGATAGAGGATAGGATAGGTAATTGGATAGGATAGAGGATAGGATAAGGTAGAGGATAGTATAGGATAGAGGATAGGATAGGATAGAGGATAGGATAGGATAAAGGATAGGATAGGATAGAGGATAGGATAGGATAGAGGATAGGATAGGATATAGGATCGGATAGAGGATAGGATAGGATAGAGGATCGGATAGAGGATAGGATAGGATAGAGGATAGGATAGGATAGAGTATAGAGTCGGATAGAGGATAGGATAGGATAAAGGATAGGATTGGATAGAGGATCGGATAGAGGATAGAATAGGATAGAGGATAGGATAGGATAGAGGATAGTATAGGATAGAGGATAGGATAGAATAGAGGATAGGATAGGATAAAGGATACGATAGGATAGAGGATAGGATAGGATAGGATAGAGGATAGGATAGGATAGGATAGGATAGAGGATAGGATAGGATAGGATAGAGGATAGGATAGAGGATAGGATAGGACAGAGGATCGGATAGAGGATAGGATAGGATAGAGGAAACGATAGGATAGAAGATAGGATAGGATAGATGATAGTATAGGAAAGAGGGTAGGATAGGATAGAGGATAGATTATAGGATAGGATAGAGGATAGGATAGGATAGAGGAGAGGATAGGATAGAGGATAGGATAGGATAGAGGATAGGATAGTATAGAGGATAGAATAGGATAGATGATATTATAGGATAGAGGATAGGATATGATAGAGTAATCGATATTATAGAGGATAGGATAGGATAGAGGATCGGATAGAGGATAGGATAGGATAGAGGAAAGGATAGGATAGAGGATAGGATAGGTAATTGGATAGGATAGAGGATAGGATAAGGTAGAGGATAGTATAGGATAGAGGATAGGATAGGATAGAGGATAGGATAGGATAAAGGATAGGATAGGATAGAGGATAGGATAGGATAGAGGATCGGACGGAGGATAGGATAGGATAGAGGATAGGATAGGATAGAGGATAGAGTAGGATAGAGGATAGGATAGGATAAAGGATAGGATTGGATAGAGGATCGGATAGAGGATAGGATAGGATAGAGGATAGGATAGGATAGAGGATAGGATAGGATAGAGGATGGGATAGGATAGAGGATAGGATATGATAGAGGATAGGATAGGATAGGATAGAGGATAGGATAGGATAGGATAGAGGATAGGATAGAGGATAGGATAGGATAGGATAGAGGATAGGATAGAGGATAGGATAGGATAGAGGATCGGATAGAGGATAGGATAGGATAGAGGATAGGATAGGATAGAGGATAGAGTAGGATAGAGGATAAGATAGTATAAAGGATAGGATTGGATAGAGGATCGGATAGAGGATAGGATAGGATAGAGGATATTATAGGATAGAGGATAGGATAGAGTAGAGGATAGGATAGGATAAAGGAGAGGATAGGATAGAGGATAGGATAGGATAGAGGATAGGATAGTATAGAGGATAGAATAGGATAGATGATATTATAGGATAGAGGATAGGATAGGATAAAGGATAGGATAGGATAGAGGATAGGATAGGATAGAGGATAGAATAGGATAGATGATAGGATAGGATAGAGAATAGGATAGGATAGAGGATAGGATAGGATAGAGGATAGGATAGAGGATAGGATAGGATAGAGGATAGGATAGGATAGAGTATAGAGTCGGATAGAGGATAGGATAGGATAAAGGATAGGATAGGATAAAGGATAGGATAGGATAGAGGATAGGATAGGATAGAGGATAGAATAGGATAGATGATAGAATAGGATAGAGAATAGGATAGGATAGAGGATAGGATAGGATAGGATAGAGGATAGTATAGAGTATAGGATAAGGTAGAGGATAGGATAGGATAGGATAGGATAGAGGATAGGATAGAGGATCGGATAGAGGATAGGATAGGATAGAGGAAAGGATAGGATAGAGGATAGGATAGGTAATTGGATAGGATAGAGGATAGGATAAGGTAGAGGATAGTATAGGATAGAGGATAGGATAGCATAGAGGATAGGATAGGATAAAGGATAGGATAGGATAGAGGATAGGATAGGATAGAGGATAGGATAGGATATAGGATCGGATAGAGGATAGAATAGGATAGAGGATCGGATAGAGGATAGGATAGGATAGAGGATAGGATAGGATAGAGTATAGAGTAGGATAGAGGATAGGATAGGATAAAGGATAGGATTGGATAGAGGATCGGATAGAGGATAGAATAGGATAGAGGATAGGATAGGATAGAGGATAGTATAGGATAGAGGATAGGATAGAATAGAGGATAGGATAGGATAAAGGATACGATAGGATAGAGGATAGGATAGGATAGGATAGAGGATAGGATAGGATAGGATAGGATAGAGGATAGGATAGGATAGGATAGAGGATAGGATAGGACAGAGGATCGGATAGAGGATAGGATAGGATAGAGGAAACGATAGGATAGAAGATAGGATAGGATAGATGATAGTATAGGAAAGAGGGTAGGATAGGATAGAGGATAGATTATAGGATAGGATAGAGGATAGGATAGGATAGAGGAGAGGATAGGATAGAGGATAGGATAGGATAGAGGATAGGATAGTATAGAGGATAGAATAGGATAGATGATATTATAGGATAGAGGATAGGATATGATAGAGTAATCGATATTATAGAGGATAGGATAGGATAGAGGATCGGATAGAGGATAGGATAGGATAGAGGAAAGGATAGGATAGAGGATAGGATAGGTAATTGGATAGGATAGAGGATAGGATAAGGTAGAGGATAGTATAGGATAGAGGATAGGATAGGATAGAGGATAGGATAGGATAAAGGATAGGATAGTATAGAGGATAGGATAGGATAGAGGATCGGACGGAGGATAGGATAGGATAGAGGATAGGATAGGATAGAGGATAGTATAGGATAGAGGATAGGATAGAATAGAGGATAGGATAGGATACAGGATAGGATAGGATAGAGGATAGGATACGATAGGATAGAGGATAGGATAGGATAGGATAGAGGATAGGATAGAGGATAGGATAGAGGATAGGATAGGATAGAGGATAGAGGATAGGATAGGATAGAGGAGAGGATAGGATAGAGGAGAGGATAGGATAGAGGATAGGATAGAGGATGGGATAGGATAGAGGATAGGATATGATAGAGGATAGGATAGGATAGGATAGAGGATAGGATAGGATAGGATAGAGGATAGGATAGAGGATAGGATAGGATAGGATAGAGGATAGGATAGAGGATAGGATAGGATAGAGGATCGGATAGAGGATAGGATAGGATAGAGGATAGGATAGGATAGCGGATAGAGTAGGATAGAGGATAAGATAGTATAAAGGATAGGATTGGATAGAGGATCGGATAGAGGATAGGATAGGATAGAGGATAGTATAGGATAGAGGATAGGATAGAGTAGAGGATAGGATAGGATAAAGGAGAGGATAGGATAGAGGATAGGATAGGATAGAGGATAGGATAGTATAGAGGATAGAATAGGATAGATGATATTATAGGATAGAGGATAGGATATGATAGAGTAACGATATTCTAGAGGATAGGATAGGATAGAGGATCGGATAGAGGATAGGATAGGATAAAGGATAGGATAGGATAGAGGATAGGATAGGATAGAGGATAGGATAGGATAAAGGATAGGATAGGGTAGAGGATAGGATAGGATAGAGGATAGAATAGGATAGATGATAGGATAGGATAGAGAATAGGATAGGATAGAGGATAGGATAGGATAGAGGATAGGATAGAGGATAGGATAGGATAGAGGATAGGATAGGATAGAGGATAGGATAGGATAGAGGATAGGATAGGATAGAGGATAGGATAGGATAGAGGATAGGATAGGATAGAGGATATAATAGGATACAGGATAGGAAATGATAGAGGATAGGATGGGATAGAGTAGGATAGAGGATAGGATAGGATAAAAGATAGTATTGGATAGAGGATCGGATAGAGGATAGGATAGGATAGAGGATAGGATAGGATAGAGGATAGTATAGGATAGAGGATAGGATAGAATAGAGGATAGGATAGGATACAGGATAGGATAGGATAGAGGATAGGATAGTATAGGATAGAGGATAGGATAGGATAGAGGATAGGATAGGATAAAGGATAGGATAGGATAGAGGATAGGATAGGATAGAGGATCGGACAGAGGATAGGATAGGATAGAGGATAGTATAGGATAGAGGATAGGATAGGATAGAGGATAGGATAGGATAAAAGGTAGGATAGGATAGAGGACAGGATAGGATAGATGATACTATAGGATAGAGGATAGGATATGATAGAGTAAACGATATTATAGAGGATAGGATAGGATAGAGGATCGGATAGAGGATAGGATAGGATAGAGGATGGTATAGAGGATAGGATAGAGGATAGGATAGGATAGAGGATAGGATAGGAAAGAGGATAGGATAGGATAAAGGATAGGATAGGATAGAGGATAGGATAGGATAGAGGATCGGACGGAGGATAGGATAGGATAGAGGATAGGATAGGATAGAGGATAGAGTAGGATAGAGGATAGGATAGGATAAAGGATAGGATTGGATAGAGGATCGGATAGAGGATAGGATAGGATAGAGGATAGTATAGGATAGAGGATAGGATAGAATAGAGGATAGGATAGGATACAGGATAGGATAGGATAGAGGATAGGATACGATAGGATAGAGGATAGGATAGGATAGGATAGAGGATAGGATAGAGGATAGGATAGGATAGAGGATAGAGGATAGGATAGGATAGAGGAGAGGATAGGATAGAGGAGAGGAGAGGATAGAGGATAGGATAGAGGATAGGATAGGATAGAGGATAGGATAGGATAGAGGATGGGATAGGATAGAGGATAGGATATGATAGAGGATAGGATAGGATAGGATAGAGGATAGGATAGGATAGGATAGAGGATAGGATAGAGGATAGGATAGGATAGAGGATCGGATAGAGGATAGGATAGGATAGAGGATAGGATAGGATAGAGGATAGAGTAGGATAGAGGATAGGATAGTATAAAGGATAGGATTGGATAGAGGATCGGATAGAGGATAGGATAGGATAGAGGATAGTATAGGATAGAGGATAGGATAGAGTAGAGGATAGGATAGGATAAAGGAGAGGATAGGATAGAGGATAGGATAGGATAGAGGATAGGATAGTATAGAGGATAGAATAGGATAGATGATATTATAGGATAGAGAATAGGATATGATAGAGTAACGATATTCTAGAGGATAGGATAGGATAGAGGATCGGATAGAGGATAGGATAGGATAGAGGATGGTATAGAGGATAGGATAGAGGATAGGATAGGATAGAGGATAGGATAGGATAGAGGATAGTATAGGATAGAGAATAGGATAGAATTGAGGATAGGATAGGATAAAGGATAGGATAGGATAGAGGATAGGATAGGATAGAGGATAGGATAGGATAAAGGATAGGATAGGATAGAGGATAGGATAGGATAGAGGATAGAATAGGATAGATGATAGGATAGGATAGAGAATAGGATAGGATAGAGGATAGGATAGGATAGAGGATAGGATAGAGGATAGGATAGGATAGAGGATAGGATAGGATAGAGGATAGGATAGAGGATAGGATAGGATAGAGGATAGGATAGAGGATAGGATAGAGGATAGGATAGGTAATTGGATAGGATAGAGTATAGGATAAGGTAGAGGATAGGATAGGATAGAGGATATAATAGGATAGAGGATAGGATAGGATACAGGAT
This sequence comes from Halictus rubicundus, assembly GCF_050948215.1. Lineage (NCBI taxonomy): Eukaryota > Metazoa > Arthropoda > Insecta > Hymenoptera > Halictidae > Halictus > Halictus rubicundus. The sequence goes on along the minus strand of NW_027488671.1, from coordinate 567,530 downwards.
AGGAAATGATAGAGGATAGGATGGGATAGAGGATAGGATAGGATAGAGGGTAGTATAGGATAGAGGATAGGATAGAATAGAGGATAGGATAGGATAGAGGATCGGATAGAGGATAGGATAGGATAGAGGATCGGATAGAGGATAGGATAGGATAGAGGATAGGATAGGATAGAGGATAGAGTAGGATAGAGGATAGGATACGATAAAGGATAGGTTTGGATAGAGGATGGGATAGAGGATAGAATAGGATAGAGGATAGGATAGGATAGAGGGTAGGATAGGATAGAGGATCGGATAGAGGATAGGATAGGATAGAGGATAGGATAGGATAGAGGATAGGATATGATAGAGGATAGGATAGGATAGAGGATCGGATAGAGGATAGGATAGGATAGAGGATCGGATAGAGGATAGGATAGGATAGAGGATAGGATAGGATAGAGGATAGAGTAGGATAGAGGATAGGATACGATAAAGGATAGGTTTGGATAGAGGATGGGATAGAGGATAGAATAGGATAGAGGATAGGATAGGATAGAGGGTAGTATAGGATAGAGGATAGGATAGAATAGTGGATAGGATAGGATAAAGGATAGGATAGGATAGAGGATAGGATAGGATAGGATAGAGGATAGGATAGGATAGGATAGGATAAAGGATAGGATTGGATAGAGGATCGGATAGAGGATATCATGGGATAGAGGATAGGATAGGATAGAGGATCGGATAGAGGATAGGATAGGATAGAGGATGGTATAGAGGATAGGATAGAGGATAGGATAGGATAGAGGATAGGATAGGAAAGAGGATAGGATAGGATACGATAGAGGATAGGATAGATGATAGGATAGGATAGAGGATCTGATAGAGGATACGATCGGATAGAGGATAGGATAGGATAGAGGATCGGATAGGTTATTGGATAGGATAGGGGAGAGGATAAGGTAGAGGCTAGTATAGGATAGAGGATCTGATAGAGGATAGGATAGGATGGAGGATAGGATAGGATCGAGGATAGGATAGGTAATTGGATAGGATAGAGGATAGGATATGGTAGAGGATAGTATAGGATAGAGGATAGGATAGAGGATCGGATAGGATAGGATAGAGGATAGGATAGAGGATACGATAGAGGATCGGATAGAGGATAGGATAGGATAGAGGAAAGGATAGGATAGAGGATAGGATAGGTAATTGGATAGGATAGAGGATAGGATAAGTTAGAGGATAGTATAGGACAGAGGATAGGATAGGATAGAGGTATAGGATAGGATAAAGGATAGGATAGGATAGAGGATAGGATAGGATAGAGGATAGAATAGGATAGATGATAGAATAGGATAGAGAATAGGATAGGATAGAGGATAGGATAGGATAGAGGATAGTATAGTGTATAGGATAAGGTAGAGGATAGGATAGGATAGGATAGAGGATAGGATAGAGGATCGGATAGAGGATAGGATAGGATAGAGGAAAGGATAGGATAGAGGATAGGATAGGTAATTGGATAGGATAGAGGATAGGATAAGGTAGAGGATAGTATAGGATAGAGGATAGGATAGGATAGAGGATAGGATAGGATAAAGGATAGGATAGGATAGAGGATAGGATAGGATAGAGGATAGGATAGGATATAGGATCGGATAGAGGATAGGATAGGATAGAGGATCGGATAGAGGATAGGATAGGATAGAGGAGAGGATAGGATAGAGGAGAGGATAGGATAGAGGATAGGATAGAGGATGGGATAGGATAGAGGATAGGATATGATAGAGGATAGGATAGGATAGGATAGAGGATAGGATAGGATAGGATAGAGGATAGGATAGAGGACAGGATAGGATAGGATAGAGGATAGGATAGAGGATAGGATAGGATAGAGGATCGGATAGAGGATAGGATAGGATAGAGGATAGGATAGGATAGCGGATAGAGTAGGATAGAGGATAAGATAGTATAAAGGATAGGATTGGATAGAGGATCGGATAGAGGATAGGATAGGATAGAGGATAGTATAGGATAGAGGATAGGATAGAGTAGAGGATAGGATAGGATAAAGGAGAGGATAGGATAGAGGATAGGATAGGATAGAGGATAGGATAGTATAGAGGATAGAATAGGATAGATGATATTATAGGATAGAGGATAGGATATGATAGAGTAACGATATTCTAGAGGATAGGATAGGATAGAGGATCGGATAGAGGATAGGATAGGATAAAGGATAGGATAGGATAGAGGATAGGATAGGATAGAGGATAGGATAGGATAAAGGATAGGATAGGATAGAGGATAGGATAGGATAGAGGATAGAATAGGATAGATGATAGGATAGGATAGAGAATAGGATAGGATAGAGGATAGGATAGGATAGAGGATAGGATAGAGGATAGGATAGGATAGAGGATAGGATAGGATAGAGGATAGGATAGGATAGAGGATAGGATAGGATAGAGGATAGGATAGGATAGAGGATAGGATAGGTAATTGGATAGGATAGAGTATAGGATAAGGTAGAGGATAGGATAGGATAGAGGATATAATAGGATACAGGATAGGAAATGATAGAGGATAGGATGGGATAGAGTAGGATAGAGGATAGGATAGGATAAAAGATAGTATTGGATAGAGGATCGGATAGAAGATAGGATAGGATAGAGGATAGGATAGGATAGAGGATAGTATAGGATAGAGGATAGGATAGAATAGAGGATAGGATAGGATACAGGATAGGATAGGATAGAGGATAGGATAGTATAGGATAGAGGATAGGATAGGATAGAGGATAGGATAGGATAAAGGATAGGATAGGATAGAGGATAGGATAGGATAGAGGATCGGACAGAGGATAGGATAGGATAGAGGATAGTATAGGATAGAGGATAGGATAGGATAGAGGATAGGATAGGATAAAAGGTAGGATAGGATAGAGGACAGGATAGGATAGATGATACTATAGGATAGAGGATAGGATATGATAGAGTAAACGATATTATAGAGGATAGGATAGGATAGAGGATCGGATAGAGGATAGGATAGGATAGAGGATGGTATAGAGGATAGGATAGAGGATAGGATAGGATAGAGGATAGGATAGGAAAGAGGATAGGATAGGATACGATAGAGGATAGGATAGATGATAGGATAGGATAGAGGATCTGATAGAGGATACGATCGGATAGAGGATAGGATAGGATAGAGGATCGGATAGGTTATTGGATAGGATAGGGGAGAGGATAAGGTAGAGGCTAGTATAGGATAGAGGATCTGATAGAGGATAGGATAGGATGGAGGATAGGATAGGATCGAGGATAGGATAGGTAATTGGATAGGATAGAGGATAGGATATGGTAGAGGATAGTATAGGATAGAGGATATGATAGAGGATCGGATAGGATAGGATAGAGGATAGGATAGAGGATACGATAGAGGATCGGATAGAGGATAGGATAGGATAGAGGAAAGGATAGGATAGAGGATAGTATAGAGTATAGGATAAGGTAGAGGATAGGATAGGATAGGATAGAGGATAGGATAGAGGATCGGATAGAGGATAGGATAGGATAGAGGAAAGGATAGGATAGAGGATAGGATAGGTAATTGGATAGGATAGAGGATAGGATAAGGTAGAGGATAGTATAGGGTAGAGGATAGGATAGGATAGAGGATAGGATAGGATAAAGGATAGGATAGGATAGAGGATAGGATAGGATAGAGGATAGGATAGGATATAGGATCGGATAGAGGATAGGATAGGATAGAGGATCGGATAGAGGATAGGATAGGATAGAGGATAGGATAGGATAGAGTATAGAGTAGGATAGAGGATAGGATAGGATAAAGGATAGGATTGGATAGAGGATCGGATAGAGGATAGGATAGGATAGAGGATAGGATAGGAAAGAGGATAGGATAGGATACGATAGAGGATAGGATAGATGATAGGATAGGATAGAGGATCTGATAGAGGATACGATCGGATAGAGGATAGGATAGGATAGAGGATCGGATAGGTTATTGGATAGGATAGAGGATCGGATAGGTTATTGGATAGGATAGGGGAGAGGATAAGGTAGAGGCTAGTATAGGATAGAGGATCTGATAGAGGATAGGATAGGATGGAGGATAGGATAGGATCCAGGATAGGATAGGTAATTGGATAGGATAGAGGATAGGATATGGTAGAGGATAGTATAGGATAGAGGATAGGATAGAGGATCGGATAGGATAGGATAGAGGATAGGATAGAGGATACGATAGAGGATCGGATAGAGGATAGGATAGGATAGAGGAAAGGATAGGATAGAGGATAGGATAGGTAATTGGATAGGATAGAGGATAGGATAAGTTAGAGGATAGTATAGGATAGAGGATAGGATAGGATAGAGGATAGGATAGGATAAAGGATAGGATAGGATAGAGGATAGGATAGGATAGAGGATAGAATAGGATAGATGATAGAATAGGATAGAGAATAGGATAGGATAGAGGATAGGATAGGATAGAGGATAGTATAGAGTATAGGATAAGGTAGAGGATAGGATAGGATAGGATAGAGGATAGGATAGAGGATCGGATAGAGGATAGGATAGGATAGAGGAAAGGATAGGATAGAGGATAGGATAGGTAATTGGATAGGATAGAGGATAGGATAAGGTAGAGGATAGTATAGGATAGAGGATAGGATAGGATAGAGGATAGGATAGGATAAAGGATAGGATAGGATAGAGGATAGGATAGGATAGAGGATCGGACGGAGGATAGGATAGGATAGAGGATAGGATAGGATAGAGGATAGAGTAGGATAGAGGATAGGATAGGATAAAGGATAGGATTGGATAGAGGATCGGATAGAGGATAGGATAGGATAGAGGATAGGATAGGATAGAGGATAGTATAGGATAGAGGATAGGATAGAATAGAGGATAGGATAGGATACAGGATAGGATAGGATAGAGGATAGGATACGATAGGATAGAGGATAGGATAGGATAGGATAGAGGATAGGATAGAGGATAGGATAGGATAGAAGATAGAGGATAGGATAGGATAGAGGAGAGGATAGGATAGAGGAGAGGATAGGATAGAGGATAGGATAGAGGATAGGATAGGATAGAGGATAGGATAGGATAGAGGATGGGATAGGATAGAGGATAGGATATGATAGAGGATAGGATAGGATAGGATAGAGGATAGGATAGGATAGGATAGAGGATAGGATAGAGGATAGGATAGGATAGAGGATCGGATAGAGGATAGGATAGGATAGAGGATAGGATAGGATAGAGGATAGAGTAGGATAGAGGATAGGATAGTATAAAGGATAGGATTGGATAGAGGATCGGATAGAGGATAGGATAGGATAGAGGATAGTATAGGATAGAGGATAGGATAGAGTAGAGGATAGGATAGGATAAAGGAGAGGATAGGACAGAGGATAGGATAGGATAGAGGATAGGATAGTATAGAGGATAGAATAGGATAGATGATATTATAGGATAGAGGATAGGATATGATAGAGTAACGATATTCTAGAGGATAGGATAGGATAGAGGATCGGATAGAGGATAGGATAGAGGATAGGATAGGTAATTGGATAGGATAGAGTATAGGATAAGGTAGAGGATAGGATAGGATAGAGGATATAATAGGATAGAGGATAGGATAGGATACAGGATAGGAAATGATAGAGGATAGGATGGGATAGAGGATAGGATAGGATAGAGGGTAGTATAGGATAGAGGATAGGATAGAATAGAGGATAGGATAGGATAAAGGATAGGATAGGATAGAGGATAGGATAGGATAGGATAGAGGATAGGATAGGATAGGATAGGATAGGATAGAGGATAGGATAGGATAGGATAGAGGATAGGATAGAGGATAGGATAGAGGATAGGATAGGATAGAGGATAGGATAGGATAGAGGATCGGATAGAGGATAGGATAGGATAGAGGATAGGATAGGATAGAGGATAGGATAGGATAGAGGATATAATAGGATAGAGGATAGGATAGGATAGAGGATAGGATAGGATAGAGGATAGAGTAGGATAGAGGATAGGATAGGATAAAGGATAGGATTGGATAGAGGATCGGATAGAGGATAGAATAGGATAGAGGATAGGATAGGATAGAGGATAGTATAGGATAGAGGATAGGATAGAATAGAGGATAGGATAGGATAAAGGATAGGATAGGATCGAGGATAGGATAGAGGATAGGATAGAGGATAGGATAGGATAGAGGATAGGATAGGATAGAGGATAGGATAGGATAGAGGATAGGATAGGATAGAGGATAGGATAGAGGATAGGATAGGTAATTGGACAGGATAGAGTATACGATAAGGTAGAGGATAGGATAGGATAGAGGATAGTATAGGATAGAGGATAGGATAGAATAGAGGATAGGATAGGATAACGGATAGGATAGGATAGAGGATAGGATAGGATAGGATAGAGGATAGGATAGGATAGAGGATAGGATAGAGGATCGGATAGAGGATAGGATAGGATAGAGGAAAGGATAGGATAGAGGATAGGATAGGTAATTGGATAGGATAGAGGATTCGATAAGGTAGAGGATAGTATAGGATAGAGGATAGGATAGGATAGAGGATAGGATAGGATAAAGGATAGGATAGGATAGAGGATAGGATAGGATAGAGGATCGGACAGAGGATAGGATAGGATAGAGGAAAGGATAGGATAGAGGATAGGATAGGTAATTGGATAGGATAGAGGATAGGATAAGGTAGAGGATAGTATAGGATAGAGGATAGGATAGGATAGAGGATAGGATAGGATAAAGGATAGGATAGGATAGAGGATAGGATAGGATAGAGGATCGGACGGAGGATAGGATAGGATAGAGGATAGGATAGGATAGAGGATAGAGTAGGATAGAGGATAGGATAGGATAAAGGATAGGATTGGATAGAGGATCGGATAGAGGATAGGATAGGATAGAGGATAGGATAGGATAGAGGATAGTATAGGATAGAGGATAGGATAGAATAGAGGATAGGATAGGATACAGGATAGGATAGGATAGAGGATAGGATACGATAGGATAGAGGATAGGATAGGATAGGATAGAGGATAGGATAGAGGATAGGATAGGATAGAGGATAGAGGATAGGATAGGATAGAGGAGAGGATAGGATAGAGGAGAGGATAGGATAGAGGATAGGATAGAGGATAGGATAGGATAGAGGATAGGATAGGATAGAGGATGGGATAGGATAGAGGATAGGATATGATAGAGGATAGGATAGGATAGGATAGAGGATAGGATAGGATAGGATAGAGGATAGGATAGAGGATAGGATAGGATAGAGGATCGGATAGAGGATAGGATAGGATAGAGGATAGGATAGGATAGAGGATAGAGTAGGATAGAGGATAGGATAGTATAAAGGATAGGATTGGATAGAGGATCGGATAGAGGATCGGATAGGATAGAGGATAGTATAGGATAGAGGATAGGATAGAGTAGAGGATAGGATAGGATAAAGGAGAGGATAGGATAGAGGATAGGATAGGATAGAGGATAGGATAGTATAGAGGATAGAATAGGATAGATGATATTATAGGATAGAGGATAGGATATGATAGAGTAACGATATTCTAGAGGATAGGATAGGATAGAGGATCGGATAGAGGATAGGATAGAGGATAGGATAGGTAATTGGATAGGATAGAGTATAGGATAAGGTAGAGGATAGGATAGGATAGAGGATATAATAGGATAGAGGATAGGATAGGATAGAGGATATAATAGGATAGAGGATAGGATAGGATAGAGGATAGGATAGGATAGAGGATAGAGTAGGATAGAGGATAGGATAGGATAAAGGATAGGATTGGATAGAGGATCGGATAGAGGATAGAATAGGATAGAGGATAGGATAGGATAGAGGATAGTATAGGATAGAGGATAGGATAGAATAGAGGATAGGATAGGATAAAGGATAGGATAGGATCGAGGATAGGATAGAGGATAGGATAGAGGATAGGATAGGATAGAGGATAGGATAGGATAGAGGATAGGATAGGATAGAGGATAGGATAGGATAGAGGATATAATAGGATAGAGGATAGGATAGGATAGAGGATAGGATAGGATAGAGGATAGAGTAGGATAGAGGATAGGATAGGATAAAGGATAGGATTGGATAGAGGATCGGATAGAGGATAGAATAGGATAGAGGATAGGATAGGATAGAGGATAGTATAGGATAGAGGATAGGATAGAATAGAGGATAGGATAGGATAAAGGATAGGATAGGATCGAGGATAGGATAGAGGATAGGATAGAGGATAGGATAGGATAGAGGATAGGATAGGATAGAGGATAGGATAGGATAGAGGATAGGATAGGATAGAGGATAGGATAGGATAGAGGATAGGATAGGATAGAGGATAGGATAGAGGATAGGATAGGTAATTGGACAGGATAGAGTATACGATAAGGTAGAGGATAGGATAGGATAGAGGATAGTATAGGATAGAGGATAGGATAGAATAGAGGATAGGATAGGATAACGGATAGGATAGGATAGAGGATAGGATAGGATAGGATAGAGGATAGGATAGGATAGAGGATAGGATAGAGGATCGGATAGAGGATAGGATAGGATAGAGGAAAGGATAGGATAGAGGATAGGATAGGTAATTGGATAGGATAGAGGATTCGATAAGGTAGAGGATAGTATAGGATAGAGGATAGGATAGGATAGAGGATAGAGTAGGATAGAGGATAGGATAGGATAAAGGATAGGATTGGATAGAGGATCGGATAGAGGATAGGATGGGATAGAGGATAGGATAGGATAGAGGATAGTATAGGATAGAGGATAGGATAGAATAGAGGATAGGATAGGATACAGGATAGGATAGGATAGAGGATAGGATAGGATAGGGTAGAGGATAGGATAGGATAGGATAGAGGATAGGATAGAGGATAGGATAGGATAGAGGATAGGATAGGATAGAGGATAGGATAGGATAGAGGAGAGGATAGGATAGAGGATAGGATAGGATAGATGATATTATAGGATAGAGGATAGGATATGATAGAGTAAACGATATTATAGAGGATAGGATAGGATAGAGGATCGGATAGAGGATAGGATAGGATAGAGGATGGTATAGAGGATAGGATAGAGGATAGGATAGGATAGAGGATAGGACAGGAAAGAGGATAGGATAGGATACGATAGAGGATAGGATAGATGATAGGATAGGATAGAGGATCTGATAGAGGATACGATCGGATAGAGGATAGGATAGGATAGAGGATCGGATAGGTAATTGGATAGGATAGGGGAGAGGATAAGGTAGAGGCTAGTATAGGATAGAGGATAGGATAGGATAGAGGATAGGATATGATAAAGGATAGGATAGGATAGAGGATAGGATAGGATAGAGGTTAGGATAGGATAGAGGATAGGATAGGATAGAGGATAGGATAGAGGATAGGATAGGTAATTGGATAGGATAGAGTATAGGATAAGGTAGAGGATAGGATAGGATAGAGGATATAATAGGATAGAGGATAGGATAGGATAGATGATAGGATAGGATAGAGGATAGAGTAGGATAGAGGATAGGATAGGATAAAGGATAGGATTGGATAGAGGATCGGATAGAGGATAGAATAGGATAGAGGATACGATAGGATAGAGGATAGTATAGGATAGAGGATAGGATAGAATAGAGGATAGGATAGGATAAAGGATAGGATAGGATAGGATAGAGGACAGGATAGGATAGAGGATAGGATAGGATAGAGGATAGGATAGAGGATAGGATAGGATAGAGGATAGGATAGGATAGAGGATGAGATAGGATAGAGGATAGGATATGATAGAGGATAGGATAGGATAGAGGATGAGATAGGATAGAGGATAGGATATGATAGAGGATAGGATAGGATAGAGGATCGGATAGAGGATAGGATAGGATAGAGGATCGGATAGAGGATAGGATAGGATAGAGGATAGGATAGGATAGAGGATAGGATAGGATAGAGGATAGGATAGGATAGAGGATAGGATAGGATAGGATAGGATAGAGGATAGGATAGTATAGAGGATAGAATAGGATAGATGATATTATAGGATAGAGGATAGGATATGATAGAGGATAGGATAGTATAGAGGATAGGATAGGATAGAGGATCGGATAGAGGATAGGATAGGATAGAGGATGGTATAGAGGATAGGATAGAGGATAGGATAGGATAGAGGATAGGATAGGATAGAGGATAGTATAGGATAGAGAATAGGATAGAATAGAGGATAGGATAGGATAAAGGATAGGATAGGATAGAGGATAGGATAGGATAGGATAGAGGATAGGATAGGATAGGATAGAGGATAGGATAGAGGATAGGATAGGATAGAGGATCGGATAGAGGATAGGATAGGATAGAGGATAGGATAGGATAGAGGAAAGGATAGGATAGAAGATAGGATAGGATAGATGATAGGATAGGAAAGAGGGTAGGATAGGATAGAGGATAGAGTATAGGATAGGATAGAGGATAGGATAGGATAGAGGAGAGGATAGGATAGAGGATAGGATAGGATAGAGGATAGGATAGGATAGGATAGAGGATAGGATAGGATAGGATAGAGGATAGGATAGGATAGAGGATAGAATAGGATTGAGCAGCGTTTAGGATAGAGGATAGGATATGATAGAGGATAGGATAGGATACGATAGAGGATAGGATAGGATAGAGGATAGGATAGGATAGAGGATAGGATAGGATAGAGGATAGATAGGATAGAGGATAGGATTGGATAGAGGATAGGATAGGATAGAGGATAGGATAGGTAATTGGATAGGATAGAGGATAGGATAAGGTAGAGGATAGTATAGGATAGAGGATAGGATAGGATAGAGGATAGGATAGGATAAAGGATAGGATAGGATAGAGGATAGGATAGGATAGAGGATAGGATAGGATATAGGATCGGATAGAGGATAGGATAGGATAGAGGATCGGATAGAGGATAGGATAGGATAGAGGAGAGGATAGGATAGAGGAGAGGATAGGATAGAGGATAGGATAGAGGATGGGATAGGATAGAGGATAGGATATGATAGAGGATAGGATAGGATAGGATAGAGGATAGGATAGGATAGGATAGAGGATAGGATAGAGGACAGGATAGGATAGGATAGAGGATAGGATAGAGGATAGGATAGGATAGAGGATCGGATAGAGGATAGGATAGGATAGAGGATAGGATAGGATAGCGGATAGAGTAGGATAGAGGATAAGATAGTATAAAGGATAGGATTGGATAGAGGATCGGATAGAGGATAGGATAGGATAGAGGATAGTATAGGATAGAGGATAGGATAGAGTAGAGGATAGGATAGGATAAAGGAGAGGATAGGATAGAGGATAGGATAGGATAGAGGATAGGATAGTATAGAGGATAGAATAGGATAGATGATATTATAGGATAGAGGATAGGATATGATAGAGTAACGATATTCTAGAGGATAGGATAGGATAGAGGATCGGATAGAGGATAGGATAGGATAAAGGATAGGATAGGATAGAGGATAGGATAGGATAGAGGATAGGATAGGATAAAGGATAGGATAGGATAGAGGATAGGATAGGATAGAGGATAGAATAGGATAGATGATAGGATAGGATAGAGAATAGGATAGGATAGAGGATAGGATAGGATAGAGGATAGGATAGAGGATAGGATAGGATAGAGGATAGGATAGGATAGAGGATAGGATAGGATAGAGGATAGGATAGGATAGAGGATAGGATAGGATAGAGGATAGGATAGGTAATTGGATAGGATAGAGTATAGGATAAGGTAGAGGATAGGATAGGATAGAGGATATAATAGGATACAGGATAGGAAATGATAGAGGATAGGATGGGATAGAGTAGGATAGAGGATAGGATAGGATAAAAGATAGTATTGGATAGAGGATCGGATAGAAGATAGGATAGGATAGAGGATAGGATAGGATAGAGGATAGTATAGGATAGAGGATAGGATAGAATAGAGGATAGGATAGGATACAGGATAGGATAGGATAGAGGATAGGATAGTATAGGATAGAGGATAGGATAGGATAGAGGATAGGATAGGATAAAGGATAGGATAGGATAGAGGATAGGATAGGATAGAGGATCGGACAGAGGATAGGATAGGATAGAGGATAGTATAGGATAGAGGATAGGATAGGATAGAGGATAGGATAGGATAAAAGGTAGGATAGGATAGAGGACAGGATAGGATAGATGATACTATAGGATAGAGGATAGGATATGATAGAGTAAACGATATTATAGAGGATAGGATAGGATAGAGGATCGGATAGAGGATAGGATAGGATAGAGGATGGTATAGAGGATAGGATAGAGGATAGGATAGGATAGAGGATAGGATAGGAAAGAGGATAGGATAGGATACGATAGAGGATAGGATAGATGATAGGATAGGATAGAGGATCTGATAGAGGATACGATCGGATAGAGGATAGGATAGGATAGAGGATCGGATAGGTTATTGGATAGGATAGGGGAGAGGATAAGGTAGAGGCTAGTATAGGATAGAGGATCTGATAGAGGATAGGATAGGATGGAGGATAGGATAGGATCGAGGATAGGATAGGTAATTGGATAGGATAGAGGATAGGATATGGTAGAGGATAGTATAGGATAGAGGATATGATAGAGGATCGGATAGGATAGGATAGAGGATAGGATAGAGGATACGATAGAGGATCGGATAGAGGATAGGATAGGATAGAGGAAAGGATAGGATAGAGGATAGTATAGAGTATAGGATAAGGTAGAGGATAGGATAGGATAGGATAGAGGATAGGATAGAGGATCGGATAGAGGATAGGATAGGATAGAGGAAAGGATAGGATAGAGGATAGGATAGGTAATTGGATAGGATAGAGGATAGGATAAGGTAGAGGATAGTATAGGGTAGAGGATAGGATAGGATAGAGGATAGGATAGGATAAAGGATAGGATAGGATAGAGGATAGGATAGGATAGAGGATAGGATAGGATATAGGATCGGATAGAGGATAGGATAGGATAGAGGATCGGATAGAGGATAGGATAGGATAGAGGATAGGATAGGATAGAGTATAGAGTAGGATAGAGGATAGGATAGGATAAAGGATAGGATTGGATAGAGGATCGGATAGAGGATAGGATAGGATAGAGGATAGGATAGGAAAGAGGATAGGATAGGATACGATAGAGGATAGGATAGATGATAGGATAGGATAGAGGATCTGATAGAGGATACGATCGGATAGAGGATAGGATAGGATAGAGGATCGGATAGGTTATTGGATAGGATAGAGGATCGGATAGGTTATTGGATAGGATAGGGGAGAGGATAAGGTAGAGGCTAGTATAGGATAGAGGATCTGATAGAGGATAGGATAGGATGGAGGATAGGATAGGATCCAGGATAGGATAGGTAATTGGATAGGATAGAGGATAGGATATGGTAGAGGATAGTATAGGATAGAGGATAGGATAGAGGATCGGATAGGATAGGATAGAGGATAGGATAGAGGATACGATAGAGGATCGGATAGAGGATAGGATAGGATAGAGGAAAGGATAGGATAGAGGATAGGATAGGTAATTGGATAGGATAGAGGATAGGATAAGTTAGAGGATAGTATAGGATAGAGGATAGGATAGGATAGAGGATAGGATAGGATAAAGGATAGGATAGGATAGAGGATAGGATAGGATAGAGGATAGAATAGGATAGATGATAGAATAGGATAGAGAATAGGATAGGATAGAGGATAGGATAGGATAGAGGATAGTATAGAGTATAGGATAAGGTAGAGGATAGGATAGGATAGGATAGAGGATAGGATAGAGGATCGGATAGAGGATAGGATAGGATAGAGGAAAGGATAGGATAGAGGATAGGATAGGTAATTGGATAGGATAGAGGATAGGATAAGGTAGAGGATAGTATAGGATAGAGGATAGGATAGGATAGAGGATAGGATAGGATAAAGGATAGGATAGGATAGAGGATAGGATAGGATAGAGGATCGGACGGAGGATAGGATAGGATAGAGGATAGGATAGGATAGAGGATAGGATAGGATAGAGGATAGAGTAGGATAGAGGATAGGATAGGATAAAGGATAGGATTGGATAGAGGATCGGATAGAGGATAGGATAGGATAGAGGATAGGATAGGATAGAGGATAGTATAGGATAGAGGATAGGATAGAATAGAGGATAGGATAGGATACAGGATAGGATAGGATAGAGGATAGGATACGATAGGATAGAGGATAGGATAGGATAGGATAGAGGATAGGATAGAGGATAGGATAGGATAGAAGATAGAGGATAGGATAGGATAGAGGAGAGGATAGGATAGAGGAGAGGATAGGATAGAGGATAGGATAGAGGATAGGATAGGATAGAGGATAGGATAGGATAGAGGATGGGATAGGATAGAGGATAGGATATGATAGAGGATAGGATAGGATAGGATAGAGGATAGGATAGGATAGGATAGAGGATAGGATAGAGGATAGGATAGGATAGAGGATCGGATAGAGGATAGGATAGGATAGAGGATAGGATAGGATAGAGGATAGAGTAGGATAGAGGATAGGATAGTATAAAGGATAGGATTGGATAGAGGATCGGATAGAGGATAGGATAGGATAGAGGATAGTATAGGATAGAGGATAGGATAGAGTAGAGGATAGGATAGGATAAAGGAGAGGATAGGACAGAGGATAGGATAGGATAGAGGATAGGATAGTATAGAGGATAGAATAGGATAGATGATATTATAGGATAGAGGATAGGATATGATAGAGTAACGATATTCTAGAGGATAGGATAGGATAGAGGATCGGATAGAGGATAGGATAGAGGATAGGATAGGTAATTGGATAGGATAGAGTATAGGATAAGGTAGAGGATAGGATAGGATAGAGGATATAATAGGATAGAGGATAGGATAGGATACAGGATAGGAAATGATAGAGGATAGGATGGGATAGAGGATAGGATAGGATAGAGGGTAGTATAGGATAGAGGATAGGATAGAATAGAGGATAGGATAGGATAAAGGATAGGATAGGATAGAGGATAGGATAGGATAGGATAGAGGATAGGATAGGATAGGATAGGATAGGATAGAGGATAGGATAGGATAGGATAGAGGATAGGATAGAGGATAGGATAGAGGATAGGATAGGATAGAGGATAGGATAGGATAGAGGATCGGATAGAGGATAGGATAGGATAGAGGATAGGATAGGATAGAGGATAGGATAGGATAGAGGATATAATAGGATAGAGGATAGGATAGGATAGAGGATAGGATAGGATAGAGGATAGAGTAGGATAGAGGATAGGATAGGATAAAGGATAGGATTGGATAGAGGATCGGATAGAGGATAGAATAGGATAGAGGATAGGATAGGATAGAGGATAGTATAGGATAGAGGATAGGATAGAATAGAGGATAGGATAGGATAAAGGATAGGATAGGATCGAGGATAGGATAGAGGATAGGATAGAGGATAGGATAGGATAGAGGATAGGATAGGATAGAGGATAGGATAGGATAGAGGATAGGATAGGATAGAGGATAGGATAGAGGATAGGATAGGTAATTGGACAGGATAGAGTATACGATAAGGTAGAGGATAGGATAGGATAGAGGATAGTATAGGATAGAGGATAGGATAGAATAGAGGATAGGATAGGATAACGGATAGGATAGGATAGAGGATAGGATAGGATAGGATAGAGGATAGGATAGGATAGAGGATAGGATAGAGGATCGGATAGAGGATAGGATAGGATAGAGGAAAGGATAGGATAGAGGATAGGATAGGTAATTGGATAGGATAGAGGATTCGATAAGGTAGAGGATAGTATAGGATAGAGGATAGGATAGGATAGAGGATAGGATAGGATAAAGGATAGGATAGGATAGAGGATAGGATAGGATAGAGGATCGGACAGAGGATAGGATAGGATAGAGGAAAGGATAGGATAGAGGATAGGATAGGTAATTGGATAGGATAGAGGATAGGATAAGGTAGAGGATAGTATAGGATAGAGGATAGGATAGGATAGAGGATAGGATAGGATAAAGGATAGGATAGGATAGAGGATAGGATAGGATAGAGGATCGGACGGAGGATAGGATAGGATAGAGGATAGGATAGGATAGAGGATAGAGTAGGATAGAGGATAGGATAGGATAAAGGATAGGATTGGATAGAGGATCGGATAGAGGATAGGATAGGATAGAGGATAGGATAGGATAGAGGATAGTATAGGATAGAGGATAGGATAGAATAGAGGATAGGATAGGATACAGGATAGGATAGGATAGAGGATAGGATACGATAGGATAGAGGATAGGATAGGATAGGATAGAGGATAGGATAGAGGATAGGATAGGATAGAGGATAGAGGATAGGATAGGATAGAGGAGAGGATAGGATAGAGGAGAGGATAGGATAGAGGATAGGATAGAGGATAGGATAGGATAGAGGATAGGATAGGATAGAGGATGGGATAGGATAGAGGATAGGATATGATAGAGGATAGGATAGGATAGGATAGAGGATAGGATAGGATAGGATAGAGGATAGGATAGAGGATAGGATAGGATAGAGGATCGGATAGAGGATAGGATAGGATAGAGGATAGGATAGGATAGAGGATAGAGTAGGATAGAGGATAGGATAGTATAAAGGATAGGATTGGATAGAGGATCGGATAGAGGATCGGATAGGATAGAGGATAGTATAGGATAGAGGATAGGATAGAGTAGAGGATAGGATAGGATAAAGGAGAGGATAGGATAGAGGATAGGATAGGATAGAGGATAGGATAGTATAGAGGATAGAATAGGATAGATGATATTATAGGATAGAGGATAGGATATGATAGAGTAACGATATTCTAGAGGATAGGATAGGATAGAGGATCGGATAGAGGATAGGATAGAGGATAGGATAGGTAATTGGATAGGATAGAGTATAGGATAAGGTAGAGGATAGGATAGGATAGAGGATATAATAGGATAGAGGATAGGATAGGATAGAGGATATAATAGGATAGAGGATAGGATAGGATAGAGGATAGGATAGGATAGAGGATAGAGTAGGATAGAGGATAGGATAGGATAAAGGATAGGATTGGATAGAGGATCGGATAGAGGATAGAATAGGATAGAGGATAGGATAGGATAGAGGATAGTATAGGATAGAGGATAGGATAGAATAGAGGATAGGATAGGATAAAGGATAGGATAGGATCGAGGATAGGATAGAGGATAGGATAGAGGATAGGATAGGATAGAGGATAGGATAGGATAGAGGATAGGATAGGATAGAGGATAGGATAGGATAGAGGATATAATAGGATAGAGGATAGGATAGGATAGAGGATAGGATAGGATAGAGGATAGAGTAGGATAGAGGATAGGATAGGATAAAGGATAGGATTGGATAGAGGATCGGATAGAGGATAGAATAGGATAGAGGATAGGATAGGATAGAGGATAGTATAGGATAGAGGATAGGATAGAATAGAGGATAGGATAGGATAAAGGATAGGATAGGATCGAGGATAGGATAGAGGATAGGATAGAGGATAGGATAGGATAGAGGATAGGATAGGATAGAGGATAGGATAGGATAGAGGATAGGATAGGATAGAGGATAGGATAGGATAGAGGATAGGATAGGATAGAGGATAGGATAGAGGATAGGATAGGTAATTGGACAGGATAGAGTATACGATAAGGTAGAGGATAGGATAGGATAGAGGATAGTATAGGATAGAGGATAGGATAGAATAGAGGATAGGATAGGATAACGGATAGGATAGGATAGAGGATAGGATAGGATAGGATAGAGGATAGGATAGGATAGAGGATAGGATAGAGGATCGGATAGAGGATAGGATAGGATAGAGGAAAGGATAGGATAGAGGATAGGATAGGTAATTGGATAGGATAGAGGATTCGATAAGGTAGAGGATAGTATAGGATAGAGGATAGGATAGGATAGAGGATAGAGTAGGATAGAGGATAGGATAGGATAAAGGATAGGATTGGATAGAGGATCGGATAGAGGATAGGATGGGATAGAGGATAGGATAGGATAGAGGATAGTATAGGATAGAGGATAGGATAGAATAGAGGATAGGATAGGATACAGGATAGGATAGGATAGAGGATAGGATAGGATAGGGTAGAGGATAGGATAGGATAGGATAGAGGATAGGATAGAGGATAGGATAGGATAGAGGATAGGATAGGATAGAGGATAGGATAGGATAGAGGAGAGGATAGGATAGAGGATAGGATAGGATAGATGATATTATAGGATAGAGGATAGGATATGATAGAGTAAACGATATTATAGAGGATAGGATAGGATAGAGGATCGGATAGAGGATAGGATAGGATAGAGGATGGTATAGAGGATAGGATAGAGGATAGGATAGGATAGAGGATAGGACAGGAAAGAGGATAGGATAGGATACGATAGAGGATAGGATAGATGATAGGATAGGATAGAGGATCTGATAGAGGATACGATCGGATAGAGGATAGGATAGGATAGAGGATCGGATAGGTAATTGGATAGGATAGGGGAGAGGATAAGGTAGAGGCTAGTATAGGATAGAGGATAGGATAGGATAGAGGATAGGATATGATAAAGGATAGGATAGGATAGAGGATAGGATAGGATAGAGGTTAGGATAGGATAGAGGATAGGATAGGATAGAGGATAGGATAGAGGATAGGATAGGTAATTGGATAGGATAGAGTATAGGATAAGGTAGAGGATAGGATAGGATAGAGGATATAATAGGATAGAGGATAGGATAGGATAGATGATAGGATAGGATAGAGGATAGAGTAGGATAGAGGATAGGATAGGATAAAGGATAGGATTGGATAGAGGATCGGATAGAGGATAGAATAGGATAGAGGATACGATAGGATAGAGGATAGTATAGGATAGAGGATAGGATAGAATAGAGGATAGGATAGGATAAAGGATAGGATAGGATAGGATAGAGGACAGGATAGGATAGAGGATAGGATAGGATAGAGGATAGGATAGAGGATAGGATAGGATAGAGGATAGGATAGGATAGAGGATGAGATAGGATAGAGGATAGGATATGATAGAGGATAGGATAGGATAGAGGATGAGATAGGATAGAGGATAGGATATGATAGAGGATAGGATAGGATAGAGGATCGGATAGAGGATAGGATAGGATAGAGGATCGGATAGAGGATAGGATAGGATAGAGGATAGGATAGGATAGAGGATAGGATAGGATAGAGGATAGGATAGGATAGAGGATAGGATAGGATAGGATAGAGGATAGGATAGTATAGAGGATAGAATAGGATAGATGATATTATAGGATAGAGGATAGGATATGATAGAGGATAGGATAGTATAGAGGATAGGATAGGATAGAGGATCGGATAGAGGATAGGATAGGATAGAGGATGGTATAGAGGATAGGATAGAGGATAGGATAGGATAGAGGATAGGATAGGATAGAGGATAGTATAGGATAGAGAATAGGATAGAATAGAGGATAGGATAGGATAAAGGATAGGATAGGATAGAGGATAGGATAGGATAGGATAGAGGATAGGATAGGATAGGATAGAGGATAGGATAGAGGATAGGATAGGATAGAGGATCGGATAGAGGATAGGATAGGATAGAGGATAGGATAGGATAGAGGAAAGGATAGGATAGAAGATAGGATAGGATAGATGATAGGATAGGAAAGAGGGTAGGATAGGATAGAGGATAGAGTATAGGATAGGATAGAGGATAGGATAGGATAGAGGAGAGGATAGGATAGAGGATAGGATAGGATAGAGGATAGGATAGGATAGGATAGAGGATAGGATAGGATAGGATAGAGGATAGGATAGGATAGAGGATAGAATAGGATTGAGCAGCGTTTAGGATAGAGGATAGGATATGATAGAGGATAGGATAGGATACGATAGAGGATAGGATAGGATAGAGGATAGGATAGGATAGAGGATAGGATAGGATAGAGGATAGATAGGATAGAGGATAGGATTGGATAGAGGATAGGATAGGATAGAGGATCGGATAGAGGATAGGATAGGATAGAGGATAGGATAGGATGGAGGATAGTATAGGATAAACGATAGGATTGGATAGAGGATCGGATAGAGGATAGGATAGGATAGAGGATAGGATAGGATAGAGGATAGTATAGGATAGAGGATAGGATAGGATAGAGGAGAGGATAGGATAGAGGATAGGATAGGATAGATGATATTATAGGATAGAGGATAGGATATGATAGAGTAAACGATATTATAGAGGATAGGATAGGATAGAGGATCGGATAGAGGATAGGATAGGATAGAGGATGGTATAGAGGATAGGATAGAGGATAGTATAGGATAGAGGATAGGATAGAATAGAGGATAGGATAGGATAGAGGATCGGATAGAGGATAGGATAGGATAGAGGATGGTATAGAGGATAGGATAGAGGATAGTATAGGATAGAGGATAGGATAGAATAGAGGATAGGATAGGATAAAGGATAGGATAGGATAGAGGATAGGATAGGATAGAGGATAGGATAGAGGATAGGATAGGTAATTGGATAGGATAGAGTATACGATAAGGTAGAGGATAGGATAGGATAGAGGATATAATAGGATAGAGGATAGGATAGGATAGAGGATAGGATAGGAAAGAGGATAGGATAGGATAGAGGATGGTATAGAGGATAGGATAGAGGATAGGATAGGATAGAGGATAGGATAGGATAGAGGATAGTATAGGATAGAGAATAGGATAGAATAGAGGATAGGATAGGATAAAGGATAGGATAGGATAGAGGATAGGATAGGATAGGATAGAGGATAGGATAGGATAGGATAGAGGATAGGATAGAGGATAGGATAGGATAGAGGATCGGATAGAGGATAGGATAGGATAGAGGATAGGATAGGATAGAGGAAAGGATAGGATAGAAGATAGGATAGGATAGATGATAGGATAGGAAAGAGGGTAGGATAGGATAGAGGATAGAGTATAGGATAGGATAGAGGATAGGATAGGATAGAGGAGAGGATAGGATAGAGGATAGGATAGGATAGAGGATAGGATAGGATAGAGGATAGGATAGGATAGGATAGAGGATAGGATAGGATAGAGGATAGTATAGGATAGAGGATAGGATAGGATAGAGGAGAGGATAGGATAGAGGATAGGATAGGATAGATGATATTATAGGATAGAGGATAGGATATGATAGAGTAAACGATATTATAGAGGATAGGATAGGATAGAGGATCGGATAGAGGATAGGATAGGATAGAGGATGGTATAGAGGATAGGATAGAGGATAGTATAGGATAGAGGATAGGATAGAATAGAGGATAGGATAGGATAGAGGATCGGATAGAGGATAGGATAGGATAGAGGATGGTATAGAGGATAGGATAGAGGATAGTATGGGATAGAGGATAGGATAGAATAGAGGATAGGATAGGATAAAGGATAGGATAGGATAGAGGATAGGATAGGATAGAGGATAGGATAGGATAGAGGATAGGATAGAGGATAGGATAGGTAATTGGATAGGATAGAGTATACGATAAGGTAGAGGATAGGATAGGATAGAGGATATAATAGGATAGAGGATAGGATAGGATAGAGGATAGGATAGGAAAGAGGATAGGATAGGATAGAGGGTAGGATAGGATAGAGGATAGGATAGAGGATAGGATAGAGGATAGGATAGGATAGAGGATAGGATAGGATAGAGGATGAGATAGGATAGAGGATAGGATATGATAGAGGATAGGATAGGATAGAGGATCGGATAGAGGATAGGATAGGATAGAGGATCGGATAGAGGATAGGATAGGATACAGGATAGGATAGGATAGAGGATAGAGTAGGATAGAGGATAGGATAGGATAAAGGATAGGATTGGATAGAGGATCGGATAGAGGATAGAATAGGATAGAGGATAGGATAGGATAGAGGATAGTATAGGATAGAGGATAGGATAGAGTAGAGGATAGGATAGGATAAAGGATAGGATAGGATAGGATAGAGGATACTATAGGATAGGATAGAGGATAGGATAGAGGATAGGATAGGATAGAGGATTCGGATAGAGGATAGGATAGGATAGAGGATAGGATAGGATAGGATAGATGATAGGATAGGAAAGAGGGTAGGATAGGATAGAGGATAGAGTATAGGATAGGATAGAGGATAGGATAGGATAGAGGAGAGGATAGGATAGAGGATAGGATAGGATAGAGGATAGGATAGTATAGAGGATAGAATAGGATACATGATATTATAGGATAGATGATAGTATATGATAGAGTAAACGATATTATAGAGGATAGGATAGGATAGACGATCGGATAGAGGATAGGATAGGATAGAGGATGGTATAGAGGATAGGATAGAGGAGAGGATAGGATAGAGGATAGGATAGGATAGAGGATAGTATAGGATAGAGGATAGGATAGAATAGAGGATAGGATAGGATAAAGGATAGGATAGGATAGAGGATAGGATAGGATAGGATAGAGGATAGGATAGGATAGGATAGAGGATAGAGGATAGAGGATAGAGGATAGGATAGGATAGAGGATAGAGGATAGGATAGGATAGAGGATCGGATAGAGGATAGGATAGGATAGAGGGTAGGATAGGATAGAGGAAAGGATAGGATAGAAGATAGGATAGGATAGATGATAGGATAGGATAGAGTATAGGATAGGATAGAGGAGAGGATAGGATAGAGGATAGGATAGGATAGAGGATAGGATAGGATAGAGGATAGGATAGGATAGGATAGAGGATAGGATAGGATAGAGGATAGAATAGGATTGAGGAGCGTTTAGGATAGAGGATAGGATATGATAGAGGATAGGATAGGATACGATAGAGGATAGGATAGGATAGAGGATAGGATAGGATAGAGGATAGGATAGGATAGAGGATATGATAGGATAGAGGATAGGATAGAGGATAGGATAGGATAGAGGATAGGATAGGATAGAGGATAGATAGGATAGAGGATAGGATAGGATAGGATAGAGGATAGGATGGGATAGAGGATAGGATAGAGGATCGGATAGAGGATAGGATAGAGGATCGGATAGAGGATAGGATAGGATAGAGGAAAGGATAGGATAGAGGAAAGGATAGGATAGAGGATAGGATAGGTAATTGGATAGGATAGAGGATAGGATAAGGTAGAGGATAGTATAGGATAGAGTATAGGATAGGATAGAGGATAGGATAGGATAAAGGATAGGATAGGATAGAGGATAGGATAGGATAGAGGATCGGACAGAGGATAGGATAGGATAGAGGATAGGATAGGATAGAGGATAGAGTAGGATAGAGGATAGGATAGGATAAAGGATAGGATTCGATAGACGATCGGATAGAGGATAGGATAGGATAGAGGATAGGATAGGATAGAGGATAGTATAGGATAGAGGATAGGATCGAATAGAGGATAGGATAGGATACAGGATAGGATAGGATAGAGGATAGGATAGGATAGGATAGAGGATAGGAAAGGATAGGATAGAGGATAGGATAGAGGATAGGATAGAGGATAGGATAGAGGATAGGATAGGATAGAGGATAGGATAGGATAGAGGAGAGGATAGGATAGAGGATAGGATAGGATAGATGATATTATAGGATAGAGGATAGGATATGATAGAGTAAACGATATTATAGAGGATAGGATAGGATAGAGGATCGGATAGAGGATAGGATAGGATAGAGGATGGTATAGAGGATAGGATAGAGGATAGGATAGGATAGAGGATAGGACAGGACAGAGGATAGGATAGGATACGATAGAGGATAGGATATATGATAGGATAGGATAGAGGATCTGAAAGAGGATACGATCGGATAGAGGATAGGATAGGATAGAGGATCGGATAGGATAGAGGATCTGATAGAGGATACGATCGGATAGAGGATAGGATAGGATAGAGGATCGGATAGGTAATTGGATAGGATAGGGGAGAGGATAAGGTAGAGGCTAGTATAGGATAGAGGATCTGTTAGAGGATAGGATAGGATGGAGGATAGGATAGGAACGAGGATAGGATAGGTAATTGGATAGGATAGAGGATAGGATAATTTAGAGGATAGTATAGGATAGAGGATAGGATAGAGGATCGGATAGGATAGGATAGAGGATAGGCTAGAGGATAGGGTAGAGGATCGAATAGAGAATAGGATAGGATAGAGGATAGGATAGGATAGAGGATAGGATAGAGGATAGGATAGGATAGAGGATAGGATAGGATAGAGGATAGATAGGATAGAGGATAGGATTGGATAGAGGATAGGATAGGATAGAGGATCGGATAGAGGATAGGATAGGATAGAGGATAGTATAGGATAGAGGATAGGATAGGTAATTGGATAGGATAGAGGATAGGATAATTTAGAGGATAGTATAGGATAGAGGATAGGATAGAGGATCGGATAGGATAGGATAGAGGATAGGATAGAGGATAGGGTAGAAGATCGGATAGAGGATAGGATAGGATAGAGGATAGGATAGGATAGAGGATAGAATAGAGGATAGGATAGGATAACGGATAGGATAGGATAGAGGATAGGATAGGATAGGATAGAGGATAGGATAGGATAGAGGATAGGATAGAGGATCGGATAGAGGATAGGATAGAGGATCGGATAGAGGATAGGATAGGATAGAGGAAAGGATAGGATAGAGGAAAGGATAGGATAGAGGATAGGATAGGTAATTGGATAGGATAGAGGATAGGATAAGGTAGAGGATAGTATAGGATAGAGTATAGGATAGGATAGAGGATAGGATAGGATAAAGGATAGGATAGGATAGAGGATAGGATAGGATAGAGGATCGGACAGAGGATAGCATAGGATAGAGGATAGGATAGGATAGAGGATAGAGTAGGATAGAGGATAGGATAGGATAAAGGATAGGATTCGATAGAGGATCGGATAGAGGATAGGATAGGATAGAGGATAGGATAGGATAGAGGATAGTATAGGATAGAGGATAGGATCGAATAGAGGATAGGATAGGATACAGGATAGGATAGGATAGAGGATAGGATAGGATAGGATAGAGGATAGGAAAGGATAGGATAGAGGATAGGATAGAGGATAGGATAGAGGATAGGATAGGATAGAGGATAGGATAGGATAGAGGAGAGGATAGGATAGAGGATAGGATAGGATAGATGATATTATAGGATAGAGGATAGGATATGATAGAGTAAACGATATTATAGAGGATAGGATAGGATAGAGGATCGGATAGAGGATAGGATAGGATAGAGGATGGTATAGAGGATAGGATAGAGGATAGGATAGGATAGAGGATAGGACAGGACAGAGGATAGGATAGGATACGATAGAGGATAGGATAGATGATAGGATAGGATAGAGGATCTGATAGAGGATACGATCGGATAGAGGATAGGATAGGATAGAGGATCGGATAGGTAATTGGATAGGATAGGGGAGAGGATAAGGTAGAGGCTAGTATAGGATAGAGGATCTGATAGAGGATAGGATAGGATGGAGGATAGGATAGGATCGAGGATAGGATAGGTAATTGGATAGGATAGAGGATAGGATAATTTAGAGGATAGTATAGGATAGAGGATAGGATAGAGAATCGGATAGGATAGGATAGAGGATAGGATAGGATAGAGGATAGTATAGGATAGAGGATAGGATCGAATAGAGGATAGGATAGGATACAGGATAGGATAGGATAGAGGATAGGATAGGATAGGATAGGATAGAGGATAGGAAAGGATAGGATAGAGGATAGGATATAGGATAGGATAGAGGATAGGATAGAGGATAGGATAGGATAGAGGATAGGATAGGATAGAGGAGAGGATAGGATAGAGGATAGGATAGGATAGATGATATTATAGGATAGAGGATAGGATATGATAGAGTAAACGATATTATAGAGGATAGGATAGGATAGAGGATCGGATAGAGGATAGGATAGGATAGAGGATGGTATAGAGGATAGGATAGAGGATAGGATAGGATAGAGGATAGGACAGGACAGAGGATAGGATAGGATACGATAGAGGATAGGATAGAGGATCTGATAGAGGATACGATCGGATAGAGGATAGGATAGGATAGAGGATCGGATAGGATAGAGGATCTGATAGATGATACGATCGGATAGAGGATAGGATAGGATAGAGGATCGGATAGGTAATTGGATAGGATAGGGGAGAGGCTAGTATAGGATAGAGGATCTGATAGAGGATAGGATAGGATGGAGGATAGGATAGGATCGAGGATAGGATAGGTAATTGGATAGGATAGAGGATAGGATAATTTAGAGGATAGTATAGAATAGAGGATAGGATAGAGGATCGGATAGGATAGGATAGAGGATAGGATAGAGGATAGGGTAGACGATCGGATAGAGGATAGAATAGGATAGAGGAAAGAATAGGATAGAGGATAGGATAGGTAATTGGATAGGATAGAGGATAGGATAAGTTAGAGGATAGTATAGGATAGAGGATAGGATAGGATAGAGGATAGGATAGGATAAAGGATAGGATAGGATAGAGGATAGGATAGGATAGAGGATAGAATAGGATAGATGATAGGATAGGATAGAGAACAGGATAGGATAGAGGATAGGATAGGATAGAGGATATTATAGAGGATAGGATAGGTAATTGGATAGGATAGAGGATAGGATAAGGTGGAGGATAGTATAGGATAGAGGATAGGATAGGATAGAGGATAGGATAGAGGATAGGATAGGATAGAGGATAGGATAGGATAGAGGATAGGATAGGATAGAGGATAGGATAGAGGATAGGATAGGATAGAGGCCAGGATAGAGGATCGGATAGAGGATAGGATAGGATAGAGGAAAGGATAGGATAGAGGATAGGATAGGTAATTGGATAGGATAGAGGATAGGATAAGGTGGAGGATAGTATAGGATAGAGGATAGGATAGGATAGAGGATAGGATAGGATAAAGGATAGGATAGGATAGAGGATAGGATAGGATAGAGGATAGGATAGGTTAGAGGATAGGATAGAATAGAGGATAGGATAGGACAGAGGATAGAATAGGACAGATGATAGGATAGGATAGAGAATAGGATAGGATAGAGGATAGGATAGAGGATACGATAGAGGATCGGATAGAGGATAGGATAGGATAGAGGAAAGGATAGGATAGAGGATAGGATAGGTAATTGGATAGGATAGAGGATAGGATAAGTTAGAGGATAGTATAGGATAGAGGATAGGATAGGATAGAGGATAGGATAGGATAAAGGATAGGATAGGATAGAGGATAGGATAGAGGATAGAATAGGATAGATGATAGAATAGGATAGAGAATAGGATAGGATAGAGGATAGGATAGGATAGAGGATAGGATCGAGGATAGGATAGGATAGAGGATAGGAAAGGATAGAGGATAGGATGGGATAGAGGATAGGATAGGATAGAGGATAGGATAGGATAGAGGATAGGATAGGATAGAGGATAGGGTAGGATAGATGATATTATAGGATAGAGGATAGAATATGATAGAGTAAACGATATTATAGAGGATAGGATAGGATACAGGATCGGATAGAGGATAGGATAGGATAGAGGATGGTATAGAGGATAGGATAGAGGATAGGATAGGATAGAGGATAGGACAGGAACGAGGATAGGATAGGATACGATAGAGGATAGGATAGATGATAGGATAGGATAGAGGATCTGATAGAGGGTACGATCGGATAGAGGATAGGATAGGATAGAGGATCGGATAGGTAATTGGATAGGATAGGGGAGAGGATAAGGTAGAGGCTAGTATAGGATAGAGGACCTGATAGAGGATAGGATAGGATGGAGGATAGGATAGGATCGAGGATAGGATAGGTAATTGGATAGGATAGAGGATAGGATAAGGTAGAGGATAGTATAGGATAGAGGATAGGATAGAGGATCGGATAGGATAGGATAGAGGATAGGATAGAGGATAGGGTAGAGGATCGGATAGAGGATAGGATAGGATAGAGGAAAGGATAGGATAGAGGATAGGATAGGTAATTGGATAGGATAGAGGATAGGATAAGTTAGAGGATAGTATAGGATAGAGGATAGGATAGGATAGAGGATAGGATAGGATAAAGGATAGGATAGTATAGAGGATAGGATAGGATAGAGGATTGGATAGAGGATAGGATAGAGGATAGGATAGGATAGAGGAAAGGATAGGATAGAGGATAGGATAGGTAATTGGATAGGATAGAGGATAGGATAAGGTAGAGGATAGTATAGGATAGAGGATAGGATGGGATAGAGGATAGGATAGGATAAAGGATAGGATAGAGGATAGGATAGGATAGAGGATAGGATAGGATAGAGGATAGGATAGGTAATTGGATAGGATAGAGGATAGAGTAGGATAGAGGATAGGATAGAGGATAGGATAGGATAGAGGATAGGAAAGGATAGAGGATAGGATGGGGTAGAGGATAGGATAGGATAGAGGATAGGATAGGATAGAGGATAGGATAGGATAGAGGATAGGATAGAGGATAGGATAGGATAGAGGATAGGATAGGATAGAGGATAGGATAGGTAATTGGATAGGATAGAGGATAGAGTAGGATAGAGGATAGGATAGAGGAGAGGATAGGATAGAGGATAGGATAGGAAAGAGGAAAGGATAGGATACGATAGAGGATAGGATAGATGATACGATAGGATAGAGGATCTGATAGAGGATACGATCGGATAGAGGATAGGATAGGATAGAGGATCGGATAGGTTATTGGATAGGATAGGGGAGAGGATAAGGTAGAGGCTAGTATAGGATAGAGGATCTGATAGAGGATAGGATAGGATGGAGGATAGGATAGGATCGAGGATAGGATAGGTAATTGGATAGGATAGAGGATAGGATATGGTAGAGGATAGTATAGGATAGAGGATAGGATAGAGGATCGGATAGGATAGGATAGAGGATAGGATAGAGGATAGGATAGGATAGAGGATAGGATAGGTAATTGGATAGGATAGAGTATAGGATAAGGTAGAGGATAGGATAGGATAGGATAGAGGATAGGATAGGATAGAGGATAGGATAGAGGATCGGATAGAGGATAGGATAGGATAGAGGAAAGGATAGGATAGAGGATAGGATAGGTAATTGGATAGGATAGAGGATAGGATAAGGTAGAGGATAGTATAGGATAGAGGATAGGATAGGATAGAGTATAGGATAGGATAAAGGATAGGATAGGATAGAGGATAGGATAGGATAGAGGATAGGATAGGATAGAGGATCAGATAGAGGATAGGATAGGATAGAGGATCGGATAGAGGATAGGATAGGATAGAGGATAGGATAGGATAGAGGATAGGATAGGATAGAGGATAGAGTAGGATAGAGGATAGGAAAGGATAAAGAATAGGATTGGATAGAGGATCGGATAGAGGATAGAATAGGATAGAGGATAGGATAGGATAGAGGATAGTATAGGATAGAGGATAGGATAGAATAGAGGATAGGATAGGATAAAGGATAGGATAGGATAGAGGATAGGATAGGATAGGATAGAGGATAGGATAGGATAGGATAGGATAGGATAGGATAGGATAGGATAGAGGATAGGATAGGATAGGATAGAGGATAGGATAGGATAGGATAGAGGATAGGATAGAGGATAGGATAGGACAGAGGATCGGATAGAGGATAGGATAGGATAGAGGATAGGATATGATAGAGTAAACGATATTATAGAGGATAGGATAGGACAGAGGATCGGATAGAGGATAGGATAGGATAGAGGATGGCATAGAGGATAGGATAGAGGATAGGATTGGATAGAGGATAGGATAGGAAAGAGGATAGGATAGGATACGATAGAGGATAGGATAGATGATAGGATAGGATAGAGGATCTGATAGAGGATACGATCGGATAGAGGATAGGATAGAGGATAGGGTAGAGGATCGGATAGAGGATAGGATAGGATAGAGGAAAGGATAGGATAGAGGATAGGATAGGTAATTGGATAGGATAGAGGATAGGATAAGTTAGAGGATAGTATAGGATAGAGGATAGGATAGAGGATCGGATAGGATAGGATAGAGGATAGGATAGATGATAGGATAGGATAGAGGATCTGATAGAGGATACGATCGGATAGAGGATAGGATAGGATAGAGGATCGGATAGAGGATAGAATAGGATAGAGGATAGGATAGGATAGAGGATAGTATAGGATAGAGGATAGGATAGAGTAGAGGATAGGATAGGATAAAGGAGAGGATAGGATAGAGGATAGGATAGGATAGAGGATAGGATAGTATAGAGGATAGAATAGGATAGATGATATTATAGGATAGAGGATAGGATATGATAGAGTAAACGATATTCTAGAGGATAGGATAGGATAGAGGATCGGATAGAGGATAGGATAGGATAGAGGATGGTATAGAGGATAGGATAGAGGATAGGATAGGATAGAGGATAGGATAGGATAGAGAATAGGATAGGATAGAGGATAGGATAGGATAGAGGATAGGATAGAGGATATGATAGGATAGAGGATAGGAAAGGATAGAGGATAGGATAGGATAAAGGATAGGATAGGATAGAGGATAGGATAGGATAGAGGATAGGATAAGTTCGAGGATAGGATAGGATTGAGAATAGGATAGAGGATAGGATAGGATAGAGGACATGATAGGATAGAGGATAGGATAGGATAGAGGATAGGATAGGATAGAGGATAGGATACAGGATAGGGTGGGACAGAGGATAGGATAGGGTAGAGGATAGCATAGTAGAGATGATATTATGGGATAGAGGATAGTATAGGATAGAGGATAAGATATTATAGAGGATAGGATAGGGTAGAGTATAGGATAGGATAGAGGACATTATAGGATAGTGGATAGGATAGGATAGAGGATATGATAGGATAGAGGATATGATAGGATAGAGGATAGGATAGGTTAGAGGATAGGATAGGATTGAGGATAGGATAAGATAGAGGATGATATAGGTTAGAGGACAGGATAGGATAGTGGATAGGATAGGGCAGAGGATGGGATAGGATAGGATTGAGGATAGGATAGGATAGAGGGTAGAATAGGATTGAGGATAGGATAAAATAGAGGATAGGATAATATAGAAGATAGGATAGCATGGAGTATAGGATAGGATTAAGGATAGGATAGGATAGAGGATAGGATAGAGGATAGGATAGGATAGAGGATAGGATAGGTTAGAGGATAGGATAGGATTGAGGATAGGATATCGGATAGGATAGGATAGAGGACATGATAGGATAGAGAATGGGATAGTGGATAGGATAGGATAGAGGATAAGATAGAATAGAGTATAGGATAGGGCAGAGGATGGGATAGGATAGAGAATAGCATAGGATAGATGATACTATAGGATAGAGGATAGGATAGGATAGAGGATATGACAGGATAGGATAGAGGATAGGATAGGATAGAGGATAGGATAGGATAGAGGATATTATAGGACAGAGGATAGGATAGGATAGGATTGAGGATGGGATAGGTTAGAGGATAGGATAGGATAGAGGATAGGATAGGGCAGAGGATGGGATAGGATAGGATTGAGGATAGGATAGAGGATAGGATAGGATTGAGGATAGGATAAAATAGAGGATAGGATAATATAGAAGACAGGATATTAGAGAGGATAGGATAGGATAGAAGATATGATAGGATAGAGGATAGGATAGAGGATAGGATAGGATATAGGGTAGGATAGGATAGAGGATATTATAGGATAGAGGATAGGATAGGATAGGATTGAGGATAGGATAGGATAGAGGGTACGATATTATAGGGGATAGGATAGGATAGAGGATAGGATAAGATAGAGGATGATATAGGTTAGAGGACAGGATAGGATAGAGGATAGGATAGGGCAGAGGATGGGATAGGATAGGATTTAGGATAGGATAGGATAGAGGATAGGATAGAGGATAGGATAGGATAGAGGATAGGATAGGTTAGAGGATAGGATAGGATTGAGGATAGAATATCGGATAGGATAGGATAGAGGACATGATAGGATAGAGGATAGGATAGTGGATAGGATAGGATAGAGGATAAGATAGGATAGAGTATAGGATAGGGCAGAGGATGGGATAGGATAGAGAATAGCATAGGATAGATGATACTATAGGATAGAGGATAGGATAGGATAGAGGATACGATATTATAGAGGATAGGATAGAGGATAGAGTAGGATAGAGGAAAGGATAGGATAGAGGGTATTATAGGATGGTGGATAGGATAGGATAGAGGGTATTATAGGATAGTGGATAGGATAGGATGGAGGATATGATAGGATAGAGGATAGGATAGGATAGAGGATACGATATTATAGAGGATAGGATAGAGGATAGGATAGGGTAGAGGATAGGATAGGATAGAGGATAGGATAGGATACAGGATAGGATAGGATAGAGGATAGGATCAGATAGAGGATAGGATCAGATAGAGGATAGGATAGGGGATTGGATAGGATAGACGAGGGGATAGGATAGGATAGCGGAAAGGATAGGATAGAGTATAGAATAGGATAGAGGATATGATAGGATATATGATAGGATATGTCAGAGTATATTATAGGGGATTGGATAGGATAGAGGATAGGATAGGATAGAGGATAGGATAGGATAGAGGATAGGATAGGATAGATGATAGGGTCGGATAGAGGATAGGATAGGGGATTGGATAGGATAGACGATAGGATAGGATAGAGGATTGGATAGGATAGAGGATAGGATAGGATAGCGGAAAGGATAGGATAGAGTATAGAATAGGATAGAGGATATGATAGGATAGATGATAGGATATGATACAGTATAGGATGGGGGATTGGATAGGATAGAGGATAGGATTTGATAGAGGACACGATAGGGTAGGATGGCGGAAAGGATAGGATAGAGTATAGAATAGGATAGAGGATGCGATAGGGGATTGGATCGGATACAGGATAGGAGACGGAAGAAGATAGGATAGGATAGGATAGAGAATAGGATAGGATAGATGATATTGCAGGATAGAGGACAGGATAGGATAGAGGATAGGATAGGATAGAGGATAGGATAAGTTAGAGGATAGGATAGGATAGAGGATAGGATAGAGGATAGGATAGAGGATTGGATAGGATAGACGATACGATAGGATAGAGGATAGGATAGAGAATAGGATAGGATAGATGATATTGCAGGATGGAGGACAGGATAGGATAGAGGATAGGATAGGATAGATGATAGGATAGCGGATTGGATAGGATAGAGGATACGATAGGATAGAGGATAGGATAGCATGGAGAATAGGATAGGATTAAGGATAGGATAGGGTAGAGGATAGGATTGAGGATAGGATAGGATAGAGGATAGGATAGGATTGAGGATAGGATAGGATAGAGGATAGGATAGGATAGAGGATAGGATAGGATAGAGGATAGGATAGGATAGAGGATATGATAGGATAGAGGATAGGATACAATAGAGGATAGGATAGGATAGTGGATAGGATAGTGGATAGGATAGTGGATAGGATAGTGGATAGGATAGGATAGAGGATAGGATAGGATAGAGGATAGGATAGGATAGAGGATAGGATAGGATAGAGGATAGGATAGGCTAGAGGATAGGATAGGATAGAGGATAGGATAGGATAGAGGATAGGATAGGATAGAGGATAGGATAGGATAGATAATAGGGTCGGATAGAGGATAGGATAGGGGATTGGATAGGATAGACGATAGGATAGGATAGAGGATTGGATAGGATAGAGGATAGGATAGGGTAGAGGAAAGGATAGGATAGAGTATAGAATAGGATAGAGGATATGATAGGATAGATGATAGGATATGATACAGTATAGGATGGGGGATTGGATAGGATAGAGGATAGGATTTGATAGAGGACACGATAGGGTAGGATGGCGGAAAGGATAGGATAGAGTATAGAATAGGATAGAGGATGCGATAGGGGATTGGATCGGATACAGGATAGGAGACGGAAGAAGATAGGATAGGATAGGATAGAGAATAGGATAGGATAGATGATATTGCAGGATAGAGGACAGGATAGGATAGAGGATAGGATAGGATAGAGGATAGGATAAGTTAGAGGATAGGATAGGATAGAGGATAGGAAAGAGGATAGGATAGAGGATTGGATAGGATAGACGATACGATAGGATAGAGGATAGGATAGAGAATAGGATAGGATAGAGGATACGATAGGGGATTGGATCGGATACAGGATAGGAGACGGAAGAAGATAGGAGAGGATAGGATAGAGAATAGGATAGGATAGATGATATTGCAAGATAGAGGACATGATAGGATAGAGGATAGGATAGGATAGAGGATAGGATAGCGGATTGGATACGATAGAGGATAGGATAAATGATAGGATAGGGGATAGGATAGATGATAGGATAGAGGATTGGATAGGATAGAGGATACGATACGATAGAGGATAGGATAGAGAATAGGATAGGATAGGATAGAGGATAGGATAGGATGGATGATAGGATAGGATAGGACAGAGGATATGATAGAGGATAGGATAGGATAGTGGATAGGATATGGTAGAGGATAGGATAGAATAGAGGATAGGGTAGGATAGAGGATAGGATAGGATAGATGATATTGCAGGATAGAGGACAGGATAGGATAGAGGATAGGATAGGATAGTGGATAGGATATGGTAGAGGATAGGATAGAATAGAGGATAGGGTAGGATAGAGGATAGGATAGGATAGATGATATTGCAGGATAGAGGACAGGATAGGATAGAGGATAGGATAGGATAGATGATAGGATAGCGGATTGGATAGGATAGAGGATACGATAGGATAGAGGATAGGATAGCATGGAGAATAGGATAGGATTAAGGATAGGATAGGATAGAGGATAGGATTGAGGATAGGATAGGATAGAGGATTGGATAGGATAGAGGACAGGATACGATAGAGGATAGGATAGGATACAGGATAAGATAGGATAGAGAATAGGACAGGAAAGAGGATAGGATAGGATTGAGGATAGGATAGGATAGAGGATAGGATAGGATAGAGGATAGGACAGGATTGAGGATAGGAGAGGATTGATGATAGGATTGGATAGCGCATAGAATAGGATAGAGGATAGGATTGGATAGCGGATAGGATAAGATAGAGGATAGGATAGGATACAGGATAAGATAGGATAGAGAATAGGACAGGAAAGAGGATAGGATAGGATTGAGGGTAGGATAGGATAGAGGATAGGATAGGATTGAGGATAGGAGAGGATTGAGGATAGGATTGGATAGCGCATAGAATAGGATAGAGGATAGGATTGGATAGCGGATAGGATAAGATAGAGGATAGGATAGTATACAGTATAGGATGGGATAGAGAATACAATAGGATATAGAATATTATAGGATAGAGGGTAAGATAGGATAGAGGATAGTATATAGGATAGGATAGGATTGAGGATAGGATAGGATAGAGGATAGGATATGATGGAGGATAGGATAGGATAACGGATAGGATAGGATAGAGGATAGGATAGGATAGAGGATAGGATAGGATAGAGGATAGGATAGGATAGAGGATAGAATAGGATTGAGGATACGATTGGATAGAGGATAGGATAGGATGGATTATAGGATAGGATAGGATGGAGGATAGTATAGGATAGACGATAGAGGAAAGGATGGATGATAGGATATGATAGAGGATAGGATAGTATTCAGGATAGGCTAGGATAGAACATGGGATAGGATAGAGGATAGGATAGGATTGAGGATAGGATTGGATAGCGGATAGGATAGGATGGAGAATATTATTGGATAGACGATAGGATAGGATACTGGATAGGAAAGGATAGAGGATAGGATAGGATAGAGGATAGGATAGGACGGATGATAGGATTGGATAGAGAATAGGATAGGATAGAGGATAGGATAAGATAGAGGATAAGATAGGATAGAGTATAGGATAGGATGGATGATAGGATATGACAGAGGATAGGATAGGATAGAGGATAGGATAGGATAGAGGATAGGATAGGATAGAGGATAGGATAGTGGATAGGATAGGATAGAGAATAGGATAGGATAGAGGATAGGATAGGATAGAGGATAGGATAGGATTGAGGATAGGATAGGATAGAGGATAGGATAGGACTGAGGATGGGATAGGATTGAGGATAGGATAGGATAGAGGATAGGATAGAGGATTGGATAGGATAGAGGATAGGATAGAGTATAGGATAGAGGATGGAGAATATTATTGGATAGACGATAGGATAGGATACTGGATAGGAAAGGATAGAGGATAGGATAGAATAGAGGATAGGATAGGATAGAGGATAGGATAGGATAGAGGATAGGATAGAGTATAGGACAGGATAGGATAGAGGATAGGATAGGATAGAGTATAGGCTAGAGGCTGGAGAATAGAATAGGATAGATGATAAGATATGTTAGAGGATAGGATAGGACGGATGATAGGATTGGATAGAGAATAGGATGGGATATAGGATAGATAATAGGATAGGATAGAGGATAGGATAAGATAGAGGATAAGATAGGATAGAGGATAGGATAGGATGGATGATAGGATATGACGGAGGATAGGATAGGATAGAGGATAGGATAGTGGATAGGATAGGATAGAGGATATAGAATAGGATAGGATATAGGATAGAGAATAGGATAGGATATAGGATAGGATAGGATAGAGGATAGGACAGGATAGAGGATATGATAGGATAGAGGATAGGATGGAGGATAGGATAGGATAAAGGATAGAGAATAGGATGGATGATAGGATATGATAGAGGATAGGATAGTAAATAGGATAGGATTGAGGATAGTATAGGATGGAGGATATTATAGGATTGAGGGTAGGATTGGATAGAGGATAGGATAGGATGGAGGATAGGATAGGATAGAGGATAGGATAGGATAGAGGATAGGATAGGATAGAGTATAGGATAGGATAGAGGATAGGATAGGATAGAGGATAGGATAGGATACAGGATAGGAAAGGATAGAGGATAGGATGGATGATAGGATATGATAGAGGATAGAATAGGATTGAGGATACGATTGGATAGAGGATAGGATAGGATGGAGGATAGGATAGATGATACGATAGAAGATGAAGGGTAGCGTTGGATAGAGGATAGGATAGGATAGGATGGAGGATAGTACAGGATAGACGATAGAGGAAAGGATGGATGATAGGATAGGATAGAGGATAGGATGGGATAGATTAAAGGATAGGATAGAAGATGGGGTTGGATAGAGGATAGGATAGGATTGACGATAGGATAGGATAGAGGATAGGATAGGATAGAGGATAGGATAGAGTATAGGATAGAGGATGGAGGATAGGATAGGATAGAGGATAAGATAGGTTATACGATAGAGGATGGGATGGATGATAGGTTATGATAGAGGATAGGATAGCATAGAGGATAGGATAGTATAGGGGATAGGATAGGATAGAGGATAGGATAGGATAGAGGAACGGGTAGGATAGAGAATAGGACAGGATGGATGATAGGATATGATAGAGGATAGGATAGGATAGAGGATAGGATAGGATAGAGAATAGGATAGGATAGAGGATAGGATAGGATGGAGGATAGGATAGGATAGAGGATAGGATAGGACAGAGGATAGGATAGAATAGAGGATAGGATAGGATGGAGGATAGGATAGGATGGAGGATAGGATAGGATAGAGGATAGGATAGGATAGAGAATAGGATAGGATATAGGATAGATAATAGGATAGGATATAGGATAGATAATAGGATAGGATATAGGATATTATAGGATAGAGGATAGGATAGGATAGGGGATACGATATGACAGAGGCTAGGATAGGATAGACGATAGAGGATGCGATGGATGATAGGATAGGATAGATGATAGGATAGGATAGAGGATAGGATAGGATAGAGGATAGGATAGGATAGAGGATAGGATAGGATAGAGGATAGGATAGGATAGTTGATAGGATAGGATAGAGGATAGGATAGGATAGAGGATAGGATAGGATAGAGGATAGGATAGGATAGAGGATAGGATAGGATAGAGGATAGGATAGGATAGAGGATAGGATAGGATAGAGGATAGGATAGGATAGAGGATAGGATAGGATAGAGGATAGGATAGGATAGAGGATAGGATAGGATAGAGGATAGGATAGGATAGAGGATAGGATAGGATAGAGGATAGGATAGGATAGAGGATAGGATAGGATAGAGGATAGGATAGGATAGAGGATAGGATAGGATAGAGGATAGGATAGGATAGAGGTTAGGATTTGAGGATAGGATAGGATAGAGGATAGGATAGAGGATAGGATAGGATAGAGTATAGGATAGAGGATGGAGGATAGGATAGGATAGAGGATGAGATAGGATAGAGGATAGAATAGGATGGATGATAGGATATGACAGAGGATAGGATAGTTTAGAGTATAGGATTGGATAGAGAATAGGATAGGGTATAGGATAGAGAATAGGATAGGATATAGGATATTATAGGAGAGAGGATAAGATAGGATAGAGGATAGGATAGGATATAGGATAGACAATAGGATGGGATAGGTTAGGATAGAGGATAGGATAGGATGGATGATAGGATATGATAGAGGATAGAATAGGATAGAGGATAGGATAGGATAGAGGATAGGATAGGATAGAGGATAGGATAGGATAGAGGATACGATATGATAGAGGATAGGGTAGGATAGGATAGAGGATATGATCGGATAGAGGATAGGATAGGATTGAGGATAGGATAGGATATTGGATGGGATAGGATAGGATAGAGGATAGGATAGAGGATTGGATAGGATAGAGGATAGGATAGGATAGACGATAGGATCGGATAGAGGATAGGATAGGGGATTGGATGGAATAGAGGATAGGATAGGATATAGGATATGATAGGATAGAGTATAGGATAGGATGGAGAATAGGATAGGATTGAGGATAGGACGGGATAGACGATAGGATAGAGGATTGGATAGGTTAGAGAATAGTATAGGATAGTGGATAGGATAGGGTAGAGGATAGGATAGGATAGAGGATAGGATAGGATAGAGGATAGGGTAGGATAGAGGATAGGATATGATAGAGGATAGGATAGGATAGGATAGAGCATAGGATATAGGATGGGATAGGATAGGATAGAGGATAGGATAGGGGATTGGATAGGATATAGCAGACGATAGAGGATAGGATAGGATAGAGAATAGGATAGGATAGGTGATATTATAGGATAGAGGATAGGATAGGATTGAGGATACTATATTATAGACGATAGGATAGGATAGAGTATAGGATAGGATAGAGGATAGGATAGGATATTGGATGGGATAGGATAGGATAGAGGATAGGTTAGAGGATTGGATAGGATAGAGGATAGGATAGGATAGACGATAGGATCGGATAGAGAATAGGATAGGGCATTCAATAGGATAGAGGATAGGATAGGATAGAGGATAGGATAGGTTAGAGGATAGGATAGGATGGAGGATAGGATAGGATAGAGGATAGGATAGGATAGAGGATAGGATAGGATGTAGGATACGATATAATAGAGGTTACGATAATAGATAGGATAGGATGGGATAGAGGATAACATAGGATAGAGGATAGGATAGGATATAGGATAGAGAATAGGATGGGATATAGGATAGAGAATAGGATAGGATAGAATAGAGGATAGGATGGAGGATGGGATAGAATAGACAATAGGATAGGATTGAGGATTGGATAGGATAGAGGATAGTATAGGATAGAGTATAGGATAGAGGATGGAGGATAGCAACCTCTATAGGATAGGGGATTGGATCGGATAGAGGATAGGATGGGATAAAGGATACGATATTATAGAGGATAGGATAGGATAGACGATGTGATCGGATAGAGAATAGGATAGGGTATTGGATAGGATAGAGGATAGGATAGGATAGAGGGTAGGATAGGATAGAGGATAGGATAGGATAGGATAGAGGATAGGATATAGGATGGGATAGGATAGGATAGAGGATAGGATAGGGGATTGGATCGGATATAGCAGACGATAGAGGAT
Organism: Halictus rubicundus; assembly: GCF_050948215.1. Lineage (NCBI taxonomy): Eukaryota > Metazoa > Arthropoda > Insecta > Hymenoptera > Halictidae > Halictus > Halictus rubicundus. The sequence continues at coordinate 527,215 of NW_027488671.1, read as the reverse complement.
AGGATAGGATAGAGAATAGGATAGGATAAGTGATATTATAGGATAGAGGATAGGATAGGATTGAGGATACTATATTATAGACGATAGGATAGGATAGAGTATAGGATAGGATAGAGGATAGGATAGGATATTGGATGGGATAGGATAGGATAGAGGATAGGATAGGATAGACGATAGGATCGGATAGAGAATAGGATAGGGCATTGAATAGGATAGAGGATAGGATTGGATAGAGGATAGGATAGGTTAGAGGATAGGATAGGATGGAGGATACGATATAATAGAGGATACGATAGGATAGAGGATAGGATAGGATGGAGGATAGGATAGAGGATAGGATGGAGGATAGGATAGAATAGAGGATAGGATACAGTATAGGATAGATGATGGAGAATAGGATAGGATAGAGGATAACATAGGATAGAGGATAGGATAGGATATAGGATAGAGAATAGGATGGGATATAGGATAGAGAATAGGATAGGATAGAATAGAGGATAGGATGGAGGATGGGATAGGATAGACAATAGGATAGGATTGAGGATTGGATAGGATAGAGGATAGTATAGGATAGAGTATAGGATAGAGGATGGAGGATAGCAACCTCTATAGGATAGGGGATTGGATCGAATAGAGGATAGGATGGGATAAAGGATACGATATTATAGAGGATAGGATAGGATAGACGATGTGATCGGATAGAGAATAGGATAGGGTATTGGATAGGATAGAGGATAGGATAGGATAGAGGGTAGGATAGGATAGACGATAGGATAGGATAGAGGATACGATATTATAGAGGATAGGATAGGATAGGATAGAGGATATGATCGGATAGAGGATAGGATAGGTTTGAGGATATTATAGGATAGAATATAGATACAATACGGTAGAGGATAGGATAGGGGATTCTATAGGATAGAGGATACGAAATTATAGAGGATAGGATAGGATAGAGGATAGGATCGGATAGAGGATAGGATAGGGGATTGGATGGAATAGAGGATAGGATAGGATATAGGATATGATAGGATAGAGTATAGGATAGGATGGAGAATAGGATAGGATAGGTGATAGGATAGGATAGAGGATAGGGGATTGGATAGGATAGAGGATAGGATAGAGGATAGGATAGGATTGAGGATAGGACGGGATAGACGATAGGATAGAGGATTGGATAGGTTAGAGAATAGTATAGGATAGTGGATAGGATAGGGTAGAGGATAGGATAGGATAGAGGATAGGATAGGATAGAGGATAGGGTAGGATAGAGGATAGGATAGGATAGAGGATAAGATAGGATAGGATAGAGGATAGGATATAGGATGGGATAGGATAGGATAGAGGATAGGATAGGATTGAGGATACTATATTATAGACGATAGGATAGGATAGAGTATAGGATAGGATAGAGGATAGGATAGGGTATTGGATGGGATAGGATAGGATAGAGGATAGGATAGAGGATTAGATAGGATAGAGGATAGGATAGGATAGACGATAGGATCGGATAGAGAATAGGATAGGGCATTGAATAGGATAGAGGATAGGATAGGATAGAGGATAGGATAGGTTAGAGGATAGGATAGGATGGAGGATAGGATAGGATAGAGGATAGGATACGATAGAGGATAGGATAGGGGATTGGATAGGATAGATGATCGGATAGGATAGAGGATAGGATAGGATACAGGATAGGATTGGATAGAGGATAGGATAGGATAGAGGATAGGATAGGTTAGAGGATAGGATAGGATGGAGGATAGGATAGGATAGAGGATAGGATACGATAGAGGATAGGATAGGGGATTGGATAGGATAGATGATCGGATAGGATAGAGGATAGGATAGGATACAGGATAGGATTGGATAGAGGATAGGATAGGATAGAGGATACGATATAGGATTGGATAGGATAGAGGATAGTATAGGATAGAGAACAGGATAGGATAGATGATATTATAGGAAAGAGGATAGGATACGATGAAGGATACGATATTATCCTATTATCCTATCCTATAGCATCCTCTAGTATCTAGACGATACTATAGAGGATGAGATAGGATAGAGGATAGGATAGGATGGATGATAGGATATGACAGAGGATAGGATAGTTTAGAGTATAGGATTAGATAGAGAAAATGATAGGGTATAGGATAGAGAATAGGATAGGATATAGGATATAATAGGATAGAGGATAGGATAGGATACAGGATACGATATGATAGAGGATAGGGTAGGATGGAGGATAGGATAGGATAGAGGACAGGATGGAATAGAGGATGTGATAGGATAGAGGATAGGATAGGATAGAGTATGGGATAGAGGATGGAGGATAGGATAGGATAGAGGATAAAATAGGATAGAGGATGGGATAGGATGGATGATAGGATATGATAGAGGATAGGATACGATAGAGGATAGGATAGGATAGAGGATAGGATAGGATAGGATAGACGATGTGATCGGATAGAGAATAGGATAGGGTATTGGATAGGATAGAGGATAGGATAGGATAGAGGGTAGGATAGGATAGACGATAGGATAGGATAGAGGATACGATATTATAGAGGATAGGATAGGATAGGATAGAGGATATGATCGGATAGAGGATAGGATAGGTTTGAGGATATTATAGGATAGAATATAGATACAATACGGTAGAGGATAGGATAGGGGATTCTATAGGATAGAGGATACGAAATTATAGTGGATAGGATAGGATAGAGGATAGGATCGGATAGAGGATAGGATAGGGGATTGGATGGAATAGAGGATAGGATAGGATATAGGATATGATAGGATAGAGTATAGGATAGGATGGAGAATAGGATAGGATAGGTGATAGGATAGGATAGAGGATAGGGGATTGGATAGGATAGAGGATAGGATAGAGGATAGGATAGGATTGAGGATAGGATAGGATAGAGGATAGGATAGGATAGAGGATAGGATAGGATAGAGGATAGGATAGGATAGAGGATAGGATAGGATAGAGGATAGGATAGGATAGAGGATGGGATGGGATAAAGGATACGATATTATAGAGGATAGGATAGGATAGGATAGAGGATATGATCGGATAGAGGATAGGATAGGATAGAGGATAGGATTGGATAGAGGATAGGATAGGATAGAGGATAGGATAGGATAGAGGATAGGATAGGATAGAGGATAGGATAGGATAGAGGATAGGATAGGATAGAGGATAGGATAGGATAGAGGATAGGATAGGATAGAGGATAGGATAGGATAGAGGATAGGATAGGATAGAGGATAGGATAGGATATAGTATAGGATAGGATAGAGGATAGGATAGGATAGAGGATAGGATAGGATAGAGGATAGGATAGGATAGAGGATAGGATAGGATAGAGGATAGGATAGGATAGAGGATAGGATAGGATAGAGGATAGGATAGGATAGAGGATAGGATAGGATAGAGGATAGGATAGGATAGAGGATAGGATAGGATAGAGGATAGGATAGGATAGAGGATAGGATAGGATAGAGGATAGGATAGGATAGAGGATAGGATAGGATAGAGGATAGGATAGGATAGAGGATAGGATAGGATAGAGGATGGGATGGGATAAAGGATACGATATTATAGAGGATAGGATAGGATAGGATAGAGGATATGATCGGATAGAGGATAGGATAGGATAGAGGATAGGATTGGATAGAGGATAGGATAGGATAGAGGATAGGATAGGATAGAGGATAGGATAGGATAGAGGATACGATATAGGATTGGATAGGATAGATGATAGGATAGGATAGAGGATAGGATAGGATAGAGGATACGATATAGGATTGGATAGGATAGAGGATAGGATAGGAAAGAGGATAGGATAGGATAGAGAATGGGATAGGATAGAGGATAGGATAGGATAGAGGATAGGATAAGATAGAGGATAGGATAGGATAGAGGATAGGATAGGATAGAGGATAGGATAGGATAGAGGATAGGATAGGATAGAGGATAGGATAGGATAGAGGATAGGATAGGATAGAGGATAGGATAGGATAGAGGATAGGATAGGATAGAGGATAGGATAGGATAGAGGATAGGATAGGATAGAGGATAGGATAGGATAGAGGATAGGATAGGATAGAGGATAGGATAGGATAGAGGATAGGATAGGATAGAGGATAGGATAGGATAGAGGATAGGATAGGATAGAGGATAGGATAGGATAGAGGATAGGATAGGATAGAGGATAGGATAGGATAGAGGATGGGATGGGATAAAGGATACGATATTATAGAGGATAGGATAGGATAGGATAGAGGATATGATCGGATAGAGGATAGGATAGGATAGAGGATAGGATTGGATAGAGGATAGGATAGGATAGAGGATAGGATAGGATAGAGGATAGGATAGGATAGAGGATACGATATAGGATTGGATAGGATAGATGATAGGATAGGATAGAGGATAGGATAGGATAGAGGATACGATATAGGATTGGATAGGATAGAGGATAGGATAGGAAAGAGGATAGGATAGGATAGAGAATGGGATAGGATAGAGGATAGGATAGGATAGAGGATAGGATAAGATAGAGGATAGGATAGGATAGAGGATAGGATAGGATAGAGGATAGGATAGGATAGAGGATAGGATAGGATAGAGGATAGGATAGGATAGAGGATAGGATAGGATAGAGGATAGGATAGGATAGAGGATAGGATAGGATAGAGGATAGGATAGGATAGAGGATAGGATAGGATAGAGGATAGGATAGTATAGAGGATAGGATAGGATAGAGGATAGGATAGTATAGAGGATAGGATAGGATAGAGGATAGGATAGGATAGGATAGGATAGAGGATAGGATAGGATAGATGATATTGTAGGATAGAGGAAGGATAGGACAGAGGATACGATATTATAGAGGATAGGATAGCATAGCGGAAAGGGTAGGATAGAGGATAGGATAGGGGATTGGATAGTATAGAGGACAGGAGACGATAGAGGATAGGATAGGATAGAGGATAGAATAGGATAGAGGATAGGATAGGATAGGGGATAGGATAGGATAGAGGATAGGATAGGATAAAGGTTTGGATAGGATAGAGGATAGGATAGGATAGAGGATAGGATAGGATAGAGGATACGATATAGGATTGGATAGGATAGAGGATAGGATAGGAAAGAGGATAGGATAGGATAGAGGATAGGATAGGATAGAGGATAGGATAGGATAGAGGATAGGATAGGATAGAGGATAGGATAGGATAGAGGATAGGATAGGATAGAGGATAGGATAGGATAGAGGATAGGATAGGATAGAGGATAGGATAGGATAGAGGATAGGATAGGATAAAGGTTTGGATAGGATAGAGGATAGGATAGGATAGAGGATAGGATAGGATAGAGGATACGATATAGGATTGGATAGGAGAGAGGATAGGATAGGATAGAGGATAGGATAGGATAGAGGATACGATATAGGATTGGATAGGAAAGAGGATAGGATAGGATAGAGGATAGGATAGGATAGAGGATAGGATAGGATAGAGGATAGGATAGGATAGAGGATAGGATAGGATAGAGGATAGGATAGGATAGAGGATAGGATAGGATAGAGGATAGGATAGGATAGAGGATAGGATAGGATAGAGGATAGGATAGGATAGAGGATAGGATAGGATATAGGATAGGATAGGATAGAGGATAGGATAGGATAGAGGATAGGATAGGATAGAGGATAGGATAGGATAGAGGATAGGATAGGATAGAGGATAGGATAGGATAGAGGATAGGATAGGATAGAGGATAGGATAGGATAGAGGATAGGATAGGATAGAGGATAGGATAGGATAGAGGATAGGATAGGATAGAGGATAGGATAGGATAGAGGATAGGATAGGATAGAGGATAGGATAGGATAGAGGATAGGATAGGATAGAGGATAGGATAGGATAGAGGATGGGATGGGATAAAGGATACGATATTATAGAGGATAGGATAGGATAGGATAGAGGATATGATCGGATAGAGGATAGGATAGGATAGAGGATAGGATTGGATAGAGGATAGGATAGGATAGAGGATAGGATAGGATAGAGGATAGGATAGGATAGAGGATACGATATAGGATTGGATAGGATAGATGATAGGATAGGATAGAGGATAGGATAGGATAGAGGATACGATATAGGATTGGATAGGATAGAGGATAGGATAGGATAGAGGATAGGATAGGATAGAGGATAGGATAGGATAGAGGATAGGATAGGATAGAGGATAGGATAGGATAGAGGATAGGATAGGATAGAGGATAGGATAGGATAGAGGATAGGATAGGATAGAGGATAGGATAGGATAGAGGATAGGATAGGATAGAGGATAGGATAGGATAGAGGATAGGATAGGATAGAGGATGGGATGGGATAAAGGATACGATATTATAGAGGATAGGATAGGATAGGATAGAGGATAGGATAGGATATAGGATAGGATAGGATAGAGGATAGGATAGGATAGAGGATAGGATAGGATAGAGGATAGGATAGGATAGAGGATAGGATAGGATAGAGGATAGGATAGGATAGAGGATAGGATAGGATAGAGGATAGGATAGGATAGAGGATAGGATAGGATAGAGAATGGGATAGGATAGAGGATAGGATAGGATAGAGGATAGGATAAGATAGAGGATAGGATAGGATAGAGGATAGGATAGGATAGAGGATAGGATAGGATAGAGGATAGGATAGGATAGAGGATAGGATAGGATAGAGGATAGGATAGGATAGAGGATAGGATAGGATAGAGGATAGGATAGGATAGAGGATAGGATAGGATAGAGGATAGGATAGGATAGAGGATAGGATAGGATAGAGGATAGGATAGGATAGAGGATAGGATAGGATAGAGGATAGGATAGGATAGAGGATAGGATAGGATAGAGGATAGGATAGGATAGAGGATAGGATAGGATAGAGGATAGGATAGGATAGAGGATAGGATAGGATAGAGGATGGGATGGGATAAAGGATACGATATTATAGAGGATAGGATAGGATAGGATAGAGGATATGATCGGATAGAGGATAGGATAGGATAGAGGATAGGATTGGATAGAGGATAGGATAGGATAGAGGATAGGATAGGATAGAGGATAGGATAGGATAGAGGATACGATATAGGATTGGATAGGATAGATGATAGGATAGGATAGAGGATAGGATAGGATAGAGGATACGATATAGGATTGGATAGGATAGAGGATAGGATAGGAAAGAGGATAGGATAGGATAGAGAATGGGATAGGATAGAGGATAGGATAGGATAGAGGATAGGATAAGATAGAGGATAGGATAGGATAGAGGATAGGATAGGATAGAGGATAGGATAGGATAGAGGATAGGATAGGATAGAGGATAGGATAGGATAAAGGTTTGGATAGGATAGAGGATAGGATAGGATAGAGGATAGGATAGGATAGAGGATAGGATAGGATAGAGGATAGGATAGGATAGAGGATAGGATAGGATAGAGGATAGGATAGGATAGAGGATAGGATAGTATAGAGGATAGGATAAGATAGAGGATAGGATAGTATAGAGGATAGGATAGGATAGAGGATAGGATAGGATAGGATAGGATAGAGGATAGGATAGGATAGATGATATTGTAGGATAGAGGAAGGATAGGACAGAGGATACGATATTATAGAGGATAGGATAGCATAGCGGAAAGGGTAGGATAGAGGATAGGATAGGGGATTGGATAGTATAGAGGACAGGAGACGATAGAGGATAGGATAGGATAGAGGATAGAATAGGATAGAGGATAGGATAGGATAGGGGATAGGATAGGATAGAGGATAGGATAGGATAAAGGTTTGGATAGGATAGAGGATAGGATAGGATAGAGGATAGGATAGGATAGAGGATACGATATAGGATTGGATAGGATAGAGGATAGGATAGGAAAGAGGATAGGATAGGATAGAGGATAGGATAGGATAGAGGATAGGATAGGATAGAGGATAGGATAGGATAGAGGATAGGATAGGATAGAGGATAGGATAGGATAGAGGATAGGATAGGATAGAGGATAGGATAGGATAGAGGATAGGATAGGATAGAGGATAGGATAGGATAAAGGTTTGGATAGGATAGAGGATAGGATAGGATAGAGGATAGGATAGGATAGAGGATACGATATAGGATTGGATAGGAGAGAGGATAGGATAGGATAGAGGATAGGATAGGATAGAGGATACGATATAGGATTGGATAGGAAAGAGGATAGGATAGGATAGAGGATAGGATAGGATAGAGGATAGGATAGGATAGAGGATAGGATAGGATAGAGGATAGGATAGGATAGAGGATAGGATAGGATAGAGGATAGGATAGGATAGAGGATAGGATAGGATAGAGGATAGGATAGGATAGAGGATGGGATGGGATAAAGGATACGATATTATAGAGGATAGGATAGGATAGGATAAAGGATATGATCGGATAGAGGATAGGATAGGATAGAGGATAGGATTGGATAGAGGATAGGATAGGATAGAGGATAGGATAGGATAGAGGATAGGATAGGATAGAGGATAGGATAGGATATTGGATGGGATAGGATAGGATAGAGGATAGGATAGAGGATAGGATAGGATAGAGGATAGGATAGGATAGAGGATAGAATAGGATAGAGGATAGGATAGGATAGAGGATAAAATAGGATAGATGATAGGATAGGATATAGGATGGGATAGGATAGGATAGAGGATAGGATAGAGGATATGATCGGATAGATGATAGGATAGGATAGAGGATAGGATAGGATGGAGGATACTATATTATAGAGGATACGATAATAGATACGATAGTATAGGATAGAGGATAGGATAGGATAGAGGATAGGATAGGATAGGGGTTTAGATAGGATAGAGGATCCGATATTATAGACGATAGGATAGGATAGAGTATAGGATAGGATAGAGCATAGGATAGGATAGAGGATAGCATAGGATAGAGGATAGGATAGGATAGTATAGAGGATAGGATATAGGATGGGATAGGATAGGATAGAGGATAGGATAGGGGATTGGATAGGATAGAGGATACGATATTATAGACGATAGGATAGGATAGAGTATAGGATAGGATAGAGGATAGGATAGGATATTGGATGGGATAGGATAGGATAGAGGATAGGATAGAGGATAGGATAGGATAGAGGATAGGATAGGATAGAGGATAGAATAGGATAGAGGATAGGATAGGATAGAGGATAAAATAGGATAGATGATAGGATAGGATATAGGATGGGATAGGATAGGATAGAGGATAGGATAGAGGATATGATCGGATAGATGATAGGATAGGATAGAGGATAGGATAGGATGGAGGATACTATATTATAGAGGATACGATAATAGATACGATAGTATAGGATAGAGGATAGGATAGGATAGAGGATAGGATAGGATAGGGGTTTAGATAGGATAGAGGATCCGATATTATAGACGATAGGATAGGATAGAGTATAGGATAGGATAGAGCATAGGATAGGATAGAGGATAGCATAGGATAGAGGATAGGATAGGATAGTATAGAGGATAGGATATACGATGGGATAGGATAGGATAGAGGATAGGATAGGATAGAGGATAGGATAGGATGGGATAGAGGATAGGATATGATAGAGGATAGGATAGGATTGTGGATAGGATAGGATTGAGGATAGGATTGGAGAGAGGATAGGATAGGATAAAGGATAGGATAGGATAGAGAATAGGATAGCTAAGAGGATAGGATAGGATAGAGAATAGGATAGGATAGAGGATAGGATAGGATAGAGGATAGGATAGGATTGAGAATAGGATACGATAGAGGATAGGAGAGGGAATTGGATATAATACAGGATATGGTAGGATAGAGAAGAGGATAGGATGGAGGATATGATAGGTTTGAGGATACGATAGGATAGACCATAGGATAGGATAGAGGATAGGATAGGATTGTGGATAGGATAGGATTGAGGATAGGATTGGAGAGAGGAGAGGATAGGATAAAGGATAGGATAGGATAGAGAATAGGATAGATAAGAGGATAGGATAGGATAGAGGATAGGATAGGATAGAGGATAGGATAGGGGATTGGATAGGATAGAGGATAGGATACGATAAAGGATAGGATAGGGGATTGGATAGGATAGAGGATAGGATAGGATAGCGGATAGGATAGGATAGAGGATAGGACAGGATTGAGGATAGGATAGGTTAGAGGCTAGGATAGGATAGGATAGAGGATGGGATATAAAAGAGGATATGATAGGATAGAGGATAGGATAAGATTGAGGATAGGATAGAGGATAGGATAAGATTGAGGATAGGATAGAGGATAGGATAAGATTGAGGATAGGATAGAGGATAGGATATAGGATTGGATAGGATAGAGGATAGGATACGTTCGAGGATAGGATAGGGGATTGGATAGGATAGAGGATAGGATAGGGGATTGGATAGGATAGAGGATAGGATACGATAAAGGATAGGATAGGGGATTGGATAGGATAGAGGATAGGATAGGATAGCGGATAGGATAGGATAGAGGATAGGACAGGATTGAGGATAGGATAGGTTAGAGGCTAGGATAGGATAGGATAGAGGATGGGATATAAAAGAGGATATGATAGGATAGAGGATAGGATAAGATTGAGGATAGGATAGAGGATAGGATAAGATTGAGGATAGGATAGAGGATAGGATAAGATTGAGGATAGGATAGAGGATAGGATATAGGATTGGATAGGATAGAGGATAGGATACGTTCGAGGATAGGATAGGGGATTGGATAGGATAGAGGATCGGATAGGATAGAAGATAGGATAGGATACAGAATAGGATTGGATAGAGGATGGGAAAGGATAGAGGATACGATATAGGATTGGATAGGATAGACGATAGGATCGGATAGAGATTAGGATAGGATAGAGGATAGGATAGGATAGAGGATAGAATAGGATAGAGGATAGGATAGGATAGAGGATAAAATAGGATAGATGATAGGATAGGATATAGGATGGGATAGGATAGGATAGAGGATAGGATAGAGGATATGATCGGATAGAGGATAGGATAGGATAGAGGATAGGATAGGATAGAGGATAGAATAGGATAGAGGATAGGATAGGATAGAGAATAGGATAGCTAAGAGGAGAGGATAGGATAGAAAATAGGATAGGATAGAGGATAGGATAGGATAGAGGATAGGATAGGATTGAGAATAGGATAGGATAGAGGATAGGAGAGGGAATTGGATATAATACAGGATATGGTAGGATAGAGAATAGGATAGGATGGAGGATATGATAGGATTGAGGATACGATAGGATAGAGCATAGGATAGGATAGAGGATAGGATAGGATTGTGGATAGGATAGGATTGAGGATAGGATTGGAGAGAGGATAGGATAGGATAAAGGATAGGATAGGATAGAGAATAGGATAGATAAGAGGATAGGATAGGATAGAGAATAGGATAGGATAGAGGATAGGATAGGATAGAGGATAGGATAGGGGATTCGATAGGATAGAGGATAGGATACGTTAAAGGATAGGATAGGGGATTGGATAGGATAGAGGATAGGATTGGATTGAGGATAGGATATGTTAGAGGCTAGGATAGGATAGAGGATAGGATACGATCGAGGATAGGATAGGGGATTGGATAGGATAGAGGATCGGATAGGATAGAAGATAGGATAGGATACAGGATAGGATTGGATAGAGGATGGGAAAGGATAGAGGATACGATATAGGATTGGATAGGATAGACGATAGGATCGGATAGAGAATAGGATAGGATAGAGGATAGGATAGGATAGAGGATAGAATAGGATAGAGGATAGGATAGGATAGAGGATAAAATAGGATAGATGATAGGATAGGATATAGGATGGGATAGGATAGGATAGAGGATAGGATAGAGGATATGATCGGATAGAGGATAGGATAGGATAGAGGATAGGATAGGATAGAGGATAGGAAATAGGATTGGATTGGATAGGATAGAGGATACGATAGGATAGAGGAAACGATAGGATAGAGGATAGGATAGGATAGAGGATAGTATAGGATAGCGGATAGGATAGGATGGAGTATAGGATAGGATTGAGGATAGGATAGGATGGTGGATAGGATAGGATAGAGGATAGGATAATATAGTGGTTTGGATAGGATAGAGGATAGGATAGGATAGAGGATAGGATATGATAGAGGATAGGATAGGATAGAGGATGGGATGGGATAAAGGATACGATATTATAGAGGATAGGATAGGATAGGATAGAGGATAGGATAGGATAGAGGATAGGATATAATAGAGGATAGGATAGGATAGACGATAGGATATGATAGACGATGGGATAGGATAGAGGGTAGGATAGGATAGAGGATAGGACAGGATTGAGGATAGGATAGGTTAGAGGCTAGGATAGGATAGGATAGAGGATGGGATATAAAAGAGGATATGATAGGATAGAGGATAGGATAAGATTGAGGATAGGATAGAGGATAGGATAAGATTGAGGATAGGATAGAGGATAGGATAAGATTGAGGATAGGATAGAGGATAGGATATAGGATTGGATAGGATAGAGGATAGGATACGTTCGAGGATAGGATAGGGGATTGGATAGGATAGAGGATAGGATAGGGGATTGGATAGGATAGAGGATAGGATACGATAAAGGATAGGATAGGGGATTGGATAGGATAGAGGATAGGATAGGATAGCGGATAGGATAGGATAGAGGATAGGACAGGATTGAGGATAGGATAGGTTAGAGGCTAGGATAGGATAGGATAGAGGATGGGATATAAAAGAGGATATGATAGGATAGAGGATAGGATAAGATTGAGGATAGGATAGAGGATAGGATAAGATTGAGGATAGGATAGAGGATAGGATAAGATTGAGGATAGGATAGAGGATAGGATATAGGATTGGATAGGATAGAGGATAGGATACGTTCGAGGATAGGATAGGGGATTGGATAGGATAGAGGATCGGATAGGATAGAAGATAGGATAGGATACAGAATAGTATTGGATAGAGGATGGGAAAGGATAGAGGATACGATATAGGATTGGATAGGATAGACGATAGGATCGGATAGAGATTAGGATAGGATAGAGGATAGGATAGGATAGAGGATAGAATAGGATAGAGGATAGGATAGGATAGAGGATAAAATAGGATAGATGATAGGATAGGATATAGGATGGGATAGGATAGGATAGAGGATAGGATAGAGGATATGATCGGATAGAGGATAGGATAGGATAGAGGATAGGATAGGATAGAGGATAGGATAGGATAGAGGATAGGATAGTATAGAGGATAGGATAGGATAGAGGATAGGATAGGATAGAGGATAGGATAGGATAAAGGTTTGGATAGGATAGAGGATAGGATAGGATAGAGGATAGGATAGGATAGAGGATAGGATAGGATAGAGGATAGGATAGGATAGAGGATAGGATAGGATAGAGGATAGGATAGGATAGAGGATAGGATAGTATAGAGGATAGGATAAGATAGAGGATAGGATAGTATAGAGGATAGGATAGGATAGAGGATAGGATAGGATAGGATAGGATAGAGGATAGGATAGGATAGATGATATTGTAGGATAGAGGAAGGATAGGACAGAGGATACGATATTATAGAGGATAGGATAGCATAGCGGAAAGGGTAGGATAGAGGATAGGATAGGGGATTGGATAGTATAGAGGACAGGAGACGATAGAGGATAGGATAGGATAGAGGATAGAATAGGATAGAGGATAGGATAGGATAGGGGATAGGATAGGATAGAGGATAGGATAGGATAAAGGTTTGGATAGGATAGAGGATAGGATAGGATAGAGGATAGGATAGGATAGAGGATACGATATAGGATTGGATAGGATAGAGGATAGGATAGGAAAGAGGATAGGATAGGATAGAGGATAGGATAGGATAGAGGATAGGATAGGATAGAGGATAGGATAGGATAGAGGATAGGATAGGATAGAGGATAGGATAGGATAGAGGATAGGATAGGATAGAGGATAGGATAGGATAGAGGATAGGATAGGATAGAGGATAGGATAGGATAAAGGTTTGGATAGGATAGAGGATAGGATAGGATAGAGGATAGGATAGGATAGAGGATACGATATAGGATTGGATAGGAGAGAGGATAGGATAGGATAGAGGATAGGATAGGATAGAGGATACGATATAGGATTGGATAGGAAAGAGGATAGGATAGGATAGAGGATAGGATAGGATAGAGGATAGGATAGGATAGAGGATAGGATAGGATAGAGGATAGGATAGGATAGAGGATAGGATAGGATAGAGGATAGGATAGGATAGAGGATAGGATAGGATAGAGGATAGGATAGGATAGAGGATGGGATGGGATAAAGGATACGATATTATAGAGGATAGGATAGGATAGGATAGAGGATATGATCGGATAGAGGATAGGATAGGATAGAGGATAGGATTGGATAGAGGATAGGATAGGATAGAGGATAGGATAGGATAGAGGATAGGATAGGATAGAGGATAGGATAGGATATTGGATGGGATAGGATAGGATAGAGGATAGGATAGAGGATAGGATAGGATAGAGGATAGGATAGGATAGAGGATAGAATAGGATAGAGGATAGGATAGGATAGAGGATAAAATAGGATAGATGATAGGATAGGATATAGGATGGGATAGGATAGGATAGAGGATAGGATAGAGGATATGATCGGATAGATGATAGGATAGGATAGAGGATAGGATAGGATGGAGGATACTATATTATAGAGGATACGATAATAGATACGATAGTATAGGATAGAGGATAGGATAGGATAGAGGATAGGATAGGATAGGGGTTTAGATAGGATAGAGGATCCGATATTATAGACGATAGGATAGGATAGAGTATAGGATAGGATAGAGCATAGGATAGGATAGAGGATAGCATAGGATAGAGGATAGGATAGGATAGTATAGAGGATAGGATATAGGATGGGATAGGATAGGATAGAGGATAGGATAGGGGATTGGATAGGATAGAGGATACGATATTATAGACGATAGGATAGGATAGAGTATAGGATAGGATAGAGGATAGGATAGGATATTGGATGGGATAGGATAGGATAGAGGATAGGATAGAGGATAGGATAGGATAGAGGATAGGATAGGATAGAGGATAGAATAGGATAGAGGATAGGATAGGATAGAGGATAAAATAGGATAGATGATAGGATAGGATATAGGATGGGATAGGATAGGATAGAGGATAGGATAGAGGATATGATCGGATAGATGATAGGATAGGATAGAGGATAGGATAGGATGGAGGATACTATATTATAGAGGATACGATAATAGATACGATAGTATAGGATAGAGGATAGGATAGGATAGAGGATAGGATAGGATAGGGGTTTAGATAGGATAGAGGATCCGATATTATAGACGATAGGATAGGATAGAGTATAGGATAGGATAGAGCATAGGATAGGATAGAGGATAGCATAGGATAGAGGATAGGATAGGATAGTATAGAGGATAGGATATACGATGGGATAGGATAGGATAGAGGATAGGATAGGATAGAGGATAGGATAGGATGGGATAGAGGATAGGATATGATAGAGGATAGGATAGGATTGTGGATAGGATAGGATTGAGGATAGGATTGGAGAGAGGATAGGATAGGATAAAGGATAGGATAGGATAGAGAATAGGATAGCTAAGAGGATAGGATAGGATAGAGAATAGGATAGGATAGAGGATAGGATAGGATAGAGGATAGGATAGGATTGAGAATAGGATACGATAGAGGATAGGAGAGGGAATTGGATATAATACAGGATATGGTAGGATAGAGAAGAGGATAGGATGGAGGATATGATAGGTTTGAGGATACGATAGGATAGACCATAGGATAGGATAGAGGATAGGATAGGATTGTGGATAGGATAGGATTGAGGATAGGATTGGAGAGAGGAGAGGATAGGATAAAGGATAGGATAGGATAGAGAATAGGATAGATAAGAGGATAGGATAGGATAGAGGATAGGATAGGATAGAGGATAGGATAGGGGATTGGATAGGATAGAGGATAGGATACGATAAAGGATAGGATAGGGGATTGGATAGGATAGAGGATAGGATAGGATAGCGGATAGGATAGGATAGAGGATAGGACAGGATTGAGGATAGGATAGGTTAGAGGCTAGGATAGGATAGGATAGAGGATGGGATATAAAAGAGGATATGATAGGATAGAGGATAGGATAAGATTGAGGATAGGATAGAGGATAGGATAAGATTGAGGATAGGATAGAGGATAGGATAAGATTGAGGATAGGATAGAGGATAGGATATAGGATTGGATAGGATAGAGGATAGGATACGTTCGAGGATAGGATAGGGGATTGGATAGGATAGAGGATAGGATAGGGGATTGGATAGGATAGAGGATAGGATACGATAAAGGATAGGATAGGGGATTGGATAGGATAGAGGATAGGATAGGATAGCGGATAGGATAGGATAGAGGATAGGACAGGATTGAGGATAGGATAGGTTAGAGGCTAGGATAGGATAGGATAGAGGATGGGATATAAAAGAGGATATGATAGGATAGAGGATAGGATAAGATTGAGGATAGGATAGAGGATAGGATAAGATTGAGGATAGGATAGAGGATAGGATAAGATTGAGGATAGGATAGAGGATAGGATATAGGATTGGATAGGATAGAGGATAGGATACGTTCGAGGATAGGATAGGGGATTGGATAGGATAGAGGATCGGATAGGATAGAAGATAGGATAGGATACAGAATAGGATTGGATAGAGGATGGGAAAGGATAGAGGATACGATATAGGATTGGATAGGATAGACGATAGGATCGGATAGAGATTAGGATAGGATAGAGGATAGGATAGGATAGAGGATAGAATAGGATAGAGGATAGGATAGGATAGAGGATAAAATAGGATAGATGATAGGATAGGATATAGGATGGGATAGGATAGGATAGAGGATAGGATAGAGGATATGATCGGATAGAGGATAGGATAGGATAGAGGATAGGATAGGATAGAGGATAGAATAGGATAGAGGATAGGATAGGATAGAGAATAGGATAGCTAAGAGGAGAGGATAGGATAGAAAATAGGATAGGATAGAGGATAGGATAGGATAGAGGATAGGATAGGATTGAGAATAGGATAGGATAGAGGATAGGAGAGGGAATTGGATATAATACAGGATATGGTAGGATAGAGAATAGGATAGGATGGAGGATATGATAGGATTGAGGATACGATAGGATAGAGCATAGGATAGGATAGAGGATAGGATAGGATTGTGGATAGGATAGGATTGAGGATAGGATTGGAGAGAGGATAGGATAGGATAAAGGATAGGATAGGATAGAGAATAGGATAGATAAGAGGATAGGATAGGATAGAGAATAGGATAGGATAGAGGATAGGATAGGATAGAGGATAGGATAGGGGATTCGATAGGATAGAGGATAGGATACGTTAAAGGATAGGATAGGGGATTGGATAGGATAGAGGATAGGATTGGATTGAGGATAGGATATGTTAGAGGCTAGGATAGGATAGAGGATAGGATACGATCGAGGATAGGATAGGGGATTGGATAGGATAGAGGATCGGATAGGATAGAAGATAGGATAGGATACAGGATAGGATTGGATAGAGGATGGGAAAGGATAGAGGATACGATATAGGATTGGATAGGATAGACGATAGGATCGGATAGAGAATAGGATAGGATAGAGGATAGGATAGGATAGAGGATAGAATAGGATAGAGGATAGGATAGGATAGAGGATAAAATAGGATAGATGATAGGATAGGATATAGGATGGGATAGGATAGGATAGAGGATAGGATAGAGGATATGATCGGATAGAGGATAGGATAGGATAGAGGATAGGATAGGATAGAGGATAGGAAATAGGATTGGATTGGATAGGATAGAGGATACGATAGGATAGAGGAAACGATAGGATAGAGGATAGGATAGGATAGAGGATAGTATAGGATAGCGGATAGGATAGGATGGAGTATAGGATAGGATTGAGGATAGGATAGGATGGTGGATAGGATAGGATAGAGGATAGGATAATATAGTGGTTTGGATAGGATAGAGGATAGGATAGGATAGAGGATAGGATATGATAGAGGATAGGATAGGATAGAGGATGGGATGGGATAAAGGATACGATATTATAGAGGATAGGATAGGATAGGATAGAGGATAGGATAGGATAGAGGATAGGATATAATAGAGGATAGGATAGGATAGACGATAGGATATGATAGACGATGGGATAGGATAGAGGGTAGGATAGGATAGAGGATAGGATAGGACAGAGGATGGGATAGGATAAAGGATACGATATTATAGAGGATAGGATAGGATAGGATAGAGGATATGATCGGATAGAGGATAGGATAGGATAGAGGATAGGATAGGATAGGATAGGATAGAGGATAGGATAGGATAGAGGATAGGATAGGATAGAGGATAGGATAGGATAGAGGATAGGATAGGATAGAGGATAGGATAGGATAGAGGATAGGATAGGATAGAGGATAGGATAGGATATAGGATAGGATAGGATAGAGGATAGGATAGGATAGAGGATAGGATAGGATAGAGGATAGGATAGGATAGAGGATAGAATAGGATAGAGGATAGGATAGGATAGAGGATAAAATAGGATAGATGATAGGATAGGATATAGGATGGGATAGGATAGGATAGAGGATAGGATAGAGGATATGATCGGATAGATGATAGGATAGGATAGAGGATAGGATAGGATGGAGGATACTATATTATAGAGGATACGATAATAGATACGATAGTATAGGATAGAGGATAGGATAGGATAGAGGATAGGATAGGATAGGGGTTTAGATAGGATAGAGGATCCGATATTATAGACGATAGGATAGGATAGAGTATAGGATAGGATAGAGCATAGGATAGGATAGAGGATAGCATAGGATAGAGGATAGGATAGGATAGTATAGAGGATAGGATATACGATGGGATAGGATAGGATAGAGGATAGGATAGGATAGAGGATAGGATAGGATGGGATAGAGGATAGGATATGATAGAGGATAGGATAGGATTGTGGATAGGATAGGATTGAGGATAGGATTGGAGAGAGGATAGGATAGGATAAAGGATAGGATAGGATAGAGAATAGGATAGCTAAGAGGATAGGATAGGATAGAGAATAGGATAGGATAGAGGATAGGATAGGATAGAGGATAGGATAGGATTGAGAATAGGATACGATAGAGGATAGGAGAGGGAATTGGATATAATACAGGATATGGTAGGATAGAGAAGAGGATAGGATGGAGGATATGATAGGTTTGAGGATACGATAGGATAGACCATAGGATAGGATAGAGGATAGGATAGGATTGTGGATAGGATAGGATTGAGGATAGGATTGGAGAGAGGAGAGGATAGGATAAAGGATAGGATAGGATAGAGAATAGGATAGATAAGAGGATAGGATAGGATAGAGGATAGGATAGGATAGAGGATAGGATAGGGGATTGGATAGGATAGAGGATAGGATACGATAAAGGATAGGATAGGGGATTGGATAGGATAGAGGATAGGATAGGATAGCGGATAGGATAGGATAGAGGATAGGACAGGATTGAGGATAGGATAGGTTAGAGGCTAGGATAGGATAGGATAGAGGATGGGATATAAAAGAGGATATGATAGGATAGAGGATAGGATAAGATTGAGGATAGGATAGAGGATAGGATAAGATTGAGGATAGGATAGAGGATAGGATAAGATTGAGGATAGGATAGAGGATAGGATATAGGATTGGATAGGATAGAGGATAGGATACGTTCGAGGATAGGATAGGGGATTGGATAGGATAGAGGATAGGATAGGGGATTGGATAGGATAGAGGATAGGATACGATAAAGGATAGGATAGGGGATTGGATAGGATAGAGGATAGGATAGGATAGCGGATAGGATAGGATAGAGGATAGGACAGGATTGAGGATAGGATAGGTTAGAGGCTAGGATAGGATAGGATAGAGGATGGGATATAAAAGAGGATATGATAGGATAGAGGATAGGATAAGATTGAGGATAGGATAGAGGATAGGATAAGATTGAGGATAGGATAGAGGATAGGATAAGATTGAGGATAGGATAGAGGATAGGATATAGGATTGGATAGGATAGAGGATAGGATACGTTCGAGGATAGGATAGGGGATTGGATAGGATAGAGGATCGGATAGGATAGAAGATAGGATAGGATACAGAATAGGATTGGATAGAGGATGGGAAAGGATAGAGGATACGATATAGGATTGGATAGGATAGACGATAGGATCGGATAGAGATTAGGATAGGATAGAGGATAGGATAGGATAGAGGATAGAATAGGATAGAGGATAGGATAGGATAGAGGATAAAATAGGATAGATGATAGGATAGGATATAGGATGGGATAGGATAGGATAGAGGATAGGATAGAGGATATGATCGGATAGAGGATAGGATAGGATAGAGGATAGGATAGGATAGAGGATAGAATAGGATAGAGGATAGGATAGGATAGAGAATAGGATAGCTAAGAGGAGAGGATAGGATAGAAAATAGGATAGGATAGAGGATAGGATAGGATAGAGGATAGGATAGGATTGAGAATAGGATAGGATAGAGGATAGGAGAGGGAATTGGATATAATACAGGATATGGTAGGATAGAGAATAGGATAGGATGGAGGATATGATAGGATTGAGGATACGATAGGATAGAGCATAGGATAGGATAGAGGATAGGATAGGATTGTGGATAGGATAGGATTGAGGATAGGATTGGAGAGAGGATAGGATAGGATAAAGGATAGGATAGGATAGAGAATAGGATAGATAAGAGGATAGGATAGGATA
Organism: Halictus rubicundus; assembly: GCF_050948215.1. Lineage (NCBI taxonomy): Eukaryota > Metazoa > Arthropoda > Insecta > Hymenoptera > Halictidae > Halictus > Halictus rubicundus. The sequence continues at coordinate 506,175 of NW_027488671.1, read as the reverse complement.
GAGAATAGGATAGGATAGAGGATAGGATAGGATAGAGGATAGGATAGGGGATTCGATAGGATAGAGGATAGGATACGTTAAAGGATAGGATAGGGGATTGGATAGGATAGAGGATAGGATTGGATTGAGGATAGGATATGTTAGAGGCTAGGATAGGATAGAGGATAGGATACGATCGAGGATAGGATAGGGGATTGGATAGGATAGAGGATCGGATAGGATAGAAGATAGGATAGGATACAGGATAGGATTGGATAGAGGATGGGAAAGGATAGAGGATACGATATAGGATTGGATAGGATAGACGATAGGATCGGATAGAGAATAGGATAGGATAGAGGATAGGATAGGATAGAGGATAGAATAGGATAGAGGATAGGATAGGATAGAGGATAAAATAGGATAGATGATAGGATAGGATATAGGATGGGATAGGATAGGATAGAGGATAGAATAGAGGATATGATCGGATAGAGGATAGGATAGGATAGAGGATAGGATAGGATAGAGGATAGGAAATAGGATTGGATTGGATAGGATAGAGGATACGATAGGATAGAGGAAACGATAGGATAGAGGATAGGATAGGATAGAGGATAGTATAGGATAGCGGATAGGATAGGATGGAGTATAGGATAGGATTGAGGATAGGATAGGATGGTGGATAGGATAGGATAGAGGATAGGATAATATAGTGGTTTGGATAGGATAGAGGATAGGATAGGATAGAGGATAGGATATGATAGAGGATAGGATAGGATAGAGGATGGGATGGGATAAAGGATACGATATTATAGAGGATAGGATAGGATAGGATAGAGGATAGGATAGGATAGAGGATAGGATATAATAGAGGATAGGATAGGATAGACGATAGGATATGATAGACGATGGGATAGGATAGAGGGTAGGATAGGATAGAGGATAGGATAGGACAGAGGATGGGATAGGATAAAGGATACGATATTATAGAGGATAGGATAGGATAGGATAGAGGATATGATCGGATAGAGGATAGGATAGGATAGAGGATAGGATAGGATAGGATAGGATAGGATAGAGGATAGGATAGGATAGAGGATAGGATAGGATAGAGGATAGGATAGGATATAGGATAGGATAGGATAGAGGATAGGATAGGATAGAGGATAGGATAGGATAGAGGATAGGATAGGATAGAGGATAGGATAGGATAGAGGATAGGATAGGATAGAGGATAGGATAGGATAGAGGATAGGATAGGATAGAGGATAGGATAGGATAGAGGATAGGATAGGATAGAGGATAGGATAGGATAGAGGATAGGATAGGATAGAGGATAGGATAGGATAGAGGATAGGATAGGATAGAGGATAGGATAGGATAGAGGATAGGATAGGATAGAGGATGGGATGGGATAAAGGATACGATATTATAGAGGATAGGATAGGATAGGATAGAGGATATGATCGGATAGAGGATAGGATAGGATAGAGGATAGGATTGGATAGAGGATAGGATAGGATAGAGGATAGGATAGGATAGAGGATAGGATAGGATAGAGGATACGATATAGGATTGGATAGGATAGATGATAGGATAGGATAGAGGATAGGATAGGATAGAGGATACGATATAGGATTGGATAGGATAGAGGATAGGATAGGAAAGAGGATAGGATAGGATAGAGAATGGGATAGGATAGAGGATAGGATAGGATAGAGGATAGGATAAGATAGAGGATAGGATAGGATAGAGGATAGGATAGGATAGAGGATAGGATAGGATAGAGGATAGGATAGGATAGAGGATAGGATAGGATAGAGGATAGGATAGGATAGAGGATAGGATAGGATAGAGGATAGGATAGGATAGAGGATAGGATAGGATAGAGGATAGGATAGGATAGAGGATAGGATAGTATAGAGGATAGGATAGGATAGAGGATAGGATAGGATAGAGGATAGGATAGGATAAAGGTTTGGATAGGATAGAGGATAGGATAGGATAGAGGATAGGATAGGATAGAGGATAGGATAGGATAGAGGATAGGATAGGATAGAGGATAGGATAGGATAGAGGATAGGATAGGATAGAGGATAGGATAGGATAGAGGATAGGATAGTATAGAGGATAGGATAAGATAGAGGATAGGATAGTATAGAGGATAGGATAGGATAGAGGATAGGATAGGATAGGATAGGATAGAGGATAGGATAGGATAGATGATATTGTAGGATAGAGGAAGGATAGGACAGAGGATACGATATTATAGAGGATAGGATAGCATAGCGGAAAGGGTAGGATAGAGGATAGGATAGGGGATTGGATAGTATAGAGGACAGGAGACGATAGAGGATAGGATAGGATAGAGGATAGAATAGGATAGAGGATAGGATAGGATAGGGGATAGGATAGGATAGAGGATAGGATAGGATAAAGGTTTGGATAGGATAGAGGATAGGATAGGATAGAGGATAGGATAGGATAGAGGATACGATATAGGATTGGATAGGATAGAGGATAGGATAGGAAAGAGGATAGGATAGGATAGAGGATAGTATAGGATAGAGGATAGGATAGGATAGAGGATAGGATAGGATAGAGGATAGGATAGGATAGAGGATAGGATAGGATAGAGGATAGGATAGGATAGAGGATAGGATAGGATAGAGGATAGGATAGGATAGAGGATAGGATAGGATAGAGGATAGGATAGGATAAAGGTTTGGATAGGATAGAGGATAGGATAGGATAGAGGATAGGATAGGATAGAGGATACGATATAGGATTGGATAGGAGAGAGGATAGGATAGGATAGAGGATAGGATAGGATAGAGGATACGATATAGGATTGGATAGGAAAGAGGATAGGATAGGATAGAGGATAGGATAGGATAGAGGATAGGATAGGATAGAGGATAGGATAGGATAGAGGATAGGATAGGATAGAGGATAGGATAGGATAGAGGATAGGATAGGATAGAGGATAGGATAGGATAGAGGATAGGATAGGATAGAGGATGGGATGGGATAAAGGATACGATATTATAGAGGATAGGATAGGATAGGATAGAGGATATGATCGGATAGAGGATAGGATAGGATAGAGGATAGGATTGGATAGAGGATAGGATAGGATAGAGGATAGGATAGGATAGAGGATAGGATAGGATAGAGGATACGATATAGGATTGGATAGGATAGATGATAGGATAGGATAGAGGATAGGATAGGATAGAGGATACGATATAGGATTGGATAGGATAGAGGATAGGATAGGAAAGAGGATAGGATAGGATAGAGAATGGGATAGGATAGAGGATAGGATAGGATAGAGGATAGGATAAGATAGAGGATAGGATAGGATAGAGGATAGGATAGGATAGAGGATAGGATAGGATAGAGGATAGGATAGGATAGAGGATAGGATAGGATAGAGGATAGGATAGGATAGAGGATAGGATAGGATAGAGGATAGGATAGGATAGAGGATAGGATAGGATAGAGGATAGGATAGTATAGAGGATAGGATAGGATAGAGGATAGGATAGGATAGAGGATAGGATAGGATAAAGGTTTGGATAGGATAGAGGATAGGATAGGATAGAGGATAGGATAGGATAGAGGATAGGATAGGATAGAGGATAGGATAGGATAGAGGATAGGATAGGATAGAGGATAGGATAGGATAGAGGATAGGATAGGATAGAGGATAGGATAGGATAGAGGATACGATATAGGATTGGATAGGATAGATGATAGGATAGGATAGAGGATAGGATAGGATAGAGGATACGATATAGGATTGGATAGGATAGAGGATAGGATAGGAAAGAGGATAGGATAGGATAGAGAATGGGATAGGATAGAGGATAGGATAGGATAGAGGATAGGATAAGATAGAGGATAGGATAGGATAGAGGATAGGATAGGATAGAGGATAGGATAGGATAGAGGATAGGGTAGGATAGAGGATAGGATAGGATAGAGGATAGGATAGGATAGTGGATAGGATAGGATAGAGGATAGGATAGGATAGAGGATAGGATAGGATAGAGGATAGGATAGGATAGAGGATAGGATAGGATAGAGGATAGGATAGGATAGAGGATAGGATAGGATAGAGGATAGGATAGGATAGAGGATAGGATAGGATAGAGGATAGGATAGGATAGAGGATAGGATAGGATAGAGGATAGGATAGGATAGAGGATAGGATAGGATAGAGGATAGGATAGGATAGAGGATGGGATGGGATAAAGGATACGATATTATAGAGGATAGGATAGGATAGGATAGAGGATATGATCGGATAGAGGATAGGATAGGATAGAGGATAGGATAGGATAGAGGAGAGGAGAGGATAGAGGATAGGATAGGATAGAGCATAGGATAGGATAGAGGATAGGATAGGATAGAGGATAGGATCGGATAGAGGATAGGATAGGATAGAGGATAGGATAGGATAGAGGATAGGATAGGATAGGATAGAGGACAGGATAGGATAGGATAGAGGATAGGATAGGATAGAGGATAGGATAGGATAGAGGATAGGATAGGATTGAGGATAGGATAGGATAGAGGATAGGATAGGATAGAGGATAGGATAGGGGATTGGATAGTATAGAGGACAGGAGACGATAGAGGATAGGATAGGATAGAGGATAGAATAGGATAGAGGATAGGATAGGATAGAGGATAGGATAGGATAGAGGATAGGATAGGATAGAGGATAGGATAGGATAGAGGATAGGATAGGATAGAGGATAGGATAGGATAGAGGATAGGATAGGATAGAGGATAGGATAGGATAGAGGATAGATAGGATAGAGGATAGGATAGGATAGAGGATAGGATAGGATAGAGGATAGGATAGGATAGAGGATAGGATTGGATAGAGGAGAGGATTTGATAGAGGATAGGATAGGATAGAGGATAGGATAGGATAGAGGATAGGATAGGATAGAGGATAGGATAGGATAGAGGATAGGATAGGATAGAGGATAGGATAGGATAGAGGATAGGATAGGATAGGATAGAGGATAGGATAGGATAGAGGATAGGATAGGATAGGGGATAGGATAGGATAGAGGATAGGATAGGATAAAGGTTTGGATAGGATAGAGGATAGGATAGGATAGAGGATAGGATAGGATAGAGGATACGATATAGGATTGGATAGGATAGAGGATAGGATAGGAAAGAGGTTAGGATAGGATAGAGGATAGGATATGATAGAGGAGAGGATAGGATAGAGGATAGGATAGGATAGAGGATAGGATAGGATAGAGGATAGGATAGGATAGAGGATAGGATGGGATAGAGGATAGGATAGGATAGAGGATAGGATAGGATAGAGGGTAGATAGGATAGAGGATAGGATAGGATAGAGGATAGGTTAGGATGGATAGAGGATAGGATAGGATAGAGGATAGGATAGGTTAGAGGATAGGATAGGATAGGGGATAGGATAGGATAGAGGATAGGATAGGATAGAGGATAGGATAGGATAGAGGATAGGATAGGTAGAGGATAGGATAGGGGATTGGATAGTATAGAGGACAGGAGACGATAGAGGATAGGATAGGATAGAGGATAGAATAGGATAGAGGATAGGATAGGATAGAGGATAGGATAGGATAGAGGATAGGATAGGATAGAGGATAGGATAGGATAGGGGATAGGATAGGATAGAGGATAGGATAGGATAAAGGTTTGGATAGGATAGAGGATATGATAGGATAGAGGATAGGATAGGATAGAGGATACGATATAGGATTGGATAGGATAGAGGATAGGATAGGAAAGAGGATAGGATAGGATAGAGGATAGGATAGGATAGAGGATAGGATAGGATAGAGGATAGGATAGGATAGAGGATAGGATAGGATAGAGGATAGGATAGGATAGAGGATAGGATAGGATAGAGGATAGGATAGGATAGAGGATAGGATAGGATAGAGGATAGGATAGGATAGAGGATAGGATAGGATAGAGGATAGGATAGGATAGAGGATAGGATAGGATAGAGGATAGGATAGGATAGAGGATAGGATAGGATAGAGGATAGGATAGGATAGAGGAGAGGATAGGATAGATGATAGGATAGGATAGAGGATAGGATAGGATAGAGGATAGGATAGGATAGAGGATAGGATAGGATAGAGGATAGGATAGGATAGAGGATAGGATAGGATAGAGGATAGGATAGGATAGAGGATAGGATAGGATAGAGGATAGGATAGGATAGAGGATAGGATAGGATAGAGGATAGGATAGGATAGAGGATAGGATAGGATAGAGGATAGGATAGGATAGAGGATAGGATAGGATAGAGGATAGGATAGGATAGAGGATAGGATAGGATAGAGGATAGGATAGTATAGAGGATAGGATAGGATAGAGGATAGGATAGGATAGAGGATAGGATAGGATAGAGGATAGGATAGGATAGAGGATAGGATAGGATAGAGGATAGGATAGGATAGAGGATAGGATAGGATAGAGGAGAGGACAGGATAGAGGATAGGATAGGATAGAGGATAGGATAGGATAGGATAGAGGATAGGATAGGATAGAGGATAGGATAGGATAGAGGATAGGATAGGATAGAGGATAGGATAGGAAAGAGGATAGGATAGGATAGAGGATAGGATATGATAGAGGATAGGATAGGATAGAGGATAGGATAGGATAGATGATATTGTAGGATAGAGGAAGGATAGGACAGAGGATACGATATTATAGAGGATAGGATAGCATAGCGGAAAGGGTAGGATAGAGGATACGATATAGGATTGGATAGGATAGAGGATAGGAGAGGAAAGAGGATAGGATAGGATAGAGGTTAGGATAGGATAGAGGATAGGATAGGATAGAGGATAGGATAGGATAGAGGATAGGATAGGATAGAGGATAGGATAGGATAGAGGATAGGATAGGATAGAGGATAGGATAGGATAGAGGATAGGATAGGATAGAGGATAGGATAGGATAGAGGATAGGATAGGATAGAGGATAGGATAGGATAGAGGATAGGATAGGATAGAGGATAGGATAGGATAGAGGATAGGATAGGATAGAGGATAGGATAGGATAGAGGAGAGGACAGGATAGAGGATAGGATAGGATAGAGGATAGGATAGGATAGGATAGAGGATAGGATAGGATAGAGGATAGGATAGGATAGAGGATAGGATAGGATAGAGGATAGGATAGGATAGAGGATAGGATAGGATAGAGGATAGGATAGGATAGAGGATATGATAGGATAGAGGATAGGATAGGATAGAGGATAGGATAGGATAGAGGATGGGATGGGATAAATGATACGATATTATAGAGGATAGGATAGGATAGGATAGAGGATATGATCGGATAGAGGATAGGATAGGATAGAGGATAGGATAGGATAGAGGAGAGGATAGGATAGAGGATAGGATAGGATAGAGCATAGGATAGGATAGAGGATAGGATAGGATAGAGGATAGGATAGGATAGAGGATAGGATAGGATAGAGGATAGGATAGGATAGGGGATAGGATAGGATAGAGGATAGGATAGGATAAAGGTTTGGATAGGATAGAGGATAGGATAGGATAGAGGATAGGATAGGATAGAGGATACGATATAGGATTGGATAGGATAGAGGATAGGATAGGAAAGAGGATAGGATAGGATAGAGGATAGTATAGGATAGAGGATAGGATAGGATAGAGGATAGGATAGGATAGAGGATAGGATAGGATAGAGGATAGGATAGGATAGAGGATAGGATAGGATAGAGGATAGGATAGGATAGAGGATAGGATAGGATAGAGGATACGATATAGGATTGGATAGGATAGAGGATAGGATAAGACAGAGGATAGGATAGGATAGAGGATAGGATAGGATAGAGGATAGGATAGGATAGAGGATAGGATAGGATAGAGGATAGGATAGGATAGAGGATAGGATAGGATAAAGGTTTGGATAGGATAGAGGATAGGATAGGAAAGAGGATAGGATAGGATAGAGGATAGGATATGATAGAGGATAGGATAGGATAGAGGATAGGATAGGATAGAGGATAGGATAGGATAGAGGATAGAATAGGATAGAGGATAGGATAGGATAGGATAGAGGATAGGATAGGATAAGATAGAGGATAGGATAGGATAGGGGATAGGATAGGATAGAGGATAGGATAGGATAAAGGTTTGGATAGGATAGAGGATAGGATAGGATAGAGGATAGGATAGGATAGAGGATACGATATAGGATTGGATAGGATAGAGGATAGGATAGGAAAGAGGATAGGATAGGATAGAGGATAGGATAGGATAGGGGATAGGATAGGATAGGGGATAGGATAGGATAGAGGATAGGATAGGATAAAGGTTTGGATAGGATAGAGGATAGGATAGGACAGAGGATAGGATAGGATAGAGGATACGATATAGGATTGGATAGGATAGAGGATAGGATAGGAAAGAGGATATGATAGGATAGAGGATAGGATAGGATAGAGGATAGGATAGGATAGAGGATAGGATAGGATAGAGGATAGGATAGGATAGAGGATAGGATAGGATAGAGGATAGGATAGGATAGAGGATAGGATAGGATAGAGGATAGGATAGGATAGAGGATAGGATAGGATAGAGGATAGGATAGGATAGAGGATAGGATAGGATAGAGGATAGGATAGGATAGAGGATAGGATAGGATAGAGGATAGGATAGGATAGAGGATAGGATAGGATAGAGGATAGGATAGGATAGAGGATAGGATAGGATAGAGGATAGGATAGGATAGAGGATAGGATAGGATAGAGGATAGGATAGGATAGAGGATAGGATAGGATAGAGGATAGGATAGGATAGAGGATAGGATAGGATAGAGGATAGGATAGGATAGAGGATAGGATAGGATAGAGGATAGGATAGGATAGAGGATAGGATAGGATAGAGGATAGGATAGGATAGAGGATAGGATAGGATAGAGGATAGGATAGGATAGAGGATAGGATAGGATAGAGGAGAGGATAGGATAGAGGATAGGATAGGATAGAGGATAGGATAGGATAGGATAGAGGATAGGATAGGATAGAGGATAGGATAGGATAGAGGATAGGATAGGATAGAGGATAGGATAGGATAGATGATAGGATAGGATAGAGGATAGGATAGGATAGAGGATAGGATAGGATAGGATAGAGGATAGGATAGGATAGAGGATAGGATAGGATAGGGGATAGGATAGGATAGAGGATAGGATAGGATAAAGGTTTGGATAGGATAGAGGATAGGATAGGATAGAGGATAGGATAGGATAGAGGATACGATATAGGATTGGATAGGATAGAGGATAGGATAGGAAAGAGGATAGGATAGGATAGAGGATAGGATATGATAGAGGATAGGATAGGATAGAGGATAGGATAGGATAGATGATATTGTAGGATAGAGGAAGGATAGGACAGAGGATACGATATTATAGAGGATAGGATAGCATAGCGGAAAGGGTAGGATAGAGGATAGGATAGGGGATTGGATAGTATAGAGGACATGAGACGATAGAGGATAGGATAGGATAGAGGATAGAATAGGATAGAGGATAGGATAATATAGGATAGAGGATAGGATAGGATAGGATAGAGGATAGGATAGGATAGGGGATAGGATAGGATAGAGGATAGGATAGGATAAAGGTTTGGATAGGATAGAGGATAGGATAGGATAGAGGATAGGATAGGATAGAGGATAGGATAGGATAGAGGATACGATATAGGATTGGATAGGATAGAGGATAGGAGAGGAAAGAGGATAGGATAGGATAGAGGATAGGATAGGATAGAGGATAGGATAGGATAGGGGATAGGATAGGATAGAGGATAGGATAGGATAGAGGATAGGATAGGATAGGATAGATGACAGGATAGGATAGAGGATAGGATAGGATAGAGGATAGGATAGGATAGAGGATAGGATAGGATAGAGGACAGGATAGGATAGAGGATAGGATAGGATAGGGGACAGGATAGGATAGAGGATAGGATAGGATAAAGGTTTGGATAGGATAGAGGATAGGATAGGATAGAGGATACGATATAGGATTGGATAGGATAGAGGATAGGATAGGAAAGAGGATAGGATAGGATAGAGGATAGCATATGATAGAGGATAGGATAGGATAGAGGATAGGATAGGATAGAGGATAGGATAGGATAGAGGATAGGATAGGATAGAGGATAGGATAGGATAGAGGATAGGATAGGATAGAGGATAGGATGGGATAGAGGATAGGATAGGATAGAGGATAGGATAGGATAGAGGATAGGATAGGATAGAGGATAGGATAGGATAGAGGATAGGATAGGATAGGATAGAGGATAGGATAGGATAGAGGATAGGATAGGTTAGAGGATAGGATAGGATAGGGGATAGGATAGGATAGAGGATAGGATAGGATAGAGGATAGGATAGGATAGGATAGAGGATAGGATAGGATAGAGGATAGGATAGTATAGAGGATAGGATAGGATAGAGGATAGGATAGGATAGAGGATAGGATAGGATAGAGGATAGGATAGGATAGAGGATAGGATAGGATAGAGGATAGGATAGGATAGAGGATGGGATGGGATAAAGGATATGATATTATAGAGGATAGGATAAGATAGAGGATAGGATAGGATAGAGGATAGGATAGGATAGAGGATAGGAAAGGATAGAGGATAGGATAGGATAGAGGAGAGGATAGGATAGAGGATAGGATAGGATAGAGCATAGGATAGGATAGAGGATAGGATAGGATAGAGGATAGGATAGGATAGAGGATAGGATAGGATAGAGGATAGGATAGGATAGAGGATAGGATAGGATAGAGGATAGGATAGGATAGGATAGAGGATAGGATAGGATAGAGGATAGGATAGGATAGAGGATAGGATAGGATAGGGGACAGGATAGGATAGAGGATAGGATAGGATACAGGTTTGGATAGGATAGAGGATAGGATAGGATAGAGGATACGATATAGGATTGGATAGGATAGAGGATAGGATAGGAAAGAGGATAGGATAGGATAGAGGATAGCATATGATAGAGGATAGGATAGGATAGAGGATAGGATAGGATAGAGGATAGGATAGGATAGAGGATAGGATAGGATAGAGGATAGGATAGGATAGAGGATAGGATAGGATAGAGGATAGGATAGAGGATAGGATGGGATAGAGGATAGGATAGGATAGAGGATAGGATAGGATAGAGGATAGGATAGGATAGAGGATAGGATAGGATAGAGGATAGGATAGGATAGGATAGAGGATAGGATAGGATAGAGGATAGGATAGGTTAGAGGATAGGATAGGATAGGGGATAGGATAGGATAGAGGATAGGATAGGATAGAGGATAGGATAGGATAGAGGATAGGATAGGATAGAGGATAGGATAGGGGATTGGATAGTATAGAGGACAGGAGACGATAGAGGATAGGATAGGATAGAGGATAGAATAGGATAGAGGATAGGATAGGATGGAGGATAGGATAGGATAGAGGATAGGATAGGATAGGGGATAGGTTAGGATAGAGGATAGGATAGGATAAAGGTTTGGATACGATAGAGGATAGGATAGGATAGAGGATAGGATAGGATAGAGGATACGATATAGGATTGGATAGGATAGAGGATAGGATAGGAAAGAGGATAGGATAGGATAGAGGATAGGATAGGATAGAGGATAGGATAGGATAGAGGATAGGATAGGATAGGGGATAGGATAGGATAGAGGATAGGATAGGATAGAGGATAGGATAGGATAGAGGATAGGATAGGATAGAGGATAGGATAGGATAGAGGATAGGATAGGATGGAGGATAGGATAGGATAGAGGATAGGATAGGATAGAGGATAGGATAGGATAGAGGATAGGATAGGATAGAGGAGAGGATAGGATAGAGGATAGGATAGGATAGAGGAGAGGATAGGATAGAGGATAGGATAGGATAGAGGATAGGATAGGATAGAGGATAGGATAGGATAGAGGATAGGATAGGATAGAGGATAGGATAGGATAGAGGATAGGATAGGATAGAGGATAGGATAGGATAGAGGATAGGATAGGATAGAGGATAGGATAGGATAGAGGATAGGATAGGATAGAGGATAGGATAGGATAGAGGATAGGATAGGATAGAGGATAGGATAGGATAGAGGATAGGATAGGATAGAGGATAGGATAGGATAGAGGATAGGATAGGATAGAGGATAGGATAGGATAGAGGATAGGATAGGATAGAGGATAGGATAGGATAGAGGATAGGATAGGATAGAGGATAGGATAGGATAGAGGATAGGATAGGATAGAGGATAGGATAGGATAGAGGATAGGATAGGATAGAGGAGAGGATAGGATAGAGGATAGGATAGGATAGAGGATAGGATAGGATAGAGGATAGGATAGGATAGGGGATAGGATAGGATAGAGGATAGGATAGGATAGAGGATAGGATAGGATAGAGGATAGGATAGGATAGAGGATAGGATAGGATAGAGGATAGGATAGGATAGAGGATAGGATAGGATAGAGGATAGGATAGGATAGGATAGAGGATAGGATAGGATAGAGGATAGGATAGGATAGGGGATAGGATAGGATAGAGGATAGGATAGGATAAAGGTTTGGATAGGATAGAGGATAGGATAGGATAGAGGATACGATATAGGATTGGATAGGATAGAGGATAGGATAGGAAAGAGGATAGGATAGGATAGAGGATAGGATATGATAGAGGATAGGATAGGATAGAGGATAGGATAGGATAGATGATATTGTAGGATAGAGGAAGGATAGGACAGAGGATACGATATTATAGAGGATAGGATAGCATAGCGGAAAGGGTAGGATAGAGGATAGGATAGGGGATTGGATAGTATAGAGGACATGAGACGATAGAGGATAGGATAGGATAGAGGATAGAATAGGATAGAGGATAGGATAGGATAGGATAGAGGATAGGATAGGATAGGATAGAGGATAGGATAGGATAGGGGATAGGATAGGATAGAGGATAGGATAGGATAAATGTTTGGATAGGATAGAGGATAGGATAGGATAGAGGATAGGATAGGATAGAGGATACGATAAAGGATTGGATAGGATAGAGGATAGGATAGGAAAGAGGATAGGATAGGATAGAGGAGAGGATAGGATAGAGGATAGGATAGGATAGAGGATAGGATAGAGGATAGGATAGGATAGAGGATAGGATAGGATAGGATAGAGGATAGGATAGGATAGGATAGAGGATAGGATAGGATAGGGGATAGGATAGGATAGAGGATAGGATAGGATAGATGATATTGTAGGATAGAGGAAGGATAGGACAGAGGATACGATATTATAGAGGATAGGATAGCATAGCGGAAAGGGTAGGATAGAGGATAGCATAGGGGATTGGATAGTATAGAGGACATTAGACGATAGAGGATAGGATAGGATAGAGGATAGAATAGGATAGAATAGGATAGAGGATAGGATAGGATAGGATAGAGGATAAGATAGGATAGGATAGAGGATAGGATAGGATAGAGGATAGGATAGGATAGGGGATAGGATAGGATAGAGGATAGGATAGGATAAAGGTTTGGATAGGATAGAGGATAGGATAGGATAGAGGATAGGATAGGATAGAGGATACGATATAGGATAGGATAGGATAGAGGATAGGATAGGATAGAGGATAGGATAGGATAGGATAGAGGATAGGATAGGATAGAGGATAGGATAGGATAGGGGATAGGACAGGATAGAGGATAGGATAGGATAAAGGTTTGGATAGGATAGAGGATAGGATAGGATAGAGGATAGGATAGGATAGAGGATACGATATAGGATTGGATAGGATAGAGGATAGGATAGGAAAGAGGATAGGATAGGATAGATTATAGGATATGATAGAGGATAGGATAGGATAGAGGATAGGATAGGATAGATGATATTGTAGGATAGAGGAAGGATAGGACAGAGGTTACGATATTATAGAGGATAGGATAGCATAGCGGAAAGGGTAGGATAGAGGATAGGATAGGGGATTGGATAGTATAGAGGACATGAGACGATAGAGGATAGGATAGGATAGAGGATAGAATAGGATAGAATAGGATAGAGGATAGGATAGGATAGGATAGAGGATAGGATAGGATAGGATAGAGGATAGGATAGGATAGGGGATAGGATAGGATAGAGGATAGGATAGGATAGAGGATAGGATAGGATAGAGGATAGGATAGGATAGTAGATAGGATAGGATAGAGGATAGGATAGGATAGAAGATAGGATAGGATAGAGGATAGGATAGGATAAGAGGATAGGATAGGTTTGAGGATAGTATAGGATAGAGGATAGGATAGGATAGAGGATAGGATAGGATAGAGGATAGGACATAATAGAGTATAGGATAGGATAGACGATAGGATATGATAGACGATAGGATAGGATAGAGGATAGGATAGTATAGAGGATAGGATAGGATAGAGGATAGGATAGGATAGAGGATAGAATAGGATAGAGGATAGGATAGGATAGAGGATAGGATAGGATAGAGGATAGGATAGGATAGAGGATAGGATAGGATAGAGGATAGGATAGGATAGAGGATAGGATAGGATAGAGGATAGAATAGGATAGAGGATAGGATAGGATAGAGGATAGGATAGGATAGAGGATAGGATAGGATAGAGGATAGGATAGGATAGAGGATAGGGTAGGATAGAGGATAGGATATGATAGAGGATAGGATAGGATAGAGGATAGGATAGGATAGGATAGAGGATAGGATAGGATAGAGGATAGGATAGGATAGGGGATAGGATAGGATAGAGGATAGGATAGGATAAAGGTTTGGATAGGATAGAGGATAGGATAGGATAGAGGATACGAAATAGGATTGGATAGGATAGAGGATAGGATAGGAAAGAGGATAGGATAGGATAGAGAATGGGATAGGATAGAGGATAGGATAGGATAGAGGATAGGATAGGATAGAGGATAGGATAGGATAGAGGATAGGATAGGCTAGAGGATAGGATAGGATAGAGGATAGGATAGGATAGAGGATAGTATAGGATAGAGGATAGGATAGGATAGAGGATAGGATAGGATAGAGGATAGGATAGGATAGAGGATAGGATAGGATAGGATAGAGGATAGGATAGAGGATAGAGGATAGGATAGGATAGTGGATAGGATAGGATAGAGCAGACTATAGGGGATAGGATAGGATAGAGGATAGGATAGGATAGAGGATAGGATAGGATAGATGATATTATAGGATAGAGGATAGGATAGGATAGAGGATACGATATTATAGAGGATAGGATAGTATAGACGATAGGATCGGATAGAGAATAGAACAGGGCATTGGATAGGAAAGAGGATAGGATAGGATAGAGGATAGGATAGGATATAGGATAGAATAGGATAGAGGATAGGATAGGATAGAGGATAGGATAGGATAGAGGATAGGATAGGATAGAGGATACGATATTATACACGATAGGATAGGATAGAGGATTGGATAGGAGATTAGATAGGATAGAGGATAGGATAGGATAGAGGATAGGATAGGATAGGATAGAGGATAGGACAGGATAGAGGATAGGATTAGATAGAGGATGGGATAGAGGATAGGATAGGATAGAGTATAGTATAGAATAGAGGATAGGATAGAGGAATGGATGGGATAGAGGATTGCATACGATAGAGGATAGGATAGCATAGCGGAAAGGGTAGGATAGAGGATAGGATAGGGGATTGGATAGTATAGAGGACATGAGACGATAGAGGACAGGATAGGATAGAGGATAGGATAGGATAGAGGATAGGATAGGATAGAGGATAGGATAGGATACAGGATAGGATAGGATAGAGGCTAGGATAGGCTAGAGGATAGGATAGGATAGAGGATAGGATAGGATAGAGGATAGTATAGGATAGAGGATAGGATAGGATAGAGGATAGGATAGGATAGAGGATAGGATATAATAGAGGATAGGATAGGATAGACGATAGGATATGATAGACGATAGGATAGGATAGAGGATAGGATAGGATAGAGGATAGGATAGGATAGAGGATAGGATAGGATAGAGGATGGGATGGGATAAAGGATACGATATTATAGAGGATAGGATAGGATAGGATAGAGGATATGATCGGATAGAGGATAGGATAGGATAGAGGATAGGATAGGATAGAGGATAGTATAGGATAGAGGATAGGATAGGATTGAGGATAGGATTGGTGAGAGGATAGGATAGGATAAAGGAAAGGATAGGATAGACAATAGGATAGGAAAGAGGATAGGATAGGATAGAGAATGGGATAGGATAGAGGATAGGATAGGATAGAGGATAGGATAGGATATCGGATAGGATATCGGATAGGATTGGATAGAGGATAGGATAGGATAGAGGATAGGATAGGATAGAGGATACGATATTATGGAGGATAGGACAGTATAGACGATAGGATCGGATAGAGAATAGGACAGGGCATTGGATAGGAAAGAGGATAGGATAGGATAGAGGATAGGATAGGATAGAGGATAGAATAGGATAGAGGATAGGGTAGGATAGAGGATAGGATAGGAAAGAGGATAGGATAGGATAGAGAATGGGATAGGATAGAGGATAGGATAGGATAGAGGATAGGATAGGATAGAGGATAGGATAGGATAGAGGATAGGATAGGATAGAGGATAGGATAGGATAGAGGATAGGATAGGATAGAGGATAGGATAGGATAGAGGATAGGATAGGATAGAGGATAGGATAGGATAGAGGATAGGATAGGATAGAGGATAGGATAGGATAGAGGATAGGATAGGCTAGAGGATAGGATAGGATAGAGGATAGGATAGGATAGAGGATAGTATAGGATAGAGGATAGGATAGGATAGAGGATAGGATAGGATAGAGGATAGGATAGGTTAGAGGATAGGATAGGATAGGATAGAGGATAGGATAGAGGATAGAGGATAGGATAGGATAGTGGATAGGATAGGATAGAGCAGACTATAGGGGATAGGATAGGATAGAGGATAGGATAGGATAGAGGATAGGATAGGATAGAGGATAGGATAGGATAGAGGATAGGATAGGATAGATGATATTATAGGATAGAGGATAGGATAGGATAGAGGATACGATATTATAGAGGATAGGATAGTATAGACGATAGGATCGGATAGAGAATAGGACAGGGCATTGGATAGGAAAGAGGATAGGATAGGATAGAGGATAGGATAGGATATAGGATAGAATAGGATAGAGGATAGGATAGGATAGAGGATAGGATAGGATAGAGGATAGGATAGGATAGAGGATAGGATAGGATACAGGATAGGATAGGATAGAGGATAGGATAGGCTAGAGGATAGGATAGGATAGAGGATAGGATAGGATAGAGGATAGTATAGGATAGAGGATAGGATAGGATAGAGGATAGGATAGGATAGAGGATAGGATATAATAGAGGATAGGATAGGATAGACGATAGGATATGATAGACGATAGGATAGGATAGAGGATAGGATAGGATAGAGGATAGGATAGGATAGAGGATAGGATAGGATAGAGGATGGGATGGGATAAAGGATACGATATTATAGAGGATAGGATAGGATAGGATAGAGGATATGATCGGATAGAGGATAGGATAGGATAGAGGATAGGATAGGATAGAGGATAGTATAGGATAGAGGATAGGATAGGATTGAGGATAGGATTGGTGAGAGGATAGGATAGGATAAAGGAAAGGATAGGATAGGAAAGAGGATAGGATAGGATAGAGAATGGGATAGGATAGAGGATAGGATAGGATAGAGGATAGGATAGGATATCGGATAGGATATCGGATAGGATTGGATAGAGGATAGGATAGGATAGAGGATAGGATAGGATAGAGGATTGGATAGGATAGAGGATAGGATAGGATAGAGGATAGGATAGGATAGAGGATAGGATAGGATAGAGGATAGGATAGGATAGAGGATAGGATAGGCTAGAGGATAGGATAGGATAGAGGATAGGATAGGATAGAGGATAGTATAGGATAGAGGATAGGATAGGATAGAGGATAGGATAGGATAGAGGATAGGATAGGATAGAGGATAGGATAGAGGATAGAGGATAGGATAGGATAGACGATAGGATATGATAGACGATAGGATAGGATAGAGGATAGGATAGGATAGAGGATAGGATATGATAGAGGATAGGATAGGATAGAGGATGGGATAGGATTGAGGATAGGATTGGTGAGAGGATAGGATAGGATAAAGGAAAGGATAGGATAGACAATAGGATAGGAAAGAGGATAGGATAGGATAGAGAATGGGATAGGATAGAGGATAGGATAGGATAGAGGATAGGATAGGATATCGGATAGGATATCGGATAGGATTGGATAGAGGATAGGATAGGATAGAGGATAGGATAGGATAGAGGATACGATATTATGGAGGATAGGACAGTATAGACGATAGGATCGGATAGAGAATAGGACAGGGCATTGGATAGGAAAGAGGATAGGATAGGATAGAGGATAGGATAGGATAGAGGATAGAATAGGATAGAGGATAGGATAGGATAGAGGATAGGATAAGATAGAGGATAGGATAGGATAGAGGATAGGATAGGATAGAGGATAGGATAGGATACAGGATAGGATAGGATAGAGGATAGGATAGGATAGAGGATAGGATAGGATAGGATAGAGGATAGGATAGGATAGAGGATAGGATAGGATAGGGGATAGGATAGGATAGAGGATAGGATAGGATAAAGGTTTGGATAGGATAGAGGATAGGATAGGATAGAGGATACGAAATAGGATTGGATAGGGTAGAGGATAGGATAGGAAAGAGGATAGGATAGGATAGAGAATGGGATAGGATAGAGGATAGGATAGGATAGAGGATAGGATAGGATAGAGGATAGGATAGGATAGAGGATAGGATAGGATAGAGGATAGGATAGGATAGAGGATAGGATAGGATAGAGGATAGGATAGGATAGAGGATAGGATAGGATAGAGGATAGGATAGGATAGAGGATAGGATAGGATAGAGGATAGGATAGGCTAGAGGATAGGATAGGATAGAGGATAGGATAGGATAGAGGATAGTATAGGATAGAGGATAGGATAGGATAGAGGATAGGATAGGATAGAGGATAGGATAGGATAGAGGATAGGATAGGATAGGATAGAGGATAGGATAGAGGATAGAGGATAGGATAGGATAGTGGATAGGATAGGATAGAGCAGACTATAGGGGATAGGATAGGATAGAGGATAGGATAGGATAGAGGATAGGATAGGATAGAGGATAGGATAGGATAGATGATATTATAGGATAGAGGATAGGATAGGATAGAGGATACGATATTATAGAGGATAGGATAGTATAGACGATAGGATCGGATAGAGAATAGGACAGGGCATTGGATAGGAAAGAGGATAGGATAGGATAGAGGATAGGATAGGATATAGGATAGAATAGGATAGAGGATAGGATAGGATAGAGGATAGGATAGGATAGAGGATAGGATAGGATAGAGGATAGGATAGGATACAGGATAGGATAGGATAGAGGATAGGATAGGCTAGAGGATAGGATAGGATAGAGGATAGGATAGGATAGAGGATAGTATAGGATAGAGGATAGGATAGGATAGAGGATAGGATAGGATAGAGGATAGGATATAATAGAGGATAGGATAGGATAGACGATAGGATATGATAGACGATAGGATAGGATAGAGGATAGGATAGGATAGAGGATAGGATAGGATAGAGGATAGGATAGGATAGAGGATCGGGATGGGATAAAGGATACGATATTATAGAGGATAGGATAGGATAGGATAGAGGATATGATCGGATAGAGGATAGGATAGGATAGAGGATAGGATAGGATAGAGGATAGTATAGGATAGAGGATAGGATAGGATTGAGGATAGGATTGGTGAGAGGATAGGATAGGATAAAGGAAAGGATAGGATAGACAATAGGATAGGAAAGAGGATAGGATAGGATAGAGAATGGGATAGGATAGAGGATAGGATAGGATAGAGGATAGGATAGGATATCGGATAGGATATCGGATAGGATTGGATAGAGGATAGGATAGGATAGAGGATAGGATAGGATAGAGGATTGGATAGGATAGAGGATAGGATAGGATAGAGGATAGGATAGGATAGAGGATAGGATAGGATAGAGGATAGGATAGGATAGAGGATAGGATAGGATAGAGGATAGGATAGGATAGAGGATAGGATAGGATAGGATAGAGGATAGGATAGGATAGAGGATAGGATAGGATAGGATAGAGGATAGGATAGGATAGAGGATAGGATAGGATAGGGGATAGGATAGGATAGAGGATAGGATAGGATAAAGGTTTGGATAGGATAGAGGATAGGATAGGATAGAGGATACGAAATAGGATTGGATAGGGTAGAGGATAGGATAGGAAAGAGGATAGGATAGGATAGAGAATGGGATAGGATAGAGGATAGGATAGGATAGAGGATAGGATATAATAGAGGATAGGATAGGATAGACGATAGGATATGATAGACGATAGGATAGGATAGAGGATAGGATAGGATAGAGGATAGGATAGGATAGAGGATAGGATAGGATAGAGGATGGGATGGGATAAAGGATACGATATTATAGAGGATAGGATAGGATAGGATAGAGGATATGATCGGATAGAGGATAGGATAGGATAGAGGATAGGATAGGATAGAGGATAGTATAGGATAGAGGATACGATAGGATTGAGGATAGGATTGGTGAGAGGATAGGATAGGATAGGATAAAGGAAAGGATAGGATAGACAATAGGATAGGAAAGAGGATAGGATAGGATAGAGAATGGGATAGGATAGAGGATAGGATAGGATAGAGGATAGGATAGGATATCGGATAGGATTGGATAGAGGATAGGATAGGATAGAGGATAGGATAGGATAGAGGATTGGATAGGATAGAGGATAGGATAGGATAGAGGATAGGATAGGATAGAGGATAGGATAGGATAGAGGATAGGATAGGATAGAGGATAGAATAGGATAGAGGATAGGATAGGATAGAGGATAGGATAGGATATCGGATAGGATATCGGATAGGATTGGATAGAGGATAGGATAGGATAGAGGATAGGATAGGATAGAGGATTGGATAGGATAGAGGATAGGATAGGATAGGATAGAGGATAGGATAGGATATCGGATAGGATATCGGATAGGATTGGATAGAGGATAGGATAGGATAGAGGATAGGATAGGATAGAGGATTGGATAGGATAGAGGATAGGATAGGATAGGATAGAGGATAGGATAGGATAGAGGATAGGATAGGATAGGGGATAGGATAGGATAGAGGATAGGATAGGATAAAGGTTTGGATAGGATAGAGGATAGGATAGGATAGAGGATACGAAATAGGATTGGATAGGGTAGAGGATAGGATAGGAAAGAGGATAGGATAGGATAGAGAATGGGATAGGATAGAGGATAGGATAGGATAGAGGATAGGATAGGATAGAGGATAGGATAGGATAGAGGATAGGATAGGATAGAGGATAGGATAGGATAGAGGATAGGATAGGATAGAGGATAGGATAGGATAGAGGATAGGATAGGATAGAAGATAGGATAGGATAGAGGATAGGATAGGATAGAGGATAGGATAGGATAGAGGATAGGATAGGCTAGAGGATAGGATAGGATAGAGGATAGGATAGGATAGAGGATAGTATAGGATAGAGGATAGGATAGGATAGAGGATAGGATAGGATAGAGGATAGGATAGGATAGAGGATAGGATAGGATAGGATAGAGGATAGGATAGAGGATAGAGGATAGGATAGGATAGTGGATAGGATAGGATAGAGCAGACTATAGGGGATAGGATAGGATAGAGGATAGGATAGGATAGAGGATAGGATAGGATAGAGGATAGGATAGGATAGAGGATAGGATAGGATAGAGGATAGGATAGGATAGAGGATAGGATAGGATAGAGGATAGGATAGGATAGAGGATAGGATAGGATAGAGGATAGGATAGGATAGATGATATTATAGGATAGAGGATAGGATAGGATAGAGGATACGATATTATAGAGGATAGGATAGTATAGACGATAGGATCGGATAGAGAATAGGACAGGGCATTGGATAGGAAAGAGGATAGGATAGGATAGAGGATAGGATAGGATATAGGATAGAATAGGATAGAGGATAGGATAGGATAGAGGATAGGATAGGATAGAGGATAGGATAGGATAGAGGATAGGATAGGATACAGGATAGGATAGGATAGAGGATAGGATAGGCTAGAGGATAGGATAGGATAGAGGATAGGATAGGATAGAGGATAGTATAGGATAGAGGATAGGATAGGATAGAGGATGGGATAGGATAGAGGATAGGATATAATAGAGGATAGGATAGGATAGACGATAGGATATGATAGACGATAGGATAGGATAGAGGATAGGATAGGATAGAGGATAGGATAGGATAGAGGATAGGATAGGATAGAGGATGGGATGGGATAAAGGATACGATATTATAGAGGAGGGGATAGGATAGGATAGAGGATATGATCGGATAGAGGATAGGATAGGATAGAGGATAGGATAGGATAGAGGATAGTATAGGATAGAGGATAGGATAGGATTGAGGATAGGATTGGTGAGAGGATAGGATAGGATAAAGGAAAGGATAGGATAGGAAAGAGGATAGGATAGGATAGAGAATGGGATAGGATAGAGGATAGGATAGGATAGAGGATAGGATAGGATATCGGATAGGATATCGGATAGGATTGGATAGAGGATAGGATAGGATAGAGGATAGGATAGGATAGAGGATTGGATAGGATAGAGGATAGGATAGGATAGAGGATAGGATAGGATAGAGGATAGGATAGGATAGAGGATAGGATAGGATAGAGGATAGGATAGGCTAGAGGATAGGATAGGATAGAGGATAGGATAGGATAGAGGATAGTATAGGATAGAGGATAGGATAGGATAGAGGATAGGATAGGATAGAGGATAGGATAGGATAGAGGATAGGATAGAGGATAGAGGATAGGATAGGATAGTGGATGGGATAGGATAGAGGATAGGATAGGATAGAGGATAGTATAGGATAGAGGATAGGATAGGATAGAGGATAGGATAGGATAGAGGATAGGATAGGATAGAGGATAGGATAGAGGATAGAGGATAGGATAGGATAGTGGATGGGATAGGATAGAGCAGACTATAGGGGATAGGATAGGATAGAGGATAGGATAGGATAGAGGATAGGATAGGATAGAGGATAGGATAGGATAGAGGATAGGATATAATAGAGGATAGGATAGGATAGACGATAGGATATGATAGACGATAGGATAGGATAGAGGATAGGATAGGATAGAGGATAGGATATGATAGAGGATAGGATAGGATAGAGGATGGGATAGGATTGAGGATAGGATTGGTGAGAGGATAGGATAGGATAAAGGAAAGGATAGGATAGACAATAGGATAGGAAAGAGGATAGGATAGGATAGAGAATGGGATAGGATAGAGGATAGGATAGGATAGAGGATAGGATAGGATATCGGATAGGATATCGGATAGGATTGGATAGAGGATAGGATAGGATAGAGGATAGGATAGGATAGAGGATACGATATTATGGAGGATAGGACAGTATAGACGATAGGATCGGATAGAGAATAGGACAGGGCATTGGATAGGAAAGAGGATAGGATAGGATAGAGGATAGGATAGGATAGAGGATAGAATAGGATAGAGGATAGGATAGGATAGAGGATAGGATAGGATAGAGGATAGGATAGGATAGAGGATAGGATAGGATAGAGGATAGGATAGGATACAGGATAGGATAGGATAGAGGATAGGATAGGATAGAGGATAGGATAGGATAGGATAGAGGATAGGATAGGATAGAGGATAGGATAGGATAGGGGATAGGATAGGATAGAGGATAGGATATCGGATAGGATTGGATAGAGGATAGGATAGGATAGAGGATAGGATAGGATAGAGGATTGGATAGGATAGAGGATAGGATAGGATAGAGGATAGGATAGGATAGAGGATAGGATAGGATAGAGGATAGGATAGGATAGAGGATAGGATAGGCTAGAGGATAGGATAGGATAGAGGATAGGATAGGATAGAGGATAGTATAGGATAGAGGATAGGATAGGATAGAGGATAGGATAGGATAGAGGATAGGATAGGATAGAGGATAGGATAGAGGATAGAGGATAGGATAGGATAGTGGATGGGATAGGATAGAGGATAGGATAGGATAGAGGATAGTATAGGATAGAGGATAGGATAGGATAGAGGATAGGATAGGATAGAGGATAGGATAGGATAGAGGATAGGATAGAGGATAGAGGATAGGATAGGATAGTGGATGGGATAGGATAGAGCAGACTATAGGGGATAGGATAGGATAGAGGATAGGATAGGATAGAGGATAGGATAGGATAGAGGATAGGATAGGATAGAGGATAGGATATAATAGAGGATAGGATAGGATAGACGATAGGATATGATAGACGATAGGATAGGATAGAGGATAGGATAGGATAGAGGATAGGATATGATAGAGGATAGGATAGGATAGAGGATGGGATAGGATTGAGGATAGGATTGGTGAGAGGATAGGATAGGATAAAGGAAAGGATAGGATAGACAATAGGATAGGAAAGAGGATAGGATAGGATAGAGAATGGGATAGGATAGAGGATAGGATAGGATAGAGGATAGGATAGGATATCGGATAGGATATCGGATAGGATTGGATAGAGGATAGGATAGGATAGAGGATAGGATAGGATAGAGGATACGATATTATGGAGGATAGGACAGTATAGACGATAGGATCGGATAGAGAATAGGACAGGGCATTGGATAGGAAAGAGGATAGGATAGGATAGAGGATAGGATAGGATAGAGGATAGAATAGGATAGAGGATAGGATAGGATAGAGGATAGGATAGGATAGAGGATAGGATAGGATAGAGGATAGGATAGGATAGAGGATAGGATAGGATACAGGATAGGATAGGATAGAGGATAGGATAGGATAGAGGATAGGATAGGATAGGATAGAGGATAGGATAGGATAGAGGATAGGATAGGATAGGGGATAGGATAGGATAGAGGATAGGATAGGATAAAGGTTTGGATAGGATAGAGGATAGGATAGGAAAGAGGATAGGATAGGATAGAGAATGGGATAGGATAGAGGATAGGATAGGATAGAGGATAGGATAGGATAGAGGATAGGATAGGATAGAGGATAGGATAGGATAGAGGATAGGATAGGATAGAGGATAGGATAGGATAGAGGATAGGATAGGATAGAGGATAGGATAGGATAGAGGATAGGATAGGATAGAGGATAGGATAGGATAGAGGATAGGATAGGATAGAGGATAGGATAGGCTAGAGGATAGGATAGGATAGAGGATAGGATAGGATAGAGGATAGTATAGGATAGAGGATAGGATAGGATAGAGGATAGGATAGGATAGAGGATAGGATAGGATAGAGGATAGGATAGGATAGGATAGAGGATAGGATAGAGGATAGAGGATAGGATAGGATAGTGGATAGGATAGGATAGAGCAGACTATAGGGGATAGGATAGGATAGAGGATAGGATAGGATAGAGGATAGGATAGGATAGAGGATAGGATAGGATAGAGGATAGGATAGGATAGATGATATTATAGGATAGGATAGAGGATACGATATTATAGAGGATAGGATAGTATAGACGATAGGATCGGATAGAGAATAGGACAGGGCATTGGATAGGAAAGAGGATAGGATAGGATAGAGGATAGGATAGGATATAGGATAGAATAGGATAGAGGATAGGATAGGATAGAGGATAGGATAGGATAGAGGATAGGATAGGATAGAGGATAGGATAGGATACAGGATAGGATAGGATAGAGGATAGGATAGGCTAGAGGGTAGGATAGGATAGAGGATAGGATAGGATAGAGGATAGTATAGGATAGAGGATAGGATAGGATAGAGGATAGGATAGGATAGAGGATAGGATATAATAGAGGATAGGATAGGATAGACGATAGGATATGATAGACGATAGGATAGGATAGAGGATAGGATAGGATAGAGGATAGGATAGGATAGAGGATAGGATAGGATAGAGGATCGGGATGGGATAAAGGATACGATATTATAGAGGATAGGATAGGATAGGATAGAGGATATGATCGGATAGAGGATAGGATAGGATAGAGGATAGGATAGGATAGAGGATAGTATAGGATAGAGGATAGGATAGGATTGAGGATAGGATTGGTGAGAGGATAGGATAGGATAAAGGAAAGGATAGGATAGACAATAGGATAGGAAAGAGGATAGGATAGGATAGAGAATGGGATAGGATAGAGGATAGGATAGGATAGAGGATAGGATAGGATATCGGATAGGATATCGGATAGGATTGGATAGAGGATAGGATAGGATAGAGGATAGGATAGGATAGAGGATTGGATAGGATAGAGGATAGGATAGGATAGAGGATAGGATAGGATAAAGGATAGGATAGGATAGAGGATAGGATAGGATAGAGGATAGGATAGGATAGAGGATAGGATAGGATAGAGGATAGGATAGGATAGAGGATAGGATAGGATAGAGGATAGGATAGGATAGAGGATAGGATAGGATAGAGGATAGGATAGGATAGGATAGAGGATAGGATAGGATAGAGGATAGGATAGGATAAAGGTTTGGATAGGATAGAGGATAGGATAGGATAGAGGATACGAAATAGGATTGGATAGGGTAGAGGATAGGATAGGAAAGAGGATAGGATAGGATAGAGAATGGGATAGGATAGAGGATAGGATAGGATAGAGGATAGGATAGGATAGAGGATAGGATAGGATAGAGGATAGGATAGGATAGAGGATAGGATAGGATAGAGGATAGGATAGGATAGAGGATAGGATAGGATAGAGGATAGGATAGGATAGAGGATAGGATAGGATAGAGGATAGGATAGGATAGAGGATAGGATAGGATAGAGGATAGGATAGGATAGAGGATAGGATAGGCTAGAGGATAGGATAGGATAGAGGATAGGATAGGATAGAGGATAGTATAGGATAGAGGATAGGATAGGATAGAGGATAGGATAGGATAGAGGATAGGATAGGATAGAGGATAGGATAGGATAGGATAGAGGATAGGATAGAGGATAGAGGATAGGATAGGATAGTGGATAGGATAGGATAGAGCAGACTATAGGGGATAGGATAGGATAGAGGATAGGATAGGATAGAGGATAGGATAGGATAGAGGATAGGATAGGATAGATGATATTATAGGATAGAGGATAGGATAGGATAGAGGATACGATATTATAGAGGATAGGATAGTATAGACGATAGGATCGGATAGAGAATAGGACAGGGCATTGGATAGGAAAGAGGATAGGATAGGATAGATGATAGGATAGGATATAGGATAGAATAGGATAGAGGATAGGATAGGATAGAGGATAGGATAGGATAGAGGATAGGATAGGATAGAGGATAGGATAGGATACAGGATAGGATAGGATAGAGGATAGGATAGGCTAGAGGATAGGATAGGATAGAGGATAGGATAGGATAGAGGATAGTATAGGATAGAGGATAGGATAGGATAGAGGATAGGATAGGATAGAGGATAGGATATAATAGAGGATAGGATAGGATAGACGATAGGATATGATAGACGATAGGATAGGATAGAGGATAGGATAGGATAGAGGATAGGATAGGATAGAGGATAGGATAGGATAGAGGATGGGATGGGATAAAGGATACGATATTATAGAGGATAGGATAGGATAGGATAGAGGATATGATCGGATAGAGGATAGGATAGGATAGAGGATAGGATAGGATAGAGGATAGTATAGGATAGAGGATAGGATAGGATTGAGGATAGGATTGGTGAGAGGATAGGATAGGATAAAGGAAAGGATAGGATAGACAATAGGATAGGAAAGAGGATAGGATAGGATAGAGAATGGGATAGTATAGAGGATAGGATAGGATAGAGGATAGGATAGGATATCGGATAGGATATCGGATAGGATTGGATAGAGGATAGGATAGGATAGAGGATAGGATAGGATAGAGGATTGGATAGGATAGAGGATAGGATAGGATAGAGGATAGGATAGGATAGAGGATAGGATAGGATAGAGGATAGGATAGGATAGAGGATAGGATAGGATAGAGGATAGGATAGGATAAAGGATAGGATAGGATAGAGGATAGGATAGGCTAGAGGATAGGATAGGATAGAGGATAGGATAGGATAGAGGATAGTATAGGATAGAGGATAGGATCGGATAGAGGATAGGATAGGATAGAGGATAGGATAGGATAGGATAGAGGATAGGATAGAGGATAGAGGATAGGATAGGATAGTGGATGGGATAGGATAGAGCAGACTATAGGGGATAGGATAGGATAGAGGATAGGATAGGATAGAGGATAGGATAGGATAGAGGATAGGATAGGATAGAGGATAGGATAGGCTAGAGGATAGGATAGGATAGAGGAAAGGATAGGATAGAGGATAGTATAGGATAGAGGATAGGATAGGATAGAGGATAGGATAGGATAGAGGATAGGATATAATAGAGGATAGGATAGGATAGACGATAGGATATGATAGACGATAGGATAGGATAGAGGATAGGATAGGATAGAGGATAGGATATGATAGAGGATAGGATAGGATAGAGGATGGGATGGGATAAAGGATACGATATTATAGAGGATAGGATAGGATAGGATAGAGGATAGGATAGGATAGAGGATAGGATATAATAGAGGATAGGATAGGATAGAGGATAGGATAGGATAGAGGATAGGATAGGATAGAGGATAGGATAGGATAGAGGATAGGATAGGATAGAGGATAGGATAGGATAGAGGATAGGATAGGATAGAGGATAGGATAGGATAGAGGATAGGATAGTATAGAGGATAGGATAAGATAGAGGATAGGATAGTATAGAGGATAGGATAGGATAGAGGATAGGATAGGATAGGATAGGATAGAGGATAGGATAGGATAGATGATATTGTAGGATAGAGGAAGGATAGGACAGAGGATACGATATCATAGAGGATAGGATAGCATAGCGGAAAGGGTAGGATAGAGGATAGGATAGGATAGAGGATAGGATAGGATAGAGGATAAGATAGGATAGAGGATAGGATAGGATAGAGGATAGGATAGGATAGAGGATAGGATAGTATAGAGGATAGGATAGGATAGAGGATAGGATAGGATAGGATAGGATAGAGGATAGGATAGGATAGATGATATTGTAGGATAGAGGAAGGATAGGACAGAGGATACGATATTATAGAGGATAGGATAGCATAGCGGAAAGGGTAGGATAGAGGATAGGATAGGGGAGTGGATAGTATAGAGGACAGGAGACGATAGAGGATAGGATAGGATAGAGGATAGAATAGGATAGAGGATAGGATAGGATAGGGGATAGGATAGGATAGAGGATAGGATAGGATAAAGGTTTGGATAGGATAGATGATAGGATAGGATAGAGGATAGGATAGGATAGAGGATACGATATAGGATTGGATAGGATAGAGGATAGGATAGGAAAGAGGATAGGATAGGATAGAGAATAGGATAGGATAGAGGATAGGATATAGGATTGGATAGGATAGAGGATAGGATAGGATAGAGGATAGGATAGGATAGAGGATAGGATAGGATAGAGGATAGGATAGGATAGAGGATAGGATAGGATAGAGGATAGGATAGGATAGAGGAGAGGATAGGATAGAGGATAGGATAGGATAGAGGATAGGATAGGGTAGAGGATAGGATAGGATAGAGGATAGGATAGGATAGAGGATAGGATAGGATAGAGGATAGGATAGGATAGAGGATACGATATAGGATTGGATAGGAAAGAGGATAGGATAGGATAGAGGATAGGATAGGATAGAGGATAGGATAGGATAGAGGATAGGATAGGATAAAGGATTGGATAGGATAGAGGATAGGATAGGATAGAGGATAGGATAGGATAGAGGATACGATATAGGATTGGATAGGATAGAGGATAGGATAGGAAAGAGGATAGGATAGGATAGAGGATAGGATAGGATAGAGGATAGGATAGGATAGAGGATAGGATAGGATAGAGGATAGGATAGGATAGAGGATAGGATAGGATAGAGGATAGGATAGGATAGAGGATAGGATAGGATAGAGGATAGGATAGGATAGAGGATAGGATAGGATAAAGGTTTGGATAGGATAGAGGATAGGATAGGATAGAGGATAGGATAGGATAGAGGATACGATATAGGATTGGATAGGATAGAGGATAGGATAGGATAGAGGATAGGATAGGATAGGGGATACGATATAGGATTGGATAGGAAAGAGGATAGGATAGGATAGAGGATAGGATAGGATAGAGGATAGGATAGGATAGAGGATAGGTTAGGATAAAGGATTGGATAGGATAGAGGATAGGATAGGATAGAGGATAGGATAGGATAGAGGATAGGATAGGATAGAGGATAGGATAGGATAGAGGATACGATATAGGATTGGATAGGATAGAGGATAGGATAGGAAAGAGGATAGGATAGGATAGAGGATAGGATAGGATAGAGGATAGGATAGGATAGATGATATTGTAGGATAGAGGAAGGATAGGACAGAGGATACGATATTATAGAGGATAGGATAGCATAGCGGAAAGGGTAGGATAGAGGATAGGATAGGGGATTGGATAGTATAGAGGACATGAGACGATAGAGGATAGGATAGGATAGAGGATAGAATAGGATAGAGGATAGGATAGGATAGGATAGAGGATAGGATAGGATAGGATAGAGGATAGGATAGGATAGGGGATAGGATAGGATAGAGGATAGGATAGGATAAAGGTTTGGATAGGATAGAGGATAGGATAGGATAGAGGATAGGATAGGATAGAGGATACGATATAGGATTGGATAGGATAGAGGATAGGATAGGATAGAGGATAGGATAGGATAGAGGATAGTATAGGATAGAGGATAGGATAGGATAGAGGATAGGATAGGATAGAGGATAGGATAGGATAGAGGATAGGATAGGATAGAGGATAGGATAGGATAGAGGATAGGATAGGATAGAGGATAGGATAGGACAGAGGATAGGATAGGATAGAGGATAGGATAGGATAGAGGATAGGATAGGATAGAGGATAGGATAGGATAGAGGATAGGATAGGATAGAGGATAGGATAGGATAGAGGATAGGATAGGATAGAGGATAGGATAGGATAGAGGATAGGATAGGATAGAGGATAGGATAGGATAGAGGATAGGATAGGATAGAGGATAGGATAGGATAGAGGATAGGATAGGATAGGATAGAGGATAGGATAGGATAGAGGATAGGATAGGATAGAGGATAGGATAGGATAGGGGATAGGATAGGATAGAGGATAGGATAGGATAAAGGTTTGGATAGGATTGAGGATAGGATAGGATAGAGGATAGGATAGGATAGAGGATACGATATAGGATTGGAAAGGATAGAGGATAGGATAGGAAAGAGGATAGGATAGGATAGAGGATAGGATATGATAGAGGATAGGATAGGATAGAGGATAGGATAGGATAGATGATATTGTAGGATAGAGGAAGGATAGGACAGAGGATACGATATTATAGAGGATAGGATAGCATAGCGGAAAGGGTAGGATAGAGGATAGGATAGGGGATTGGATAGTATAGAGGACATGAG
Source organism: Halictus rubicundus (assembly GCF_050948215.1). Classification (NCBI taxonomy): domain Eukaryota; kingdom Metazoa; phylum Arthropoda; class Insecta; order Hymenoptera; family Halictidae; genus Halictus; species Halictus rubicundus. The sequence continues at coordinate 474,256 of NW_027488671.1, read as the reverse complement.
ACGATAGAGGATAGGATAGGATAGAGGATAGAATAGGATAGAGGATAGGATAGGATAGGATAGAGGATAGGGTAGGATAGGATAGAGGATAGGATAGGATAGGGGATAGGATAGGATAGAGGATAGGATAGGATAAAGGTTTGGATAGGATAGAGGATAGGATAGGATAGAGGATAGGATAGGATAGAGGATACGATATAGGATTGGATAGGATAGAGGATAGGATAGGAAAGAGGATAGGATAGGATAGAGGATAGGATAGGATAGAGGATAGGATAGGATAGAGGATAGGATAGGATAGAGGATAGGATAGGATAGAGGATAGGATAGGATAGAGGATAGGATAGGATAGAGGATAGGATAGGATAGAGGATAGGATAGGATAGAGGATAGGATAGGATAGAGGATAGGATAGGATAGGATAGAGGATATGATCGGATAGAGGATAGGATAGGATAGAGGATAGGATTGGATAGAGGATAGGATAGGATAGAGGATAGGATAGGATAGAGGATAGGATAGGATAGAGAATACGATATAGGATTGGATAGGATAGATGATAGGATAGGATAGAGGATAGGATAGGATAGAGGATAGGGTAGGATAGAGGATAGGATAGGATAGAGGATAGGATAGGATAGAGGATAGGATAGGATAGAGGATAGGATAGGATAGAGGATAGGATAGGATAGAGGATAGGATAGGATAGAGGATAGGATAGGATAGAGGATAGGATAGGATAGAGGATAGGATAGGATAGAGGATATGATCGGATAGAGGATAGGATAGGATAGAGGATAGGATAGGATAGAGGATAGGATAGGATAGAGGATAGGATAGGATAGAGGATAGGATAGGATAAAGGTTTGGATAGGATAGAGGATAGGATAGGATAGAGGATAGGATAGGATAGAGGATACGATATAGGATTGGATAGGATAGATGATAGGATAGGATAGAGGATAGGATAGGATAGAGGATACGATATAGGATTGGATAGGATAGAGGATAGGATAGGAAAGAGGATAGGATAGGATAGAGAATGGGATAGGATAGAGGATAGGATAGGATAGAGGATAGGATAAGATAGAGGATAGGATAGGATAGAGGATAGGATAGGATAGAGGATAGGATAGGATAGAGGATAGGATAGGATAGAGGATAGGATAGGATAGAGGATAGGATAGGATAGAGGATAGGATAGGATAGAGTATAGGATAGGATAGAGGATAGGATAGGATAGAGGATAGGATAGGATAGAGGATAGGATAGGATAGAGGATAGGATAGGATAGAGGATAGGATAGGATAGAGGATAGGATAGGATAGAGGATAGGATAGGATAGAGGATAGGATAGGATAGAGGATAGGATAGGATAAAGGTTTGGATAGGATAGAGGATAGGATAGGATAGAGGATAGGATAGGATAGTGGATAGGATAGAGGATAGGATAGGATAGAGGATAGGATAGGATAGAGGATAGGATAGGATAGAGGATAGGATAGGATAGAGGATAGGATAGGATAGAGGATAGGATAGTATAGAGGATAGGATAAGATAGAGGATAGGATAGTATAGAGGATAGGATAGGATAGTGGATAGGATAGGATAGGATAGGATAGAGGATAGGATAGGATAGATGATATTGTAGGATAGAGGAAGGATAGGACAGAGGATACGATATTATAGAGGATAGGATAGCATAGCGGAAAGGGTAGGATAGAGGATAGGATAGGGGATTGGATAGTATAGAGGACAGGAGACGATAGAGGATAGGATAGGATAGAGGATAGAATAGGATAGAGGATAGGATAGGATAGGGGATAGGATAGGATAGAGGATAGGATAGGATAAAGGTTTGGATAGGATAGAGGATAGGATAGGATAGAGGATAGGATAGGATAGAGGATACGATATAGGATTGGATAGGATAGAGGATAGGATAGGAAAGAGGATAGGATAGGATAGAGGATAGGATAGGATAGAGGATAGGATAGGATAGAGGATAGGATAGAGGATAGGATAGGATAGAGGATAGGATAGGATAGAGGATATGATAGGATAGAGGATAGGATAGGATAGAGGATAGGATAGGATAGAGGATAGGATAGGATAGAGGATAGGATAGGATAAAGGTTTGGATAGGATAGAGGATAGGATAGGATAGAGGATAGGATAGGATAGAGGATACGATATAGGATTGGATAGGATAGAGGATAGGATAGGATAGAGGATAGGATAGGATAGAGGATACGATATAGGATTGGATAGGAAAGAGGATAGGATAGGATAGAGGATAGGATAGGATGGAGGATAGGATAGGATAGAGGATAGGATAGGATAGAGGATAGGATAGGATGGAGGATAGGATAGGATAGAGGATAGGATAGGATAGAGGATAGGATAGGATAGAGGATAGGATAGGATAGAGGATAGGATAGGATAGAGGATAGGATAGGATAGAGGATAGGATAGGATAGAGGATAGGATAGGATAGAGGATAGGATAGGATAGAGGATAGGATAGGATAGAGGATGGGATGGGATAAAGGATACGATATTATAGAGGATAGGATAGGATAGGATAGAGGATATGATCGGATAGAGGATAGGATAGGATAGAGGATAGGATTGGATAAAGGTTTGGATAGGATAGAGGATAGGATAGGATAGAGGATAGGATAGGATAGAGGATACGATATAGGATTGGATAGGATAGAGGATAGGATAGGATAGAGGATAGGATAGGATACAGGATACGATATAGGATTGGATAGGAAAGAGGATAGGATAGGATAGAGGATAGGATAGGATGGAGGATAGGATAGGATAGAGGATAGGATAGGATAGAGGATAGGATAGGATGGAGGATAGGATAGGATAGAGGATAGGATAGGATAGAGGATAGGATAGGATAGAGGATAGGATAGGATAGAGGATAGGATAGGATAGAGGATAGGATAGGATAGAGGATAGGATAGGATAGAGGATAGGATAGGATAAAGGTTTGGATAGGCTAGAGGATAGGATAGGATAGAGGATAGGATAGGATAGAGGATAGGATAGGATAGAGGATAGGATAGGATAGAGGATAGGATAGGATAGAGGATAGGATAGAGGATAGGATAGGATAGCGGATAGGATAGGATAGAGGATAGGATAGGATAGAGGATGGGATGGGATAAAGGATACGATATTATAGAGGATAGGATAGGATAGGATAGAGGATATGATCGGATAGAGGATAGGATAGGATAGAGGATAGGATTGGATAGAGGATAGGATAGGATAGAGGATAGGATAGGATAGTGGATAGGATAGGATAGAGGATACGATATAGGATTGGAGAGGATAGATGATAGGATAGGATAGAGGATAGGATAGGATAGAGGATACGATATAGGATTGGATAGGATAGAGGATAGGATAGGAAAGAGGATAGGATAGGATAGAGAATGGGATAGGATAGAGGATAGGATAGGATAGAGGATAGGATAGGATAGAGGATAGGATAGGATAGAGGATAGGATAGGATAGAGGATAGGATAGGATAGGATAGAGGATAGGATAGGATAGAGGATAGGATAGAGGATAGGATAGGATAGAGGATAGGATAGGATAGAGGATAGGATAGGATAGAGGATAGGATAGGATAGAGGATATGATCGGATAGAGGATAGGATAGGATAGAGGATAGGATAGGATAGAGGATAGGATAGGATAGAGGATAGGATAGGATAGAGGATAGGATAGGATAGAGGATAGGATAGGATAAAGGTTTGGATAGGATAGAGGATAGGATAGGATAGAGGATAGGATAGGATAGAGGATACGATATAGGATTGGATAGGATAGATGATAGGATAGGATAGAGGATAGGATAGGATAGAGGATACGATATAGGATTGGATAGGATAGAGGATAGGATAGGAAAGAGGATAGGATAGGATAGAGAATGGGATAGGATAGAGGATAGGATAGGATAGAGGATAGGATAAGATAGAGGATAGGATAGGATAGAGGATAGGATAGGATAGAGGATAGGATAGGATAGAGGATAGGATAGGATAGAGGATAGGATAGGATAGAGGATAGGATAGGATAGAGGATAGGATAGGATAGAGTATAGGATAGGATAGAGGATAGGATAGGATAGAGGATAGGATAGGATAGAGGATAGGATAGGATAGAGGATAGGATAGGATAGAGGATAGGATAGGATAGAGGATAGGATAGGATAGAGGATAGGATAGGATAGAGGATAGGATAGGATAGAGGATAGGATAGGATAAAGGTTTGGATAGGATAGAGGATAGGATAGGATAGAGGATAGGATAGGATAGAGGATAGGATAGAGGATAGGATAGGATACAGGATAGGATAGGATAGAGGATAGGATAGGATAGAGGATAGGATAGGATAGAGGATAGGATAGGATAGAGGATAGGATAGTATAGAGGATAGGATAAGATAGAGGATAGGATAGTATAGAGGATAGGATAGGATAGAGGATAGGATAGGATAGAGGATAGGATAGGATAGAGGATAGGATAGGATAGAGGATAGGATAGGATAGAGGATACGATATAGGATTGGATAGGATAGATGATAGGATAGGATAGAGGATAGGATAGGATAGAGGATACGATATAGGATTGGATAGGATAGAGGATAGGATAGGAAAGAGGATAGGATAGGATAGAGAATGGGATAGGATAGAGGATAGGATAGGATAGAGGATAGGATAAGATAGAGGATAGGATAGGATAGAGGATAGGATAGGATAGAGGATAGGATAGGATAGAGGATAGGGTAGGATAGAGGATAGGATAGGATAGAGGATAGGATAGGATAGTGGATAGGATAGGATAGAGGATAGGATAGGATAGAGGATAGGATAGGATAGAGGATAGGATAGGATAGAGGATAGGATAGGATAGAGGATAGGATAGGATAGAGGATAGGATAGGATAGAGGATAGGATAGGATAGAGGATAGGATAGGATAGAGGATAGGATAGGATAGAGGATAGGATAGGATAGAGGATAGGATAGGATAGAGGATAGGATAGGATAGAGGATAGGATAGGATAGAGGATGGGATGGGATAAAGGATACGATATTATAGAGGATAGGATAGGATAGGATAGAGGATATGATCGGATAGAGGATAGGATAGGATAGAGGATAGGATAGGATAGAGGATAGGATAGGATAGAGGATAGGATAGGATAGAGGATACGATATAGGATTGGATAGGATAGAGGATAGGATAGGAAAGAGGATAGGATAGGATAGAGGATAGGATAGGATAGAGGATAGGATAGGATAGAGGATAGGATAGGATAGAGGATAGGATAGGATAGAGGATAGGATAGGATAGAGGATAGGATAGGATAGAGGATAGGATAGGATAGAGGATAGGATAGGATAGAGGATAGGATAGGATAGAGGATAGGATAGGATAGAGGATAGGATAGTATAGAGGATAGGATAAGATAGAGGATAGGATAGTATAGAGGATAGGATAGGATAGAGGATAGGATAGGATAGGATAGGATAGAGGATAGGATAGGATAGATGATATTGTAGGATAGAGGAAGGATAGGACAGAGGATACGATATTATAGAGGATAGGATAGCATAGCGGAAAGGGTAGGATAGAGGATAGGATAGGGGATTGGATAGTATAGAGGACAGGAGACGATAGAGGATAGGATAGGATAGAGGATAGAATAGGATAGAGGATAGGATAGGATAGGGGATAGGATAGGATAGAGGATAGGATAGGATAAAGGTTTGGATAGGATAGAGGATAGGATAGGATAGAGGATAGGATAGGATAGAGGATACGATATAGGATTGGATAGGATAGAGGATAGGATAGGAAAGAGGATAGGATAGGATAGAGGATAGGATAGGATAGAGGATAGGATAGGATAGAGGATAGGATAGGATAGAGGATAGGATAGGATAGAGGATATGATAGGATAGAGGATAGGATAGGATAGAGGATAGGATAGGATAGAGGATAGGATAGGATAGAGGATAGGATAGGATAAAGGTTTGGATAGGATAGAGGATAGGATAGGATAGAGGATAGGATAGGATAGAGGATACGATATAGGATTGGATAGGATAGAGGATAGGATAGGATAGAGGATAGGATAGGATAGAGGATACGATATAGGATTGGATAGGAAAGAGGATAGGATAGGATAGAGGATAGGATAGGATGGAGGATAGGATAGGATAGAGGATAGGATAGGATAGAGGATAGGATAGGATGGAGGATAGGATAGGATAGAGGATAGGATAGGATAGAGGATAGGATAGGATAGAGGATAGGATAGGATAGAGGATAGGATAGGATAGAGGATAGGATAGGATAGAGGATAGGATAGGATAGAGGATAGGATAGGATAGAGGATAGGATAGGATAGAGGATAGGATAGGATAGAGGATGGGATGGGATAAAGGATACGATATTATAGAGGATAGGATAGGATAGGATAGAGGATATGATCGGATAGAGGATAGGATAGGATAGAGGATAGGATTGGATAAAGGTTTGGATAGGATAGAGGATAGGATAGGATAGAGGATAGGATAGGATAGAGGATACGATATAGGATTGGATAGGATAGAGGATAGGATAGGATAGAGGATAGGATAGGATAGAGGATACGATATAGGATTGGATAGGAAAGAGGATAGGATAGGATAGAGGATAGGATAGGATGGAGGATAGGATAGGATAGAGGATAGGATAGGATAGAGGATAGGATAGGATGGAGGATAGGATAGGATAGAGGATAGGATAGGATAGAGGATAGGATAGGATAGAGGATAGGATAGGATAGAGGATAGGATAGGATAGAGGATAGGATAGGATAGAGGATAGGATAGGATAGAGGATAGGATAGGATAAAGGTTTGGATAGGCTAGAGGATAGGATAGGATAGAGGATAGGATAGGATAGAGGATAGGATAGGATAGAGGATAGGATAGGATAGAGGATAGGATAGGATAGAGGATAGGATAGGATAGAGGATAGGATAGGATAGCGGATAGGATAGGATAGAGGATAGGATAGGATAGAGGATGGGATGGGATAAAGGATACGATATTATAGAGGATAGGATAGGATAGGATAGAGGATATGATCGGATAGAGGATAGGATAGGATAGAGGATAGGATAGGATAGAGGATAGGATAGGATAGAGGATAGGATAGGATAGAGGATAGGATAGGATAGAGGATAGGATAGGATAGAGGATAGGATAGGATAGAGGATAGGATAGGATAGAGGATAGGATAGGATAGAGGATAGGATAGGATAGAGGATAGGATAGGATAAAGGTTTGGATAGGATAGAGGATAGGATAGGATAGAGGATAGGATAGGATAGAGGATAGGATAGAGGATAGGATAGGATAGAGGATAGGATAGGATAGAGGATAGGATAGGATAGAGGATAGGATAGGATAGAGGATAGGATAGGATAGAGGATAGGATAGTATAGAGGATAGGATAAGATAGAGGATAGGATAGTATAGAGGATAGGATAGGATAGAGGATAGGATAGGATAGGATAGGATAGAGGATAGGATAGGATAGATGATATTGTAGGATAGAGGAAGGATAGGACAGAGGATACGATATTATAGAGGATAGGATAGCATAGCGGAAAGGGTAGGATAGAGGATAGGATAGGGGATTGGATAGTATAGAGGACAGGAGACGATAGAGGATAGGATAGGATAGAGGATAGAATAGGATAGAGGATAGGATAGGATAGGGGATAGGATAGGATAGAGGATAGGATAGGATAAAGGTTTGGATAGGATAGAGGATAGGATAGGATAGAGGATAGGATAGGATAGAGGATACGATATAGGATTGGATAGGATAGAGGATAGGATAGGAAAGAGGATAGGATAGGATAGAGGATAGGATAGGATAGAGGATAGGATAGGATAGAGGATAGGATAGGATAGAGGATAGGATAGGATAGAGGATATGATAGGATAGAGGATAGGATAGGATAGAGGATAGGATAGGATAGAGGATAGGATAGGATAGAGGATAGGATAGGATAAAGGTTTGGATAGGATAGAGGATAGGATAGGATAGAGGATAGGATAGGATAGAGGATACGATATAGGATTGGATAGGATAGAGGATAGGATAGGATAGAGGATAGGATAGGATAGAGGATACGATATAGGATTGGATAGGAAAGAGGATAGGATAGGATAGAGGATAGGATAGGATGGAGGATAGGATAGGATAGAGGATAGGATAGGATAGAGGATAGGATAGGATGGAGGATAGGATAGGATAGAGGATAGGATAGGATAGAGGATAGGATAGGATAGAGGATAGGATAGGATAGAGGATAGGATAGGATAGAGGATAGGATAGGATAGAGGATAGGATAGGATAGAGGATAGGATAGGATAGAGGATAGGATAGGATAGAGGATAGGATAGGATAGAGGATGGGATGGGATAAAGGATACGATATTATAGAGGATAGGATAGGATAGGATAGAGGATATGATCGGATAGAGGATAGGATAGGATAGAGGATAGGATTGGATAAAGGTTTGGATAGGATAGAGGATAGGATAGGATAGAGGATAGGATAGGATAGAGGATACGATATAGGATTGGATAGGATAGAGGATAGGATAGGATAGAGGATAGGATAGGATAGAGGATACGATATAGGATTGGATAGGAAAGAGGATAGGATAGGATAGAGGATAGGATAGGATGGAGGATAGGATAGGATAGAGGATAGGATAGGATAGAGGATAGGATAGGATGGAGGATAGGATAGGATAGAGGATAGGATAGGATAGAGGATAGGATAGGATAGAGGATAGGATAGGATAGAGGATAGGATAGGATAGAGGATAGGATAGGATAGAGGATAGGATAGGATAGAGGATAGGATAGGATAAAGGTTTGGATAGGCTAGAGGATAGGATAGGATAGAGGATAGGATAGGATAGAGGATAGGATAGGATAGAGGATAGGATAGGATAGAGGATAGGATAGGATAGAGGATAGGATAGGATAGAGGATAGGATAGGATAGCGGATAGGATAGGATAGAGGATAGGATAGGATAGAGGATGGGATGGGATAAAGGATACGATATTATAGAGGATAGGATAGGATAGGATAGAGGATATGATCGGATAGAGGATAGGATAGGATAGAGGATAGGATTGGATAGAGGATAGGATAGGATAGAGGATAGGATAGGATAGTGGATAGGATAGGATAGAGGATACGATATAGGATTGGAGAGGATAGATGATAGGATAGGATAGAGGATAGGATAGGATAGAGGATACGATATAGGATTGGATAGGATAGAGGATAGGATAGGAAAGAGGATAGGATAGGATAGAGAATGGGATAGGATAGAGGATAGGATAGGATAGAGGATAGGATAGGATAGAGGATAGGATAGGATAGAGGATAGGATAGGATAGAGGATAGGATAGGATAGGATAGAGGATAGGATAGGATAGAGGATAGGATAGAGGATAGGATAGGATAGAGGATAGGATAGGATAGAGGATAGGATAGGATAGAGGATAGGATAGGATAGAGGATATGATCGGATAGAGGATAGGATAGGATAGAGGATAGGATAGGATAGAGGATAGGATAGGATAGAGGATAGGATAGGATAGAGGATAGGATAGGATAAAGGTTTGGATAGGATAGAGGATAGGATAGGATAGAGGATAGGATAGGATAGAGGATACGATATAGGATTGGATAGGATAGATGATAGGATAGGATAGAGGATAGGATAGGATAGAGGATACGATATAGGATTGGATAGGATAGAGGATAGGATAGGAAAGAGGATAGGATAGGATAGAGAATGGGATAGGATAGAGGATAGGATAGGATAGAGGATAGGATAAGATAGAGGATAGGATAGGATAGAGGATAGGATAGGATAGAGGATAGGATAGGATAGAGGATAGGATAGGATAGAGGATAGGATAGGATAGAGGATAGGATAGGATAGAGGATAGGATAGGATAGAGGATAGGATAGGATAGAGGATAGGATAGGATAAAGGTTTGGATAGGATAGAGGATAGGATAGGATAGAGGATAGGATAGGATAGAGGATAGGATAGAGGATAGGATAGGATACAGGATAGGATAGGATAGAGGATAGGATAGGATAGAGGATAGGATAGGATAGAGGATAGGATAGGATAGAGGATAGGATAGTATAGAGGATAGGATAAGATAGAGGATAGGATAGTATAGAGGATAGGATAGGATAGAGGATAGGATAGGATAGGATAGGATAGAGGATAGGATAGGATAGATGATATTGTAGGATAGAGGAAGGATAGGACAGAGGATACGATATTATAGAGGATAGGATAGCATAGCGTAAAGTGTAGGATAGAGGATAGGATAGGGGATTGGATAGTATAGAGGACAGGAGACGATAGAGGATAGGATAGGATAGAGGATAGAATAGGATAGAGGATAGGATAGGATAGGGGATAGGATAGGATAGAGGATAGGATAGGATAAAGGTTTGGATAGGATAGAGGATAGGATAGGATAGAGGATAGGATAGGATAGAGGATACGATATAGGATTGGATAGGATAGAGGATAGGATAGGAAAGAGGATAGGATAGGATAGAGGATAGGATAGGATAGAGGATAGGATAGGATAGAGGATAGGATAGGATAGAGGATAGGATAGGATAGAGGATATGATAGGATAGAGGATAGGATAGGATAGAGGATAGGATAGGATAGAGGATAGGATAGGATAGAGGATAGGATAGGATAAAGGTTTGGATAGGATAGAGGATAGGATAGGATAGAGGATAGGATAGGATAGAGGATAGGATAGGATAGAGGATACGATATAGGATTGGATAGGATAGAGGATAGGATAGGATAGAGGATAGGATAGGATAGAGGATACGATATAGGATTGGATAGGAAAGAGGATAGGATAGGATAGAGGATAGGATAGGATGGAGGATAGGATAGGATAGAGGATAGGATAGGATAGAGGATAGGATAGGATGGAGGATAGGATAGGATAGAGGATAGGATAGGATAGAGGATAGGATAGGATAGAGGATAGGATAGGATAGAGGATAGGATAGGATAGAGGATAGGATAGGATAGAGGATAGGATAGGATAGAGGATAGGATAGGATAGAGGATAGGATAGGATAGAGGATAGGATAGGATAGAGGATGGGATGGGATAAAGGATACGATATTATAGAGGATAGGATAGGATAGGATAGAGGATATGATCGGATAGAGGATAGGATAGGATAGAGGATAGGATTGGATAAAGGTTTGGATAGGATAGAGGATAGGATAGGATAGAGGATAGGATAGGATAGAGGATACGATATAGGATTGGATAGGATAGAGGATAGGATAGGATAGAGGATAGGATAGGATAGAGGATACGATATAGGATTGGATAGGAAAGAGGATAGGATAGGATAGAGGATAGGATAGGATGGAGGATAGGATAGGATAGAGGATAGGATAGGATAGAGGATAGGATAGGATGGAGGATAGGATAGGATAGAGGATAGGATAGGATAGAGGATAGGATAGGATAGAGGATAGGATAGGATAGAGGATAGGATAGGATAGAGGATAGGATAGGATAGAGGATAGGATAGGATAGAGGATAGGATAGGATAAAGGTTTGGATAGGATAGAGGATAGGATAGGATAGAGGATAGGATAGGATAGAGGATACGATATAGGATTGGATAGGATAGAGGATAGGATAGGATAGAGGATAGGATAGGATAGAGGATACGATATAGGATTGGATAGGAAAGAGGATAGGATAGGATAGAGGATAGGATAGGATGGAGGATAGGATAGGATAGAGGATAGGATAGGATAGAGGATAGGATAGGATGGAGGATAGGATAGGATAGAGGATAGGATAGGATAGAGGATAGGATAGGATAGAGGATAGGATAGGATAGAGGATAGGATAGGATAGAGGATAGGATAGGATAGAGGATAGGATAGGATAGAGGATAGGATAGGATAGAGGATAGGATAGGATAGAGGATGGGATGGGATAAAGGATACGATATTATAGAGGATAGGATAGGATAGGATAGAGGATATGATCGGATAGAGGATAGGATAGGATAGAGGATAGGATTGGATAGAGGATAGGATAGGATAGAGGATAGGATAGGATAGTGGATAGGATAGGATAGAGGATACGATATAGGATTGGAGAGGATAGATGATAGGATAGGATAGAGGATAGGATAGGATAGAGGATACGATATAGGATTGGATAGGATAGAGGATAGGATAGGAAAGAGGATAGGATAGGATAGAGAATGGGATAGGATAGAGGATAGGATAGGATAGAGGATAGGATAGGATAGAGGATAGGATAGGATAGAGGATAGGATAGGATAGAGGATAGGATAGGATAGGATAGAGGATAGGATAGGATAGAGGATAGGATAGGGATTGGATAGTATAGAGGACAGGAGACGATAGAGGATAGGATAGGATAGAGGATAGAATAGGATAGAGGATAGGATAGGATAGAGGATAGGATAGGATAGGGGATAGGATAGGATAGAGGATAGGATAGGATAAAGGTTTGGATAGGATAGAGGATAGGATAGGATAGAGGATACGATATAGGATAGGATAGGATAGAGGATAGGATAGGATAGAGGATAGGATAGGATAGAGGATAGGATAGGATAGAGGATAGGATAGGATAGAGGATAGGATAGGATAGAGGATAGGATAGGATAGAGGATAGGATAGGATAGAGGATAGGATAGGATAGAGGAGAGGATAGGATAGAGGATAGGATAGGATAGAGGATAGGATAGGGTAGAGGATAGGATAGGATAGAGGATAGGATAGGATAGAGGATAGGATAGGATAGAGGATAGGATAGGATAGAGGATAGGATAGGATAGAGGATAGGATAGGATAGAGGATAGGTAGGATAGAGGATAGGATAGGATAGAGGATAGGATAGGATAGAGGATAGGATAGGATAGAGGATAGGATAGGATAGAGGATAGGATAGGATAGAGGATTAGGATAGGATAGAGGATAGGATAGGATAGAGGATAGGATAGGATAGAGGATAGGATAGGATAGAGGAGAGGATAGGATAGAGGATAGGATAGGATAGGATAGGATAGGATAGAGGATAGGATAGGATAGAGGATAGGATAGGATAGAGGATAGGATAGGATAGAGGATAGGATAGGATAGAGGATAGGATAGGATAGAGGATAGGATAGGATAGGATAGAGGATAGGATAGGATAGAGGATAGGATAGGATAGGGATAGGATAGGATAGAGGATAGGATAGGATAAAGGTTTGGATAGGATAGAGGATAGGATAGGATAGAGGATAGGATAGGATAGAGGATACGATATAGGATTGGATAGGATAGAGGATAGGATAGGAAAGAGGATAGGATAGGATAGAGGATAGGATATGATAGAGGATAGGATAGGATAGAGGATAGGATAGGATAGATGATATTGTAGGATAGAGGATAGGATAGGATAGAGGATAGGATAGGATAGAGGATAGGATAGGATAGAGGATAGGATAGGATAGAGGATAGGATATGATAGAGGATAGGATAGGATAGAGGATAGGATAGGATAGATGATATTGTAGGATAGAGGATAGGATAGGATAGAGGATAGGATAGGATAGAGGATAGGATAGGATAGAGGATAGGAAAGGATAGAGGATAGGATAGGATAGAGGATAGGATAGGATAGAGGATAGGATAGGATAGAGGATAGGATAGGGGATTGGATAGTATAGAGGACAGGAGACGATAGAGGATAGGATAGGATAGAGGATAGAATAGGATAGAGGATAGGATAGGATAGAGGATAGGATAGGATAGAGGATAGGATAGGATAGAGGATAGGATAGGATAGGGGATAGGATAGGATAGAGGATAGGATAGGATAAGGTATGGATAGGATAGAGGATAGGATAGGATAGAGGATACGATATAGGATAGGATAGGATAGAGGATAGAATAGGATAGAGGATAGGATAGGATAGAGGATAGGATAGGATAGGGGATAGGATAGGATAGAGGATAGGATAGGATAAGGTTTGGATAGGATAGAGGATAGGATAGGATAGAGGATACGATATAGGATAGGATAGGATAGAGGATAGGATAGGATAGAGGAGAGGATAGGATAGAGGATAGGATAGGATAGAGGATAGGATAGGGTAGAGGATAGGATAGGATAGAGGATAGGATAGGATAGAGGATAGGATAGGATAGAGGATAGGATAGGATAGAGGATAGGATAGGATAGAGGATAGGATAGGATAGAGGATAGGATAGGATAGAGGATAGGATAGGATAGAGGATAGGATAGGATAGAGGATAGGATAGGATAGAGGATAGGATAGGATAGAGGATAGGATAGGATAGAGGATAGGATAGGATAGAGGATAGGATAGGATAGAGGATAGGATAGGATAGAGGATAGGATAGGATAGGATAGAGGATAGGATAGGATAGAGGATAGGATAGGATAGGGGATAGGATAGGATAGAGGATAGGATAGGATAAAGGTTTGGATAGGATAGAGGATAGGATAGGATAGAGGATAGGATAGGATAGAGGATACGATATAGGATTGGATAGGATAGAGGATAGGATAGGAAAGAGGATAGGATAGGATAGAGGATAGGATATGATAGAGGATAGGATAGGATAGAGGATAGGATAGGATAGATGATATTGTAGGATAGAGGATAGGATAGGATAGAGGATAGGATAGGATAGAGGATAGGATAGGATAGAGGATAGGATAGGATAGAGGATAGGATATGATAGAGGATAGGATAGGATAGAGGATAGGATAGGATAGATGATATTGTAGGATAGAGGATAGGATAGGATAGAGGATAGGATAGGATAGAGGATAGGATAGGATAGAGGATAGGAAAGGATAGAGGATAGGATAGGATAGAGGATAGGATAGGATAGAGGATAGGATAGGATAGAGGATAGGATAGGGGATTGGATAGTATAGAGGACAGGAGACGATAGAGGATAGGATAGGATAGAGGATAGAATAGGATAGAGGATAGGATAGGATAGAGGATAGGATAGGATAGAGGATAGGATAGGATAGAGGATAGGATAGGATAGGGGATAGGATAGGATAGAGGATAGGATAGGATAAAGGTATGGATAGGATAGAGGATAGGATAGGATAGAGGATACGATATAGGATAGGATAGGATAGAGGATAGGATAGGATAGAGGATAGGATAGGATAGAGGATAGGATAGGATAGAGGATAGGATAGGATAGAGGATAGGATAGGATAGAGGATAGGATAGGATAGAGGATAGGATAGGATAGAGGATAGGATAGGATAGAGGATAGGATAGGATAGAGGATAGGATAGGATAGAGGATAGGATAGGATAGAGGAGAGGATAGGATAGAGGATAGGATAGGATAGAGGATAGGATAGGGTAGAGGATAGGATAGGATAGAGGATAGGATAGGATAGAGGATAGGATAGGATAGAGGATAGGATAGGATAGAGGATAGGATAGGATAGAGGATAGGATAGGATAGAGGATAGGATAGGATAGAGGATAGGATAGGATAGAGGATAGGATAGGATAGAGGATAGGATAGGATAGAGGATAGGATAGGATAGAGGATAGGATAGGATAGAGGATAGGATAGGATAGAGGAGAGGATAGGATAGAGGATAGGATAGGATAGAGGATAGGATAGGATAGAGGATAGGATAGGATAGAGGATAGGATAGGATAGAGGATAGGATAGGATAGAGGATAGGATAGGATAGAGGATAGGATAGGATAGAGGATAGGATAGGATAGAGGATAGGATAGGATAGGGGATAGGATAGGATAGGATAGAGGATAGGATAGGATAGAGGATAGGATAGGATAGGGGATAGGATAGGATAGAGGATAGGATAGGATAAAGGTTTGGATAGGATAGAGGATAGGATAGGATAGAGGATAGGATAGGATAGAGGATACGATATAGGATTGGATAGGATAGAGGATAGGATAGGAAAGAGGATAGGATAGGATAGAGGATAGGATATGATAGAGGATAGGATAGGATAGAGGATAGGATAGGATAGATGATATTGTAGGATAGAGGAAGGATAGGACAGAGGATACGATATTATAGAGGATAGGATAGCATAGCGGAAAGGGTAGGATAGAGGATAGGATAGGGGATTGGATAGTATAGAGGACATGAGACGATAGAGGATAGGATAGGATAGAGGATAGAATAGGATAGAGGATAGGATAGGATAGGATAGAGGATAGGATAGGATAGGGGATAGGATAGGATAGAGGATAGGATAGGATAAAGGTTTGGATAGGATAGAGGATAGGATAGGATAGAGGATAGGATAGGATAGAGGATAGGATTGGATAGAGGATAGGATAGGATAGAGGATAGGATAGGATAGAGGATAGGATAGGATAGAGGATAGGATAGGATAGAGGATAGGATAGGATAGAGGATAGGATAGGATAGAGGATAGGATAGGATAGAGGATAGGATAGGATAGAGGATAGGATAGGATAGAGGATAGGATAGGATAGAGGATAGGATAGGATAGAGGATAGGATAGGATAGAGGATAGGATAGGATAGAGGATAGGATAGGATAGAGGATAGGATAGGATAGAGGATAGGATAGGATAGAGGATAGGATAGGATAGAGGATAGGATAGGATAGAGGATAGGATAGGATAGAGGATAGGATAGGATAGAGGATAGGATAGGATAGAGGATAGGATAGGATAGAGGATAGGATAGGATAGAGGATAGGATAGGATAGAGGATAGGATAGGATAGAGGATAGGATAGGATAGAGGATAGGATAGGATAGAGGATAGGATAGGATAGAGGATAGGATAGGATAGATGATATTGTAGGATAGAGGAAGGATAGGACAGAGGATACGATATTATAGAGGATAGGATAGCATAGCGGAAAGGGTAGGATAGAGGATAGGATAGGGGATTGGATAGTATAGAGGACATGAGACGATAGAGGATAGGATAGGATAGAGGATAGAATAGGATAGAGGATAGGATAGGATAGGATAGAGGATAGGATAGGATAGGATAGAGGAGAGGATAGGATAGGGGATAGGATAGGATAGAGGATAGGATAGGATAAATGTTTGGATAGGATAGAGGATAGGATAGGATAGAGGATAGGATAGGATAGAGGATACGATATAGGATTGGATAGGATAGAGGATAGGATAGGAAAGAGGATAGGATAGGATAGAGGACAGGATAGGATAGAGGATAGGATAGGATAGAGGATAGGATAGGATAGAGGATAGGATAGGATAGAGGATAGGATAGGATAGAGGATAGGATAGAGGATAGGATAGGATAGTAGATAGGATAGGATAGAGGATAGGATAGGATAGAGGACAGGATAGGATAGAGGATCGGATAGGATAGAGGATAGGATAGGATAGAGGATAGGATAGGATAGAGGATAGGATAGGATAGGATAGAGGATAGGATAGGATAGAGGATAGGATAGGATAGAGGATAGGATAGGATAGAGGATAGGATAGGATAGAGGAGAGGATAGGATAGAGGATAGGATAGGATAGAGGAGAGGATAGGATAGAGGAGAGGATAAGATAGAGGATAGGATAGGATAGAGGATAGGATAGGATAGAGGATAGGATAGGATAGAGGATAGGATAGGATAGAGGATAGGATAGGATAGAGGATAGGATAGGATAGGATAGAGGATAGGATAGGATAGAGGATAGGATAGGTTAGAGGATAGGATAGGATAGGGGAGAGGATAGGATAGATGATAGGATAGGATAGAGGATAGGATAGGATAGAGGATAGGATAGGATAGAGGATAGGATAGGATAGAGGATAGGATAGGATAGAGGATAGGATAGGATAGAGGATAGGATAGGATAGGGGATAGGATAGGATAGAGGATAGGATAGGATAAAGGTTTGGATAGGATAGAGGATAGGATAGGATAAAGGTTTGGATAGGATAGAGGATAGGATAGGATAGAGGATAGGATAGGATAGAGGATACGATATAGGATTGGATAGGATACAGGATAGGATAGGAAAGAGGATAGGATAGGATAGAGGATAGGATAGGATAGAGGATAGGATAGGATAGAGGATAGGATAGGATAGAGGATAGGATAGGATAGAGGATAGGATAGGATAGAGGATAGGATAGGATAGAGGATAGGATAGGATAGAGGATAGGATAGGATAGAGGATAGGATAGGATAGAGGATAGGATAGGATAGAGGATAGGATAGGATAGAGGATAGGATAGGATAGAGGATAGGATAGGATAGAGGATAGGATAGGATAGAGGATAGGATAGGATAGAGGATAGGATAGGATAGAGGATAGGATAGGATAGAGGATAGGATAGGATAGAGGATAGGATAGGATAGAGGATAGGATAGGATAGAGGATAGGATAGGATAGAGGATAGGATAGGATAGAGGATAGGATAGGATAGAGGATAGGATAGGATAGGATAGAGGATAGGATAGGATAGAGGATAGGATAGGTTAGAGGATAGGATAGGATAGGGGATAGGATAGGATAGAGGATAGGATAGGATAGAGGATAGGATACGATAGAGGATAGGATAGGATAGAGGATAGGATAGGGGATTGGATAGTATAGAGGACAGGAGACGATAGAGGATAGGATAGGATAGAGGATAGGATAGGATAGAGGATAGGATAGGATAGAGGATAGGATAGGATAGGGGATAGGATAGGATAGAGGATAGGATAGGATAAAGGTTTGGATAGGATAGAGGATAGGATAGGATAGAGGATAGGATAGGATAGAGGATACGATATAGGATTGGATAGGATAGAGGATAGGATAGGAAAGAGGATAGGATAGGATAGAGGATAGGATACGATAGAGGATAGGATAGGATAGAGGATAGGATAGGGGATTGGATAGTATAGAGGACAGGAGACGATAGAGGATAGGATAGGATAGAGGATAGGATAGGATAGAGGATAGGATAGGATAGAGGATAGGATAGGATAGGGGATAGGATAGGATAGAGGATAGGATAGGATAAAGGTTTGGATAGGATAGAGGATAGGATAGGATAGAGGATAGGATAGGATAGAGGATACGATATAGGATTGGATAGGATAGAGGATAGGATAGGAAAGAGGATAGGATAGGATAGAGGATAGGATAGGATAGAGGATAGGATAGGATAGAGGATAGGATAGGATAGATGATAGGATAGGATAGAGGATAGGATAGGATAGAGGATAGGATATGATAGAGGATAGGATAGGATAGAGGATAGGATAGGATAGAGGATAGGATAGGATAGAGGATAGGATAGGATAGAGGATAGGATAGGATAGAGGATAGGATAGGATAGAGGATAGGATAGGATAGAGGATAGGATAGGATAGAGGATAGGATAGGATAGGGGATAGGATAGGATAGAGGATAGGATAGGATAGAGGATAGGATAGGATAGAGGAGAGGATAGGATAGAGGATAGGATAGGATAGAGGATAGAATAGGATAGAGGATAGGATAGGATAGAGGATAGGATAGGGGATTGGATAGTATAGAGGACAGGAGACGATAGAGGATAGGATAGGATAGAGGATAGGATAGGATAGAGGATAGGATAGGATAGAGGATAGGATAGGATAGAGGATAGGATAGGATAGAGGATAGGATAGGATAGAGGATAGGATAGGATAGAGGATAGGATAGGATAGAGAATAGGATAGGATAGAGGATAGGATAGGATAGAGGATAGGATAGGATAGAGGATAGGATAGGATAGGATAGAGGATAGGATAGGATAGAGGATAGGATAGGATAGAGGATAGGATAGGATAGGGGATAGGATAGGATAGAGGATAGGATAGGATAGAGGATAGGATAGGATAGAGGAGAGGATAGGATAGAGGATAGGATAGGATAGAGGATAGAATACGATAGAGGATAGGATAGGATAGAGGATACGATATTATAGAGGATAGGATAGGATAGACGATAGGATCGGATAGAGAATAGGACAGGGCATTGGATAGGAAAGAGGATAGGATAGGATAGAGGATAGGATAGGATAGACGATAGGATCGGATAGAGAATAGGACAGGGCATTGGATAGGAAAGAGGATAGGATAGGATAGAGGATAGGATAGGATAGAGGATAGGATAGGATAGAGGATAGGATAGGATAGAGGATAGGATAGGATAGGATAGAGAATAGGATAGGATAGATGATATTATAGGAAAGAGGGTAGGATAGGATAGAGGATACGATATTATACACGATAGGATAGGATAGAGTATAGGATAGGATAGAGGATAGGATAGGATATTGGATGGGATAAGATAGGATAGAGGATAGGATATAGGATTGGATAGGATAGAGGATAGGATAGGGTAGAGGATAGGATAGGATAGAGGATAGGATAGGATAGAGGATAGGATAGGATAGATGATATTATAGGATAGAGGATAGGATAGCATAGAGGATATGATATTATAGAGGATAGGATAGGATAGACGATAGGATCGGATAGAGAATAGGACAGGGCATTGGATAGGAAAGAGGATAGGATAGGATAGAGGATAGGATAGGATAGAGGATAGGATAGGATAGAGGATAGGATAGGATAGAGGATAGGATAGGATAGAGGATAGTATAGGATAGAGGATAGGATAGGATAGAGGATAGGATAGGATGGAGGATAGGATATAATAGAGGATAGGATAGGATAGACGATAGGATATGATAGACGATAGGATAGGATAGAGGATAGGATAGGATAGAGGATAGGATAGGATAGAGGATAGGATAGGATAGAGGATAGGATGGGATAAAGGATACGATATTATAGAGGATAGGATAGGATAGGATAGAGAATATGATCGGATAGAGCATAGGATAGGTTTGAGGATATTATACGATAGAATATGATAGAGGATACGATATTATAGAGGATACAATACGGTAGAGGATAGGATAGGGAATTCTATAGGATAGAGGATAGGATACGATAGAGGATACGAAATTATAGAGGATAGGATAGGATAGAGGATAGGATCGGATAGAGGATAGGATAGGGGATTGAATAGAATAGAGGATAGGATAGGATATAGGATAGGATAGGATAGAGGATAGGATAGGATAGAAGATAGGAAATAGGATTGAATAGAATAGAGGATAGGATATAATACAGGATATTATAGGATAGTCGATAGGATAGGATTGAGGATAGGACGGGATAGAGAAGAGGATAGAGAATAGGATAGGATAGAGGATAGGATAGGATAGAGTAGAGGATAGGATAGAGAATGGGATAGGATAGAGGATAGGATAGGATAGAGGATAGGATAGGATAGAGGATAGGATAGGATAGAGGATAGGATAGGATAGGATAGAGGATAGGATAGGATATTGGATCGGATAAGATAGGATAGAGGATAGGATAGAGGATTGGATAGGATAGAGGATAGGATAGGGTAGAGGATAGGATGGGATAGAGGATAGGATAGGATAGAGGATAGGATAGGATAGATGATATTATAGGATAGAGGATACGATAGGATAGAGGATACGATATTATAGAGGAAAGGATAGTATAGAGGATAGAATAGGATAGAGGATAGGATAGGATAGAGGATAGGATAGGATAGAGGATAGGATAGGAGAGAAGGATAGAATAGGATAGAGGATAGGATACGATAGAGGATAGGATAGAGGATAGGATAGGTTAGAGGATAGGATAGGATAGGATAGAGGATAGGATAGGATAGAGGATAGGATAGGATAGAGGATAGGATAGGATAGAGGATAGTATAGGATAGAGGATAGGATAGGATAGAGGATAGGATAGGCTAGAGGATAGGATAGGATAGAGGATAGGATAGGATAGAGGATAGTATAGGATAGAGGATAGGATAGGATAGAGGATAGTATAGGATAGAGGATAGGATAGGATAGAGGATAGGATAGGATAGAGGATAGGATAGGTTTGAGGATAGTATAGGATAGAGGATAGGATAGGATAGAGGATAGGATAGGATAGAGGATAGGACATAATAGAGTATAGGATAGGATAGACGATAGGATATGATAGACGATAGGATAGGATAGAGGATAGGATAGTATAGAGGATAGGATAGGATAGAGGATAGGATAGTATAGAGGATAGGATAGGATAGAGGATATGATCGGATAGAGGATAGGATAGGTTTGAGGATATTATACGATAGTATATGATAGAGGATACGATATTATAGAGGATAGGATAGGATAGAGGATACGATGGGATAGAGGATAGGGTAGGATAGATGGTAGGATAGGATAGAGGACAGGATAGGTTAGAGGATAGGATAGGGGATTGGATAGGATAGAGGATAGGAGACGATAGAGGATAGGATAGAGGATAGGATAGGAATGAGGATAGGATAGGTTAGAGGCTAGGATAGGATAGAGGATAGGATATAATACAGGATATGATAGGATAGAGGATAGGATAGGATAGAGGATAGGATAGGATAAATGATAGGATAGGATAGAGTATAGGATAGGATAGAGGATAGAGGATAGGATAGAGGATTGGATAGGATAGGGGGTATTATAGGATAGAGGGTAGGATAGGATAGCGGATAGGATAGGATATAGGATTGGATAGGATATAGGATAGGATATAGGATAGGATATAGGATTGTATAGGGCAGAGGATAGGATACGATAGAGGATAGGATAGCATAGAGGATAGGATAGCATAGAGGATAGGATAGAGGATAGGATAGAGGATTGGATCGGGTAGAGGATTGTATAGGATAGAGGATATTATAGCATACAGGATAGGATATGATAGAGGGTAGGATAGGATGGAGTATAGGATAGGATTGAGGATTGGATAGGGTTGAACATAACATAGGATAGAGGATAGGATATGATAGAGGATAGGATAGGACAGAGGATAGGGTAGGATAGAGGATAGGGTAGAGGATAGGATAGGATAGAGGATAGAATAGGATAGAGGATTGGATCGGATAGAGGATTGTATAGGATAGAGGATATTATAGGATAGAGGAC
This sequence comes from Halictus rubicundus, assembly GCF_050948215.1. Lineage (NCBI taxonomy): Eukaryota > Metazoa > Arthropoda > Insecta > Hymenoptera > Halictidae > Halictus > Halictus rubicundus. The sequence goes on along the minus strand of NW_027488671.1, from coordinate 451,018 downwards.
TGGAGACGATAGAGGATAGGATAGGATAGAGGATAGGATGGGATAGAGGATAGGATAGAGGATAGAGGATAGGATAGGATAGGATAGAGAATAGGGTAGGGGATTCGATAGGATAGAGGATAGGAGACGATAGAGGATAGGATAGGTCATTTGATAGGATAGAGGACTGGAGACGATAGAGGATAGGATAGGATAGAGGATAGGATAGGATAGAGGATAGGAGGGGTAGAGGATAGGATAGGATGGAGTATAGGATAGGATTGAGGATAGGATAGGGTTGAGCATAACATAGGGTAGAGGATAGGATAGTATAGAGGATAGAATAGGATAGATTATAGGACAGTGGATTGGGTATGATAGAGAACAGGAGTCGATAGAGGATGGGATAGGATAGGATAAAGGATAGGATAGGATAGAGTGTAGAATAGGATAGAGGATAGGATAGGATAGAGGATAGGATAGGATAGAGATTCGGATAGGGTAGATGATGTTATAGGAAAGAGGATAGGATATGATAGCGGATACGATATTATAGATAATAGGATAGGATGGAGGATCGGGAAGGATAGGATAGAGGATAGGATAGAGGATTGGATGGGGTCGAGGATAGTGACGATAGAGGATAGGATAGGGGATTGAATAGGATAGAGGACAGGAGACGATAGAAGCTACGATAGGATAGAGGATAGGGTAGGAGAGGACAGAAGATAGGATAGCATAGAGGATAGAATTGAGGATAGGATAGGATAGAATATAGGTTAGGATAAAGAATAGGATAGGATAGATGATATTATAGGATAGAGGATAGTATATGATAGAGGATACGATATTATAGAGGATAGGATAGGATAGAGGATAGGATGGGATAGAGGATAGGGTAGGATAGATGGTAGAATAGGATAGAGGACAGGATAGGTTAGAGGATAGGATAGGGATTGGATAGGATAGAGGATAGGAGACGATAGAGGATAGGATAGGGTATTGGATAGGATAGAGGATAGGATAGGAATGAGGATAGGATAGGTTAGAGGCTAGGATAGGATAGAGGATAGGATATAATACAGGATATGATATAATACAGGATATGATAGGATAGAGGATAGGATAGGATAGAGGATAGGATAGGATAGAGGATAGGATAGGATAGAGGATGGGATAGGATAGAGGATAGAGGATAGGATAGAGGATTGGATAGGATAGGGGGTATTATAGGATAGAAGGTAGGATAGGATAGCGGATAGGATAGGATATAGGATTGGATAGGACATAGGATAGGATATAGGATTGGATAGGGCAGAGGATAGGATACGATAGAGGATAGGATAGCATAGAGGATAGGATAGAGGATAGGATAGAGGATTGGATCGGGTAGAGGATTGTATAGGATAGAGGATATTATAGCATACAGGATAGGATATGATAGAGGGTAGGATAGGATGGAGTATAGGATAGGATTGAGGATTGGATAGGGTTGAACATAACATAGGATAGAGGATAGGATAGGATAGAGGATAGGATAGGACAGAGGATAGGATAGGATAGAGGATAGGGTAGAGGATGGGATAGGATAGAGGATAGGATAGGATAGAGGATTGGATCGGATAGAGGATTGTATAGGATAGAGGATATTATAGGATAGAGGACTGCAGACGATAGAGGATAGGATAGGATAGAGGACAGGATGGTATAGAGGATAGGATAGAGGATAGAGGATAGGATAGAGGATAGGATAGAGGATTGGACACGATAGGTGTATTATAGGATAGAGGGTAGGATAGGATAGCGGATAGGATAGGATATAGGATTGGATAGGATACGATACAGGATAGGATAGGATAGGATAGAGAATAGGGTAGGGGATTCGATAGGATAGAGGATAGGAGACGATAGAGGATAGGATAGGTCATTTGATAGGATAGAGGACTGGAGACGATAGAGCATAGGATAGGATAGAGGATAGGATAGGATAGAGGATAGGATAGGATAGAGGATAGGATAGGATAGAGGATAGGATAGGATAGAGGATAGGATAGGATAGAGGATAGGATAGGATAGAGGATAGGATAGGATAGAGGATAGGATAGGATAGAGGATAGGATAGGATAGAGGATCGGATAGGATAGAGGATAGGATAGGATAGAGGATACGATAGGATAGAGGATAGGATAGGATAGAGGATAGGATAGGATAGAGGATAGGATAGGATAGAGGATAGGATAGGATAGGATAGGATAGAGGATAGGATAGGATAGATGATATTGTAGGATAGAGGAAGGATAGGACACAGGATACGATATTATAGAGGATAGGATAGCATAGCGGAAAGGGTAGGATAGAGGGTAGGATAGAGGATTGGATAGGATAGAGGATACGATAGGATAGAGGATAGGATAGGATAAAGGATAGAGGATAGGATAGAGGATTGGATAGGATAGAGGATACGATCTTCTAGAGGATAGGATAGGATAGAGGAAAGGATTGGATAGTGAATAGGATAGACGATAGGATAGAGGATTGGATAGGATAGAGGATATTATAGGATAGAGGATATGATAGGATAGCGGATAGGATAGGATGGAGTATAGAATAGAATTGAGGATAGGATAGGATAGAATATAGGATAGGATAAAGAATATTATAGGATAGATGATATTATAGGATAGAGGATAGAATATGATAGAGGATACGATATTATAGAGCATAGGATAGGATAGAAGATAGGATGGGATAGAGGATAGGTTAGGATAGAGGGTAGGATAGGATAGAGGACGGGATAGGTTAGAGGATAGGATAGGGGATTGGATAGGATAGAGGATAGGAGAAGATAGAGGATAGGATAGAGGATAGGATAGAGGATTGGATCGGGTAGAGGATTGTATAGGATAGAGGATATTATAGCATACAGGATAGGATATGATAGAGGGTAGGATAGGATGGAGTATAGGATAGGATTGAGGATTGGATAGGGTTGAACATAACATAGGATAGAGGATAGGATAGGATAGAGGATAGGATAGGACAGAGGATAGGATAGGATAGAGGATAGGGTAGAGGATAGGATAGGATAGAGGATAGAATAGGATAGAGGATTGGATCGGATAGAGGATTGTATAGGATAGAGGATATTATAGGATAGAGGACTGGAGACGATAGAGGATAGGATAGGATAGAGGATAGGATGGGATAGAGGATAGGATAGAGGATAGAGGATAGGATAGGATAGGATAGAGAATAGGGTAGGGGATTCGATAGGATAGAGGATAGGAGACGATAGAGGATAGGATAGGTCATTTGATAGGATAGAGGACTGGAGACGATAGAGGATAGGATAGGATAGAGGATAGGATAGGATAGAGGATAGGAGGGGTAGAGGATAGGATAGGATGGAGTATAGGATAGGATTGAGGATAGGATAGGGTTGAGCATAACATAGGGTAGAGGATAGGATAGTATAGAGGATAGAATAGGATAGATTATAGGACAGTGGATTGGGTATGATAGAGAACAGGAGTCGATAGAGGATGGGATAGGATAGGATAAAGGATAGGATAGGATAGAGTGTAGAATAGGATAGAGGATAGGATAGGATAGAGGATAGGATAGGATAGAGGATAGGATAGGATAGAGGATAGGATAGGATAGAGGATAGGATAGGATAGGGGATAGGATAGGATAGAGGATAGGATAGGTTAGAGGATAGGATAGGATAGAGGATACGATATAGGATTGGATAGGATAGAGGATAGGATAGGAAAGAGGATAGGATAGGATAGAGAATGGGATAGGATAGAGGATAGGATAGGATAGAGGATAGCACAGAGAATAGGATAGGATAGAGGATATGATAGGGGATTGGATAGGATAGAGGATAGGATAGGATTGAGGATATGATAGGAAAGAGGATAGGATAGGATAGAGGATAGGATGGGATAGAGGATAGGGTTGGATAGATGGTAGGATAGGATAGAGGACAGGATAGGTTAGAGGATAGGATAGGGGATTGGATAGGATAGAGGATAGGAGACGATAGAGGATAGGATAGGGTATTGGATAGGATAGGGGATAGGATAGGAATGAGGATAGGGTAGGATAGAGGATAGGATCGGATAGAGGATAGGATAGGATAGGATAGAGGATAGGATAGGATAGATGATATTGTAGGATAGAGTACGGATAGGACAGAGGAAACGATATTATAGAAGATAGGATAGGATAGAGGATAGGATCGGATAGAGGATAGGATAGGGGATTAGATAGGATAGAGGATAGGATTCGATAGAGGACAGGATTGGATAGGATGGCGGAAAGGATAGGATAGAGTATAGAATAGGACAGAGGATACGATACGGGATTGGATCGGATACAGGATAGGATACGGTAGAGGATAGGATAGGATAGGATAGAGGATAGGATAGGATAGGATAGAGGATAGGATAGGATAGAGGATAGGGTAGGATAGAGGATAGGATCGGATAGAGGATAGGATAGGATAGGATAGAGGATAGGATAGGATAGATGATATTGTAGGATAGAGGACGGATAGGACAGAGGAAACGATATTATAGAAGATAGGATAGGATAGAGGATAGGATCGGATAGAGGATAGGATAGGGGATTAGATAGGATAGAGGATAGGATTCGATAGAGGACAGGATTGGATAGGATGGCGGAAAGGATAGGATAGAGTATAGAATAGGACAGAGGATAAGATAGGATAGAGGATAGGATAAGTTAGATGATAGGATAGGATAGAGGATAGGATAGAGGATTGGATAGGATAGAGGATACGATAGGATAGAAGATAGGATAGAGAATAGGATAGGATAGAGGATACGATACGGGATTGGATCGGATACAGGATAGGATACGGTAGAGGATAGGATAGGATAGGATAGAGGATAGGATAGGATAGAGGATAGGATAGGATAGGGGATAGGATAGGATAGAGGATAGGATAGGATAGAGGATAGGATAGGATAGAGGATAGGATAGGTTAGAGGATAGGATCGGATAGAGGATAGGATAGAGGATTGGATAGGATAGAGGATACGATAGGATAGATAATAGGATAGAGAATAGGATAGGATAGATGTTAGGATAGGATAGAGGATAGGATAGGATAGAGGATTGGATCGGATAGAGGATTGTATAGGATAGAGGATATTATAGGATAGAGGACTGCAGACGATAGAGGATAGGATAGGATAGAGGATAGGATGGGATAGAGGATAGGATAGAGGATAGAGGATAGGATAGAGGATAGGATAGAGGATTGGACACGATAGGTGTATTATAGGATAGAGGGTAGGATAGGATAGCGGATAGGATAGGATATAGGATTGGATAGGATACGATAGAGGATAGGATAGGATAGGATAGAGAATAGGGTAGGGGATTCGATAGGATAGAGGATAGGAGACGATAGAGGATAGGATAGGTCATTTGATAGGATAGAGGACTGGAGACGATAGAGGATAGGATAGGATAGAGGATAGGATAGGATAGAGGATAGGATAGGATAGAGGATAGGATAGGATAGAGGATAGGATATAGGATTGGATAGTCTAGGATAGAGGATAGGAGAGGATATTCGATTGGATCGGATACAGGATAGGATACGATAGAGGATAGGATAGGATAGAGGATAGGATAGGATAGAGGATAGGATAGGATAGAGGATAGGATAGGATAGAGGATAGGATAGGATAGAGGATAGGATAGGATAGAGGATAGGATAGAGGATAGGATAGAGGATAGGATAGGATAGAGGATAGGATAGGATAGAGGATAGGATAGGATAGAGGATAGGATAGAGGATAGGATACAGGATAGGATAGAGGATAGGATAGAGGATAGGATAGGATAGAGGATAGGATCGGATAGAGGATAGGATAGGATAGAGGATAAATTGGATAGAGGATAGGATAGGATTGAGGATAGGATATAGGATTGGATAGGATAGAGGATAGGATACGATAGAGGATAGGATAGGATAGGATAGAGAATAGGATAGGATAGATGATATTATAGGATAGAATACATTATAGGACAGAGGAAACGATATTATAGAAGATAGGATAGGATAGAGGAGAGGATAGGATAGGGGATAGGATAGGATAGAGGATAGGATAGGTTAGAGGATAGGATAGGATAGAGGATACGATATAGGATTGGATAGGATAGAGGATAGGATAGGAAAGAGGATAGGATAGGATAGAGAATGGGATAGGATAGAGGATAGGATAGGATAGATGATAGCACAGAGAATAGGAAAGGATAGAGGATATGATAGGGGATTGGATAGGATAGAGGATAGGATAGGATTGAGGATATGATAGGAAAGAGGATAGGATAGGAAAGAGATTCGGATAGGGTAGATGATGTTATAGGAAAGAGGATAGGATATGATAGCGGATACGATATTATAGATAATAGGATAGGATGGAGGATCGGGAAGGATAGGATAGAGGATAGGATAGAGGATTGGATGGGGTCGAGGATAGTGACGATAGAGGATAGGATAGGGGATTGAATAGGATAGAGGACAGGAGACGATAGAAGCTACGATAGGATAGAGGATAGGGTAGGAGAGGACAGAAGATAGGATAGCATAGAGGATAGAATTGAGGATAGGATAGGATAGAATATAGGTTAGGATAAAGAATAGGATAGGATAGATGATATTATAGGATAGAGGATAGTATATGATAGAGGATACGATATTATAGAGGATAGGATAGGATAGAGGATAGGATGGGATAGAGGATAGGGTAGGATAGATGGTAGAATAGGATAGAGGACTGGATAGGTTAGAGGATAGGATAGGGATTGGATAGGATAGAGGATAGGAGACGATAGTGGATAGGATAGGGTATTGGATAGGATAGAGGATAGGATAGGAATGAGGATAGGATAGGTTAGAGGCTAGGATAGGATAGAGGATAGGATATAATACAGGATATGATATAATACAGGATATGATAGGATAGAGGATACGATAGGATAGAGGATAGGATAGGATAGAGGATAGGATAGGATAGAGGATGGGATAGGATAGAGGATAGAGGATAGGATAGAGGATTGGATCGGGTAGAGGATTGTATAGGATAGAGGATATTATAGCATACAGGATAGGATATGATAGAGGGTAGGATAGGATGGAGTATAGGATAGGATTGAGGATTGGATAGGGTTGAACATAACATAGGATAGAGGATAGGATAGGATAGAGGATAGGATAGGACAGAGGATAGGATAGGATAGAGGATAGGGTAGAGGATGGGATAGGATAGAGGATAGGATAGGATAGAGGATTGGATCGGATAGAGGATTGTATAGGATAGAGGATATTATAGGATAGAGGACTGCAGACGATAGAGGATAGGATAGGATAGAGGATAGGATGGTATAGAGGATAGGATAGAGGATAGAGGATAGGATAGAGGATAGGATAGAGGATTGGACACGATAGGTGTATTATAGGATAGAGGGTAGGATAGGATAGCGGATAGGATAGGATATAGGATTGGATAGGATACGATACAGGATAGGATAGGATAGGATAGAGAATAGGGTAGGGGATTCGATAGGATAGAGGATAGGAGACGATAGAGGATAGGATAGGTCATTTGATAGGATAGAGGACTGGAGACGATAGAGCATAGGATAGGATAGAGGATAGGATAGGATAGAGGATAGGATAGGATAGAGGATAGGATAGGATAGAGGATAGGATAGGATAGAGGATAGGATAGGATAGAGGATAGGATAGGATAGAGGATAGGATAGGATAGAGGATAGGATAGGATAGAGGATAGGATAGGATAGAGGATAGGATAGGATAGAGGATAGGATAGGATAGAGGATAGGATAGGATAGAGGATAGGATAGGATAGAGGATAGGATAGGATAGAGGATCGGATAGGATAGAGGATAGGATAGGATAGAGGATAGGATAGGATAGAGGATAGGATAGGATAGAGGATAGGATAGGATAGAGGATAGGATAGGATAGAGGATAGGATAGGATAGGATAGGATAGAGGATAGGATAGGATAGATGATATTGTAGGATAGAGGAAGGATAGGACACAGGATACGATATTATAGAGGATAGGATAGCATAGCGGAAAGGGTAGGATAGAGGGTAGGATAGAGGATTGGATAGGATAGAGGATACGATAGGATAGAGGATAGGATAGGATAAAGGATAGAGGATAGGATAGAGGATTGGATAGGATAGAGGATACGATCTTCTAGAGGATAGGATAGGATAGAGGAAAGGATTGGATAGTGAATAGGATAGACGATAGGATAGAGGATTGGATAGGATAGAGGATATTATAGGATAGAGGATATGATAGGATAGCGGATAGGATAGGATGGAGTATAGAATAGAATTGAGGATAGGATAGGATAGAATATAGGATAGGATAAAGAATATTATAGGATAGATGATATTATAGGATAGAGGATAGAATATGATAGAGGATACGATATTATAGAGCATAGGATAGGATAGAAGATAGGATGGGATAGAGGATAGGTTAGGATAGAGGGTAGGATAGGATAGAGGACGGGATAGGTTAGAGGATAGGATAGGGGATTGGATAGGATAGAGGATAGGAGAAGATAGAGGATAGGATAGGGGATTGAATAGGAAAGAGGACAGGAGACGATAGAAGGTAGGTTAGGATAGAGGATAGGATAGGATACAGGATAGGATAGGATAGAGAATACGAAAGGATAGAGGATAGAATAGGATAGAGGATAGGATAGGATAGAGGATAGGATAGGATAGAGGATAGGATAGGATAGGTGATAGGATAGGATAGAGGATAGGGGATTGGATAGGATAGAGGATAGGATATAATACAGGATATGATAGGATAGTGGATAGGATAGGATTGAGGATAGGATAGGATAGAGGATAGGATAGGATAGAGGATAGGAGAGGATAGAGGATCGGATAGCATAGAGGATAGGATAGAGGATAGGATAGAGGATTGGATAGGATACAGGATAGGAGACGATAGAGGATAGGATAGGATATAGGATAGGATAGGGGATTGGATAGAAAAGAGGATAGGGTAGGATAAATGATAGGATAGGATAGAGTGTAGGATATAGGATTGGATAGGATAGAGGATAGGATACGATAGAGGATACGATACGATAGGATAGACAATAGGATAGGATAGATAATATTTTAGGATAGAGGATCGATAGGAGAGAGGGTACGATATTATAGAGGATAGGATAGCATAGCTGAAAGGGTAGGATAGAGGATAGGATCGGGGATTGGATAGGATAGAGGACAGGAGACGATAGAGGATAGGATAGGATAGAGGATAGAATAGGATAGAGGATAGGATAGGATAGAGGATTAGATACGATAGAGGATAGGATAGGATAAAGGATAGGATAGAGGATAGGATAGAGGATGGGATAGGATAGAGGATACGATAGGATAGAGGATAGGATAGAGAATAGGATACGATAGATGATATTATAGGATAGAGGACAGGATAGGATAGAGGATAGGATAGGATGGAGGATAGGATAGCGGATTGGATAGGATAGAGGATAGGATAGGATAGAGGATAGGAGAGGATAGAGGATAGGATAGCATAGAGGGTAGGATAGAGTATAGGATAGAGGATTGGATAGGATACAGGATAGGAGACGATAGAGGATAGGATATGATAGAGCTTAGGAAAGGGGATTAGATAGGATAGAGGATAGGATACGATAGAGGATAGGATAGGATAGGGGATAGGATAGGATAGAGGATAGGATAGGATAGAGTATAGGATAGGATAGAGGATAGGATAGGATAGAGGATAGGATAGGATAGAGGATAGGATATAGGATTGGATAGTCTAGGATAGAGGATAGGATAGAGGATAGGATAGGATAGAGGATAGGGTAGGATAGAGGATAGGATAGGATATTCGATTGGATCGGATACAGGATAGGATACGATAGAGGATAGGATAGGATAGAGGATAGGATACGATAGAGGATAGGATAGGATAGAGGATAGGATAGGATAGAGGATAGGATAGGATAGAGTATAGGATAGGATAGAGGATAGGATAGGATAGAGGATAGGATAGGATAGGATAGAGGTTAGGATAGGATAGAGGATAGGATAGGATAGAGGATAGGATAGGATAGAGGATAGGATAAGATAGAGGATAGGATAGGATAGAGGATAGGATAGGATAGAGGATAGGATAGGATAGAGGATAGGATAGGATAGAGGATAGGATAGGATAGAGGATAGGATAGGATAGAGGATAGGAGAGGATAGAGGATAGGATAGGATAGAGGATAGGATAGGATAGAGGATAGGATAGGATAGATGATAGGATAGGATAGGACAGAGGATAGGATCGGATAGGATAGGATAGAGGATAGGATAGGATAGATGATATTATAGGATAGAGGACAGGATAGGACAGAGGAAACGATATTATAGAGGATAGGATAGGATAGAGGATAAGCTCGGATAGAGGATAGGATAGGGGATTGGATAGGATAGAGGATAGGATAGGATAGAGGATAGGATAGTATAGAGGATAGGATAGGATAGAGGATAGGATAGGATAGAGGATAGGATAGGATAGAGGATAGGATAGGATAGAGGATAGGGTAGGATAGAGGATAGGATAGGATAGAGGATAGGATAGGATAGTGGATAGGATAGGATTGAAGATAGGATAGGAAGGAGGATAGGATAGGATAGAGGAGAGGATAGGATAGAGGATAGGATAGGATAGAGGATAGGATTGAGGATAGGATAGATAATTGGATAGGATAGAGGATACGATCTTATAGAGGATAGGATAGGATAGAGGAAAGGATAGGATAGAGGATAGCATAGAGAATAGGATAGGATACAGGATAGGATAGGCGATTGGATAGGATAGAGGATAGGATAGGATAGAGGATAGGATAGGATAGAGGATAGGGTAGGATAGAGGATAGGATAGGATAGAGGATAGGATAGGATAGTGGATAGGATAGGATTGAAGATAGGATAGGAAGGAGGATAGGATAGGATAGAGGAGAGGATAGGATAGAGGATAGGATAGGATAGAGGATAGGATTGAGGATAGGATAGATAATTGGATAGGATAGAGGATACGATCTTATAGAGGATAGGATAGGATAGAGGAAAGGATAGGATAGAGGATAGCATAGAGAATAGGATAGGATACAGGATAGGATAGGCGATTGGATAGGATAGATGATATTATAGGAAAGAGGATATGATATGATAGAGGATACGATATTATAGAGGATAGGATAGGATAGAGAATACGAAAGGATAGAGGATAGAATAGGATAGAGGATAGGATAGGATAGAGGATAGGATAGGATAGAGGATAGGATAGGATAGGTGATAGGATAGGATAGAGGATAGGGGATTGGATAGGATAGAGGATAGGATATAATACAGGATATGATAGGATAGAGGATAGGATAGGATTGAGGATACGATAGGATAGAGGATAGGATAGAGAATAGGATAGGATAGATGATACTATAGGATAGAGGACAGGATAGGATAGAGGATAGGATAGGATGGAGGATAGGATAGCGGATTGGATAGGATAGAGGATAGGATAGGATAGAGGATAGGAGAGGATAGAGGATAGGATAGCATAGAGGATAGGATAGAGTATAGGATAGAGGATTGGATAGGATACAGGATAGGAGACGATAGAGGATAGGATATGATAGAGCTTAGGAAAGGGGATTAGATAGGATAGAGGATAGGATACGATAGAGGATAGGATAGGATAGGGGATAGGATAGGATAGAGGATAGGATAGGATAGAGTATAGGATAGGATAGAGGATAGGATAGGATAGAGGATAGGATAGGATAGAGGATAGGATATAGGATTGGATAGTCTAGGATAGAGGATAGGAGAGGATATTCGATTGGATCGGATACAGGATAGGATACGATAGAGGATAGGATAGGATAGAGGATAGGATAGGATAGAGGATAGGATACGATAGAGGATAGGATAGGATAGAGGATAGGATAGGATAGAGGATAGGATAGGATAGAGTATAGGATAGGATAGAGGATAGGATAGGATAGAGGATAGGATAGGATAGGATAGAGGTTAGGATAGGATAGAGGATAGGATAGGATAGAGGATAGGATAGGATAGAGGATAGGATAAGATAGAGGATAGGATAGGATAGAGGATAGGATAGGATAGAGGATAGGATAGGATAGTGGATAGGATAGGATAGAGGATAGGATAGGATAGAGGATAGGATAGGATAGAGGATAGGATAGGATAGAGGATAGGATAGGATAGAGGATAGGATAGGATAGAGGATAGGATAGGATAGATGATAGGATAGGATAGGATAGAGGATAGGATAGGATAGAGGATATTATAGGATAGAGGACAGGATAGGACAGAGGAAACGATATTATAGGGGATAGGATAGGATAGAGGATAAGATCGGATAGAGGATAGGATAGGGGATTGGATAGGATAGAGGATAGGATAGGATAGAGGATAGGATAGTATAGAGGATAGGATAGGATAGAGGATAGGATAGGATAGAGGATAGGATAGGATAGAGGATAGGATAGGATATTGGATACGATAGGATTGAAGATAGGATTGGAGAGAGGATAGGATAGGATAATGGATAGGATAGGATACTGGATAGGATAGGATAGAGGATAGCATAGAGAATAGGATAGGATACAGGATAGGATAGTGGATAGGATAGGATTGAGGATAGGATAGGAAAGAGGATAGGATAGGATAGAGGAGAGGATAGGATAGAGGATAGGATAGGATAGAGGATAGGATAGAGGATTGGATAGGATAGAGGATAGGATACGATAGAAGATAGGATGGGATAGGATAGAGGATAGGATAGGATAGATGATATTATAGGATTGACGATTGGATAGGATAGAGGACAGGACGGGATAGAGGACAGGATAGAGGATTGGATAGGATAGAGGATAGGATACGATAGAGGATAGGATAGGATAGAGGATAGGATAGGATAGAGAATAGGATAGGATAGATGATATTATAGGATAGATTATACGATATTATAGGGGATAGGATAGGATAGAGGATGGGATAGGATAGAGTACAGGATAGGATAGAGGATAGGATAGGATACAGGATAGGATAGAGGATAGGATAGGATGGAGGATAGGATACGATAGAGGATAGGATAGGATAGAGGATATTATAGGACAGAGGATAGGATAGGATAGGATTGAGGATAGGATAGGATAGAGGATACGATATTACAGAGGATATTATAGGATAGAGGATAGGATAGGATAGAGGATAGGATAGGATAGAGAATAGGATAGGAAAGAGGATAGGATATGATAGAGGATAGGATAGGATTGAGGACAGGATAAAATAGAGGATAGGATAATATAGAAGATAGGATAGGATAGAGGATAGGATAGGAAAGAGGATAGGATAGGCTAGTGGATAGGATAGGATAGAGGATATGATAGGATAGAGTATGGGATAGGATAGAGGATAGGATAGGATAGGATAGAGGATAGGATAGGATAGAGGATAGGATAGGCTAGAGGATAGGATAGGATAGAAGATAGGATAGGATAGAGGATAGGATACGATAGATGATATGATAGGATATAGGATAGGATAGGATAGAGGATAGGATAGGATAGAGGATAGGATAGGATAGAGGATAGGATAGGATAGAGGATAGGATAGGATAGAAGATAGGATAGGATAGAGGATAGGATACGATAGATGATATGATAGGATAGGATAGAGGATAGGATAGCACGGAGGATAGGATAGGATTAAGGATAGGATAGGTTAGAGGATAGGATAGGATAGAGGATAGGATAGGATAGAGGATAGGAAATGATAGAGGATAGGATAGGAAAGAGGATAGGATAAAGGATTCGATAGGATAGAGGACAGGATACGGTAGAGTATAGGGTAGGATAGAGGATAGGATAGGATAGAGAATAGGATAGGAAAGAGGATAGGATAGGATAGTGGATAGGATAGGATAGAGGATATGATACGATAGAGTATGGGATAGGGAAGAGGATGGGATAGGATAGAGAATAGCGTAGGATAGATGATATTATAGGATAGAGGATAGGATAGGATTCGATTGAGGATAGCATATGATAGAGGATAGGATAGAGTATAGGATAGAGGATTGGAAAGGATAGAGGATAGAGGATAGGATAGGATAGAGGATAGGATAGGATAGAGGATAGGATAGGATAGAGGATAGGATAGGGTTGAGGATAGGATAGGATAGAAGATAGGATAGGATATAGGATATGATAGGATAGAGGATAGGATAGGATAGAGGATAGGATAGGATAGAGGATAGGATAGGATAGAGGATATGATATTATAGAGGATAGGATAGGGTAGAGGATAGGATAGGATAGAGGATAGGATAGGATAGACGATAGGATAGGATAGAGGATAGGATAGGATAGAGGATAGGATAGGCTAGAGGATAGGATAGGATAGAAGATAGGATAGGATAGAGGATAGGATACGATAGATGATATGATAGGATATACGATAGGATAGGATAGAGGATAGGATAGGATAGAGGATAGGATAGGATAGAGGATAGGATAGGATAGAGGATAGGATAGGATAGAGGATAGGATAGGATAGAAGATAGGATAGGATAGAGGATAGGATACGATAGATGATATGATAGGATAGGATAGAGGATAGGATAGCACGGAGGATAGGATACGATAGATGATATGATAGGATAGGATAGAGGATAGGATATTATTAAGGATAGGATAGGTTAGAGGATAGGATAGGATAGAGGATAGCATAGGATAGAGGATAGCATATGATAGAGGATAGGATAGAGTATAGGATAGAGGATTGGATAGGATACAGGATAGAGGATAGGATAGGATAGAGGATAGGAGACGATAGAGAATAGGATAGGATAGATGGTATTATAGGAAAGTGGATACGATAGGATAGAGAATAGGATAGGAAAGACGATACGATAGGATAGAGGATAGGATAGGATAGAGGATAGGATAGGATAGAGGATAGCACAGAGAATAGGATAGGATAGAGGATAGGATAGGATTGAGGATAGGATTGGAGAGAGGATAGGATAGGATAGAGGATAGGATAGGATAGAGGATAGGATAGGATAGAGGATAGGATAGGATAGTGGATAGGATAGGATAGAGGTTTGGATAGGATAGAGGATAGGATAGGATAGAGGATAGCACAGAGAATAGGATAGGATAGAGAATATGATAGGGCATTGGATAGGATAGATGATAGGATAGGATTGAGGATAGGATAGGAAAGAGGATAGGATAGGAAAGAGATTCGGATAGGGTAGATGATGTTATAGGAAAGAGGATAGGATATGATAGCGGATACGATATTATAGAGAATAGGATAGGACGGAGGATCGGATAGGATAGGATAGAGGATAGGATAGAGGATTGGATGGGCTCGACGCTAGGAGACGATAGAGGATAACATAAGATAGAGGATAGGATAGGATAGAGGATAGGATAGGATAGAGGATAGGATAGAGGATAGGATAGGATAGAGGATAGTATAGGACAGATGATATTATAGGATTGACGATAGGATAGGATAGAGGACAGGACGGGATAGAGGACAGGATAGGAGATTGGATAGGATACAGGCTAGGAGACGATAGAGAATAGGATAGGATAGATGGTATTATAGGAAAGTGGATACGATAGGATAGAGAATAGGATAGGAAAGACGATACGATAGGATAGAGGATAGGATAGGATAGAGAATAGGATAGGAAAGAGGATAGGATAGGATAGTGGATAGGATAGGATAGAGGATATGATAGGATAGAGTATGGGATAGGGAAGAGGATGGGATAGGATAGAGAATAGCGTAGGATAGATGATATTATAGGATAGAGGATAGAATAGGATTCGATTGAGGATAGCATATGATAGAGGATAGAATAGAGTATAGGATAGAGGATTGGAAAGGATAGAGGATAGAGGATAGGATAGGATAGAGGATAGGATAGGATAGAGGATAGGATAGGATTGAGGATAGGATAGGATAGAGGATAGGATAGAATAGAGGATAGGATAGGATAGAGGATAGGATAGGAGATTGGATAGGATACAGGCTAGGAGACGATAGAGAATAGGATAGGATAGATGGTATTATAGGAAAGTGGATACGATAGGATAGAGAATAGGATAGGAAAGAGGATAGGATAGGATAGTGGATAGGATAGGATAGAGGATATGATAGGATAGAGGATAGCACAGAGAATAGGATAGGATAGAGGATAGGATAGGATTGAGGATAGGATTGGAGAGAGGATAGGATAGGATAGAGGATAGGATAGGATAGAGGATAGGATAGGATAGAGGATAGGATAGGATAGTGGATAGGATAGGATAGAGGTTTGGATAGGATAGATGATAGGATAGGATAGAGGATAGCACAGAGAATAGGATAGGATAGAGAATATGATAGGGCATTGGATAGGATAGATGATAGGATAGGATTGAGGATAGGATAGGAAAGAGGATAGGATAGGAAAGAGATTCGGATAGGGTAGATGATGTTATAGGAAAGAGGATAGGATATGATAGCGGATACGATATTATAGAGAATAGGATAGGACGGAGGATCGGATAGGATAGGATAGAGGATAGGATAGAGGATTGGATGGGCTCGAGGTTAGGAGACGATAGAGGATAACATAAGATAGAGAATAGGATAGGATAGAGGATAGGATAGGATAGAGGATAGGATAGAGGATAGGATAGGATAGAGGATAGTATAGGACAGATGATATTATAGGATTGACGATAGGATAGGATAGAGGACAGGACGGGATAGAGGACAGGATAGAGGATTGGATAGGATAGAGGATAGGATACGATAGAGGATAGAGGATAGGATAGGATAGAGGATAGGATAGAGGATAGGATAGGATAGAGGATAGGATAGGATAGAGGACAGGATAGAGGATTGGATAGTTTAGAGGATGGGATAGGATAGAGTACAGGATAGGATAGAGGATAGGATAGGATACAGGATAGGATAGAGGATAGGATAGGATGGAGGATAGGATAGGATAGAGGATAGGATAGGATAGAGGATATTATAGGACAGAGGATAGGATAGGATAGGATTGAGGATAGGATAGGATAGAGGATACGATATTATAGAGGATATTATAGGATAGAGGATAGGATAGGATAGAGGATAGGATAGGATAGAGAATAGGATAGGAAAGAGGATAGGATACGATAGAGGATAGGATAGGATTGAGGGCAGGATAAAATAGAGGATAGGATAATATAGAAGATAGGATAGGATAGAGGATAGGATAGGATAGAGGATAGGATAGGATGGAGGATAGGATAGGATAGAAGATAGGATAGGATAGAGGATAGGATACGATAGATGATATGATAGGATAGGATAGAGGATAGGATAGCATGGAGGATAGGATACGATAGATGATATGATAGGATAGGATAGAGGATAGGATAGCATGGAGGATAGGATAGGATGAAGGATAGGATAGGTTAGAGGATGGGATAGGATAGAGAATAGCGTAGGATAGATTATATTATAGGATAGAGGATAGGATAGGATAGAGGATAGGATAGGATTCGATTGAGGATAGCATATGATAGAGGATAGGATAGAGGATAGGATAGGATAGAGGATAGGATAGGATAGAGGATAGGATAGGATAGTGGATAGGATAGGATAGAGGATAGGATAGAATAGAGGATAGGATAGAATAGACGATAGGATAGGATAGAGGAGAGGATAGCATAGAGGATGGGATAGGATAGAGGATAGGATAGGATAGAGGATAGGATAGGATAGTGGATAGGATAGGATAGAGGATAGGATAGGATAGAGGATAGGATAGGATAGACGATAGGATAGGATAGAGGATAGGATAGCATAGAGGATAGGATAGGATTGACGATAGGATAGGATAGAGGACAGGACGGGATAGAGGATAGGATAGAGGATTGGATAGGATAGAGGATAGGATACGATAGAGGATAGGATAGGATAGAGGATAGGATAGGACAGAGAATAGGATAGGATAGATGATATTATAGGATAGAGGATACGATATTATAGGGGATAGGATAGGATAGAGGATGG
Organism: Halictus rubicundus; assembly: GCF_050948215.1. Classification (NCBI taxonomy): domain Eukaryota; kingdom Metazoa; phylum Arthropoda; class Insecta; order Hymenoptera; family Halictidae; genus Halictus; species Halictus rubicundus. The sequence continues at coordinate 432,802 of NW_027488671.1, read as the reverse complement.
GATAGGATAGAGTACAGGATAGGATAGAGGATAGGATAGGATAGAGGATAGGATAGGATAGAGGATAGGATAGGATAGATGATATTATAGGATTGACGATAGGATAGGATAGAGGACAGGACGGGATAGAGGACAGGATAGAGGATTGGATAGGATAGAGGATAGGATAGGATAGAGGATAGGATAGGATAGATGATATGATAGGATAGGATAGAGGATAGGATAGCATGGAGGATAGGATACGATAGATGATATGATAGGATAGGATAGAGGATAGGGTAGCATGGAGGATAGGATAGGATTAAGGATAGTATAGGTTAGAGGATAGGATAGGATAGAGGATAGGATAGGATAGAGGACAGGACGGGATAGAGGATAGGATAGAGGATTGGATAGGATAGAGGATAGGATACGATAGAGGATAGGATAGGATAGAGGATAGGATAGGATAGAGAATAGGATAGGATAGAGGATAGGATAGTATAGAGGATAGGATAGGATAGAGGATAGGATAGGATAGAGGATAGGATAGGATAGTGGATAGGATAGGATAGAGGATAGGATAGGATAGAGGATAGGATAGGATAGAGGATAGGATAGCATAGAGGATAGGATAGGATTGACGATAGGATAGGATAGAGGACAGGACGGGATAGAGGACAGGATAGAGGATTGGATAGGATAGAGGATAGGATACGATAGAGGATAGAGGATAGGATAGGATAGAGGATAGGATAGGATAGAGGATAGCACAGAGAATAGGATAGGATAGAGGATAGGATAGGAGATTGGATAGGATACAGGCTAGGAGACGATAGAGAATAGGATAGGATAGATGGTATTATAGGAAAGAGGATACGATAGGATAGAGGATAGGATAGGATAGAGGATAGGATAGGATAGAGGATAGCACAGAGAATAGGATAGGATAGAGGATAGGATAGGGGATTGGATAGGATAGAGGATAGGTTAGGATTGAGGATAGGATAGGAAAGAGGATAGGATAGGAAAGAGATTCGGATAGGGTAGATGATGTTATAGGAAAGTGGATAGGATATGATAAAGGATACGATATTATAGAGAATAGGATAGGATAGAGGATAGGATAGCATAGAGGATAGGATAGAGGATAGGATAGTGGATTGGATAGGATACAGGATAGGATAGGATAGAGGGTAGGATTGGGGATTGGATACGATAGAGGATAGGTTAGGGTAGATGATATTATAGGAAAGAGGATAGGATAGGATGGAGGATAGGATAGGATAGCGGATAGGATAGGATGGAGTATAGGATAGAATTGAGGATAGGATAGGGTTGAGGATAGGATAGGATATAGGATAGGATAGGATAGAGGATTGGATAGGATAGATGATAGGATAGGATTGAGGATAGGATAGGAAAGAGGATAGGATAGGAAAGAGATTCGGATAGGGTAGATGATGTTATAGGAAAGAGGATAGGATAAGATAGCGGATACGATATTATAGAGAATAGGATAGGACGGAGGATCGGATAGGATAGGATAGAGGATAGGATAGAGGATTGGATGGGCTCGAGGTTAGGAGACGATAGAGGATAACATAAGATAGAGGATAGGATAGGATAGAGGATAGGATAGGATAGAGGATAGGATAGAGGATAGGATAGGATAGAGGATAGTATAGGACAGATGATATTATAGGATTGACGATAGGATAGGATAGAGGACAGGACGGGATAGAGGACAGGATAGAGGATTGGATAGGATAGAGGATAGGATACGATAGAGGATAGAGGATAGGATAGGATAGAGGATAGGATAGAGGATAGGATAGGATAGAGGATAGGATAGGATAGAGGACAGGATAGAGGATTGGATAGTTTAGAGGATGGGATAGGATAGAGTACAGGATAGGATAGAGGATAGGATAGGATACAGGATAGGATAGAGGATAGGATAGGATGGAGGATAGGATAGGATAGAGGATAGGATAGGATAGAGGATATTATAGGACAGAGGATAGGATAGGATAGGATTGAGGATAGGATAGGATAGAGGATAGGATATTATAGAGGATATTATAGGATAGAGGATAGGATAGGATAGAGGATAGGATAGGATAGAGAATAGGATAGGAAAGAGGATAGGATACGATAGAGGATAGGATAGGATTGAGGGCAGGATAAAATAGAGGATAGGATAATATAGAAGATAGGATAGGATAGAGGATAGGATAGGATAGAGGATAGGATAGGATGGAGGATAGGATAGGATAGAAGATAGGATAGGATAGAGGATAGGATACGATAGATGATATGATAGGATAGGATAGAGGATAGGATAGCATGGAGGATAGGATACGATAGATGATATGATAGGATAGGATAGAGGATAGGATAGCATGGAGGATAGGATAGGATGAAGGATAGGATAGGTTAGAGGATGGGATAGGATAGAGAATAGCGTAGGATAGATTATATTATAGGATAGAGGATAGGATAGGATAGAGGATAGGATAGTATTCGATTGAGGATAGCATATGATAGAGGATAGGATAGAGGATAGGATAGGATAGAGGATAGGATAGGATAGAGGATAGGATAGGATAGTGGATAGGATAGGATAGAGGATAGGATAGAATAGAGGATAGGATAGAATAGACGATAGGATAGGATAGAGGAGAGGATAGCATAGAGGATAGGATAGGATAGAGGATAGGATAGTATTCGATTGAGGATAGCATATGATAGAGGATAGGATAGAGGATAGGATAGGATAGAGGATAGGATAGGATAGAGGATAGGATAGGATAGTGGATAGGATAGGATAGAGGATAGGATAGAATAGAGGATAGGATAGAATAGACGATAGGATAGGATAGAGGAGAGGATAGCATAGAGGATAGGATAGGATAGAGGATAGGATAGGATAGAGGATAGGATAGGATAGTGGATAGGATAGGATAGAGGATAGGATAGGATAGAGGATAGGATAGGATAGACGATAGGATAGGATAGAGGATAGGATAGCATAGAGGATAGGATAGGATTGACGATAGGATAGGATAGAGGACAGGACGGGATAGAGGATAGGATAGAGGATTGGATAGGATAGAGGATAGGATACGATAGAGGATAGGATAGGATAGAGGATAGGATAGGATAGAGAATAGGATAGGATAGATGATATTATAGGATAGAGGATACGATATTATAGGGGATAGGATAGGATAGAGGATGGGATAGGATAGAGTACAGGATAGGATAGAGGATAGGATAGGATAGAGGATAGGATAGGATAGAGGATAGTATAGGATAGATGATATTATAGGATTGACGATAGGATAGGATAGAGGACAGGACGGGATAGAGGACAGGATAGAGGATTGGATAGGATAGAGGATAGGATAGGATAGAGGATAGGATAGGATAGGTGATATGATAGGATAGGATAGAGGATAGGATAGCATGGAGGATAGGATACGATAGATGATATGATAGGATAGGATAGAGGATAGGGTAGCATGGAGGATAGGATAGGATTAAGGATAGTATAGGTTAGAGGATAGGATAGGATAGAGGATAGGATAGGATAGAGGACAGGACGGGATAGAGGATAGGATAGAGGATTGGATAGGATAGAGATTCGGATAGGGTAGATGATGTTATAGGAAAGAGGATAGGATATGATAGCGGATACGATATTATAGAGAATAGGATAGGACGGAGGATCGGATAGGATAGGATAGAGGATAGGATAGAGGATTGGATGGGCTCGAGGTTAGGAGACGATAGAGGATAACATAAGATAGAGGATAGGATAGGATAGAGGATAGGATAGGATAGAGGATAGGATAGAGGATAGGATAGGATAGAGGATAGTATAGAACAGATGATATTATAGGATTGACGATAGGATAGGATAGAGGACAGGACGGGATAGAGGACAGGATAGAGGATTGGATAGGATAGAGGATAGGATACGATAGAGGATAGAGGATAGGATAGGATAGAGGATAGGATAGAGGATAGGATAGGATAGAGGATAGGATAGGATAGAGGACAGGATAGAGGATTGGATAGTTTAGAGGATGGGATAGGATAGAGTACAGGATAGGATAGAGGATAGGATAGGATACAGGATAGGATAGAGGATAGGATAGGATGGAGGATAGGATAGGATAGAGGATAGGATAGGATAGAGGATATTATAGGACAGAGGATAGGATAGGATAGGATTGAGGATAGGATAGGATAGAGGATACGATATTATAGAGGATATTATAGGATAGAGGATAGGATAGGATAGAGGATAGGATAGGATAGAGAATAGGATAGGAAAGAGGATAGGATACGATAGAGGATAGGATAGGATTGAGGGCAGGATAAAATAGAGGATAGGATAATATAGAAGATAGGATAGGATAGAGGATAGGATAGGATAGAGGATAGGATAGGATGGAGGATAGGATAGGATAGAAGATAGGATAGGATAGAGGATAGGATACGATAGATGATATGATAGGATAGGATAGAGGATAGGATAGCATGGAGGATAGGATACGATAGATGATATGATAGGATAGGATAGAGGATAGGATAGGATAGAGGATAGGATAGGATAGAGGATAGGATAGGATAGAGGATAGGATAGCATAGAGGATAGGATAGCATTGAGGATAGGATTGGAGAGAGGATAGGATAGGATAAAGGATAGGATAGGATAGAGAATAGGATAGGAAAGAGGATAGTATAGGATAGAGAATGGGATAGGATAGAGGATAGGATAGGATAGAGGATAGCACAGAGAATAGGATAGGATAGAGGATTGGATAGGATAGAGGATAGGATAGGTTAGAGGATAGGATAGGATAGAGGTTTGGATAGAATAGAGGATAGGATAGGATAGAGGATAGGATAGGATAGAGGATAGGATAGGATAGAGGATAGGATCGGATAGAGGATAGGATAGGATAGAGGATAGGATAGGATAGAGGATAGGATAGGATAGAGGATAGGATATGATAGAGGATAGGATAGGATAGAGGATAGGATAGGATAGAGGATAGGATAGGATAGATTATAGGGTCGGATAGAGGATAGGATAGGGGATTGGATAGGATAGACGATAGGATAGAATAGAGGATTGGATAGGATAGAGGATAGGATAGGATAGCGGAAAGGATAGGATAGAGTATAGAATAGGGTAGAGGATATGATAGGATAGATGATAGGATAGAGGATAGGATAGAGGATTGGATAGGATATAGGGTAGGATAGGGTAGAGGATAGCATGGGATAGATGATATTATGGGATAGAGGATAGTATAGGATAGAGGAAACGATATTATAGAGGATAGGATAGGGTAGAGGATAGGATATGATACTGGATATTATAGGATAGTGGATAGGATAGGATAGAGGATATGATAGGATAGAGTATAGGATATTGCAGAGTATGGGATAGGATAGAGGATACGATAGGATAGAGGATAGGATAGAGGATAGGATAGCATAGAGGATAGGATAAAGGATTGGATAGGATAGAGGACAGGATACGATAGAGGATAGGATAGGATAGAGGATAGGATTGGATAGAGAATAGGATAGGAAAGAGGATAGGATAGGATAGAGAATAGCATAGGATAGAGGATAGGATAGGATAGAGGAGATGATAGGATAGAGGATAGGATAGGATAGAGGAAAGGATAGGATAGAGGGTATTATAGGATAGTGAATAGGATAGGATAGAGGATATGATAGGATAGAGTATAGGATAGGGCAGAGGATGGGATAGGATAGAGAATAGCATAGGGTAGATGATATTATAAGATAGTGGATAGGATAGGATAGAGGATAGGATATTATACAGGCTGGGATAGGATAGCGGAATGGATAGGATAGAGGATAGGATAGGATAGAGGATAGGACAGGATAGAGCATAGGATAGGATAGAGGATAGGATACGATAGAGGATAGGATAGGATAGAGGATAGGATCAGATAGAGGATAGGATAGGGGATTGGATAGGATAGACGAGAGTATAGAATAGGATAGAGGATATGATAGGATATATGATAGGATATGTTAGAGTATATTATAGGGGATTGGATAGGATACAGGATAGGATAGGATAGAGGATAGGATAGGATAGAGAATAGGATAGTATAGAGTATAGGATATAGGATTGGATAGGATAGAGGATAGGATAGGATAGGATACATGATATTATAGGATAGAGAAAGGATAGGACAGAGGATACGATATTATACAGGCTGGGATAGGATAGCGGAATGGATGGGATAGAGGATAGGATTCGATAGAGGACAGGATAGGATAGGATGGCTGGTAGGATAGGATAGCGTATTGAATAGGATAGAGGATAAGATAGGATGGAGGATAGGATAAGTTAGAGGATAGGATAGGATAGAGGATAGGATCGAGGATTGGATAGGATAGAGGATACGCTAGGATAGAGGATAGGATAGGATGAAGAATAGGATAGGATAGAGGATAGGATAGGATAGAGTATAGAATAGGATAGAGGATAGGATATAGGATCGGATAGGATAGAGGATAGAATACGATAGAGGATAGGATAGGGGATTCGATCGGATACAGGATAGGATACGATAGAGGATGGGATGGGATATAGGATAGGATAGGATGAAGAATAGGATAGGATAGAGGATAGGATAGGATAGAGTATAGAATAGGATAGAGGATAGGATATAGGATCGGATAGGATAGAGGATAGGATACGATAGAGGATAGGATAGGGGATTCGATCGGATACAGGATAGGATACGATAGAGGATGGGATGGGATAGAGGATAGGATAGGATAGAGGATAGGATAGGATAGAGGACAGGGTGGGATAGGATAGAGGATAGGATAGGATAGAGGATAGGATAGGATAGAGGATAGGATAGGATAGAGGATAGGATAGGATAGAGGATATGATAGGATAGAGGATCGGATAGGATAGAGGATAGGATAGGATAGAGGTTTGGATAGAATAGAGGATAGGATAGGATAGAGGATAGGATAGGATAGAGGATAGGATCGGATAGAGGATAGGATAGGATAGAGGATAGGATAGGATAGAGGATAGGATAGGATAGAGGATAGGATAGGATAGAGGATAGGATATGATAGAGGATAGGATACGATAGAGGATAGGATAGGATAGATTATAGGGTCGGATAGAGGATAGGATAGGGGATTGGATAGGATAGACGATAGGATATAATAGAGGATTGGATAGGATAGAGGATAGGATAGGATAGCGGAAAGGATAGGATAGAGTGTAGAATAGGGTAGAGGATATGATAGGATAGAGGATAGGATATGATAGAGGATAGGATAGGATAGAGGATAGGATAGGATAGATTATAGGGTCGGATAGAGGATAGGATAGGATAGAGGATTGGATAGGATAGAGGATAGGATAGGTTAGAGGATAGGATAGGATAGAGGTTTGGATAGAATAGAGGATAGGATAGGATAGAGGATAGGATAGGATAGAGGATAGGATAGGATAGAGGATAGGATAGGATAGAGGATAGGATCGGATAGAGGATAGGATAGGATAGAGGATAGGATAGGATAGAGGATAGGATAGGATAGAGGATAGGATATGATAGAGGATAGGATAGGATAGAGGACAGGATAGGATAGATTATAGGGTCGGATAGAGGATAGGATAGGGGATTGGATAGGATAGACGATAGGATAGAATAGAGGATTGGATAGGATAGAGGATAGGATAGGATAGCGGAAAGGATAGGATAGAGGATAGGATAGGATAGAGGATAGGATCGGATAGAGGATAGGATAGGATAGAGGATAGGATAGGATAGAGGATAGGATAGGATAGAGGATAGAATATGATAGAGGATAGGATAGGATAGAGGATAGGATAGGATAGATTATAGGGTCGGATAGAGGATAGGATAGGGGATTGGATAGGATAGACGATAGGATAGAATAGAGGATTGGATAGGATAGAGGATAGGATAGGATAGCGGAAAGGATAGGATAGAGTATAGAATAGGGTAGAGGATATGATAGGATTGACGATAGAATAGGATAGAGGATAGGATAGAGGATAGGATAGAGGATAGGATAGAGGATAGGATAGAGGATAGGATAGGATATAGGGTAGGATAGGGTAGAGGATAGCATGGGATAGAGGATAGTATAGGATAGAGGATAGGATAGGATAGAGAATAGGATAGAAAAGACGATAGGATAGGATAGAGAATGGGATAGGATAGAGGATAGGATAGGATAGACGATAGCACAGAGAATAGGATAGGATAGGGGATAGGATAGGAGATTGGATAGGATACAGGCTAGGAGACGATAGAGAATAGGATAGGATAGATGGTATTATAGGAAAGAGGATACGATAGGATAGAGGATAGGATAGGATAGAGGATAGGATAGGATAGAGGATAGGATAGGATAGAGGATAGGATCGGATAGAGGATAGGATAGGATAGAGGATAGGATAGGATAGAGGATAGGATAGGATAGAGGATAGGATATGATAGAGGATAGGATAGGATAGAGGATAGGATAGGATAGAGGATAGGATAGGATAGATTATAGGGTCGGATAGAGGATAGGATAGGGGATTGGATAGGATAGACGATAGGATAGAATAGAGGATTGGATAGGATAGAGGATAGGATAGGATAGCGGAAAGGATAGGATAGTAGTATAGAATAGGGTAGAGGATATGATAGGACAGATGATAGGATAGAGGATAGGATAGAGGATTGGATAGGATATAGGGTAGGATAGGGTAGAGGATAGCATGGGATAGATGATATTATGGGATAGAGGATAGTATAGGATAGAGGAAACGATATTATAGAGGATAGGATAGGGTAGAGGATAGGATATGATACTGGATATTATAGGATAGTGGATAGGATAGGATAGAGGATATGATAGGATAGAGTATAGGATATTGCAGAGTATGGGATAGGATAGAGGATACGATAGGATAGAGGATAGGATAGAGGATAGGATAGCATAGAGGATAGGATAAAGGATTGGATAGGATAGAGGACAGGATACGATAGAGGATAGGATAGGATAGAGGATAGGATAGGAGATTCGATCGGATACAGGATAGGATACGATAGAGGATGGGATGGGATAGAGGATAGGATAGGATAGAGGATAGGATAGGATAGGGGATATGATAGGATAGAGGATCGGATAGGATAGAGGATAGGATAGGGGATTGGGTAGGATATAGGACAGGAGGCGATAGAGGATAGGATAGGATAGAGGATAGGATAGGATAGAGGATAGGATAGCATAGAGCATAGAATAGAGGATAGGATAGAGGATTGGATAGGATAGATGATAGGATATGATAGAGTATACGATATTATAGAGGATAGGATAAGATAGAGGATAGAATAGGATAGAGGATAGGATAGGATAGAGGACAGGATAGGACAGAGGAAACGATATTATAGAGGACAGGATAGGATAGAGGATAGGATAGGATAGCGGAAAGGATAGGATAGAGTATAGAATAGGATAGAGGATATGATAGGATAGATGATAGGATATGATAGAGTATAGGATAGGGAATTGGATAGGGTAGAGGATAGGATTAGATAGAGGATAGGATAGGATAGAGGATAGAATAGGATAGAGGATAGGATAGGATAGAGGATAGGATACGATAGAGGATAGGATAGGATAGGGGATAGGATAGGATAGGATAGAGAATAGGCTAGGATATAGGATAGAATAGGATAGAGGATAGGATAGGATAGAGGATAGGATACGATAGAGGATAGGATAGGATAGAGAATAGGATAGGATAGAATATAGGATATAGGATTGGATAGGATAGAGGATAGGATAGGATAGGATACATGATATTATAGGATAGAGAAAGGATAGGACAGAGGATACGATATTATACAGGCTGGGATAGGATAGTGGAATGGATAGGATAGAGGATAGGATTCGATAGAGGACAGGATAGGATAGCATGGCGGGAAGGATAGGATAGAGGATAGGATAGGACAGAGGATAGGATAGGATAGAGGATAGGATAGGATAGAGGATAGGATAGTATTGAGGATAGGATTGGAGAGAGGATAGGATAGGATAAAGGATAGGATAGGATAGAGAATAGGATAGGAAAGAGGATAGGATAGGATAGAGAATGGGATAGGATAGAGGATAGGATACAATAGAGGATAGCACAGAGAATAGGATAGGATAGAGGATAGGATAGGATAGAGGATAGGATAGTATTGAGGATAGGATAGGATAGAGGATAGGATAGCGGATTGGATAGGATAGAGGATAGGATACGATAGAGGATAGAATGGAATGGAAGGTAGGATTGAGAATAGGATAGGATAGAGGATATGATAGGATACAGGATACGATAGGATAGAGGATAGGATAGTATACAGGATAGGATAGGATAGAGGATAGGATAGGATAGAGGATAGAATGGGATTGAGGATAGGATTGGAGAGAGGATAGGATAGGATAAAGGATAGGATAGGATAGAGAATAGGATAGGAAAGAGGATAGGATAGGATAGAGAATGGGATAGGATAGAGGATAGGATACAATAGAGGATAGCAGAGAGAATAGGATAGGATAGAGGATAGGATAGGGGATTGGATAGGATAGAGGATAGGATAGGATAGAGGATAGGATAGTATTGAGGATAGGATTGGAGAGAGGATAGGATAGGATAAAGGATAGGATAGGATAGAGAATAGGATAGGAAAGGCGATAGGATAGGATAGAGAATGGGATAGGATAGAGGATAGGATAGGATAGAGGATAGCACAGAGAATAGGATAGGATAGAGGATAGGATAGGAGATTGGATAGGATACAGGCTAGGAGACGATAGAGAATAGGATAGGATAGAGGATAGGATAGGAGATTGGATAGGATACAGGCTAGGAGACGATAGAGAATAGGATAGGATAGATGGTACTATAGGAAAGAGGATACGATAGGATAGATAATAGGATAGGAAAGAGGATCGGATAGGATAGAGAATGGGATAGGATAGAGGATAGGATAGGATAGAGAATAGCACAGAAAATAGGATAGGATAGAGGGATAGGATAGGGGATTGGATAGGATAGAGGATAGGATAGGATAGAGGATAGGATAGGATAGAGGATAGAATGGGATTGAGGATAGGATTGGAGAGAGGATAGGATAGGATAAAGGATAGGATAGGATAGAGAATAGGATAGGAAAGATGATAGGATAGGATAGAGAATGGGATAGGATAGAGGATAGAATACAATAGAGGATAGCAGAGAGAATAGCATAGGATATAGGATAGGATAGGGGATTGGATAGGATAGAGGATAGGAAGGGATAGAGGATAGGATAGGATAGAGGATAGGATAGTATTGAGGATAGGATTGGAGAGAGGATAGGATAGGATAAAGGATAGGATAGGATAGAGAATAGGATAGGAAAGGCGATAGGATAGGATAGAGAATGGGATAGGATAGAGGATAGGATAGGATAGAGGATAGCACAGAGAATAGGATAGGATAGAGGATAGGATAGGAGATTGGATAGGATACAGGCTAGGAGACGATAGAGAATAGGATAGGATAGAGAACGGGATAGGATAGAGGATAGGATAGGATATAGAGAATAGCGCAGAGAATAGTATAGGATAGAGGGATAGGATAGGGGATTGGATAGGATAGAGGATAGGATAGGATTGAGGATACGATACGATAGAGGATACGGTAGGATAGGATAGAGAATAGGATAGGATAGATGATATTGTAGGATAGAGGAAGGATAGGACAGAGGATACGATATTATAGAGGATAGGATAGCATAGCGGAAAGGGTAGGATAGAGGATAGGATCGGGGATGGGATAGCATAGAGGACAGGAGACGATAGAGGATGGGATAGGGTACAGGGTAGAATAGGATATTGGATTGGATAGGATAGAGGATAGGATAGTATAGAGGATAGGATAGGATAGGGAATAGGATAGGAAAGAGGATAGGATAGGATAGAGGAGAGGATAGGATAGGATTGAGGAGAGGATAGGCTAGGATTGAGGATAGGATAGGATAGAGGATAGGATAGGATAGAGGATAGGATAGGATAGAGGATAGGATAGGATAGAGGATAGGATAGGATAGAGGATAGGATCAGGTAGATGATATTATAGGATAGAGGATAGGATAGGATTCGATTGAGGATAGCATATGATAGAGGATAGGATAGAGGATAGTATAGAGGATTGGATAGGATAGTGGATAGGATAGGGTAGAGGATATGATAGGATAGAGTATAATATAGGGCAGAGGATGGGATAGGATACAGGATACGATAGGATAGAGGATAGGATAGGATAGAGGATAGAATAGAGGATAGGATAGGATATAGGGAAGGATAGGGTAGAGGATAGCATGGGATAGATGATATCATAAGATAGTGGATAGGATAGGATTGAGGATAGCAAAGGATAGAGGACAGGATAGAGGATAGGATAGAGGATTGGATTGAATAGAGGATATTATATAATAGAGGACAGGAGAGGATAGAATATAGGATAGGATAGAGGTTAGGATAGGATAGAGGATAGGATAGAGGATTGGATAGAATATAGGACAGGGTACGATAGAGGATAGAATAGGATAGGGGATAGGACAGGATAGAGGATAGGACAGGATAGAGGATAGGATAGGATAGAAGATAGGATAGGATAGAGGATAGGATAGGATTGAGGATAGGATAGGATAGAGGATAGGATAGGATGGAGGTTAGGATAGGGCAGAGGATGGGATAGGATACAGCATACGATAGGATAGAGGATAGGATAGCATGGAGGATAGGATAGGATTAAGGATAGGATAGGATAGAGGATAAGATAGAGGATAGGAGAGGATAGAGGTTAGGATAGGATAGAGGATAGAAAGGATAGAGGATAGGATAGGATAGAGGATAGGATAGGATAGAGGATAGGATATAATAGAGGATACGATATTATAGAGGATAGGATATTATAGAGTATAGGATTGGATAGAGGAAAGGATAGGATATAGGATAGAGGATATGATAGTGTAGAGGATAGGATAGGATAGAGAATAGGATAGGAAAGCGGATAGGATAGGATAGAGGATAGGAAAGGATACAGGATAGGAGACGATAGAGGATAGGATAGGATAGAGGTTAGGATAGGATACAGGATAGGATATAATAGTGGATAGGATAGGATAGAGGATAGGATAGGATTGAGGGTAGGATAGGATAGGATAGAGGATAGGATAAGATAGTGAATAGGATAGGAAAGATGATATTATTGGATAGAGGGTACAATATGATAGAGGATACGATATTATAGAGGATAGGATAGGGGATTGGATCGGATAGAGGATAAGATAGGATAAAGGATACGATATTATGGAGGATAGGATTGGATAGACGTTAGGAGCGGGTACACAATAGGATAAAGGTTTTGATATGATAGAGGATAGGATAGGATAGAGGATAGGATATTATAGAGGATAGGATAGGATAGAGGATACGATATTATAGAGGATAGGATACGGTAGAGAATAGGATAGGGGATTGGGTAGGATAGTGGATTGGATAGGATAGAGGATAGGATAGGATAGAAGATAGGATAGGATAGAGGACAGGATAGGATAGAGGATAGGATAGGTTAGAGAATAGTATAGGATAGAGGATAGGATAGGATAGAGGATAGGATAGGATAGAGGATAGGATAGGATAGGATAGGATAGGATAGAAAATGGGATAGGATAGAGTGTAGGAGACGATAGAGGATAGTATAGAGAATAGGATAGGCTAGAGGATAGGATGGTGGATTGGATAGGATAGAGGACAGGAGACGATAGATGACAGGATAGGGTAGAGGATAGGATAGGATTGAGTATATTATAGGATAGAGGATAGAATATGATAGAGGATACGATATTATAGAGGATAGGATACGATAGAGAATAGGATAGGGGATTGGATAGGATAGGGGATTGGATAGGATAGAGGATAGAATGGAGATTAGGATAGGATAGAGGATAGGATAGGGAATTGGATAGGATAGAGGATAGGATGGTGGATTGGATAGAATAGAGGACAGGAGACGATAGATGACAGGATAGGGTACAGGATAGGATAGGATAGAGGATTGGATAGGATAGAGGATAGGATATGATATAGGATAGGATAGGATAGAGGACAGGATAGAGAATAGGATAGGCTAGAGGATAGGATAGAGGATAGGAGACGATAGTGGATAGGATAGAGGATAGGATAGGATAGATGGTAGGATAGGATAGAGGATAGGATAGGTTAGATAAGAGTATAGGATAGAGGATAGGATAGGATAGCGGATAGGATAGGATAGAGGATAGGATAGGATAGGATAGAAAATGGGATAGGATAGAGTGTAGGAGACGATAGAGGATAGGATAGAGAATAGGATAGGCTAGAGGATAGGATGGTGGATTGGATAGGATACAGGATACGATATTATAGACCATAGGATAGGATAGAGTATAGGATAGGATAGAGGATAGGATAGGATATTGGATGGGATAGGATAGGATAGAGGATAGGATAGAGGATTGGATAGGATAGAGGATAGGATAGGATAGACGATAGGAGCGGGTACACAATAGGATAGAGGATTGGATAGGATAGAGGATAGAATGGAGATTAGGATGGGTTAGAGTATAGGATAGGGAATTGGATAGGATAGAGGATAGGAGACGATAGAGGATATAATAGGATAGAGGATAGGATAGGATAGAGAATAGGACAGGATAGCTGATATTATAGGATAGAGGATAGGATAGGATAGAGGATACGATATTATAGAGGATAGGATAAGATAGAGGATGGGATCGGATAGAGGATAGGATAGGATAGAGGATAGGATAGGATAGAGGATAGGATAGAGAATAGGATAGGATAGAGGATAGGATATGATATAGGATTGGATAGGATAGAGGATACGATAGTATAGAGGATAGGATAGGGGATTGGATCGGATAGAGGATAGGATAGGATAGAGGATAGGATAGGATACGGGATAGGATAGAGGATTGGATAGGATAGAGGATAGGAGACGATAGAGGATAGGATAGGATAGAGGGTAGGATAGGATAGAGAATAGGATAGGATAGATAATATTATAGGAAAAAGGATAGGATATGATAGAGGAAACGATATTATAGAGGATAGGATAGGATATTCGATCGGATAGGAGAGAGGATTGGATAGGGTAGAGGATATGATATGATATAAGATAGGATAGGATAGAGGGCAGGATAGAGAATAGGATAGGGTAGAGTATAGGATAGAGGATAGGAGACGATAGAGGATAGGATAGGGGATTGGATAGGATAGAGGACAGGAGATGATAGAGGATAGGATAGGATAGAGGATACGATATTATAGAGGATATCATAGGATAGAGGATAGGGGATTGGATAGGATAGAGGATAGAATAGGATACAGGATAGGATAGGGGATTGGATAGGATAGAGAATAAGAGACGATAGAGGATAGGATAGGATAGAGGATAGGATACGATAGAGAAGAGGATAGGATAGATAATATAATAGGATAGCTAATATTATAGGAAAGAGGATAGGATATGGTAGAGGATAGGATAGGATAGGATAGAAAATGGGATAGGATAGAGTGTAGGAGACGATAGAGGATAGGATAGAGAATAGGATAGGCTAGAGGATAGGCTGGTGGACTTGATAGGATAGAGGACAGGAGACGATAGATGACAGGATAGGGTAGAGGATAGGATAGGATAGAGGATATTATAGGATAAAGGATAGAATATGATAGAGGATACGATATTATAGAGGATATGATACGATAGAGAATAGGATAGGAGATTGGATAGGATAGGGGACTGGATAGGATAGAGGATAGGATACGATAGAGGATAGAATGGAGATTAGGATAGGATAGAGGATAGGATAGGGGATTGGATAGGATAGAGGATAGGAGACGATAGAGGATAGGATAGGATAGAGGATAGGATAGGATAGAGAATACGACAGGATAGCTGATACTATATGATAGAGGATAGGATAGGATAGAGGATACGATATTATAGGGGATAGGATAAGATAGGGTATGGGATCGGATAGAGGATAGGATAGGATAGAGGATAGGAGAGGATAGAGGACAGGATAGAGAATAGGATAGGGTAGAGGATAGGATAAAGGATAGGATCGGATAGACGATACGATATTATAGAGGATAAGATAGGATAGAGGATAGGATCGGATAGAGGATATGATAGGGGAATGGATAGGATAGAGGATAGGGTAGGATAGAGGATACGATAGAAGATTGGATAGTATAAAGGATATGATAGGATAGAGGACAGGAGACGATAGAGGATAGGATAGGATAGAGGATAGGGTAGGTTAGAGGATAGGATAGGAAACAGGATAGGATAGGGGATTGGATAGGATAGAGAATAGGAGACGATAGAGGATAGGATAGGATAGAGGATAGGATAGGATAGAGGATAGGATAGGATTGAGTGTAGGATAGGATAGGATAGAGGATAGGATAGGATAGAGGATAGGATAGGATAGAGGATAGGATAGGATAGAGGATAGGATAGGATAGAGGATAGGATAGGATAGAGGATAGGATATCATAGAGGATAGGATAGGATAGAGGATAGGATAGGATAGAGGATAGGATAGGATAGAGGATAGGATAGGATTGAGTGTAGGATAGGGTAGGATAGAGGATAGGATAGGATAGAGGATAGGATAGGATAGAGGATAGGATAGGATAGAGGATAGGATAGGATAGAGGATAGGATAGGATAGAGGATAGGATAGGATTGAGAATAGGACAGGATAGAGAATACGACAGGATAGCTGATACTATATGATAGAGGATAGGATAGGATAGAGGATACGATATTATAGGGGATAGGATAAGATAGGGTATGGGATCGGATAGAGGATAGGATAGGATAGAGGATAGGAGAGGATAGAGGACAGGATAGAGAATAGGATAGGGTAGAGGATAGGATAAAGGATAGGATCGGATAGACGATACGATATTATAGAGGATAAGATAGGATAGAGGATAGGATCGGATAGAGGATATGATAGGGGAATGGATAGGATAGAGGATAGGGTAGGATAGAGGATACGATAGAAGATTGGATAGTATAAAGGATATGATAGGATAGAGGACAGGAGACGATAGAGGATAGGATAGGATAGAGGATACGATATTATAGAGGATAGGATAAGATAGAGGATGGGATCGGATAGAGGATAGGATAGGATAGAGGATAGGATAGGGGATTGGATAGGATAGAGGATAGGAGACGATAGAGGATAGGATAGGATAGAGGATAGGATAGGATAGAGAATACGACAGGATAGCTGATACTATATGATAGAGGATAGGATAGGATAGAGGATACGATATTATAGGGGATAGGATAAGATAGGGTATGGGATCGGATAGAGGATAGGATAGGATAGAGGATAGGAGAGGATAGAGGACAGGATAGAGAATAGGATAGGGTAGAGGATAGGATAAAGGATAGGATCGGATAGACGATACGATATTATAGAGGATAAGATAGGATAGAGGATAGGATCGGATAGAGGATATGATAGGGGAATGGATAGGATAGAGGATAGGGTAGGATAGAGGATACGATAGAAGATTGGATAGTATAAAGGATATGATAGGATAGAGGACAGGAGACGATAGAGGATAGGATAGGATAGAGGATAGGGTAGGTTAGAGGATAGGATAGGAAACAGGATAGGATAGGGGATTGGATAGGATAGAGAATAGGAGACGATAGAGGATAGGATAGGATAGAGGATAGGATAGGATAGAGGATAGGATAGGATTGAGTGTAGGATAGGATAGGATAGAGGATAGGATAGGATAGAGGATAGGATAGGATAGAGGATAGGATAGGATAGAGGATAGGATAGGATAGAGGATAGGATATCATAGAGGATAGGATAGGATAGAGGATAGGATAGGATAGAGGATAGGATAGGATAGAGGATAGGATAGGATTGAGTGTAGGATAGGGTAGGATAGAGGATAGGATAGGATAGAGGATAGGATAGGATAGAGGATAGGATAGGATAGAGGATAGGATAGGATAGAGGATAGGATAGGATTGAGAATAGGACAGGATAGCTGATATTATAGGATAGAGGATAGGATAGGATAGAGGATACGATATTATAGAGGATAGGATAAGATAGAGGATGGGATCGGATAGAGGATAGGATAGGATAGAGGATAGGATAGGATATTGGACAGGATAGAGAATAGGATAGGGTAGAGGATAGGATAGAGGATAGGAGACGATAGAGGATAGGATTGGATAGAGGATAGGATAGGATAGAGAATAGGATAGGATAGATGATATTATAGGATAGAGGATAGAATATGATAGAAGATACGATATTATAGAGGATAGGATCGGATAGAGCATAGGATAGGGGATTGGATAGGATAGAGGATAGGATAGGATAGAGGATAGGATAGGATAGAGGATAGGATAGAGAATAGGATAGGCTAGAGGATAGGATAGGTTAGAGAATAGGATAGGATAGAGGATAGGATAGGATAGAGGATAGGATAAGATAGTGAATAGGATAGGATAGATGATATTATTGGATAGAGGGTACAATATGATGGAGGATACGATATTATAGAGGATAGGATAGGATAGAGGATCGGATAGGATAGAGGATTGGATAGGATAGAGGATAGGATAGGATAGAGGATAGGATATGATATAGGATAGGATAGGATAGAGGACAGGATAGAGAATAGGATAGGCTAGAGGATAGGATAGAGGATAGGAGACGATAGTGGATAGGATAGAGGATAGGATAGAGGATAGGAGACGATAGTGGATAGGATAGAGGATAGGATAGGATAGAGGATAGGATAGGTTAGAGAATAGTATAGGATAGAGGATAGGATAGGATAGCGGATAGGATAGGATAGAGGATAGGATAGGTTAGAGGATAGGATAGGATAGAGGGCAGGATAGGATAGGATAGAAAATGGGATAGGATAGAGTGTAGGAGACGATAGAGGATAGGATAGAGAAGAGGATAGGCTAGAGGATAGGATGGTGGATTGGATATGATAGAGGATACGATATTATAGACCATAGGATAGTATAGAGTATAGGATAGGATAGGGGATAGGATAGGATATTGGATGGGATAGGATAGGATAGAGGATAGGATAGAGGATTGGATAGGATAGAGGATAGGATAGGATAGACGATAGGGTCGGTTAGAGAATAGGATAGGGCATTGGATAGGATAGAGGATAGGATAGGATAGAGGATAGGATAGCATAGGGTATAGGATCGGATAGAGGATAGGATAGTATAGTGGATAGGATAGGATAGAGCAAACGATAGAGGATAGGATAGGATAGAGGATAGGATATAATAGAGGATAGGATAGGATAGATGATAGGATAGGAAAGAGGATACGATAGGATAGTGGATAGGATAGGATAGAGCAGACGATAGAGGATAGGATAGGATAGAGGATAGGATATAATAGAGGATAGGATAGGATAGATGATAGGTTAGGAAAGAGGATACGATAGGATAGTGAATAGGATAGGATAGATGTTAATATTGTATAGAGGATAGAATATGATAGAGGATACGATATTATAGATGATAGGATAGGGGATTGGATCGGATAGAGGATAGGATAGGATAAAGGATACGATATTATAGAGGATAGGATAGGATAGACTATAGGATCGGATAGAGAATAGGATAGCGGATTGGATAGGATAGAGGATAGGAGACGATAGTGGATAGGATAGAGGATAGGATAGGATAGAGGATAGGATAGGATAGAGGATAGGATAGGATAGAAGATAGGATAGGTTAGAGAATAGTATAGGATAGAGGATAGGAAAGGATAGCGGATAGGATAGGATAGAGGATAGGATAGGATAGAGGATAGGATAGGATAGAGGATAGGATAGGATAGGATAGAAAATGGGATAGGATAGAGTGTAGGAGACGATAGAGGATAGGATAGAGAATAGGATAGGCTAGACGATAGGATGGTGGATTGGATAGGATAGAGGACACGATATTATAGACCATAGGATAGGATAGAGTATAGGATAGGATAGAGGATAGGATAGGATAGAGGATAGGATAGCATAGGGTATAGGATAGGATAGAGGATAGGATAGTATAGTGGATAGGATAGGATAGAGCAGACGATAGAGGATAGGATAGGATAGAGGATAGGATATAATAGAGGATAGGATAGGATAGATGATAGGATCGGATAGAGGATAGGATAGGATAAAGGATACGATATTATAGAGGATAGGATAGGATAGACGATAGGATCGGATAGAGCATAGGATAGGGGATTGGATAGGATAGAGGATAGGATAGGATAGTGGATTGGATAGGATAGAGGATAGGATAGGATAGAGGATAGGATAGGATAGACGATAGGATCGGATAGAGCATAGGATAGGGGATTGGATAGGATAGAGGATAGGATAGGATAGTGGATTGGATAGGATAGAGGATAGGATAGGATAGAGGATAGGATAGGATAGAGAATAGGATAGGCTAGAGGATAGGATAGAGGATGGGAGACGATAGAGGATAGGATAGAGGATTGGATAGGATAGAGGATAGGATAGGATAGAGGATAGGATAGGATAGAGGATAGGATAGGATAGAGGATAGGATAGGTTAGAGAATAGGATAGGATAGAGGATAGGATAGGATAGAGAATAGGATAGGATAGAGGATATGGTAGGATAGAGGATACGATAGGATAGAGGATAGGATAGGATAGACAATAGGATAGGATAGAGGATAGGATAGGATAGAGGATAGGATAGGATAGAGGATAGGATAGTATAGATGATAGGCTAGGATAGAGGATAGGATCGGATAGGGAATAGGATACGATACAGGATAGTGTAGAAGAGAGGATAGGATAGGATAGAGGATAGGATAGGATTGAGGGTAGGATAGGATAGTGGATAGGATAGGATAGAGGATAGGATAGGATTGAGGATAGGATAGGAGAGAGGAAAGGGTAGGGTAAAGGATATGATAGGATAGAGAATAGGGTAGGATAGAGGATAGAAGACGATAGAGGATAGGAGAGGATAGAGGATGGGATAGAATACAGGATAGGATAGGATAGAGGATAGGAGACGATAGAGGATAGGAGAGGATAGAGGATATAATAGGATACAGGATAGGATATAATAGAGGATAGGATAGGATAGAGGATAGGATAGGATAGAGGATAGGATAGGATTGAGTGTAGGATAGGATAGGATACAGGATAGGATAGGATAGAGGAGAGGATAGGATAGAGGATAGGATAGGATAGAGGATAGGATAGGATAGAGGATAGGATAGGATAGGATAAAGGATAGGATAGGATTGAGGATAGGATAGGATAGGATAGAGGATAGGATAGGATAGAGGATAAGATAGGATAGAGGATAGAATGGAGAATAGGATAGGATAGAGGATAGTATAGAGAATAAGATAGGTTAGAGAATAGGATAGGATGGAGGGTACGATAGGATAGAGGATAGGATAAGATAGTGAATAGGATAGGAAAGATGATATTATTGGATAGAGGGTACAATATGATAGAGGATACGATATTATAGAGGATAGGATAGGGGATTGGATCGGATAGAGGTTAGGATAGGATAAAGGATACGATATTATGGAGGATAGGATAGGATAGACGATAGGATCGGGTACACAATAGGATAGAGGATTGGATAGGATAGAGGATAGGATAGGATAGAGGATAGGATACGGTAGAGAATAGGATAGGGGATTGGGTAGGATAGGGGATTGGATAGGATAGAGGATAGGATAGGATAGAGGATAGGATAGGATAGAGGATAGGATAGGATAGAGGATAGGATAGGTTAGAGAATAGTATAGGTTAGAGGATAGAGGATAGGATAGGATAGACGATAGGATGGGATAGTGAATAGGATAGATTAGATGATATTATTGGATAGGGGATACAATATGACAGAGGATACGATATTATAGAGGATAGGATAGGGGATTGGATCGGATAGAGGATAGGAGACGATAGAGGATAGGATAGTATAGATGATATTATAGGATAGAGGATAGGATAGGTGATTGGATAGGATAGCGGATAGGAGACGATAGAGGATAGGATAGGGAATTGGATAGGATAGAGGATAGGATAGGATAGAGGATAGGATAGGATAGAGGATAGGATAAGATAGAGGATACGATATTAGAGGGGATAGGATAGGATAAAGGATACGATATTATAGAGGATAGGATAGGATAGAGGATAGGATAGGATAGAGGATAGGATAGGATTGAGGGTAGGATAGGATAGGATAGAGGATAGGATAGGATAGAGGAGAGGATAGGATAGGATATAGGATAGGATAGGATAGAGGATAGGATAGGATAGAGGATAGGGTAGGATAGAGGATAGGATAGGATAGAGGATAGGATAGGATAGAGGATAGGATAGGCTAGAGGATAGGATAGAGGATGGGAGACGATAGAGGATAGGATAGAGGATTGGATAGGATAGAGGATAGGATAGGATAGAGGATAGGATAGGATAGAGGATAGGTTAGGTTAGAGAATAGGATAGGATAGAGGATAGGATATTATAGAGAATAGGATTGGATAGAGGATATGGTAGGATAGAGGATACGATAGGATAGAGGATAGGATAGGATAGACAATAGGATAGGATAGAGGATAGGATAGGATAGAGGATAGGATAGGATAGACGATAGGATAGTATAGATGATAGGCTAGGACAGAGGATAGGATCGGATAGGGAATAGGATAGGATACAGGATAGTGTAGAAGAGAGGATAGGATAGGATAGAGGATAGGATAGGATTGAGGGTAGGATAGGATAGTGGATAGGATAGGATAGAGGATAGGATAGGATTGAGGATAGGATAGGAGAGAGGAAAGGGTAGGGTAAAGGATATGATAGGATAGAGAATAGGATAGGATAGAGGATAGGAGACGATAGAGGATAGGAGAGGATAGAGGATAGGATAGAATACAGGATAGGATAGGATAGAGGATAGGAGACGATAGAGGATAGGAGAGGATAGAGGATAGGATAGGATACAGGATAGGATATAATAGAGGATAGGATAGGATAGAGCATAGGATAGGATAGAGGATAGGATAGGATTGAGTGTAGGATAGGATAGGATAGAGGATAGGATAGGATAGAGGAGAGGATAGGATAGAGGATAGGATAGGATAGAGGATAGGATAGGATAGAGGATAGGATAGGATAGAGGATAGGATAATATAGGATAGGATAAAGGATAGGATAGGATAGAGGATAGGATAGGATAGAGGATAGGATAGGATAGAGGATAGGATAGTATAGATGATAGGCTAGGATGGAGGATAGGATCGGATAGGGAATAGGATAGGATACAGGATAGTGTAGAAGAGAGGATAGGATAGGATAGAGGATAAGATAGGATAGAGGATAGAATGGAGAATAGGATAGGATAGAGGATAGTATAGAGAATAAGATAGGTTAGAGAATAGGATAGGATAGAGGGTACGATAGGATAGAGGATAGGATAAGATAGTGAATAGGATAGGAAAGATGATATTATTGGATAGAGGGTACAATATGATAGAGGATACGATATTATAGAGGATAGGATAGCGGATTGGATCGGATAGATGATAGGATAGGATAAAGGATACGATATTATGGAGGATAGGATAGGATAGACGATAGGATCGGGTACACAATAGGATAGAGGATTGGATAGGATAGAGGATAGGATAGGATAGAGGATAGGATACGGTAGAGAATAGGATAGGGCATTGGATAGGATAGGGGATAGGATAGGATAGAGGATAGGATAGCATAGGGTAGAGGATAGGATAGAGGATAGGATAGGATAGTGGATTGGATAGGATAGAGGATAGGATAGGATAGAGGATAGGATAGGTTAGAGAATAGGATAGGCTAGAGGATAGGATAGAGGATGGGAGACGATAGAGGATAGGATAGAGGATTGGATAGGATAGAGGATAGGATAGGATAGAGGATAGGATAGGATAGAGGATAGGATAGGTTAGAGAATAGGATAGGATAGAGGATAGGATAGGATAGAGAAGAGGATAGGATAGAGGATATGGTAGGATAGAGGATACGATAGGATAGAGGATAGGATAGGATAGACAATAGGATAGGATAGAGGATAGGATAGGATAGAGGATAGGATAGGATAGAGGATAGGATAGTATAGATGATAGGCTAGGATAGAGGATAGGATCGGATAGGGAATAGGATAGGATACAGGATAGTGTAGAAGAGAGGATAGGATAGGATAGAGGATAGGATAGGATTGAGGGTAGGATAGGATAGTGGATAGGATAGGATAGAGGATAGGATAGGATTGAGGATAGGATAGGAGAGAGGAAAGGGTAGGGTAAAGGATATGATAGGATAGAGAATAGGATAGGATAGAGGATAGGAGACGATAGAGGATAGGAGAGGATAGAGGATAGGATAGAATACAGGATAGGATAGGATAGAGGATAGGAGACGATAGAGGATAGGAGAGGATAGAGGATAGGATAGGATACAGGATAGGATATAATAGAGGATAGGATAGGATAGAGGATAGGATAGGATAGAGGATAGGATAGGATTGAGTGTAGGATAGGATAGGATACAGGATAGGATAGGATAGAGGAGAGGATAGGATAGAGGATAGGATAGGATAGAGGATAGGATAGGATAGGATAAAGGATAGCATAGGATAGAGGATAGGATAGGATAGGATAGAGGATAGGATAGGATAGAGGATAGGATAGAATAGAGGAAAGGATAAGATAGAGGATACGATATTAGAAGGGATAGGATAGGATAAAGGATACGATATTATAGAGGATAGGATAGGATAGAGGATAGGATAGGATTGAGGGTAGGATAGGATAGGATAGACGATAGGATAGGATAGAGGAGAGGATAGGATAGGATAGAGGATAGGATAGGATAGAGGATAGGATAGGATAGAGGATAGGGTAGGATAGAGGATAGGATAGGATAGAGGATAGGATAGGATAGAGGTTAGGATAGATGATGGGAGACGATAGAGGATAGGATAGAGGATTGGATAGGATAGAGGAAAGGATAGGATAGAGGATAGGATAGGATAGAGGATAGGATAGGTTAGAGAATAGGATAGGATAGAGGATAGGATAGGATAGAGAATAGGATTGGATAGAGGATATGGTAGGATAGAGGATACGATAGGATAGAGGATAGGATAGGATAGACAATAGGATAGGATAGGATAGACAATAGGATAGGATAGAGGATAGGATAGGATAGAGGATAGGATAGGATAGAGGATAGGATAGTATAGATGATAGGCAAGGATAGAGGATAGGATCGGATAGGGAATAGGATAGGATACAGGATAGTGTAGAAGAGAGGATAGGATAGGATAGAGGATAGGATAGGATTGAGGGTAGGATAGGATAGTGGATAGGATAGGATAGAGGATAGGATAGGATTGAGGATAGGATAGGAGAGAGGAAAGGGTAGGGTAAAGGATATGATAGGATAGAGAATAGGATAGGATAGAGGATAGGAGACGATAGAGGATAGGAGACGATAGAGGATAGGATAGAATACAGGATAGGATAGGATAGAGGATAGGAGACGATAGAGGATAGGAGAGGATAGAGGATAGGATAGGATACAGGATAGGATATAATAGAGGATAGGATAGGATAGAGGATAGGATAGGATAGAGGATAGGATAGGATTGAGTGTAGGATAGGATAGGATAGAGGATAGGATAGGATAGAGGAGAGGATAGGATAGAAGATAGGATAGGATAGAGGATAGGATAGGATAGAGGATAGGATAGGATTGAGGATAGGATAGGATAGAGAATAGGATTGGATAGAGGATATGGTAGGATAGAGGATACGATAGGATAGGGTAGAGGATAGGATAGAGGATAGGATAGGATAGAGTATACGATAGGATATAGGATGGGATAGGATAGGATAGAGGATAGGGTAGGGGATTGGATAGGATAGAGGATAGGATAGGGTAGAGGATAGGATAGGATGGTGGATAGGATAGGATAGAGCAGACGATAGAGGATAGGATAGGATTGAGGATAGGATAGGATAGTAGATAGGATAGGATATAGCAGACGATAGTCGATAGGATAGGATATAGGATAGGATAGGAGAAAGGATAGGATAGAGGATGGGACAGGATAGAGGATAGGAGACGATAGAGGATAGGATAGGATGGAGGATAGGGTAGGATAGAGAATAGGATAGGATAGATGATATTATAGGATAGAGGATAGGATAGGATAGAGGATACGATATTATAGAGGATACGATAGGATTGAGGATAGGATAGGGAAGAGGATAGGATAGGATGGAGGATACGATATTATAGAGGATACAATAATAGATAGGATAGGATAGGATAGAGGATAGGATAGGATTGGGGTTTAGATAGGATAGAGGATAGGATAGGATAGAGGATAGCATCGGATAGAGGATAGGATAGGGGATTGGATAGGATAGAGGATACGATAGAGGATTTTATAGTATAAAGGAGTGGATAGGATTGAGAATAGTATAGGATAAAGGATACGATATTATAGAGGATAGGATCGGATAGAGCATAGGATAGGGGATTGGATACGATAGAGGATAGGATAGGATATAGGATAGGATAGGATAGAGGATAGGATAGGATAGAGGATAGGATAGAGAATAGGATAGGCTAGAGGATAGGATAGGTTAGAGAATAGGATAGGATAGAGGATAGGATAGGATAGAGGATAGGATAAGATAGTGAATAGGATAGGATAGATGATATTATTGGATAGAGGGTACAATATGATGGAGGATACGATATTATAGAGGATAGGATAGGATAGAGGATCGGATAGGATAGACGATTGGATAGGATAGAGGATAGGATATGATATAGGATAGGATAGGATAGAGGACAGATAGAGAATAGGATAGGCTAGAGGATAGGATAGAGGATAGGAGACGATAGTGGATAGCATAGAGGATAGGATAGGATAGAGGATAGGATAGGATAGAGGATAGGATAGGTTAGAGAATAGTATAGGATAGAGGATAGGATAGGATAGCGGATAGGATAGGATAGAGGATAGGATAGGATAGGATAGAAAATGGGATAGGATAGAGTGTAGGAGACGATAGAGGATAGGATAGAGAATAGGATAGGCTAGAGGATAGGATGGTGGATTGGATAGGATAGAGGATACGATATTATAGACCATAGGATAGGATAGAGTATAGGATAGGATAGAGGATAGGATAGGATATTGGATGGGATAGGATAGGATAGAGGATAGGATAGAGGATTGGATAGGATAGAGGATAGGATAGGATAGACGATAGGATCGGATAGAGAATAGGATAGGGCATTGGATAGGATAGAGGATAGGATAGGATAGAGGATAGGATAGCATAGGGTATAGGATAGGATAGAGGATAGGATAGTATAGTGGATAGGATACGATAGAGCAGACGATAGAGGATAGGATAGGATAGAGGATAGGATATAATAGAGGATAGGATAGGATAGATGATAGGATAGGAAAGAGGATACGATATTATAGATGATAGGATAGGAAAGAGGATACGATATTATAGATGATAGGATAGGGGATTGGATCGGATAGAGGATAGGATAGGATAGAGGATAGAATGGAGAATAGGATAGGATAGAGGATAGTATAGAGAATAAGATAGGTTAGAGAATAGGATAGGATAGAGGGTAGGAGAGGATAGAGGATAGGATAAGATAGTGAATAGGATAGGAAAGATGATACTATTGGATAGAGGGAACAATATGATAGAGGATACGATATTATAGAGCATAGGATAGGGGATTGGATCGGAGGATAAGATAGGATAAAGGATACGATATTATGGAGGATAGGATAGGATAGACGATAGAATAGGATAGAGAATAGGATAGGATAGATAATATTATAGGAAAAAGGATAGGATATGATAGAGGAAACGATATTATAGAGGATAGGATAGGATAGTCGATCGGATAGGAGAGAGGATTGGATAGGATAGAGGATATGATATGATATAGGATAGGATAGGATAGAGGGCAGGATAGAGAATAGGATAGGGTAGAGTATAGGATAGAGGATAGGAGACGATAGAGGATAGGATAGGGGATTGGATAGGATATAGGACAGGAGATGATAGAGGATAGGATAGGATAGAGGATACGATATTATAGAGGATATCATAGGATAGAGGATAGGGGATTGGATAGGATAGAGGATAGAATAGGATACAGGATCGGATATAGGATAGGATAGGATAGAGGATAGGATAGGATAGAGGACAGGATAGAGAATAGGATAGGGTAGAGGATAGGATAAAGGATAGGATCGGATAGAGGATACGATATTATAGAGGATAAGATAGGATAGAGGATAGGATCGGATAGAGGATATGATAGGGGAATGGATAGGATAGAGGATAGGGTAGGATAGAGGATACGATAGAGGATTGGATAGGATAGAGAATAGGAGACGATAGAGGATAGGATAGGATAGAGGATAGGATAGGATAGAGGATAGGATAGGATTGAGTGTAGGATAGGATAGGATAGAGGATAGGATAGGATAGAGGATAGGATAGGATAGAGGATAGGATAGGATAGAGGATAGGATAGGATAGAGGATAGGATAGGATAGAGGATAGGATAGGATAGACGATAGGATCGGATAGAGAATAGGATAGGGCATTGGATAGGATAGAGGATAGGATAGGATAGAGGATAGGATAGCATAGGGTATAGGATAGGATAGAGGATAGGATAGTATAGTGGATAGGATAGGATAGAGCAGACGATAGAGGATAGGATAGGATAGAGGATAGGATATAATAGAGGATAGGATAGGATAGATGATAGGATAGGAAAGAGGATACGATATTATAGATGATAGGATAGGAAAGAGGATACGATATTATAGATGATAGGATAGGGGATTGGATCGGATAGAGGATAGGATAGGATAGAGGATAGAATGGAGAATAGGATAGGATAGAGTATAGTATAGAGAATAAGATAGGTTAGAGAATAGGATAGGATAGAGGGTAGGAGAGGATAGAGGATAGGATAAGATAGTGAATAGGATAGGAAAGATGATATTATTGGATAGAGGGAACAATATGATAGAGGATACGATATTATAGAGGATAGGATAGGGGATTGGATCGGAGGATAAGATAGGATAAAGGATACGATATTATGGAGGATAGGATAGGATAGACGATAGGATAGGATAGAGAATAGGATAGGATAGATAATATTATAGGAAAAAGGATAGGATATGATAGAGGAAACGATATTATAGAGGATAGGATAGGATAGTCGATCGGATAGGAGAGAGGATTGGATACGATAGAGGATATGATATGATATAGGATAGGATAGGATAGAGGGCAGGATAGAGAATAGGATAGGGTAGAGTATAGGATAGAGGATAGGAGACGATAGAGGATAGGATAGGGGATTGGATAGGATCGAGGACAGGAGATGATAGAGGATAGGATAGGATAGAGGATACGATATTATAGAGGATATCATAGGATAGAGGATAGGGGATTGGATAGGATAGAGGATAGAATAGGATACAGGATAGGATAGGGGATTGGATAGGATAGAGAATAGGATAGGCTAGAGGATAGGATAGGATAGAGGATAGGATAGAGAATAGGATAGGCTAGAGGATAGGATAGGTTAGAGAATAGGATAGGATAGAGGATAGGATAGGATAGAGGATGGGATAGAGGATAGCAGACGATAGAGGATAGGAGACGATAGAGGATAGGATTGGATAGAGGATAGGATAGGATAGAGAATAGGATAGGATAGATGATATTATAGGATAGAGGATAGAATATGATAGAGGATACGATATTATAGAGGATAGGATCGGATAGAGCATAGGATAGGGGATTGGATAGGATAGAGGATAGGATAGGATAGAGTATAGGATAGGATAGAGGATAGGATAGAGAATAGGATAGGCTAGAGGATAGGATAGGTTAGAGAATAGGATAGGATAGAGGATAGGATAGGATAGAGAATAGGATAGGATAGAGGATAGGATAGGTTAGAGAATAGTATAGGATAGAGGATAGGATAGGATAGCGGATAGGATAGGATAGAGGATAGGATAGGTTAGAGGATAGGATAGGATAGAGGATAGGATAGGATAGGATAGAAAATGGGATAGGATAGAGTGTAGGAGACGATAGAGGATAGGATAGAGAATAGGATAGGCTAGAGGATAGGATGGTGGATTGGATAGGATAGAGGATACAATATTATAGACCATAGGATAGGATAGAGTATTGGATAGGATAGAGGATAGGATAGGATATTGGATGGGATAGGATAGGATAGAGGATAGGATAGAGGATTGGATAGGATAGAGGATAGGATAGGATAGACGATAGGGTCGGATAGAGAATAGGATAGGGCATTGGATAGGATAGAGGATAGGATAGGATAGAGGATAGGATAGCATAGGGTATAGGATAGGATAGAGGATAGGATAGTATAGTGGATAGGATAGGATAGAGCAGACGATAGAGGATAGGATAGCATAGGGTATAGGATAGGATAGAGGATACGATAGTATAGTGGATAGGATAGGATAGAGCAGACGATAGAGGATAGGATAGGATAGAGGATAGGATATAATAGAGGATAGGATAGGATAGATGATAGGATAGGAAAGAGGATACGATAGGATAGTGGATAGGATAGGATAGAGCAGACGATAGAGGATAGGATAGGATAGAGGATAGGATATAATAGAGGATAGGATAGGATAGATGATAGGTTAGGAAAGAGGATACGATAGGATAGTGAATAGGATAGGATAGATGTTAATATTGTATAGAGGATAGAATATGATAGAGGATACGATATTATAGATGATAGGATAGGGGATTGGATCGGATAGAGGATAGGATAGGATAAAGGATACGATATTATAGAGGATAGGATAGGATAGACGATAGGATCGGATAGAGCATAGGATAGGGGATTGGATAGGATAGAGGATAGGATAGGATAGAGGATAGTATAGGATAGAGGATAGGATAGAGAATAGGATAGGCTAGAGGATAGGATAGGTTAGAGAATAGGATAGGATAGAGGATAGGATAGGATAGAGGATGGGATCGGATAGAGGATAGGATATGATAGAGGATAGGATAGGATATTGGACAGGATAGAGAATAGGATAGGGTAGAGGATAGGATAGAGGATAGGAGACGATAGAGGATAGGAGACGATAGAGGATAGGATTGGATAGAGGATAGGATAGGATAGAGAATAGGATAGGATAGATGATATTATAGGATAGAGGATAGAATATGATAGAGGATACGATATTATAGAGGATAGGATCGGATAGAGCATAGGATAGGGCATTGGATAGGATAGAGGATAGGATAGGATAGAGGATAGGATAGCATAGGGTATAGGATAGGATAGAGGATAGGATAGTATAGTGGATAGGATAGGATAGAGCAGACGATAGAGGATAGGATAGGATAGAGGATAGGATAGGATAGACGATAGGATCGGATAGAGAATAGGATAGGGCATTGGATAGGATAGAGGATAGGATAGGATAGAGGATAGGATAGCATAGGGTATAGGATAGGATAGAGGATAGGATAGTATAGTGGATAGGATAGGATAGAGCAGACGATAGAGGATAGGATAGGATAGAGGATAGGATATAATAGAGGATAGGATAGGATAGATGATAGGATAGGAAAGAGGATACGATATTATAGATGATAGGATAGGAAAGAGGATACGATATTATAGATGATAGGATAGGGGATTGGATCGGATAGAGGATAGGATAGGATAGAGGATAGAATGGAGAATAGGATAGGATAGAGTATAGTATAGAGAATAAGATAGGTTAGAGAATAGGATAGGATAGAGGGTAGGAGAGGATAGAGGATAGGATAAGATAGTGAATAGGATAGGAAAGATGATATTATTGGATAGAGGGAACAATATGATAGAGGATACGATATTATAGAGGATAGGATAGGGGATTGGATCGGAGGATAAGATAGGATAAAGGATACGATATTATGGAGGATAGGATAGGATAGACGATAGGATAGGATAGAGAATAGGATAGGATAGATAATATTATAGGAAAAAGGATAGGATATGATAGAGGAAACGATATTATAGAGGATAGGATAGGATAGTCTTTCGGATAGGAGAGAGGATTGGATACGATAGAGGATATGATATGATATAGGATAGGATAGGATAGAGGGCAGGATAGAGAATAGGATAGGGTAGAGTATAGGATAGAGGATAGGAGACGATAGAGGATAGGATAGGGGATTGGATAGGATCGAGGACAGGAGATGATAGAGGATAGGATAGGATAGAGGATACGATATTATAGAGGATATCATAGGATAGAGGATAGGGGATTGGATAGGATAGAGGATAGAATAGGATACAGGATAGGATAGGGGATTGGATAGGATAGAGAATAGGATAGGCTAGAGGATAGGATAGGATAGAGGATAGGATAGAGAATAGGATAGGCTAGAGGATAGGATAGGTTAGAGAATAGGATAGGATAGAGGATAGGATAGGATAGAGGATGGGATAGAGGATAGGAGACGATAGAGGATAGGAGACGATAGAGGATAGGATTGGATAGAGGATAGGATAGGATAGAGAATAGGATAGGATAGATGATATTATAGGATAGAGGATAGAATATGATAGAGGATACGATATTATAGAGGATAGGATCGGATAGAGCATAGGATAGGGGATTGGATAGGATAGAGGATAGGATAGGATAGAGTATAGGATAGGATAGAGGATAGGATAGAGAATAGGATAGGCTAGAGGATAGGATAGGTTAGAGAATAGGATAGGATAGAGGATAGGATAGGATAGAGAATAGGATAGGATAGAGGATAGGATAGGTTAGAGAATAGTATAGGATAGAGGATAGGATAGGATAGCGGATAGGATAGGATAGAGGATAGGATAGGTTAGAGGATAGGATAGGATAGAGGATAGGATAGGATAGGATAGAAAATGGGATAGGATAGAGTGTAGGAGACGATAGAGGATAGGATAGAGAATAGGATAGGCTAGAGGATAGGATGGTGGATTGGATAGGATAGAGGATACGATATTATAGACCATAGGATAGGATAGAGTATTGGATAGGATAGAGGATAGGATAGGATATTGGATGGGATAGGATAGGATAGAGGATAGGATAGAGGATTGGATAGGA
Source organism: Halictus rubicundus (assembly GCF_050948215.1). Lineage (NCBI taxonomy): Eukaryota > Metazoa > Arthropoda > Insecta > Hymenoptera > Halictidae > Halictus > Halictus rubicundus. The sequence continues at coordinate 399,295 of NW_027488671.1, read as the reverse complement.
TAGAGGATAGGATAGGATAGACGATAGGGTCGGATAGAGAATAGGATAGGGCATTGGATAGGATAGAGGATAGGATAGGAAAGAGGATAGGATAGCATAGGGTATAGGATAGGATAGAGGATAGGATAGTATAGTGGATAGGATAGGATAGAGCAGACGATAGAGGATAGGATAGCATAGGGTATAGGATAGGATAGAGGATACGATAGTATAGTGGATAGGATAGGATAGAGCAGACGATAGGGGATAGGATAGGATAGAGGATAGGATATAATAGAGGATAGGATAGGATAGATGATAGGATAGGAAAGAGGATACGATAGGATAGTGGATAGGATAGGATAGAGCAGACGATAGAGGATAGGATAGGATAGAGGATAGGATATAATAGAGGATAGGATAGGATAGATGATAGGTTAGGAAAGAGGATACGATAGGATAGTGAATAGGATAGGATAGATGTTAATATTGTATAGAGGATAGAATATGATAGAGGATACGATATTATAGATGATAGGATAGGGGATTGGATCGGATAGAGGATAGGATAGGATAAAGGATACGATATTATAGAGGATAGGATAGGATAGACGATAGGATCGGATAGAGCATTGGATAGGGGATTGGATAGGATAGAGGATAGGATAGGATAGAGGATAGTATAGGATAGAGGATAGGATAGAGAATAGGATAGGCTAGAGGATAGGATAGGTTAGAGAATAGGATAGGATAGAGGATAGGATAGGATAGAGGATGGGATCGGATAGAGGATAGGATATGATAGAGGATAGGATATTATATTGGACAGGATAGAGAATAGGATAGGGTAGAGGATAGGATAGAGGATAGGAGACGATAGAGGATAGGAGACGATAGAGGATAGGATTGGATAGAGGATAGGATAGGATAGAGAATAGGATAGGATAGATGATATTATAGGATAGAGGATAGAATATGATAGAGGATACGATATTATAGAGGATAGGATCGGATAGAGCATAGGATAGGGCATTGGATAGGATAGAGGATAGGATAGGATAGAGGATAGGATAGCATAGGGTATAGGATAGGATAGAGGATAGGATAGTATAGTGGATAGGATAGGATAGAGCAGACGATAGAGGATAGGATAGGATAGAGGATAGGATATAATAGAGGATAGGATAGGATAGATGATAGGATAGGAAAGAGGATACGATAGGATAGTGGATAGGATAGGATAGAGCAGACGATAGAGGATAGGATAGGATAGAGGATAGGATATAATAGAGGATAGGATAGGATAGATGATAGGATCGGATAGAGGATAGGATAGGATAGAGGATAGGATAGGATAGAGAATAGGATAGGCTAGAGGATAGGATAGAGGATGGGAGACGATAGAGGATAGGATAGAGGATTGGATAGGATAGAGGATAGGATAGGTTAGAGAATAGGATAGGATAGAGGATAGGATAGGATAGAGAATAGGATTGGATAGAGGATATGGTAGGATAGAGGATACGATAGGATAGAGGATAGGATAGGATAGACAATAGGATAGGATAGAGGATAGGATAGGATAGAGGATAGGATAGGATAGAGGATAGGATAGTATAGATGATAGGCTAGGATAGATGATAGGATCGGATAGGGAATAGGATAGGATACAGGATAGTGTAGAAGAGAGGATAGGATAGGATAGAGGATAGGATAGGATTGAGGGTAGGATAGGATAGTGGATAGGATAGGATAGAGGATAGGATAGGATTGAGGATAGGATAGGAGAGAGGAAAGGGTAGGGTAAAGGATATGATAGGATAGAGAATAGGATAGGATAGAGGATAGGAGACGATAGAGGATAGGAGAGGATAGAGGATAGGATAGAATACAGGATAGGATAGGATAGAGGATAGGAGACGATAGAGGATAGGAGAGGATAGAGGATAGGATAGGATACAGGATAGGATATAATAGAGGATAGGATAGGATAGAGGATAGGATAGGATAGAGGATAGGATAGGATTGAGTTGTAGGATAGGATAGGATACAGGATAGGATAGGATAGAGGAGAGGATAGGATAGAGGATAGGATAGGATAGAGGATAGGATAGGATAGAGGATAGGATAGGATAGGATAAAGGATAGGATAGGATAGAGGATAGGATAGGATAAGATAGAGGATAGGATAGGGGATTGGGTAGGATAGAGGACAGGAGAAGATAGAGGATAGGATAAGTTAGAGGATAGGATAGGATAGAGGATAGGATAGAGGATTGGATAGGATAGAAGATACGTTAGGATAGAGGATAGGACAGAGAATAGGACAGGATAGAGGATACGATAGGGGATTGGATGGGATACAGGATAGGATACGGTAGAGGATAGGATAGGATAGGATAGATGATATTATAGGATAGAGGACAGGATAGGATAGAGGATAGGATAGGATAGAGGATAGGATAGGAGAGAAGGATAGGATAGGAGAGAAGGATAGGATAGGATAGAGGATAGGATAGGATAGAGGATAGGATAGGATGGAGGATAGAATAGGATAGAGGATAGGATAGGATAGGGGATAGGAGACGATAGAGGATAGGATAGGATAGAGGATAGGATAGGGTAGAGAATAGGATAGGAGAGAGGATAGAATAGGATAGAGGATAGGATAGGATAGAGAATAGGAGACGATAGAGGATAGGATAGGATAGAGGATAGGATAGGATAGAGAAGAGGATAGGGTAGATAATATTATAGGATAGATAATATTATAGGATAGATAATATTATAGGAAAGGGGATAGGATATGATAGAGGAAACGCAATTATAGAGGATTGGATAGGATAGAGGATCGGATAGGATAGAGGATTGGATAGGATATGATATAGGATAGGATAGGATAGAGGACAGGTAGAGAATAGGATAGGCTAGAGGATAGGATAGAGGATAGGAGACGATATAGGATAGGATAGGGGATTGGATAGGATAGGGGACAGGAGACGATAGAGGATAGGATAGGATAGAGGATAGGATAGGGTAGAGAATAGGATAGGAGAGAGGAAAGGATAGGATAGAGGATAGGATAGGATAGAGGATACGATATTATAGAAGATAGTATAGGATAGAGGATACGATATTATAGAGGATATCATAGGATAGAGGATAGGAGATTGGATAGGATAGAGGATAGGATAGGATAGAGGATAGGATAGGATAGAGGATAGGATATGATAGGATAGTGGATAGGATATGATAGAGGCTAGAGGATAGGATAGGATAGAGGATAGGATAGGATAGAGGATAGGATAGGATAGAGGATAGGATAGGATAGGGGATAGGATAGGATAGAGGATAGGATAGGATAGATGATATTATTGGATAGAGGGTACAATATGATGGAGGATACGATATTATAGAGGATAGGATAGGGTATTGGATCGGATAGAGGATAGGATAGGATAGAGGATAGGATAGGATAGAGGATAGGATAGGATAGAGGATAGGATAGGATACAGGATAGGATAGGATACAGGATAGGATAGGGGATTGGATAGGATAGAGAATAGGAGACGATAGAAGATAGGATAGGATAGAGGATAGGATAGGATAGGGAATTGGATAGGATAGAGGATAGGATAGGATAGAGGATAGGATAGGATAGAGGATAGGATAGGATAGAGGATAGGATAGGATAGAGGATAGGATAGGATAGAGGATAGGATAGGATACAGGATAGGATAGGATACAGGATAGGATAGGGGATTGGATAGGATAGAGAATAGGAGACGATAGAAGATAGGATAGGATAGAGGATAGGATAGGATAGGGAATTGGATAGGATAGAGGATAGGATAGGATAGAAGATAGGATAGGATAGAGGGTAGGATTGGATACAGGATAGGATAGGATAGAGGATAGGATAGGATAGAGGAGAGGATAGGATAGGATAGAAAATGGGATAAGATAGAGTGTAGGAGACGATAGAGGATAGGATAGAGAATAGGATAGGCTAGACGATAGGATGGTGGATTGGATAGGATAGAGGATACGATATTATAGACCATAGGATAGGATAGAGTATAGGATAGGATAGAGGATAGGATAGGATATTGGATGGGATAGGATAGGATAGGGGATAGGATAGAGGATTGGATAGGATAGAGGATAGGATAGGATAGACGATAGGATCGGATAGAGAATAGGATAGGGCATTGGATAGGATAGAGGATAGGATAGGATAGAGGATAGGATAGCATAGGGTATAGGATAGGATAGAGGATAGGATAGTATAGTGGATAGGATAGGATAGAGCAGACGATAGAGGATAGGATAGGATAGAGGATAGGATATAATAGAGGATAGGATAGGATAGATGATAGGATAGGAAAGAGGATACGATAGGATAGTGGATAGGATAGGATAGAGCAGACGATAGAGGATAGGATAGGATAGAGGATAGGATATAATAGGGGATAGGATAGGATAGATGATAGGATAGGATAGAGGATAGGATAGGATAGAGGATAGGATAGGATAGAGGATAGGATAGGATACAGGATAGGATAGGATACAGGATAGGATAGGGGATTGGATAGGATAGAGAATAGGAGACGATAGAAGATAGGATAGGATAGAGGATAGGATAGGATAGGGAATTGGATAGGATAGAGGATAGGATAGGATAGAGGATAGGATAGGATAGAGGGTAGGATTGGATACAGGATAGGATAGGATAGAGGATAGGATAGGATAGAGGATAGGATAGGATAGGATAGAAAATGGGATAGGATAGAGTGTAGGAGACGATAGAGGATAGGATAGAGAATAGGATAGGCTAGACGATAGGATGGTGGATTGGATAGGATAGAGGATACGATATTATAGACCATAGGATAGGATAGAGTATAGGATAGGATAGAGGATAGGATAGGATATTGGATGGGATAGGATAGGATAGGGGATAGGATAGAGGATTGGATAGGATAGAGGATAGGATAGGATAGACGATAGGATCGGATAGAGAATAGGATAGGGCATTGGATAGGATAGAGGATAGGATAGGATAGAGGATAGGATAGCATAGGGTATAGGATAGGATAGAGGATAGGATAGTATAGTGGATAGGATAGGATAGAGCAGACGATAGAGGATAGGATAGGATAGAGGATAGGATATAATAGAGGATAGGATAGGATAGATGATAGGATAGGAAAGAGGATACGATAGGATAGTGGATAGGATAGGATAGAGCAGACGATAGAGGATAGGATAGGATAGAGGATAGGATATAATAGGGGATAGGATAGGATAGATGATAGGATCGGATAGAGGATAGGATAGGATAAAGGATACGATATTATAGAGGATAGGATAGGATAGACGATAGGATCGGATAGAGCATAGGATAGGGGATTGGATAGGATAGAGGACAGGATAGGATAGTGGATTGGATAGGATAGAGGATAGGATAGGATAGAGGATAGGATAGGATAGAGGATAGGATAGTATAGATGATAGGCTAGGATAGAGGATAGGATCGGATAGGGAATAGGATAGGATACAGGATAGTGTAGAAGAGAGGATAGGATAGGATAGAGGATAGGATAGGATTGAGGGTAGGATAGGATAGTGGATAGGATAGCATAGAGGATAGGATAGGATTGAGGATAGGATAGGAGAGAGGAAAGGGTAGGGTAAAGGATATGATAGGATAGAGAATAGGATAGGATAGAGGATAGGAGACGATAGAGGATAGGAGAGGATAGAGGATAGGATAGAATACAGGATAGGATAGGATAGAGGATAGGAGACGATAGAGGATAGGAGAGGATAGAGGATAGGATAGGATACAGGATAGGATAGGATAGAGGATAGGATAGGATAGAGGATAGGATAGGATAGGGGATAGGATAGGATAGAGGATAGGATAGGATAGATGATATTATTGGATAGAGGGTACAATATGATGGAGGATACGATATTATAGAGGATAGGATAGGGTATTGGATCGGATAGAGGATAGGATAGGATAGAGGATAGGATAGGATAGAGGATAGGATAGGATACAGGATAGGATAGGATACAGGATAGGATAGGGGATTGGATAGGATAGAGAATAGGAGACGATAGAAGATAGGATAGGATAGAGGATAGGATAGGATAGGGAATTGGATAGGATAGAGGATAGGATAGGATAGAGGATAGGATAGGATAGAGGATAGGATAGGATAGAGGATAGGATAGGATAGAGGATAGGATAGGATAGAGGATAGGATAGGATAGAGGATAGGATAGGATAGAGGATAGGATAGGATAGAGGATAGGATAGGATAGAGGATAGGATAGGATAGAGGATAGGATAGGATAGAGGATAGGATAGGATAGAGGATAGGATAGGATAGAGGATAGGATAGAGAATAGGAGACGATAGAAGATAGGATAGGATAGAGGATAGGATAGGATAGGGAATTGGATAGGATAGAGGACAGGATAGGATAGAGGATAGGATAGGATAGAGGGTAGGATTGGATACAGGATAGGATAGGATAGAGGATAGGATAGGATAGGATAGAAAATGGGATAAGATAGAGTGTAGGAGACGATAGAGGATAGGATAGAGAATAGGATAGGCTAGACGATAGGATGGTGGATTGGATAGGATAGAGGATACGATATTATAGACCATAGGATAAGATAGACTATAGGATAGGATAGAGGATAGGATAGGATATTGGATGGGATAGGATAGGATAGGGGATAGGATAGAGGATTGGATAGGATAGAGGATAGGATAGGATAGACGATAAGATCGGATAGAGAATAGGATAGGGCATTGGATAGGATAGAGGATAGGATAGGATAGAGGATAGGATAGCATAGGGTATAGGATAGGATAGAGGATAGGATAGTATAGTGGATAGGATAGGATAGAGCAGACGATAGAGGATAGGATAGGATAGAGGATAGGATATAATAGAGGATAGGATAGGATAGATGATAGGATAGGAAAGAGGATACGATAGGATAGTGGATAGGATAGGATAGAGCAGACGATAGAGGATAGGATAGGATAGAGGATAGGATATAATAGGGGATAGGATAGGATAGATGATAGGATCGGATAGAGGATAGGATAGGATAAAGGATACGATATTATAGAGGATAGGATAGGATAGACGATAGGATCGGATAGAGCATAGGATAGGGGATTGGATAGGATAGAGGACAGGATAGGATAGTGGATTGGATAGGATAGAGGATAGGATAGGATAGAGGATAGGATAGGATAGAGGATAGGATAGTATAGATGATAGGCTAGGATAGAGGATAGGATCGGATAGGGAATAGGATAGGATACAGGATAGTGTAGAAGAGAGGATAGGATAGGATAGAGGATAGGATAGGATTGAGGGTAGGATAGGATAGTGGATAGGATAGCATAGAGGATAGGATAGGATTGAGGATAGGATAGGAGAGAGGAAAGGGTAGGGTAAAGGATATGATAGGATAGAGAATAGGATAGGATAGAGGATAGGAGACGATAGAGGATAGGAGAGGATAGAGGATAGGATAGAATACAGGATAGGATAGGATAGAGGATAGGAGACGATAGAGGATAGGAGAGGATAGAGGATAGGATAGGATACAGGATAGGATATAATAGAGGATAGGATAGGATAGAGGATAGGATAGGATAGAGGATAGGATAGGATTGAGTGTAGGATAGGATAGGATAGAGGATAGGATAGGATAGAGGAGAGGATAGGATAGAGGATAGGATAGGATAGAGGATAGGATAGGATAGAGGATAGGATAGGATAGAGGATAGGATAGGATAGGATAAAGGATAGGATAGGATAGAGGATAGGATAGGATAGGATAGAGGATAGGATAGGATAGGATAGAGGATAGGATAGGATAGAGGATAAGATAGGATAGAGGATAGAATGGAGAATAGGAAAGGATAGAGGATAGTATAGAGAATAAGATAGGTTAGAGAATAGGATAGGATAGAGGGTACGATAGGATAGAGGATAGGATAAGATAGTGAATAGGATAGGAAAGATGATATTATTGGATAGAGGGTACAATATGATAGAGGATACGATATTATAGAGGATAGGATAGGGGATTGGATCGGATAGATGATAGGATAGGATAAAGGATACGATATTATGGAGGATAGGATAGGATAGACGATAGGATCGGGTACACAATAGGATAGAGGATAGGATAGGATAGAGGACAGGATCGTATAGAGGATAGGATAGGGGTTTGGACAGAATAGAGGATAGGATAGGATATAGGATAGGACAGGATAAGATAGGATAGAGGATAGGATAGGATAGAGGATAGGATAGGATAGAGGACAGGACAGAGGATAGGATATAATACAGGATATTATAGGATAGAGGATAGGATAGGATTGAGGATAGGACGGGATAGATGATAGGATAGGATAGAGGATAGGATAGGGGATTGGATAGGATAGAGGATAGGATAGGATAGATGATATTATAGGAAAGAGGATAGGATACGATGGAGGATACGATATTATAGAGAATACGATCTTATAGAGGATAGGATAGGATAGAAGATAGGATAGAGGATAGGATAGAGGATTGGACAGGATAGAGGATATTATAGGATAGAGGATAGGATAGGATAGCGGAGAGGATAGGATGGAGTAGAGGATAGGAATGAGGATAGGATATGGTTGAGGATAGGATAGCATAGAGGATATTATAGGAAAGAATATAGGATATGATAGAGGATCGAATATTATAGAGGATAGGATCGGGAATTGGATAGGATAGGCGATTTGATAGGATAGAGGACAGGAGACGATAGAGGATAGGATAGGATAGGATAGAGAATAGGATATTATAGATGATATTATAGGATAGAGGGCAGGATAGGATACAGGATAGGATAGGATAGAGGATACGATAGGATAGAGGATAGGATAGGATACAGGATAGGATAGCATAGAGGATAGGATAGGATAGAGGATAGGATAGGATAGAGGATAGGATAGAGGATAGGATAGGATAGAGGATAGGATAGGATAGAGGATAGGATAGGATAGAGGATAGGATAGGATAGAGGATAGGATAGGATAGAGGATAGGATATGATAGAGGATAGGATAGGATAGAGGATAGGATAGGATAGATGATATTGTAGGATAGAGGAAGGATAGGACAGAGGATACGATATTATAGAGGATAGGATAGCATAGCGGAAAGGGTAGGATAGAGGATAGGATAGCATAGCGGAAAGGGTAGGATAGAGGATAGGATCGGGGATTGGATAGGATAGGGGATTGGATAGGATAGAGGACAGGAGAAGATAGAGGATATGATAAGTTAGAGGATAGGATAGGATAGAGGATAGGATAGAGGATTGGATAGGATAGAGGGTACGTTAGGATAGAGGATAGGACAGAGAATAGGATAGGATCGAGGATACGATAGGGGATTGGATCGGATACAGGATAGGATACGGTAGAGGATAGGATAGGATAGGATAGAGAATAGGATAGGATAGATGATATTATAGGATAGAGGACAGAATAGGATAGAGGATAGGATAGGATAGAGGATAGGATAGGATAGAGGATAGGATAGGAGAAAAGGATAGGATACGATAGAGAATTGGATAGGGGATTGGATAGGATAGGGGATTGGATAGGATAGAGGATAGGATAGGAGAGAGGATAGAATGGAGATTAGGATAGGATAGAGGATAGGATAGGGGATTGGATAGGATAGAGGATAGGAGACGATAGAGAATAGGATAGGGTAGAGGATAGGATAGAGGATAGGATTGGATAGAGGATACGATATTATAGAGGATAAGATAGGATAGAGGATAGGATCGGATAGAGGATATGATAGGGGAATGGATAGGATAGAGGATAGGATAGGATAGAGGATACGATAGAGGATTGGATAGTATAAAGGAAATGATTTGATAGAGGACAGGAGACGATAGAGGATAGGATAGGATAGAGGATAGGATAGGTTAGCGGATAGGATAGGATAGAGAATACGACAGGATAGCTGATATTATAGGATAGAGGATAGGATAGGATAGAGTATAGGATAGGATAGAGGATAGGATAGGATAGTGGATAGGATAGGATAGGATAGAGGATAGGATAGAGGATAGAGGATAGGATAGGATAGAGGATAGGATAGGATAGAGGATAGGATAGGATAGAGGATAGGATAGGATAGAGGATAGGATAGGATAGAGGATAGGATAGGATAGAGGATAGGATAGGATAGACGATAGGATAGGATAGACGATAGGATACGATAGACGATAGGATAGGATAGAGAATAGGATAGGAAAGAGGATAGGATACGATGGAGGATACGATATTATAGAGAATACGATCTTATAGAGGATAGGATTGGATAGAAGATAGGATAGAGGATAGGATAGGATAGAGGATAGGATAGGGGATTGGATAGGATAGAGAATAGGATAGGATAGAGGATGGGATAGGATAGAGGATAGGATAGGATAGAGGATAAGATAGGATAGAGGATAGGATAGGGTAGAGGATAGGATAGGATAGAGGATACGATATTATAGAGGATACAATACGGTAGAGGATAGGATAGGGGATTCTATAGGATAGAGGATAGGATAGGGTAGAGGATAGGATAGGGGATTGGATAGGATAGAGGACAGGAGACGATAGAGGATAGGATAGGATAGAGGATAGGATAGGATAGAGAATAGGATAGGGTAGAGGATAGGATAGGATAGAGGATACGATATTATACAGGATAGGATAGGATAGAGGATAGGATACGATAGAGGATAGGATAGAGTAGAGGATAGGATATGATAGAGGACAGGAAAGGATAGAGGATAGGATAGGTTAGAGGATAGGATAGGATAGAGGATAGGATCGTATAGAGGATAGGATAGGGGATTGGACAGAATAGAGGATAGGATAGGATATAGGATAGGATAGGATAGGATAGGATAGAGGATAGGATAGGATAGAGGACAGGACAGAGGATAGGATATAATACAGGATATTATAGGCTAGTGGATAGGATAGGAGTGAGGATAGGACGGGATAGAGGATAGGATAGGATAGAGGATAGGATAGGGGATTGGATAGGATAGAGGATAGGATAGGATAGATGATATTATAGGAAAGAGGATAGGATACGATGGAGGATACGATATTATAGAGAATACGATCTTATAGAGGATAGGATAGGATAGAAGATAGGATAGAGGATAGGATAGAGGATTGGACAGGATAGAGGATATTATAGGAAAGAGGATAGGATAGGATAGCGGATAGGATAGGATGGAGTAGAGGATAGGAATGAGGATAGGATAGGGTTGAGGATAGGATAGCATAGAGGATATTATAGGAAAGAATATAGGATATGATAGAGGATCGAATAGGATAGAGGATAGGATAGAGGATAGGATAGAGGATAGGATAGGATAGACGATAGGATAGGATAGAGGATAGGATATAGGATGGGATAGGATAGGATAGATGATAGGATAGGGGATTGGATAGGATAGAGGGTAGGATAGGGTAGAGGATAGGATAGGATAGAGGATAGGATAGGAAAGAGGATAGGATAGGATAGAGGATAGGATAGGATAGAGGATACGATATTATAGAGGATAGGATAGAATATACGATAGGATCGGATAGAGAATAGGATAGGGCATTGGATAGGACAGAGGATAGGATAGGATAGAGGATAGGATAGGATAGAGGATAGGATACGATGGAGGATACGATATTATAGAGAATACGATCTTATAGAGGATAGGATTGGATAGAAGATAGGATAGAGGATAGGATAGAGGATTGGACTGGATAGAGGATATTATAGGATAGAGGATAGGATAGGATAGCGTATAGGATAGGATCGAGTAGAGGATAGGAATGATAGATAGGATAGGGTTGAGGATAGGATAGCACAGAGGAAATTATAGGAAAGAATATAGGATATGATAGAGGATCGGATAGGATAGAGGATAGGATATAATAAGATAGAGGATAAGATAGGGGATTGAGTAGGATAGAGGACAGGAGACGATAGAGGATAGGATAGGATAGAGGATAGAATAGGATAGAGGATGGGATAGGATAGAGGATAGGAGAGAATAGAGGATAGGATAGGGTAGAGGATAGGATAGGATAGAGGATAGGATAGGATAGAGGATAGGATAGGATAGAGGATAGGATAGGATAGGCGATAGGAGAGGATAGAGGATAGGATAGCATAGAGGATAGGATAGGATAGAGGATAGGATAGGATAGAGGATAGGATAGGATAGACGATAGGATAGGATAGACGATAGGATACGATAGACGATAGGATAGGATAGAGAATAGGATAGGAAAGAGGATAGGATACGATGGAGGATACGATATTATAGAGAATACGATCTTATAGAGGATAGGATTGGATAGAAGATAGGATAGAGGATAGGATAGGATAGAGGATAGGATAGGGGATTGGATAGGATAGAGGATAGGATAGGATAGAGGATGGGATAGGATAGAGGATAGGATAGGATAGAGGATAAGATAGGATAGAGGATAGGATAGGGTAGAGGATAGGATAGGATAGAGGATACGATATTATAGTGGATACAATACGGTAGAGGATAGGATAGGGGATTCTATAGGATAGAGGATAGGATAGGGTAGAGGATAGGATAGGGGATTGGATAGGATAGAGGACAGGAGACGATAGAGGATAGGATAGGATAGAGGATAGGATAGGATAGAGAATAGGATAGGGTAGAGGATAGGATAGGATAGAGGATACGATATTATACAGGATAGGATAGGATAGAGGATAGGATACGATAGAGGATAGGATAGAGTAGAGGATAGGATATGATAGAGGACAGGAAAGGATAGAGGATAGGATAGGTTAGAGGATAGGATAGGATAGAGGATAGGATCGTATAGAGGATAGGATAGGGGATTGGACAGAATAGAGGATAGGATAGGATATAGGATAGGATAGGATAGGATAGGATAGAGGATAGGATAGGATAGAGGACAGGACAGAGGATAGGATATAATACAGGATATTATAGGCTAGTGGATAGGATAGGAGTGAGGATAGGACGGGATAGAGGATAGGATAGGATAGAGGATAGGATAGGGGATTGGATAGGATAGAGGATAGGATAGGATAGATGATATTATAGGAAAGAGGATAGGATACGATGGAGGATACGATATTATAGAGAATACGATCTTATAGAGGATAGGATAGGATAGAAGATAGGATAGAGGATAGGATAGAGGATTGGACAGGATAGAGGATATTATAGGAAAGAGGATAGGATAGGATAGCGGATAGGATAGGATGGAGTAGAGGATAGGAATGAGGATAGGATAGGGTTGAGGATAGGATAGCATAGAGGATATTATAGGAAAGAATATAGGATATGATAGAGGATCGAATAGGATAGAGGATAGGATAGAGGATAGGATAGAGGATAGGATAGAGGATAGGATAGGATAGATGATAGGATAGGATAGAGGATAGGATATAGGATGGGATAGGATAGGATAGATGATAGGATAGGGGATTGGATAGGATAGAGGGTAGGATAGGGTAGAGGATAGGATAGGATAGAGGATAGGATAGGAAATAGGATAGGATAGGATAGAGGATAGGATAGGATAGAGGATACGATATTATAGAGGATAGGATAGAATATACGATAGGATCGGATAGAGAATAGGATAGGGCATTGGATAGGACAGAGGATAGGATAGGATAGAGGATAGGATAGGATAGAGGATAGGATACGATGGAGGATACGATATTATAGAGAATACGATCTTATAGAGGATAGGATTGGATAGAAGATAGGATAGAGGATAGGATAGAGGATTGGACTGGATAGAGGATATTATAGGATAGAGGATAGGATAGGATAGCGTATAGGATAGGATCGAGTAGAGGATAGGAATGATAGATAGGATAGGGTTGAGGATAGGATAGCACAGAGGAAATTATAGGAAAGAATATAGGATATGATAGAGGATCGGATAGGATAGAGGATAGGATATAATAAGATAGAGGATAAGATAGGGGATTGAGTAGGATAGAGGACAGGAGACGATAGAGGATAGGATAGGATAGAGGATAGAATAGGATAAGGGATAGGATAGGATAGAGGATAGGAGAGAATAGAGGATAGGATAGGGTAGAGGATAGGATAGGATAGAGGATAGGATAGGATAGAGGATAGGATAGGATAGAGGATAGGATAGGATAGGCGATAGGAGAGGATAGAGGATAGGATAGGATAGAGGATACGATAGGATAGAGGATAGGATAGGGTAGAGGATAGGATAGGATAGAGCATACGATATTATAGAGGATACAATACGGTAGAGGATAGGATAGGGGATTCTATAGGATAGAGGATAGGATAGGGTAGAGGATAGGATAGGGGATTGGGTAGGATAGAGGACAGGAGACGATAGAGGATAGGATAGGATAGAAGATAGGATAGGATAGAGGATAGGATAGGGTAGAGGATAGGATAGGATAGAGGATACTATATTATAGAGGATAGGATAGGATAGAGGGTAGGATAGAGTAGAGGATAGGATATGATAGAGGACAGGCTAGGATAGAGGATAGGATAGGGTAGAGGATAGGATAGGATAGAGGATACGATATTATAGAGGATACAATACGGTAGAGGATAGGATAGGGGATTCTATAGGATAGAGGATAGGATAGGTTAGATGATACGAAATTATAGAGGATAGGATAGGATAGAGGATAGGATAGGATAGGATAGGATAGGATAGGATAGGATAGAGGATAGGATAGGATGGGATAGAGGACAGGACAGAGGATAGGATATAATACAGGATATTATAGGATAGAGTATAGGATAGGATTGAGGATAGGACGGGATAGAGGATAGGATAGGATAGAGGATAGGATAGGGGATTGGATAGGATAGAGGATAGGATAGGATAGATGATATTATAGGAAAGAGGATAGGATACGATGGAGGATACGATATTATAGAGAATACGATCTTATAGAGGATAGGATAGGATAGAAGATAGGATAGAGGATAGGATAGAGGATTGGACAGGATAGAGGATATTATAGGATAGAGGATAGGATAGGACAGAGGAAACGATATTATAGAGGATAGGATATGATAGAGGATAAGATCGGATAGAGGATAGGATAGGGGATTGGATAGGATAGAGGATAGGATTAGATAGAAGACAGGATAGGATAGGATGGCGGAAAGGATAGAATAGAGTATAGTATAGGATAGAGGATAAGATAGGATAGAGGATAGGATAGGATAGAGGATAGGATAGGATAGAGGATAGGATAGGATAGATGATAGGATAGGGGAGAAGGATAGGATAGGATAGAGGATAGGATAGGATAGAGGATAGGATAGGATGGAGGATAGAATAGGATAGAGGATAGGATAGGATAGGGGATAGGATACGATAGAGGATAGGATAGGATAGGGAATAGGATATAGGATTGGATAGGATACTATAGAGGATAGGATAGGATAGAATTGAGAATAGGATAGGATAGAGAATAGGATATAGGATTGGATAGGATACTATAGAGGATAGGATAGGATAGAATTGAGAATAGGATAGGATAGAGAATAGGATATAGGATTGGATAGGATACTATAGAATTGAGAATAGGATAGGATAGATGATATTATAGGACAGAGGACAGGATAGGACAGAGGAAACGATATTATAGAGGATAGGATATGATAGAGGATAAGATCGGATAGAGGATAGAATAGGGGATTGGATAGGATAGAGGATAGGATTAGATAGAAGACAGGATAGGATAGGATGGCGGAAAGGATAGAATAGAGTATAGTATAGGATAGAGGATAAGATAGGATAGAGGATAGGATAAGTTAGAGGATAGGATAGGATAGAGGATAGGATAGAGGATAGGATAGAGGATTGAATAGGATAGAGGATACGATAGGATAGAGGATAGGATAGAGAATAGGATAGGATAGAGGATAGGCTAGGGGATTGGATCGGATACAGGATAGGAGACGGTAGACGATAGGATAGGATAGAGGATAGGATAGGATAGAGGATAGGATAGGATAGAGGATAGGAAAGGATAGAGGAAAGGGTAGGATATAGGATAGGATCGGGGTTTGGATAGGATAGAGGATTGGATAGGATAGAGGATAGGATAGGATAGAGGATAGGATAGGATAGAGGATAGGATTGGATAGAGGATAGGATGGGATAGAGGATAGGATGGGATAGAGGATAGGATAGGATAGAGGATAGGGTAGGATAGAGGATATGATAGGATAGGCGATTGGATCGGATACAGGATAGGATACGATAGAGGCTAGGATAGGATAGAGGATAGGATAGGATAGAGGAAAGGGTAGGATAGAGGATAGGATCGGGGATTGGATAGGATAGGGGATTGGATAGGATAGAGGATAGGATAGGATAGAGGAAAGGGTAGGGTAGAGGATAGGATCGGGGAGTGGATAGGATAGGAGATTGGATAGGATAGAGGATAGGATACGATAGAGGATAGAATAGGATAGAGGATATGATAGGATAGGCGATTGGATCGGATACAGGATAGGATACGATAGAGGCTAGGATAGGATAGAGGATAGGATAGGATAGAGGAAAGGGTACGATAGAGGATAGGATCGGGGATTGGATAGGATAGGGGATTGGATAGGATAGAGGACAGGAGACGATAGAGGATAGGATAGGATAGAGGATAGGATAGGATAGAGGATAGGATAGGAGAGAAGGATAGGATAGGATAGAGGATAGGATAGGATAGAGGATAGGATAGGATAGAGGATAGGATTGGATAGAGGATAGGATGGGATAGAGGATAGGATGGGATAGAGAATAGGATAGGATAGAGGATAGGGTAGGATAGAGGATAGGATAGGATAGAGGATAGGATAGGATAGAGGAAAGGGTAGGATAGAGGATAGGATCGGGGAGTGGATAGGATAGGAGATTGGATAGGATAGAGGATAGGATACGATGGAGGATAGAATAGGATAGAGGATAGGATAGGATAGGGGACAGGATACGATAGAGGATAGGATAGGATAGAGAATAGGATATAGGATTGGATAGGATAGAGGATAGGATTCGATAGAGGACAGGATAGGATAGGCGGCGGAAAGGATAGGATAGAGTATAGAATAGGACAGAGGATAAGATAGGATAGAGGATAGGATAAGTTAGAGGATAGGATTGGATAGAGGATTGGATAGGATAGAGGATACGATAGGATAGAGGATAGGATAGAGAATAGGATACGGTAGAGGATAGGATAGGATAGGATAGAGGATAGGATAGGATAGAGGATAGGATAGGATAGAGGATAGTATAGGATAGAGGATAGGATAGGATAGAGGATAGGATAGGATAGAGGATAGGATAGGATAGAGGATAGGATAGGATAGAGGATAGGATAGGATAGAGGATATTATAGGAAAGGGGATAGGATATGATAGAGGATACGATATTATAGAGGATAGGATAGGATAGAGGATAGGATAGGATAGAGGATAGGATAGGATAGAGGATACGATAGGATAGAGAAAAGGTTAGGATAGATGATGTTATAGGATACAGGATAGGATAGGATAGAAGATACGATATTATAGATGATAGCATAGGATCGAGTATTGGATAGCATAGAGAATAGGACGGGATAGAGGATAGGATACGATAGAGGATAGGATAGGATAGAGGATTGGATAGGATAGAGGATACTATAGGATTGAGGATAGGATAAAGAATAGGATAGGATAGAGGATAGGAGACGATAGAGCATAGGAGACGATAGAGGATAGGATTGAGGATAGGATAGAGGATATTATAGGATAGAGAATAGGATAGGATAGCGGATAGGATGGGATGGAGTATAGCATAGAATTGAGGATAGCATAGGATTGAGGATAGGATGGGATAGAGGATAGGATAGAGGATAGAATAGGACAGATGATATTATAGGATAGAGGATAGGATAGGATGGAGGATAGGATAGGATAGATGATAAGATAGGATAGCGGAAAGGATAGGGTGGAGTATAGGATAGGATAGAGGATAGGATAGGATAGAGAATAGGATAGGATAGGGAATAGGATAGGGTAGATGATATTATTGGATACAGGATAGGATATGATAGAGGATACGAT
The DNA here is from genome assembly GCF_050948215.1 of Halictus rubicundus. Classification (NCBI taxonomy): domain Eukaryota; kingdom Metazoa; phylum Arthropoda; class Insecta; order Hymenoptera; family Halictidae; genus Halictus; species Halictus rubicundus. The sequence continues at coordinate 381,059 of NW_027488671.1, read as the reverse complement.
ATTATAGAGGATACGATATGATAGAGGACAGGATAGGATACAGGATACGATATTATAGATGATAGAATAGGATCGAGTATTGGATAGGATAGAGAATAGGATAGGGGATTGGATAGGATAGAGGATAGGATAGGATAGAGCATAGGATAGGATAGAGGATTGGATAGGATAGAGGATACGATAGGATAGAGGATAGGATAGGATAGCGGATAGGATAGGATGGAGTATAGAATAGAATTGAGGATAGGATAGGATAGAATATAGGATAGGATAAAGAATATTATAGGATAGATGATATTATAGGATAGAGGATAGAATAGGATAGAGGATATGATAAGATAGCGGATAGGATAGGATGGAGTATAGAATAGAATTGAGGATAGGATAGGATAGAATATAGGATAGGATAAAGAATAGGATAGGATAGATGATATTAAAGGATAGAGGATAGAATATGATTGAGGATACGATATTATAGAGGATAGGATAGGATAGAGGATAGGATGGGATAGAGGATAGGGTAGGATAGAGGGTAGGATAGGATAGAGGGCAGGATAGGTTAGAGGACAGGATAGGGGATTGGATAGGATAGAGGATAGGAGACGATAGAGGATAGGATAGGGGATTGAATAGGAAAGAGGACAGGAGACGATAGAAGGTAGGTTAGGATAGAGGATAGGATAGGATAGGATAGAGGATAGGAAAGGATAAAGGATATAAAGGGATAGGGGATAGGATAGGATAGAGGATATGATAAGATAGGTGATAGGATAGGATAGAGGATAGGGGATTAGATAGGATAGAGGATAGGATAGAGGATAGGATAGGATAGATGATATTGCAGGATAGAGGACAGCATAGGATAGAGGATAGGATAGGATAGCGGATTGGATAGGATAGAGGATATGATAGAGGATAGGATAGAGGATTGGATAGGATAGAGGATAGGATAGAGAATAGGATAGGATAGAGGATAGGATAGGGGATTGAATCGGATACACGATAGGAGACGGATGAGGATAGGATAGGATAGGATAGATGATATTGCAGGATAGAGGACAGGATAGGATAAAGGATAGGATAGGATATAGAATAGGATAGGAAAGACGATAGGATAGGATAGAGAATGGGATAGGATAGAGGATAGGATAGGATAGAGGATAGCACAGACAAAAGGATAGGATAGAGGATAGGATAGGAGATTGGATAGGATACAGGCTAGGAGACGATATAGAATAGGATGGGATAGATGGTATTATAGGAAAGAGGATACGATATAATAGACGATAGGATAGGATAGAGGATAGAGGATTGAGGATAGGATTGGAGAGAGGATAGGATATGATAGAGGATACGATATTATAGAGAATAGGATAGGATGGAGGATCGGATAGGATAGGATAGAGGATAGGATAGGGGATAGGATAGGATAGAGGATAGGATAGGATAGAGGATAGGATAGGATACAGGATAGGATAGGATAGAGGATAGGATAGGATAGAGGATAGGATAGGATAGAGGATAGGATAGGATAGAGGATAGGTTAGGATAGGATAGAGGATAGGATAGGATAGAAGATCGGATAGGATAAGATAGAGTATAGGATAGGGGATTGGGTAGGATAGAGGACAGGAGACGATAGAGGATAGGATAGGATAGAGGATAGGATAGGATAGAGGATAGGATAGGAAAGAGGATAGGATAGGATTGAGAATGGGATAGGATAGAGGATAGGATAGGGGATTGGATAGGATACAGGATAGGATAGGATTGAGGATAGGATAGGAAAGAGGATAAGATAGGAAAGAGATTCGGATAGGGTAGATGATGTTATAGGAAAGAGGACAGGATATGATAGAGGATACGATATTATAGAGAATAGGATAGGATGGAGGATCGGATAGGATAGGTTAGAGGATAGGATAGGGGATTGGGTAGGATATAGGACAGGAGACGATAGAGGATAGGATAGGATAGAGGATAGGATAGGATAGAGGATAGGATAGAGGATTGGATAGGATAGATGATAGGATATGATAGAGGATACGATATTATAGAGGATAGGATAGGATAGAGGATCGGATAGGCTAGAGGATCGGATAGGATAGAGGATACGATACGATAGAGGACAGGATAGGATACAGGATACGATATTATAGAGGATAGGATAGGATAGAGAAGAGGATAGGATAGATGATGTTATAGGATAGATGATAGGATAGGATAGAGGATACGATATTATAGATGATAGAATTTGATCGAGTATTGGATAGGATAGAGAATAGGATAGGGGATTGGATAGGATAGAGGATAGGATAGGATAGAGGATAGGATAGGATAGGGGATTGGATAGGATAGAGGATACGATAGGATAGATGATAGGATAGAGAGTAGGATAGGATAGAGGATAGGAGACGATAGAGGATAGGATTGGATAGAGAATAGGATAGAGGATAGGATAGGTGATTGGATAGGATAGAGGATATTGTAGGATAGAGGATATGATAAGATAGAGGATAGGATAGGGGATTGGGTAGGATAGAGGACAGGAGACGATAGAGGATAGGATAGGATAGATGATAGGATAGCATAGAGGATAGGATAGAGGATTGGATAGGATAGAGGATACGATACGATAGAGGATAGGATAGAGAATAGGATAGGATAGAGGATAGGATAGGGGATTGGATCGGATACAAGATAGGATGCGATAGAGGATAGGATAGGATAGAGGATAGGATAGGATAGAGGATAGGATAGAGGATAGCATAGGATAGGATAGAGGATGGGATAGGATAGAGGATAGGAAAGGATAGAGGATAGGATAGGATAGAGGATAGGATAGGATAGAGGATAGGATAGGATAGAGGATAGGATAGGATAGAGGATAGGATATAATAGACTATAGGATAGGATACAGGATAGGAGGGGATAGAGGATATGATAGGATAGAGGATAGGATAGGATAGAGGATAGGATAGGAAAGAGGATGGGATAGGATAGAGAATGGGATAGGATAGAGGATAGGATAGGATAGAGGATAGCACAGAGAATAGGATAGGATAGAGGATAGGATAGGGGATTGGATAGGATACAGGATAGGATAGGATTGAGGATAGGATAGGAAAGAGGATAAGAGTGGAAAGAGATTCGGATAGGGTAGATGATGTTATAGGAAAGAGGACAGGATATGATAGAGGATACGATATTATAGAGAATAGGATAGGATGGAGGATCGGATAGGATAGGTTAGAGGATAGGATAGGGGATTGGGTAGGATATAGGACAGGAGACGATAGAGGATAGGATAGGATAGAGGATAGGATAGGATAGATTATATAAAAGGATAGGGGATAGGATAGGATAGAGGATATGATAGGATAGGTGATAGGATAGGATAGAGGATAGGGCATTCGATAGGATAGAGGATAGGATAGAGGATAGGATAGGATAGATGATATTGCAGGATAGAGGACAGCATAGGATAGAGGATAGGATAGGATAGCGGATTGGATAGGATAGAGGATAGGATAGCGGATTGGATAGGATAGAGGATAGGATACGATAGAGAATAGGATAGGATAGGATAGAGAATAGGATAGGATTGAGAATAGGACAGGATAGAGGATAGGATAGGATAGATGATGTTATAGGATAGATGATAGGATAGGATAGAGGATACGATATTATAGATGATAGAATAGGATCGAGTATTGGATAGGATAGAGATTAGGATAGGGGATTGGACAGGATAGAGGATAGGATAGGATAGAGGATAGGATAGGATAGAGGATTGGATAGGATAGAGGATATGATAAGATAGGTGATAGGATAGGATAGAGGATAGGGGATTAGATAGGATAGAGGATAGGATAGAGGATAGGATAGGATAGATGATATTGCAGGATAGAGGACAGCATAGGATAGAGGATAGGATAGGATAGCGGATTGGATAGGATAGAGGATATGATAGAGGATAGGATAGAGGATTGGATAGGATAGAGGATAGGATAGAGAATAGGATAGGATAGAGGATAGGATAGGGGATTGAATCGGATACACGATAGGAGACGGATGAGGATAGGATAGGATAGGATAGATGATATTGCAGGATAGAGGACAGGATAGGATAAAGGATAGGATAGGATATAGAATAGGATAGGAAAGACGATAGGATAGGATAGAGAATGGGATAGGATAGAGGATAGGATAGGATAGAGGATAGCACAGACAATAGGATAGGATAGAGGATAGGATAGGAGATTGGATAGGATACAGGCTAGGAGACGATATAGAATAGGATGGGATAGATGATATTATAGGAAAGAGGATACGATATAATAGACGATAGGATAGGTTAGAGGATAGAGGATTGAGGATAGGATTGGAGAGAGGATAGGATATGATAGAGGATACGATATTATAGAGAATAGGATAGGATGGAGGATCGGATAGGATAGGATAGAGGATAGGATAGGGGATAGGATAGGATAGAGGATAGGATAGGATAGAGGATAGGATAGGATACAGGATAGGGTAGGATAGAGGATAGGATAGGATAGAGGATAGGATAGGATAGAGAATGGGATAGGATAGAGGATAGGATAGGATAGAGGATAGCACAGACAATAGGATAGGATAGAGGATAGGATAGGAGATTGGATAGGATACAGGCTAGGAGACGATATAGAATAGGATGGGATAGATGGTATTATTGGAAAGAGGATACGATATAATAGACGATAGGATAGGATAGAGGATAGAGGATTGAGGATAGGATTGGAGAGAGGATAGGATATGATAGAGGATACGATATTATAGAGAATAGGATAGGATGGAGGATCGGATAGGATAGGATAGAGGATAGGATAGGGGATAGGATAGGATAGAGGATAGGATAGGATAGAGGATAGGATAGGATACAGGATAGGATAGGATAGAGGATAGGATAGGATAGAGGATAGGATAGGATAGAGGATAGGATAGGATAGAGGATAGGTTAGGATAGAGGATAGGATAGGATAGAGGATAGGATAGGATAGGATAGAGGATAGGATAGGATAGGATAGAGGATAGGATAGGATAGGATAGAGGATAGGATAGGATAGAAGATCGGATAGGATAAGATAGAGTATAGGATAGGGGATTGGGTAGGATAGAGGACAGGAGACGATAGAAGATAGGATAGGATAGAGGATAGGATATAATAGACTATAGGATAGGAAAGAGGATAGGAGAGGATAGAGGATAGGATAGGATAGAGGATAGGATAGGATAGAGGATAGGATAGGAAAGAGGATAGGATAGGATTGAGAATGGGATAGGATAGAGGATAGCACAGAGAATAGGATAGGATAGAGGATAGGATAGGGGATTGGATAGGATACAGGATAGGATAGGATTGAGGATAGGATAGGAAAGAGGATAAGATAGGAAAGAGATTCGGATAGGGTAGATGATGTTATAGGAAAGAGGACAGGATATGATAGAGGATACGATATTATAGAGAATAGGATAGGATGGAGGATCGGATAGGATAGGTTAGAGGATAGGATAGGGGATTGGGTAGGATATAGGACAGGAGACGATAGAGGATAGGATAGGATAGTGGATAGGATAGGATAGAGGATAGGATAGAGGATTGGATAGGATAGATGATAGGATATGATAGAGGATACGATATTATAGAGGATAGGATAGGATAGAGGATCGGATAGGATAGAGGATACGATACGATAGAGGATAGGATAGAGAATAGGATAGGATAGAGGATAGGATAGGGTATTGGATCGGATACAAGATAGGATACGATAGAGGATAGGATAGGATAGAGGATAGGATAGGATAGAGGATAGGATAGGATAGAGGATAGGATAGGATAGAGGATAGGATAGGATAGAGGATAGGATAGGATAGAGGATAGGATAGGATAGAGGATAGGATAGGATAGAGGATAGGATAGCATAGAGGATAGGATAGAGGATTGGATAGGATAGAGGATACGATACGATAGAGGACAGGATAGGATACAGGATACGATATTATAGAGGATAGGATAGGATAGAGAAGAGGATAGGATAGATGATGTTATAGGATAGATGATAGGATAGGATAGAGGATACGATATTATAGATGATAGAATTTGATCGAGTATTGGATAGGATAGAGTATAGGATAGGGGATTGGATAGGATAGAGGATAGGATAGGATAGAGGATAGGATAGGATAGGGGATTGGATAGGATAGAGGATATTATAGGATAGAGGATATGATAAGATAGCAGATAGGATAGGATGGAGTATAGAATAGAATTGAGGATACGATAGGATAGAATATAGGATAGGATAAAGAATAGGACAGGATCGATGATATTAAAGGATAGAGGATAGAATATGATTGAGGATACGATATTATAGAGGATAGGATAGGATAGAGGATAGGATGGGATAGAGGATAGGGTAGGATAGAGGGTAGGATAGGATAGAGGGCAGGATAGGTTAGAGGACAGGATAGGGGTTTGGATAGGATAGAGGATAGGAGACGATAGAGGATAGGATAGGGGATTGAATAGGAAAGAGGGCAGGAGACGATAGAAGGTAGGTTAGGATAGAGGATAGGATAGGATAGGATAGAGGATAGGAAAGGATAAAGGATATAAAAGGATAGGGGATAGGATAGGATAGAGGATATGATAAGATAGGTGATAGGATAGGATAGAGGATAGGGGATTGGATAGGATAGAGGATAGGATAGAGGATAGGATAGAGGATAGGATAGGATAGATGATATTGCAGGATAGAGGACAGCATAGGATAGAGGATAGGATAGGATAGCGGATTGGATAGGATAGAGGATATGATAGAGGATAGGATAGAGGATTGGATAGGATAGAGGATAGGATAGAGAATAGGATAGGGGATTGAATCGGATACAGGATAGGAGACGGATGAGGATAGGATAGGATAGGATAGATGATATTGCAGGATAGAGGACAGGATAGGATAAAGGATAGGATAGGATATAGAATAGGATAGGAAAGACGATAGGATAGGATAGAGAATGGGATAGGATAGAGGATAGGATAGGATAGAGGATAGCACAGACAATAGGATAGGATAGAGGATAGGATAGGAGATTGGATAGGATACAGGCTAGGAGACGATATAGAATAGGATAGGATAGATGGTATTATAGGAAAGAGGATACGATATAATAGACGATAGGATAGGATAGAGGATAGAGGATAGGATTGGGGAGAGGATAGGATATGATAGAGGATACGATATTATAGAGAATAGGATAGGATGGAGGATCGGATAGGATAGGATAGAGGATAAGATAGGGGATTGGATGGGATAGAGGATAGGAGACGATAGAGGATAGGATAAGATAGAGGATAGGATAGGGGATTGGGTAGGATAGAGGACAGGAGACGATAGAGGATAGGATAGGATAGAGGATAGGATAGCATAGAGGATAGGATAGAGGATTGGATAGGATAGAGGATACGATACGATAGAGGATAGGATAGAGAATAGGATAGGATAGAGGATAGGATAGGGGATTGGATCGGATACAAGAAAGGATGCGATAGAGGATAGGATAGGATAGAGGATAGGATAGGATAGAGGATAGGATAGAGGATAGCATAGGATAGGATAGAGGATGGGATAGGATAGAGGATAGGAAAGGATAGAGGATAGGATAGGATAGAGGATAGGATAGGGTAGAGGATAGGATAGGATAGAGGATAGGATAGGATAGAGGATAGGATATAATAGACTATAGGATAGGATAGAGGATAGGAGGGGATAGAGGATATGATAGGATAGAGGATAGGATAGGATAGAGGATAGGATAGGAAAGAGGATGGGATAGGATAGAGAATGGGATAGGATAGAGGATAGGATAGGATAGAGGATAGCACAGAGAATAGGATAGGATAGAGGATAGGATAGGGGATTGGATAGGATACAGGATAGGATAGGATTGAGGATAGGATAGGTAAGAGGATAAGAGAGGAAAGAGATTCGGATAGGGTAGATGATGTTATAGGAAAGAGGACAGGATATGATAGAGGATACGATATTATAGAGAATAGGATAGGATGGAGGATCGGATAGGATAGGTTAGAGGATAGGATAGGGGATTGGGTAGGATATAGGACAGGAGACGATAGAGGATAGGATAGGATAGAGGATAGGATAGGATAGAGGATATAAAAGGATAGGGGATAGGATAGGATATAGGATATGATAGGATAGGTGATAGGATAGGATAGAGGATAGGGCATTCGATAGGATAGAGGATAGGATAGAGGATAGGATAGGATAGATGATATTGCAGGATAGAGGACAGCATAGGATAGAGGATAGGATAGGATAGCGGATTGGATAGGATAGAGGATAGGATAGCGGATTGGATAGGATAGAGGATAGGATACGATAGAGAATAGGATAGGATAGGACAGAGAATAGGATAGGATTGAGAATAGGACAGGATAGAGGATAGGATAGGATAGATGATGTTATAGGATAGATGATAGGATAGGATAGAGGATACGATATTATAGATGATAGAATAGGATCGAGTATTGGATAGGATAGAGAATAGGATAGGGGATTGGACAGGATAGAGGATAGGATAGGATAGAGGATAGGATAGGATAGAGGATTGGATAGGATAGAGGATACGATAGGATAGAGGATAGGATAGAGAGTAGGATAGGATAGAGGATAGGAGACGATAGAGGATAGGATTGGATAGAGAATAGGATAGAGGATAGGATAGGGGATTGGATAGGATAGAGGATATTATAGGATAGAGGATATGATAAGATAGCGGATAGGATAGGATGGAGTATAGAATAGAATTGAGGATAGGATAGGATAGAATATAGGATAGGATAAAGAATAGGATAGGATAGATGATATTAAAGGATAGAGGATAGAATATGATTGAGGATACGATATTATAGAGGATAGGATAGGATAGAGGATAGGATGGGATAGAGGATAGGGTAGGATAGAGGGTAGGATAGGATAGAGGGCAGGATAGGTTAGAGGACAGGATAGGGGATTGGATAGGATAGAGGATAGGAGACGATAGAGGATAGGATAGGGGATTGAATAGGAAAGAGGACAGGAGACGATAGAAGGTAGGTTAGGATAGAGGATAGGATAGGATAGGATAGAGGATAGGAAAGGATAAAGGATATAAAGGGATAGGGGATTGGATAGGATAGAGGATATGATAAGATAGGTGATAGGATAGGATAGAGGATAGGGGATTAGATAGGATAGAGGATAGGATAGAGGATAGGATAGGATAGATGATATTGCAGGATAGAGGACAGCATAGGATAGAGGATAGGATAGGATAGCGGATTGGATAGGATAGAGGATATGATAGAGGATAGGATAGAGGATTGGATAGGATAGAGGATAGGATAGAGAATAGGATAGGATAGAGGATAGGATAGGGGATTGAATCGGATACACGATAGGAGACGGATGAGGATAGGATAGGATAGGATAGATGATATTGCAGGATAGAGGACAGGATAGGATAAAGGATAGGATAGGATATAGAATAGGATAGGAAAGACGATAGGATAGGATAGAGAATGGGATAGGATAGAGGATAGGATAGGATAGAGGATAGCACAGACAATAGGATAGGATAGAGGATAGGATAGGAGATTGGATAGGATACAGGCTAGGAGACGATATAGAATAGGATGGGATAGATGGTATTATAGGAAAGAGGATACGATATAATAGACGATAGGATAGGATAGAGGATAGAGGATTGAGGATAGGATTGGAGAGAGGATAGGATATGATAGAGGAAACGATATTATAGAGAATAGGATAGGATGGAGGATCGGATAGGATAGGATAGAGGATAGGATAGGGGATAGGATAGGATAGAGGATAGGATAGGATAGAGGATAGGATAGGATACAGGATAGGATAGGATAGAGGATAGGATAGGATAGAGGATAGGATAGGATAGAGGATAGGATAGGATAGAGGATAGGTTAGGATAGAGGATAGGATAGGATAGAGGATAGGATAGGATAGGATAGAGGATAGGATAGGATAGGATAGAGGATAGGATAGGATAGGATAGAGGATAGGATAGGATAGAAGATCGGATAGGATAAGATAGAGTATAGGATAGGGGATTGGGTAGGATAGATGATAGGATATGATAGAGGATACGATATTATAGAGGATAGGATAGGATAGAGGATCGGATAGGATAGAGGATACGATACGATAGAGGATAGGATAGAGAATAGGATAGGATAGAGGATAGGATAGGGTATTGGATCGGATACAAGATAGGATACGATAGAGGATAGGATAGGATAGAGGATAGGATAGGATAGAGGATAGGATAGGATAGAGGATTGGATAGGATAGAGGATAGGATAGGATAGAGGATAGGATAGGATAGAGGATAGGATAGGATAGAGGATAGGATAGGATAGAGGATAGGATAGCATAGAGGATAGGATAGAGGATTGGATAGGATAGAGGATACGATACGATAGAGGACAGGATAGGATACAGGATACGATATTATAGAGGATAGGATAGGATAGAGAAGAGGATAGGATAGATGATGTTATAGGATAGATGATAGGATAGGATAGAGGATAGGATAGGATACAGGATAGGATAGGATAGAGGATAGGATAGGATAGAGGATAGGATAGGATAGAGAATAGGATAGGATAGAGGATAGGTTAGGATAGAGGATAGGATAGGATAGAGGATAGGATAGGATAGGATAGAGGATAGGATAGGATAGGATAGAGGATAGGATAGGATAGGATAGAGGATAGGATAGGATAGAAGATCGGATAGGATAAGATAGAGTATAGGATAGGGGATTGGGTAGGATAGAGGACAGGAGACGATAGAAGATAGGATAGGATAGAGGATAGGATATAATAGACTATAGGATAGGAAAGAGGATAGGAGAGGATAGAGGATAGGATAGGATAGAGGATAGGATAGGATAGAGGATAGGATAGGAAAGAGGATAGGATAGGATTGAGAATGGGATAGGATAGAGGATAGGATAGGATAGAGGATAGCACAGAGAATAGGATAGGATAGAGGATAGGATAGGGGATTGGATAGGATACAGGATAGGATAGGATTGAGGATAGTATAGGAAAGAGGATAAGATAGGAAAGAGATTCGGATAGGGTAGATGATGTTATAGGAAAGAGGACAGGATATGATAGAGGATACGATATTATAGAGAATAGGATAGGATGGAGGATCGGATAGGATAGGTTAGAGGATAGGATAGGGGATTGGGTAGGATATAGGACAGGAGACGATAGAGGATAGGATAGGATAGAGGATAGGATAGGATAGAGGATAGGATAGAGGATTGGATAGGATAGATGATAGGATATGATAGAGGATACGATATTATAGAGGATAGGATAGGATAGAGGATCGGATAGGATAGAGGATACGATACGATAGAGGATAGGATAGAGAATAGGATAGGATAGAGGATAGGATAGGGTATTGGATCGGATACAAGATAGGATACGATAGAGGATAGGATAGGATAGAGGATAGGATAGGATAGAGGATAGGATAGGATAGAGGATTGGATAGGATAGAGGATAGGATAGGATAGAGGATAGGATAGGATAGAGGATAGGATAGGATAGAGGATAGGATAGGATAGAGGATAGGATAGCATAGAGGATAGGATAGAGGATTGGATAGGATAGAGGATACGATACGATAGAGGACAGGATAGGATACAGGATACGATATTATAGAGGATAGGATAGGATAGAGAAGAGGATAGGATAGATGATGTTATAGGATAGATGATAGGATAGGATAGAGGATACGATATTATAGATGATAGAATTTGATCGAGTATTGGATAGGATAGAGAATAGGATAGGGGATTGGATAGGATAGAGGATAGGATAGGATAGAGGATAGGATAGGATAGGGGATTGGATAGGATAGAGGATACGATAGGATAGATGATAGGATAGAGAGTAGGATAGGATAGAGGATAGGAGACGATAGAGGATAGGATTGGATAGAGAATAGGATAGAGGATAGGATAGGGGATTGGATAGGATAGAGGATATTATAGGATAGAGGATATGATAAGATAGCGGATAGGATAGGATGGAGTATAGAATAGAATTGAGGATACGATAGGATAGAATATACGATAGGATAAAGAATAGGACAGGATCGATGATATTAAAGGATAGAGGATAGAATATGATTGAGGATACGATATTATAGAGGATAGGATAGGATAGAGGATAGGATGGGATAGAGGATAGGGTAGGATAGAGGGTAGGATAGGATAGAGGGCAGGATAGGTTAGAGGACAGGATAGGGGTTTGGATAGGATAGAGGATAGGAGACGATAGAGGAGAGGATAGGGGATTGAATAGGAAAGAGGACAGGAGACGATAGAAGGTAGGTTAGGATAGAGGATAGGATAGGATAGGATAGAGGATAGGAAAGGATAAAGGATGTAAAAGGATAGGGGATAGGATAGGATAGAGGATATGATAAGATAGGTGATAGGATAGGATAGAGGATAGGGGATTGGATAGGATAGAGGATAGGATAGGGGATTGGATCGGATACAAGATAGGATGCGATAGAGGATAGGATAGGATAGAGGATAGGATAGGATAGAGGATAGGATAGGATAGAGGATAGGATAGGATAGAGGATAGCATAGGATAGGATAGAGGATGGGATAGGATAGAGGATAGGAAAGGATAGAGGATAGGATAGGATAGAGGATAGGATAGGATAGAGGATAGGATAGGATAGAGGATAGGATAGGATAGAGGATAGGATATAATAGACTATAGGATAGGATAGAGGATAGGAGGGGATAGAGGATATGATAGGAAAGAGATTCGGATAGGGTAGATGATGTTATAGGAAAGAGGACAGGATATGATAGAGGATACGATATTATAGAGAATAGGATAGGATGGAGGATCGGATAGGATAGGTTAGAGGATAGGATAGGGGATTGGGTAGGATATAGGACAGGAGACGATAGAGGATAGGATATGATAGAGGATAGGATAGGATAGAGGATAGGATAGGATAGAGGATAGGATAGAGGATGGGATAGGATAGATGATAGGATATGATAGAGGATACGATATTATAGAGGATAGGATAGGATAGAGGATCGGATAGGTTAGAGGATACGATACGATAGAGGATAGGATAGCGGATAGGATAGGGGATTGGATCGGATACAAGATAGGATACGATAGAGGATAGGATAGGATAGAGGATAGGATAGGATAGAGGATAGGATATCATAGAGGATAGGATAGAGGATTGGATAGGATAGAGGATACGATACGATAGAGGATAGGATAGAGAATAGGATAGGATAGAGGATAGGATAGGGGATTGGATCGGGTACAAGATAGGATACGATAGAGGATAGGATAGGATAGAGGATAGGATACGATAGAGGATAGGATAGAGAATAGGATAGGATAGAGGATAGGATAGGGGATTGGATCGGATACAAGATAGGATACGATAGAGGATAGGTTAGGATAGAGGATAGGTTAGGATAGAGGATAGGATAAGATAGAGGATAGGATAGGATAGAGGATAGGATAGCATAGAGGATAGGATAGAGGATTGGATAGGATAGACGATACGGTACGATAGAGGATAGGATAGAGAATAGGATAGGATAGAGGATAGGATACGATAGAGGATAGGATAGGATAGAGGATTGGATAGGATAGAGGATACTATAGGATAGAGGATAGGATAGAGGATTGGAGACGATAGAGCATAGGAGACGATAGAGGATAGGATAAAGGATAGGATAGAGGATATTATAGGATAGAGAATAGGATAGGATAGCGGATAGGATAGGATGGAGTATATTATAGAATTGAGGATAGCATAGGATTGAAGATAGGGTAGGATAGAGGATAGGGTAGGATAGAGGATAGGATATAGGATTGAGGATAGGAGAGGATAGAGCAGATGATAGAGGATAGGAAAGAATTGAGGATAGGATAGGATAGAATATAGGATAGGATAGAAAATATAATAGGACAGATGATATTATAGGATAGAGGATAGGATAGGATGGAGGATAGGATAGGATAGATGATAAGACAGCATAGCGGAAAGGATAGGGTGGAGTATAGGATAGGATAGAGGATAGGATAGGATAGAGAATAGGATGCAGAGCAAAGTGAACTACCAAGGAGTAAGGTGCTAAGAGTCAAAAGTTTCAGTAAATTCAGTCTGAATGCGCGAAGTTTTTGAGATTAAAACTAGCATAGTGAGAGAAAAAGAAAGTTTTAACGTGCGATTATGGAGTACGAGGAACTTTAAAGTGGTAAAAACGCGATCAATCCGTAGGATAAACGAGATTCGGTAGAGTTCGTTAAAATCTAACGGAAATAAGGGAAAATTAGGAGTATAATAGACTTACTAGACACTTTTTGATAAAACAAATGTAAAAAGAACCGAAATAAAGGAACAGTTGCATATAAAAGTGAAAAAAAAAGAAGTGAAAAAGATCAATTAACACTTTGAATTGGACTAAATTAAAGTTGAACGGGCTGTGTAGTTTTGCTTAATTAATTAATTAATTGTTCGATTAAATAATTGAGTGACCGATTTTTGGACTTTTTACAAAAATTTTGAATCCGCGAAAAGTGTGTGAGAACTCTGAGAAAACAAAGGATACGTCGCGAGGGGTCGGTACGAACACCAGGCCAAACACCAACGAGAAGGTAGGAAAGTGTTCACCCTATATAAAAAGGGTTAGGCATGTGATTCGCGTAACGGATTCCTGAATTTTCTCCGATCTGAATGAAAATTTATATCCGGGCTTTATAAGGAAGGACTAGCAGAATAGGGGAAATTGGGAGATAGTTCTCCCGGGTGGGAACAATTTTTCGATTCACCCCTCCCTTTTCGAGATACGGTCGACAAAAAGCCTGGGTATAGAGATAGGAAAAAAAAGAGATAAGTGAAAGTTGGTGAGGGCCTCGAGACCTTTAAAACGAGCCTAAGAACGGCCAAATCGGATAAAGTAGATTTTTAGACTATACCGGGTGGCGAAAAGTTTTCGAACATTTTTGGAAAAAGCAAGCACGTGTAGCCCTTCTAAATTAAATTTCGGAAAAGTAGGGTGGGGTGGGGTTGGAAGAAACCCCGTGGTGCAAAAAAATCCGCGAATTCGCATTTTTTTCGCCAAAAACCGGCTTTTACGAGGAGAAGGAGACTTTTCTCGCGAAAACACAGAATAGGCCGGCGACCAGAAACCCGGTAGACTATACAAAGAAGACATAAAAAAGAGAGGTTGATTAGGGAAAAATACGTACTTCCCTCTTGGCGGATACGCCAAAAGGGACGTGGGAGGTGTTCTCTGCGAGTTTTTTAGGGAGCCCTCGTTCTTAAAGTATTGTACCCGGTATATAGCACGGCGTAGAGTCGCAGAAAAGCGAGAGATAAAACTTAATAATAATAGCGAGAAATAATTTTTAGACGTGGAATTTTGTCACACCTTAGCATAGGCTAGATAATAAGATAACGTTAGGTAGCGAATAACAAATTCTTAGATAGGATAGAAAAAGTCAAAAAAGAGAGAAAAAATTACTTTTAGACAGGAGTAGATTAAAAATAAATAGCGGGCGTATTATAATAAATGTTTGCGTGCGAAGTTAAAAGTAAATGCGTGCGAATTTAAAAGTAGATCTAAGTACAAGTAGAAATATAAATATAAATACAAATATAAGTATAGATAATCAAATTAAACTAAATTAAAAGACAAGCGATAATACAAATAAGTAGTTTAGCTTTAGATGTACATAAGGAATAGGTATAGATTTAGAATTAGACTTAGACTCCAAGAGTATAAAAATAAGCGATAATAATAGATAAAAATCGAAGCGAATAAATAGAATTAAGATTAAGATTAAGATTTAGAAAAGTATAGAACAAGCGAACGAGATTTCAAATAGAAGATATTAGCATAATAGACAGATAGATTTTAACAATATGAATTTATGTAACTTTTTGGCATTTAATTGAAACAAATAGAGACAAATGACCTTAAAAAAAAAAGGATAGAGAATAGGATAGGATAGGGAATAGGATAGGGTACATGATATTATTGGATAGAGGATAGGATATGATAGAGGATACGATAGGATGGAGGATAGGATAGGGGATTGTATAGGATAGAGAATAGGACGGGATAGAGGACACGATAGAGGATTGGATAGGATAGAGGATAGGATACGATAGAGGATAGGATAGGATAGAGGATAGCATAGGGGATTGGATAGGATAGAGGATAGGAGACGACAGAGGATAGGATAGGATAGAGCATAGGATAGGA
This sequence comes from Halictus rubicundus, assembly GCF_050948215.1. Classification (NCBI taxonomy): domain Eukaryota; kingdom Metazoa; phylum Arthropoda; class Insecta; order Hymenoptera; family Halictidae; genus Halictus; species Halictus rubicundus. Next base: position 364,628 of record NW_027488671.1, on the reverse strand, counting down.
TAGAGAATAGGATAGGATAGATGACATTATAGGAAAGGGGATAGGATATGATAGAGGATAGGATAGGATAGAGGATAGGATAGGATAGATGATAGGATAGGATAGAGGATAGGATAGGATAGAGGATAGGATAGGATAGAGGATAGGATAGGATAGAGGATAGGATAGGATAGAGGATAGGATAGGATAGGATACAGGATAGGATAGGATAGAGGATACGATAGGATAGAGAAGAGGATAGGACAGATGATGTTATAGGATACAGGATAAGATAGGATAGAGGATACGATATTATAGATGACAGCATAGGATCGAGTATTGGATAGGATAGAGAATAGGACGGGATAGAGGATAGGATATGATAGAGGATTGGATAGGATAGAGGATACTATAGGATAGAGGATAGATAAGAGAATAGGATAGGATAGAGGATAGGAGACGATAGAGGATAGGATAGGATAGAGGATAGGATAGGGGATTGGGTAGGATAGAGGATAGGATACGATAGATAATATTGTAGGATAGAGGATGGATAGGGAAGAGGATACGATATTATAGAGGATAGGATAGCATAGCGGAAACGGTAGGATAGAGGATAGGATCGGGGATAGGATAGGATAGAGAATAGGATATAGGATTGGATAGGATACAGTATAGGATACGATAGAGGATAGGATAGGATAGGATAGAGAATAGGATAGGATAGATGATATTATAGGATAGAGGACAGGATAGGACAGAGGAAACGATATTATAGAGGATAGGATAGGATAGAGGATAAGATAGAGGATAGGATAGAGGATTGGATAGGATAGAGGATACGATAGGATGGAGGATAGGATAGGATAGAGGATAGGATAGGATAGAGGATAGGATAGGATAGAGGATAGGATAGAATTGACGATAGGATAGGATAGAGGATAGGATAGAGTATAGGATAGGATATAGGGTAGGATAGGGTAGAGGATAGCATAGGATAGATGATATTATAAGATAGTGGATAGGATAGGATTGAGGATAGGATAAGATTGAGGATAGGATACAGGATGGGGTAGGGCAGAGGATATGATAGGGTAGAGGATAGCATAGGATAGATGATATTATGGGATAGAGGATAGTATAGGATAGAGGAAACGATATTATAGAGGATAGGATAGGGTAGAGGATAGGATAGGATAGAGGATATTATAGGATAGTGGATAGGATAGGATAGAGGATATGATAGGATAGAGTATTGGATAGGGCAGATGATGGGATAGGATAGTGGATACGATAGGATACAGTATAGGATAGAGGATAGGATAGCATAGAGGATAGGATAGGATTGACGATAGGATAGGTTAGAGGATATGATAGGATAGAGTATAATATAGGGCAGATGATGGGATAGGATACAGGATACGATAGGATAGAGCATAGGATAGTGGATAGGATAGCATGGAGGATAGGATAGGATTAAGGATAGGATAGGATAGAGGATAGGATACGTTAAAGGATAGGATAGTATGGAAGATAGGATAGGATTGAGGATAGGATAGGATAGAGGATAGGATAGGATAGAGGATAGGATAGGATAGAGGATAGGATAGGATAGAGGATAGGATGGGGGGACCGAGGGGATATGGGCTTAGTAGTGGTGACTCGGATCCACTACTAGGTATGCCACAGTGGTGGTGGTCATATTCCTAAAACTCTCTACGCTCCATCTCCTCGTGGTGGTCCCTGGGAACACACATAGTTGTGTGTTGCTAACGGAGCAAGGGGTATTCCGCGGGAAGTAGTCCCAATGATGTGTGAGGCGATGCCGGCGGGATCTTCGGATCCTGGCAGGGCCTCCCTTGCCGGTAAGGCTCACACGGAGGGATGAAAACCGCGGACCAATGGGTCCTGCGATAACGACCGGGGAGGTCGCCGTAGGGTCCCATGCCGTAAACCGGTGGTCATGTTTTACCGGAACGGTGGTCTTGCCTTAATCGGCCGGGCCGCGAGGATGATAACCTCTATAAAATATCCCTAATGCCCTAAGCTTAGGTGCGCGGTGAGATGGTACGCCCTGGCTACAGGGCGCGGCTGGTGGGGTACATCAGCCACTAGCGCACCAACGTCTGGATACCTGGCGAACTCCAGTTGAAATTAGCCTTACCCGGGCAAGGAGGCTCTACCCGGGCGGACGTGTTTTTTCCTACCAATCTCGTGGGACCAGACATGGAATCTAAGAATAAAAACCTTGATGTTGTGGGGGAGGCTGCCGATACGGCAGCAGCGACGGCGGGGGAAGAGACGGCAGTGGTCACTGCCGGGGAGGAGATGGCAGTGGTTACTGCCGGGGAGGACGCGGCCGCGGTCATCGCGGACGAGGACTCGGATGGGGGTGAAACAATCATCTCCATCTCGAGCTGCGTCGGTTCCATCACGACGCGCGTGGGCGCGGAGAAGCGGGGCGCGACATCTGGGGTCTCTGTCCCCAAGCGTGCCCGGTTAGAGGGGGGGGGGCAGCACACCCGTGGCGGGTCGGTGCCGCAGGCGGACCCCGGGGAGGGCACGTCGGGGACGCCCATCATGGACCTGGCCCTCGGCGGCCGCGCCGAGAGGAGTCAGACGAGGAGGGTCGATGACCTCATCAGGATGGGTGGGAGGATGCCGACGGCGCAGCTGGTGGGGGAGGTGGAGGAGGCGATGTTGATGGTGGAGAGAGTCTCCACCGTCTCAAAGGGCCTCAAGCGGGACCTTGCTAAAGACTTGCGGGATTGTTCTGCAGTCGCCAGGGTCCACTGCACCACCTTGATGCAGCGGTGCTTTACCGGGATGGCGTGGCAGGGGAGCCAGGAGGTAGCCCGCCTCCGCGAGCAGAACGCGGACCTCGCGAAGGAGGCTGGTGACCTCCGGGCGAGGCTCCGGTCAATGGAGGCCGGGCGGCCGGCGAACACCGACAGCGTTCGCCGGGCGGGGCATGCGCCAATAGAGGAGGCGCCCCCCGCCTCCTCGACAGCGGGGGTCCGTACGCGGGGGACGGAGGCGATAGGGTCGTCGGGGGAAGGAGCGGGAGTTTTGGACTCTGAAGCCCTGCTTCTCCGGGTCGGCGCGCTGATAACGGCCAGGAACCGGGAGCTAGAGGCCCGGATGGAGGAGCGGTTCAGGACGATTCTGGCTAGGTTGGCCCCGGCCCTCCGGGCGGAAGGTAAGTCGGCGCGCGAGGCGACGCCGGTGGCTTCTCTGCCGGCGACGTCTGTCACCAAGGGGACTGGACCGGTGGTCGTGTCCAACGTGAGGGTGGTGCCCCCCGTTGTCATTCCGCCACCGGTCGTCCCAGCCTCGTGGATGGAGGTGACGGCTAAGGCCGTGAAAAAGGACAAGAAGAAGATGGCCGCGGAGGAGGCTGCGGTGAGAGCAGCCGCGGCCGAGGCAGCTGCCGCTGTTTCACGGCTGCGGGCTGCGAGGGAGCCGAGGACGGCGGGCGGCGCACGAGTGCAGGGCGGCGCGAGCGCGGCGAAGCCCGCCGCCGGGAGGGACGGTGGCCTGGGACGCACCCCCAGAACGGGAGCAGTGGCCATCACCATCCCCGAGAGCTGCAAGCTCACTTACTCGGAGGTGATGGCCAGGGCAAAAGTGGGGGTGGACCTCAAGGCTATCGGGATCGAGTCGGGGGTGCTTCCCAGGCGGTCGAAAACCGGAGGGATCCTCCTGGAGGTCAGGGGCACGGGGTGCCAGGAGAAGGCACGGGTCCTCTCCGTGAGGATCGCCGAGGCGCTTGGGGGGACCGGGGTTAAGGTCTCCCAGGCGGTCAAGCGCGGCGAGGTGCGCGTGGCGGGCCTGGACTACTCGGTGTCGTCCGTTGACGTAGCGGCGGCGCTGGCGGCGGCGGGGGGTGTTCCGCGGCGGAGTTCCGGGTCGGCGAGATCCGCAGACCCGCCTCGGAGCAGGCGCTGGGCTCCTGTTGGGCCCAGGGCCCCCTCGCGGCCGTCAAGAAAGTGGTGGCGGGGGGCCTGCTGCTGGTCGGCTGGTCCTCGGCCCGCGTCCAGGCGCTGAGGGAGCGGCCCCTCCAATGCTTCCGTTGCTTGGAGACGGGGCACACGCGGGCGACATGTAAGAGCGCGGTCGACAGAGGCGTGTTGTGCTACCGCTGCGAGGCGGCGGAGCACCGGGCTTCGGCCTGCAAGGTCGCCCCCAGGTGTCCGCTCTGCGCGGACCTGGGGAGACCATCGGGCCATAGATTCGGGGCCAAAGCGTGTGCTCCGGCTCCCAAGAGGGGCCGCGCGGCGACGAAAGAGAAAGGCGCGTCTGGGGCTGCATCCGCGCAGCGGCCGCAGACGGCGCCGGGGGCCCAGCCCCCCTCCCTCCCCAGGGAGGGGAGTCTGCAGAGCCCATGTCAGAGTAGGTACTTTTAATCCTACTCCGGTTCTGCAGGCGAACCTCAACCACTCGCGCGCGGCACAGGACCTGTTTGTCCAAGCCGTGCGCGAGTGGGGGGCTGGGCTGGCAGTTGCGGCGGAGCCGTACGCCGTCCCCGAACACCCCTTCTGGGTGGGGGACGAGAGCGGCTCCGTAGTAATAGTGGCGGGAAGCCGCCCCGGGTCCCCGTCGGTCTCCCTTCTGGAGCGGGGCGAGGGATTCGTGGCGGTGCAATGGGGGGACATCGCGGTTGTGGGGATCTACATCTCGCCGAGCTGTGGCCTCGATCAATTTCGGGGTTCCTGGGCGGGCTGAACAGCTGCATCGCGCGGTGCAGCGCCCTCCCGATTCTCGTTCTGGGAGACTTCAATGCCCACGCGGTATCGTGGGGGAGTAGCAGGACGACCACTAGGGGTAGCGAGGTGTTAACCTGGGCGGCCGGCCTATATCTCCGGTTGATTAACCGGGGATCCACGCCAACGTGCGTGCGTCCGCAGGGGGTCTCGATTATCGACCTGACATGGGGGACTCCCACGGCCGTGCGCCGGGTGTCGGGATGGAAGGTGGCCGAGGAGATTGAGATTGCGTCAGACCATACGCCCATCGTCATGAACGTGTGGCCCACCCTCCACACGCGGGATTCCCGGCCGGGCCGGGGGGACCGACGGCCGCGATGGGCCTTGAAGCGGCTGGACGCGGACGCGTTCGGGGCCTCGGTAGCCGCGGCGACATGGACGGGGCCGGCCCTGTCTGAGCTGACGCCTGCGCAAGGGGCGAGGCGGCTGCGGGAGGTAATGACGGCGGTGTGCGACACCGCCATGCCCCGCATTCGGTTCGCCCCCAGGAGGGCGTACTGGTGGTCCGCCGGCATTGCGGAGCTCCGGCGTGCCTGGAATGCCGCGCGGCGCCGGTACGGCCGAGAAATCACAAGATTCAGAACTTCCAATTCCGCTGTGATTCAACGGTCAGCAGCTGCATTTCTTCGGAAGTCTTTCATCATTCTCCACTCTATGCGACGCTCGCGATGCCTTGTACATCGTCTTAGTAGACTCCCATCAGTTCTGCAGACATCCAACCACTCCGCTGGTAGTCGCATAAGAATGAGATCTACGTCTAGAGGTTCCTGTGACGACTCGGACTGTAGGTAAAATGACGTGTGTTCGGTTTTCTACAAAGTACTTTATTAAGCCGACGGAGTAGGTAAGGCGCGTGTACAAAATCTGACCCGCTGTCTCGGATGATCGCTATTTATATTTTCGTCGGGAAAGGCGTTACCTTTTCCGAAGGTACCGGGGTGGAGCCTACAACTTTGAGGCCGTCAGAGTGGTAGTTTTATTTTTTATTGCTTCCGCCTGTTCGGCGGGCGAAGGGAAATCCCTGTCGCTCGGTTAGGCGACTATAAACACTTTGGGACTTTCCTTGACCGTGCTGGCCGCGTGGCCAGGCGGTCCCGTAGCGTTGCACAGGCTGGCGATGCTTCTGTTATTGCACACGTAAAACCAATAAAGAAGTAAAGTCATTTTTGACTTTGCAGATGCCGAGGACGGTTTTATGGCCTAATCCTTGACGTCTGTAAGCGGACCGTCCTAATGGTTATTACGGTCGCCAACCGTGAGCCGCTACATTCCAAAAGTCAGGTCACGCAAAAGAAAACCTTGAAGTGCTCCGTATTGTCGCTGTGGGGATAAGAACTTCCGTGCTTCTGCACTGTAGATTTTTGATTGGATCAACGTATTCAGGTTTCAGTTACAGAACACTATGGAAAATACGTTATTAAATAAATCTTAAAATAAATACCTCTGTTAGATTTTGTTAATCCTTATGTTCCCGAAGGATCTTCAGGTTGTCCTATTAAACCTCTTCACCTTATTTTGTATAATACATGCCTTTATTTCTGTACATATACACGTGGTAGCAGAGCGTGGTTAGATAAAGAAGAAAAATACATCGAGAATAGAAGAGACTAGAGGGCGCGCAGGAAGCAGTTGAGTGAGCGCGGTGAATTTATTTCTAACACCCCCTCTCAACGTGGACACTTATCAATGGCATTCAGTCCTAAGCCGCGCATTAATTTAGCGTGATTGACATTGCAGAGACTCTTAGTTAACAAGTCTGCCAGCATGTTTTGCGTTGGGATATATTCAACATCGACCCCCCCCCCCCCCTTGATATATCTCGCGGATATAGTGATAGCGGATATCGATGTGCTTGGTTCGCGAATGGAATACTGGATTCTTTATCAACTTTTGGGCTCCTTGATTATCGCAATATACGATGGCTCCCCTATGGTCAACTTCGGACATCGCAAGTTCGCTCAAGAGGCTTCGCAGGTAAACCGCTTCCTTGATTGCCTCAGTTAGCGCCATGTACTCAGCCTCCACACTCGACAGTGCAACGCATCTCTGTCTTCTAGACTCCCACGTGATGGGTGCGTCTGCTAATCTCAATATGTAGCCTGTTTGGGATTTCCTATCATCCATGTTGCTTCCCCAGTCTGAGTCCACAAATCCGTGAAAATCGCATCCCGTCTTTTTGTAAGTGATACCGTGCGATATCGTCCTTTAAGGTAACGTAGTACCCTTTTCGCGGATGTCCAGGCTTCCCTCCTGGATTTTCATTAAATCGGCTCAACATACTTACAGCATATTCTATGTCCGGCCTCGTGGATACTGCCGCATACATAAGTGAGCCCACCAAAGATCGGTATGGTTCAGACTTCATTCTCGATCGTTCATCGTCAGTCTTTGGTCTCATTTCCTGTGATAATTTGATCTTCGGCTCTAGTGGTGTTTGTACTGGTTTGGCATCCATCATTACGAAACGTTGTAGTATGCCTGTAATATACTTTTTCTGAAACATATATAATTCACCAGATTTATTATTGCGTTTAAATTCAATTCCCAGACAATAACTCAGTGGCCCAAAATCCTTCGTGCGAAAATCAGTGCTCAACTCTTTCTTGAGTTGGTTGAATGCACTTAGTTGGTTCGTCGCTATGTTAATGTCGTCCACGTATACGACCACTATAAGTACATTCTGTTCACATTTTCGGAATTACAAACATTTATCCGCATTTATAGCCCTCAATCCGAATGATTTTGGCTTACTATCTAGCTTTTGAAACCATTATCTTCCAGACTGCTTCAAACCATGAAGTGCCTTTTTCAAGAGTAGAACCTTCCCTGTGTTATCTCGAAATCCTTCAGGTTGTTCCATGTGAATTTCCTCTTCAAGGTCGCCATTTATATAAGCCATTTCCACATCCAATTGGAATAATGACAGATTCCATTCGGCGGCAAGCGCCATGACAATCCTTATCGTGCCCATTCTGGCCACTGGTGCATACGTTTCCATGAAATCTATGCCAGGTTGCTGGGCAAAACCTTTTGCCACCAGTCGCGCTTTTCGGCGCTCAATGGTTCCATCAGAACGGAGTTTTGTTCTTAGAACCCACTTACATCCAATAACATTTTTGTTAGTCGGCTTTTCAACTTCAATCCATGCACCCGCGCTTTTGAGAGCGTCATATTCCTTCTCCATTGCGCTTTTCCAGTCATTTGAATTCGGACCTTTTAGTGCTTCTTCCAATGTTGGATATTCTTCGTGGATCATGTTAGCTTGATGTTGGATAGGTACCAGGTTGTATTGTTTCTTCGGCGCACCTCTGTTTCCTGTTCGAATGATTTTTGGCCTGCCACGTCCTCTCCTGAAACCACTGTTGGGTCGGTTTTCATTCAGACTGTGGCCAGAATCTTCATTCGAATCATGGCTTTCCTCATCCTCATGGATATTGCCATCAGCCTCTTCAGCCTCGGTTTCCAGTGACATGTTATTGTCATTTGTTAATGCAACTTTCAGAGTGCCTTTTTCAACCTCCTTTTTGAAATCTTTCTCGATGAATCTCATGTCTCTGCTTTTGATCAGTTTCTGTGATTGTGTGTTCCAGAGTCTGTATGCCTTTGCGTCATCTTCGTAGCCTGTAAAAATACATGCTTGCGACTTTGATATTAGTTTATCGCGGTTAGGCGTATTGTCTACAGCGTATGCTTTGCATCCAAAAATCCTAAAATGTAATACGTCAGGCTTCTTTCCAAACCAACATTCGTACTGTGTGACATCCTTCAAAGCCTTAGTAGCAGATCAGTTCCTTATGCGCATCGAGGTATTTATCGCTTAGGCCCAGAATTTCTTTGGTAGATCAGCGTGTATTAATATACATCTTGCCATTTCGACGAGCGTTCTATTCAACCTCTCAGCGACACCACTTTGTTGTGGCGTGTATGCAACAGTTCTTTCATGCTTAATTCCCCACTCACTTAGTTGTTTGCTGAACTCCTTACCGCAATATTCGAGTCTATTATCCGTTCTTAAGGTCTTGATCTTTTTACCAATTTCATTTTCAGCTAGAGCCTTGAATTCTTTAAAAGCTTCTTTCACTTGATCCTTTGACTTTAAGAAGCATATCTTCGTCCACCTTGTTTTGTCGTCTATAAAGCTAGCAAAATATTTTGCCCCACCAATAGATGTGGTACGCATCAGCCCACAAACATCTGAATGTATCAATTCAAGTGGTTGTTTGCTCTTATGGGTCGATGGAGTGAATGGAATTTTAGTTTGCTTACCCTTTATGCAGGTTTCACAGGTGAGCATATTATTGTTCAGGTTCATCGTCAAACCCTTCACCATTTGTTTGGATATTAAACTCTTCAAGTCTGCTGCATTGAGATGTCCATATCTCAAATGCCATAGTTCATTAGAGGTTTCTGCCATGTTCGCTGTCTCTTCTATTTCACGCGTAGTTGCCTTGAATGAGATTGGTGAAGGTTTCAGAAAATATAAGTTTCCTACCTTTGGGGCTACTGCAACTATTTGCCCTTCAGCATTCCTTATTGTTGCTTTGTCGTCCACAAATATAACCTTCTTTCCATTTTTGGTTAAGCTGGCCACCGATAGCAGGTTTGTTTTCAAATCGGGCACATACAGTGTATTTTTGCACCTCACATTAATAACTTCCTTTCCATTTGACAGCGTAAGGCACACCGTTCCAATGCCCTTAATTTCTGCACTTTTATTTACGTCCAATCCAACATCTTTTCCTGTGACAGTATTTAATTCTGAAAACAAGGATTTGTTATTGCACATGTGTGACGTAGCCCCACTGTCCAAGCACCACACATCCTTGCGAGTGATGATAGCGCCAAGTGCTGACAGCGCCAATGCATTTTGACAATCGCCATGAGTCATAAAGGCTTCGCAATCCTTTTCACAATAACTAGCTTGGTGTTGCCTATTAGATTTCTTCTTCCAGCAGTCACTGGCGTTGTGACCAGGCTTTTTGCAAAATGTGCTCTTGTAAGGCTTGTACGTTGAAGTACTGTCGTTGCTTTTATATTTAACAGCCATTTCTTCTTTATTAGTTTTACTATTTGTGTATTTTGGATTTCCTTGCCTGACGTAAAGGGCATCATGCGTGTCTTCTTCATTGAGCCTGCTTCTTGCTTCAGCTTCTTCTAAAATTTTTATTTTCAACGCGTATGGATCAGGCAATGTATCTCTGGATTCTATTGCACACCTGAAACCTTCATAACTTCTTGGGATACCCTTAGGTACCCTTAAGAGTGAAGTCCCCGGATGCAATGTGTGGGGGAGGAAACTTTCTCCATGCCCTTGTGGGGGTGGAGAACCTCTCCTTATTTTAACGGTTTTTCGGGGACATTATTTAACGCGCCTCAGAAACGAGAAGGGCAGAAAGCTTTGGACTCTCGCGGAGAACGATAGCTCCAGAGAGTTTTAGTCTGAATCACCCGCGACGGTTTTGTTATACGCGACGTAGAGTTTCCGTATATTTTGGTCTTCGCATTTTTCTCATGGACTCAAGTTTTCTCGTTGTGTTTTATAGTCTTTATTATTTGTTAATTGTTAACCAGTTCTCGTGAATAAACTATATTTTTTTGTTACCCGTGAAACCATCGCGTCACATATCATTTCATTTACCCCACGTCACCTAAAAACCCAACAATATCAAATAATTTGTTTTAGTGATCTGCCATACTACCGTCCTCCGTGAGCCTTGTGAAAAGCAGCTTCTTCAATAGTGTCGGTCTCTTTGCTGGTCCTTTCGAGGCGTATACCCTTTCCAGCGCAGTCCAAGCGTCACTTGACGTTTGAAGATTCTTCACGTGGCATATTTCGGATGCACTTAACGAGAGAACTATATCAGCTTTCGCCTTTTTGTCGTTCCTTACCCAATTTACAATTTGGTCGGCATTGTTCTCCCTTTCAGCAGGTTTCGGTCTCGATCCATCGACGTAGCACCAGAGATCATTTTTCGTAAGAATTACCTCCATTTGTACTTTCCACGTATCATAATTATCTTTAGTTAATTTGTCTATTTGAGTGTTGTGACTCATGATTAACTATTTATATAATAGGGTCTTGATCGCGAACACGTGGCACTTTGTAGGTTAAATTGGCACTTGAGATTAGGTTTTCCGTTCGTAACGAATTTACGCTACTGGGCCCATAACCTGTTTGATTTTGTTAATCCTTATGTTCCCGAAGGATCTTCAGGTTGTCCTATTAAACCTCTTCACCTTATTTTGTATAATACATGCCTTTATTTGTTCAGTATTGGCATGAAAAGGGAGAATTCAAACGAAGGTGTTCCGACCGTTGATGATGGTTCCAAAATTGTTTTCGCGTTACGAACGCGCGATCGAGCGGCTGTTGTCTCGCTCGCGTAAACAGCCGTGTCACCGGCGACAAACACCTCCGTTTGAATCTCACCTCGCGCGCAAAGGTGAACCGAATTCACCCATTAGAACAATGCGATCAACCGTCCTTCCGACGTTTCGTGCGTTCTCGTGCGCGAACGAGATCTCAGAATACGTTCTGATTTTGCAGCGCTCGCTTGCAGTAAGACTCACTCGTGACTTCATCTACGTTCAATTATTCATTTTCTCGCGGCATCGTCGCTTCCTATCTCGCTACAGTTTGTATCGCGATTTCCGTCACATTTCTTTGTTTGTGCCAGCGGTGTGGTCTAGTCGTGTCGAAAACCATTAAAGTGACTTGCAACAAATTTCGCGTTCGTGTATATCACCTGCAGTCTCCACCAGTTTCCTCAGCGCTTAATTCTGAGTAGTCCCGGCCTCAGGCACTCGAACACTCCTTTAAGGGCCCGGGTCAGTCACGTGACTTTTCAAGATTCGGTGGTCGGTATCTGCCGTACAGTTTCCTTTACAGAAATGGTATTACCTACAAATGTGTAGCTGACTGATGAATACGAGATGGAGCTATCGTCGTATTCTATTATGAATCAGAAAGAGAACTCGATTGACGTTGCAACACAAGAGGTGTGTGACGAGGAAGCCAGATTTTACTGCGTTGTCAGCTTTTAAAAGGGCAATGTTGCCGTATCATATTCATATAAACACCGTCGATGATCGCATGGAAAGCGTTCGAGCTGCTTCGAGCGGTTTCTTTTCTTCCTTTCGGATCTGTCGAAATTTGGAGGCTTATTCCTTCTTAATTTTAAATATGGAATTTTCAATTGTAAATAATTGTATTAAACGATCATTGAATATTGACTTCTTTAAAAATCTTCTTAATTTTTTAAACTTTCTATACAAATATAACACGAATATATGTATAAGTAAAGTTTACAGAACAAAAGTATAGTTTTAAAAATTACGTTTTTTATATATTGTTAACAAATGGTAACACATCAATATAATTGATTTGAATTTTAATACGAAGAGTATTATTTTTCGACGTGGAAATGAAAGGTATAAACAATCACGGAATGATTAAAATATTAAAAATATTAAAAGATATTAAAAAGATAAAAATAAGAAATATTATAAAAAAACAAAAAACCCGACTGCGAAGAGAATTAAAAAGAGAAGAAACAAAAAACTAATTTATCAAATAAAATAAAAAATAGAAAAATAAATAGAAAGTATAAATTATCAATAATTCTTTTCGCAGCAAGATTTTTTGTTTTATTAATAATATTTTTTATTTTTATCTCTTTAGCGTATGTCGCGGTCAGGTTTTTTGTTTGTTTTGTTTGAAACGTGCGTAAATCGCCTCATCTGGATAAGCTCTAAAGGTTCGACAAGGATAGCGAAGAGCCATCCCGAGAGTGAACAAGATAGACATACTACGACGAGCGACCGCGATCGAGCTCTAGCACTTGAAAGCAGAGTTGGGCAAAATATTCATCTAAATAAAAATTTCGAATAACCAATAAAAGATAAAAAAATCTTTACTCGTCGAGAATCGAACAAATAATTTTATTCGACGAGAATTTATCCGACGAATAAAGATAATTTTTTTTATTCGAAGCGGATTTATTCGAACTTCGAATAATTTTTCCATCTTTGATCTGTATCTTTTATTCGAAGGCTTCGAATAAATCTTCGAATAACTTTTGCCAGCTCGAATAAACGGTGACGAGGTCCGACGAGCTCCGAACTTCAAAGACCCAGCGACTGACAAACGGCATACAATGTAAGCAGATAAAGAATCGCGCACGAATGAAAGTTTAAACTTTTAGATTTTTCGATATACCTTCATGAAATTGTGACGAGTGAATTGATGGGAGTTTCCTGATGAAAATGAGTTCAAATTCGAGTGTAATCGAACAATTTTCATTGATACGTAATGTTACGATAAAAATTACAATCTCATTGAAGATAGTTCAAATGATGTCGTGTTTGGACTCATTTTCATCGGAATAAGCTCTTTTATTTTCTCATAAAAATTACACCGAACATGATATAATTAGCATCACATTTAATTGACGATTACAAATTCTATCAAGTACAAGTTTGCTGCAAACAAGTTCTCGTACAATCGACCGAAGCAAGAATGTTTTGTGTGAGTTCTGGGCCAAGGTCGAATACACTCGCCGAAATTTCTATAAAGTCACTGTGTTTTGTAATGAATTCTTATAATTATACCATTACCAATGAAAAATTTGTATTTGGTAGCATTTCGGGATTACATAAAGAAAGCATACACGCCGATTTAAAAACATAAGTATAACATTTATTGATAAAAGAAAACAAAAATATAATTTTACACAGAACAGACTGCGAAATTTCTATAATGTCAGTTTCGTTTTATACGGATAAAGTTGAAATTAACAATTGTTTTTTTATTATATCTATTTTAATATTTAGTGTAACCTCCATTTTTTTGAATTACATTAAAAATGCGATTGGGCATTGACGAAACTAACTTTTGTAGCGTTTCTGTTTTAACAGACGCCCATGCTTCAGTCACCGTATCCCTTAGTTCGCTAATGGAGTTGTATTGTTTGCAGTTTTTATAAACATGTCGCGCAATGATACCCCAAACATTTTCAATAAGATTTATGTCCGGAGAACAAGCAGGCCATAGCAAAACATTGATATTTCTTTCAAGAAGCCACTGCTTTGTGTGCTTCGACGCGTGCACTGCAGCATTATCTTGCTGATAAATAAAATTGTCATCTTCAATATTTTCTGTAAAGGGTATTAGAACCATGTCTAACAAATCCGTATAATTTTCAGAATTCATTTTGTGTTTTATGAAACACACTGGAGTCCTTTTGTCAGCTTTGAACGCAGCCCATATCATTAGGGAACCACCGCCAAAGTTACGACTCATTGTCACACTTTTCTCATTTCTCAGATCATGCCAATAATATTTACAGCCATCAGGCCCATCCAAATTAAATTTTTTCTCATCTGAAAAAATGACAGACTCCCACTCTTTCGTCCAGGACATGTGTGCCCGTGCGAAATCAAGACGGGCCTGTTTATGTGTTTCTTTAAGGCCTGGTTTACGTTGCATTTTTGTCCACACAAATTGCCCAGAATAATTTAAAAGTTGTTGCACACGTCTTCTTGTTACTGGGAGCTCCAATTCAGCTCGCAATTGTGCTGCATTTTTCGTTTCCTTAGCCGCAGACCTCATTAATAATGAATGTTGTCTCTTTGACAATTTTTTATTACCACCTTTAAAATGATTTTTTCCGTCATTTTCGCGTAAATTGATATAATTATTAATCACAGTATATGACCGATTAATTTTCTTAGCAATTGCGCGATTAGAGCAGCCCATATTTTTATAAGCATCGATCGATGCTTTTTCTTCAATTGTTAGTACTTTTCCTCTCGGCATTATACTACACGCGAATCAAATTATAAAAAACAGGATTTCTATGAGTTCTAAAACTAATACTTTTAGAATGTTTGCAATTTCCCGTAGTTCTCTGCTCAGAATCCAGAGAAACACTAAGTGACTTTATAGAAAATTCGCACTTGTGTTCTGCACCACGCAGAAATAATTAAAAAAAACGTAAATAGTAAACAATGCGGTCTTGAGTGCGCGGTCCTTCTATCAGAGTGTCAACAAAGCACAAGGCCAGATACGATAAAGCAACAGAAATTGTAATATTTTAAAAATATCTATGAAAATGACGATGACTTTATAGAAATTTCGGCGAGTGTATTTTCATTTTATTCATACGAAACTGATCCGATTTCCACATAATTGTATATATTTAATGTTCCCTTACGGGTTACATAGGGATCCCGTTCCCTTTACATTTTCTTTCTTTTCGCTTTCACTCACTCATTCTTCCTTTCACTCCTGCCTCCTCCTTTCTCACCCTCTCATTGATACTTTCCGTCCTGTATTTTTTTTCTCTCCCGGTCTAATTTTTTCATCCACTCTTCTCCTCTCCCGTCCTCAGCCAGTATTTCCTTCACCTTCTCTTGCATTCCTACTTCCAACCCTTGATCTCTCGAGCACCTTTCCAACACGTGTTCCCACGTCTCTTCTTCGTACCCGCACCTTCTGCACCGTCTCACCTCCTCTTCCCCCCAGTACCTTCCTCCCCTCATTTCATTCCCCAGCCTGTACCTTGCTATCCTCGTCCATTTTTCTTCTTTTGATCCTTTTTCTAGATATTCGGGTCTTTCCTTTGTCCTTATCTCTTTATACCATATATTATACCTAGACTCCATTACCCTCTTCCAGTTTTCCTCTTCCTCTTTCTGTTTCTCTCTTTTCTCTATCCTTCCCCACTCTTCTTCCCTCTCTTCCTTATCTCCCTCCTCTAACATTCTTCTATTCCCCCTTTCCTCTATATATTTCTTCCTCCCTATCTCCCATTTTGACATCTTCTTTCCTCCCGTAGCTCTCTCTTCTATCTCCTTTAGACATTGTCTGGCCCATTCGCTTCCTTTTCCAGCTCTCAAACTTTCTTCAAACTTCCATGCCCTCTTCGCGCCCCTCACTCTCATTTTCTCTCTTTTCGTCTCTTCCCTTACCATATACCCTGGTGTTGTCCACTCTACCCCAAGCACCCATCTTATATACCTTTCCTGCATCCTCTCCATCTCCATTCTTTCCTCCCATCCCCAGATCTCCACACCGTATGCCATCACTGGCCATATCAGTGCGTCGAAAAACCATTCTCTTCTCTTGTACTTATTTTTAAAATATCTTTTCCCTATCCCCCACACACTTTTCATCACTCCTCCACCCTTCCTTGTTCTGTCCTCTATCTGTCTTTCTTGTCCCCCATTTTTCTTGAATACGTACCCGAGATATTTTATCTCGTCTACTTCTTCTACCGTTCCATCCCCCCATCTCCACGTCTTTTTCTCTTGCCTTCTTCTTTCGAATCTTATTATCTTCGTTTTTTCTCTGTTTACTTCTAGTCCCTTCTCCTTTATATAGCTTCTGAATTCCTCTATCATTAATTTCATCCCGCTCTCCTCTTTCGCCAGCAGCACGAGGTCATCCGCATATTGCAAAGTGTATAGCATTCTTCCCCTAATCTCCACCCCACCTTTCCCCCTCTTCCTCATTCTTTCCTCTAGATCGGCCATAAGCAGTATAAAAAGCTTCGCGCTTAGCGGACATCCTTGCCTTACCCCTCTTCCTACCCAGAACTTGTCTCCCATTTCGCCTCCTACTTTCACCTTAGATGTTGTCTCTCTATACACTTCTTCTATTCTTTCCCTAATTCCTTCGCTCACACCTCTCTCCTCTAATGCTTTCCACAATATTCTCCTATTCACGCTGTCAAATGCTGCCTTCAGGTCTACAAAGCATCCTATTAACCTTCCCTTTTTCTTCGCCAGTTCCCTGTTTACTATATAATTCACTACATATATATTGTCTATCGTCCCTTTCTCCTTTCTAAATCCTGTCTGGTTCTCTGGCACCATCCTCTTCTCTTTTACTTCTCTCTCCAGCCTCTCCTCTAATATAATTGTATAGATCTTGTACAACGTATTCAGTAGCGTTACCCCTCTATAGCATTCGACTGACTTTCCATCCCCCTTCTTTTTTATCGGCACCACGACACCTACTTTCCACTCTTCAGGCCATCCTTCTCCATTCCATACCCTATTGCATATTTTCCACACTTCATTCCTTATATTTTCTCCTCCATATTTCCAAATCTCATTTCCCATCTCATCCTCCCCTGCTGCTTTCCCATCTTTCAATCCTTTTATTGCTCTTTCTATCTCATCTCTTCCTATCCCTTCATTGCTTTTCTCGCTTCTTTTCCTCCTGCCTCCCCCCCTCTATCTTGTTTTCTACTCCTCCTAGTAGCCCCATAAAATACTCCTTCCATTTTTCCATTTCTATCTCTTTCGTTTGTGCTTTTCCTTTTCCACCTCCCATCTTTCTTAGAAAATCCCATACCTTTCCTTCTGTCCTCGCTTTCCCTGCTTCCGTTAGTATCTTTTCTCTCTCCTGCTCTTTTTTCTCTTCACACAGTTTTTTGTATTTGTTTTTCATTCTTCTATATCCCTCTTCTTCTTCTTTCCCTTCTTTCCATTTCCTTAATGCCCTTCTTAGTTCCTTCTTTCTTTCTATGCATTCCTTATCCCACCATCCTCTCCTTTTCGACTCTTTCATGCCCTCAGTACTCCTTATTTCTTCTATTACACTCTTGATCTTTCTTTCTAGTTCTCCTAGTCTTTCCCCTATCTCTTCCCCTGTTACTTCTATTTCCTCTGTTAACCTTCTAAATTTTTCTTTTCTCTCTCTTCCCCATTCTACTCTTTGCGCTCCTTTCTTATCCTTCTTTCTTATCTCCCTTTCCTTTTCCTTTTGTCCTTTCTTCATTGTTAACACTACCGGTAGGTGATCTGATTCTACCCTTTCCTCTATCACCATGCTCTCTATCCCTTCTCTTGTTCTTTTGTCTCCTATCGCGTAATCTATTACCGTCCTTCCTCTCTGTCCTATATATGTGTACTCTCCTCTCTCGTCTCCTTCTATCCCTCCATTCATTATTTCTAATCCTAATTCTCCTAGCGTTCTGATTAGCTTCCTCCCTTCTCCATTTACTTTCTTGTCTTTTGACTCCCTGCAGCCTTCCCCCTCATCTTCTTCCTGCCTTACTTCTCCTCCTTCCCTGCCTGTCCTCGCGTTAAAATCTCCTCCTACAATTAGTTTTTCGTCCCTTCCTGTATCCCACCAGTCCCTCAGTACTTTCATCTTCCGTTCAATGTCTTTGTTTACATATACCCCTAGTATCTTCCATTCTTCCTCTCCTATCCTTATACTTCCTTCTATTATTCCTTCTATAGCCTTTGACTCTCCCTCGCTCTTCTTTTCGCATGTAATTTCTTTTCTCATTCCTAACACCATTCCCCCTTTTGCTCTCCCTATTTTACTATCCCTAACTGCCCATTGCTTTTTCCAGACATACCCCTGTGGTAATCTTCTTTCCACTTTTTCCCACATCTTTTCTTCCACCCATGTCTCCAGCAGCACCATTACATCCCATCGCTCTAGGTCCTTCCAGAATCCTTCATCTTTCCCTTTCATTCCTGCTATGTTCCAGAAGCCGATTTTCAGTTTTTTACTTTCCCTTCCCTTCCCCTTCTTCCCTCCCTCTGTCTTCAACTCCTCTTTATCCCTTTTCTTTACTTCTCTCTCCCCTTCTCTCTCGCTCCCCACTCGTTTCCCTCGCTGTCCTTCAATGTCTTCTCCTTCTCATCCTATCTCCACATCTTTCCTTCTATCCATATCTTCATATACCCCATTCTGACCCTTTTCCCTTTCCCTCTCTCTTTCTCCATTATCTGCCTTAGCCTCCATTGTATGTTTCTTTCTTCCCATGTGAGATCATCCTCTATCCTTTCCCGTCTTCCTGCTAATTTTTTCTTTTCTATCATTACTCTTCTTTTCTGTTCCATTGTCGCCATCTTTACCACTGCCCATTCTCCTTTTCCTATTCCCTTTTTGCCTCTTTTCTTAACTTCTTCAACCTCGAATTTTTCTCCTATTACTTCTAATAACTTTCGCACTTCCTCCTGTCTGTCTCCTCCATCTTTTATCTCCAACCCTTTAATTACTATGTTCTTTCTCCTTGTCTCTCTTTCCTTTCTTTCCCAATTCATTTCTATTTCTTTCAGTCTTCTTTCGATCTCTCCTCTTTCCCTTTCTCCTTGATCAGTTCCTCTTTTCCTTTCTATTTCTTCCAACTTTTTGTCTATCTTGTCCTCTATTTTCCCTTCTAACTCTATCTTTTTCACTCTCGCTTCTAACTCTTGCACTGATTTTCTGTCTCTCTCCCTTTCCTTCTCCCACTCTTCTTTCATATCTTTCATCTTCCTCATTACTTCCGTCATTTCTTTCCATCCCTCTGCTATTTCGCTCATCTGTTTTATTGTTCCCATTAATGCCCCCTTTATTTCCTCTCTTATTATCTCCCTGATGTCTCCTTGCTCCCCTCTCCTTTCTTGCTCCCCTCCCCTTTCTTGTCGTTCCTCTCCTTTTCCACCCTCCGGCGATCTGTCTGTTTTTCTGCTTTTTCTGAAAGGGTCTTTTTCCTTTTCTTCTCTTTCCTCATTCTCTCTCTCTTTTCTTTTCTTGTCTAACCACTTCCCTAATCCCTCCACTTTGGATAGACTGTTGCACCTTGCTCTTTCTCTATTTCTTATCTTCATTAACTTTCTTGCCGTCTCTCTTTCCTGTTCTTTCTCTTCTTGTTTATTCATTTCCTTTCTTATCCTCTCGTCTTCCTTCTTTACCTACGTTGCAGTTGTCTGCATTTGCGCTTCTTTCTTTTCCCGCACGTGGCGCTCTCCCTTCTGCTTTCGCTTCTCCTGCTCTCTTTCTACTGTGCGCCTAACCTCACTTTCTTGACTTATCACTTTCTCTATTGTCCTTTTACCCTTTCTTGCACTCTTTTCTTCCTCTAACTTCTCCTCCGATCTCCCTCTACCCCTGATCTCACTCACTCCACCTCCATTTTATTTTCACTCGCTCTCTCACCACTTTCTCAGCTGCTCTAAATTTCACACCTTATCTCTTTCTAACCGGAAACGGAACTCCCCGATTTCCACATATAATATTTAAATGTTTAGTAATCTGTTCAAGTCAAATTTTGTAATGAAACAAATACATTGTAATATTTGTTGTAATTTCTTTGAAATAATGCCACAACAATTTCTAGTGGTGGTTCAGAGTCACCACTCGAGTGCAAAGGGTTAACAATTTCTTTTTCTCTTTTGTATAATGTGGTACTGTATGTAAGCTCATCGGTATACAAATGTGATCGCAATTTCATATGATACATGAAGCTACAGCTACGACTATGCTATATGTGTATATGGACAACTGCACATTGCTGCACATTGCTTGCATGAGTCCGAAACATCAAACTAGCGGATTATTTGCATGTATAGGAAAATTATATACATATACACACATGAAAGACGCACGTTGCCGATGAGCGAATAGGCGTCGAACATAACCACAATCTACGCTTGCAGTTTCCTCCAATCCCACTTCGACAGTCCTTCTACTTAGGCGCCACCTGACGAGCTCCAGCTCAACTAAACCTGTCACATTTTTTGCTCTATATTATCGATATCAAGAATTCTGACGCTAGAAAGCCATGCCGAAACGGGAAACAAGTTTTCGCCTTTATTTCGCAACAGAATCAAGACAAATTATAGCTCAATTTGTAGCTGGAGATATTTTCTAATGCGGGCTGGTCTCGACATCATCCAGAAAACTCATCCAATGGCAGAAAAATGCTTGAATTCCACGGCACGTGCATCGTCAATGTTTGGCCTACTTCTAACGCTCATATTTCTCAATATCTCCATAATCTCGTCATGACCAGCCCGCATTAGATTGAACCTTCCTCTTTCGAATGAGCCCTTTACCAGCGATAAAATATTCCTTTTTAAGGACGAAAACTTGATCCCCGTAAAACCATATATTGTCGGTAACGTAGTCAGTCTACTTTTGGCAGCCCGGGCCCCTAAGCCGCAACATTATTTCTGTACATATACACGTGGTAGCAGAGCGTGGTTAGATAAAGAAGAAAAATACATCGAGAATAGAATAGACTAGAGGGCGCGCAGAAAGCAGTTGTGTAGGGGCTACGTATGTTTCCGCACCTTGCCGCAGCGCTAGCGTCGTCGGCATCAGCCGCGTGCAAGCGGCAAGACCGAGTCGCCACTCTAGACTCTGTGTGCCCGACGACCCAAGGCGGATTTGCCGCCGCCGCGATTACACAATCTCTCTTGTAACAACCTTCGTCGAGTCAAGTCGCCATAAAGTTCTCTGTACTACAACACGCAACAGTGCCTTCCATCCAGTTTCCGGTTTCCCGGCGGTAGTAGGCCGCAGTCTGGAAATTCCACTAGACCGTAAACCTACAGTTGAGTGAGCGCGTTGAATTTATTTCTAACAACCTCGATTTTATTTGTAACATTTAATTTAGAAACACTAAGAAACTTCGTTGCAATCCAAAATCTAAAGATGCAGATTGATCGAAATGTTTATTTCTTTGTAAATTCTCTGGTCTCCTTACTGGAAAGGTTTTAGGGAAAAATATTGAATGGATACATTGTAGTGTCGTTGTTCATCTTGGCTTGCAAGAACGTCAAATGCTTACAAATTATAGCTATCTGCGGATTACACAACGATATGTTAACAATAATTAGAGTATTTGCTACAAGTAGCACGTCACGATACAATTGAATTATATATTCCATTCTTATACACCTTCTACGCCTTAAACTTACTGAACATACTTTGTCCGCACTGTAGAACACAGTCAGAGTTTTTAGTCTCGCATGAGGTGCAGCCCTTTTCACCTTCGCGGGAACCGGCACCTCCCTCTGCACTGCCACCCTCGATTTGTCAACAGCATACCCTGTGAATCGCTCATTTCTTCTCCGCATTGTGCGTTGCTCATACTGTTTGGCGGTTCGTCTAAGGTGTGGATCAGCCCTGCAGACATTCAACCACTTCCGTGACACTTGAGCTGCGCAAATCAGAGACTTAGGATCCAAGTTGCGTAGAACCAATTGCGATACCTCCGGCGGTAGTTCTGAAATGAAATCCACCTTGGCAGATTCCAGCAGTCCTAGCGCACGAAGGAAAGACCTGAAATACTCCATGTTGTCACTCTTAAGTCAGAACGTCGAATGTAGCACTCCTGAAAAATTGGGGTATATATACCCTGGTTCCGCCCCAGTGATCGTTCCGGAACAATGATTCGACCAATCAGGTGCGAGCATTAATTTTTTATCGGTGCAGGTTCAGCCTACCGTCAACACGATATTTCGAACATTATATACAGGGTGGCCCACATAACTCTGAACAGCTCAATATCTCGAAAACTATGTCATCGATTTTAATGTTCTTAGTCTTAAATTGCATGGAACTGAAGGGCCTATCTGACTACATAAACGTGAAGTGGCCTCCCTTCCCCTTTAACGGGGGAGGGGAGGTACCTTTGTAATTTTAAATGGAACCCCCTATAAAATGTTACATATTTAGATTCTACAGGAAAAAACAAGTCAATTTTGTCTGAAACATTTTTTTGTCAGATACTTCCATGATGAGATATAACAGTTTGAAGTTTCGAGTTGTAGGTACTTGAAGCGCTCGGAAAAAGCGTTACGGATATACGCGCTTGAGTCCTTTGCTTATTCGTGAAGAAATAAAATATACTTTAAATTAAATGTTCAAAATGTCCACCACGGGCTTGTAAACATTTATTTACTCGAAACATCAAAGTTGTTCTAACATTTTTTAACATTTCGGGAGTCACTGAAGCGCAAGCGTCACGTATTCTTTGTTTCATATCCTCTTTTGTCGTCGGTGGTTCAAACATAACTTTGTCCTTTACATATCCCCATAAGAAAAAATCTAATGGTGTTAGATCGGGGGATCGAGGAGGCCATTGCATAGGTCCCCCACGACCTATCCATTTGTTCCCAAATTTTTCGTTCAAAAATTGCCTGGTGATGATTGCAAAATGCGGAGGAGCGCCGTCTTGTTGGAACCACATTTCTCTTCTAACGTGCAGTGGCACATCTTCCAAAAGCGCAGGCAAATGATTTTTTAAAAAATCACAATAACTTGCAGATGTTACAGTTTCTTGGAAAAAATAAGGTCCAATCACAAAATCTCCTATTAGGCTACACCAAACATTTAAAGACTATCGATGTTGAATGGGAACCCATCGCATCCAATTTGGGTTTTCCACGGCCCAATAATGCAGATTATGTCTATTTACATGCCCTGTATTCATAAAAGTGGCCTCATCGGAAAAAAGTATTTTGCACAAAAAGTCATTTTCCACAACACCCTGCAGCCACTCACAAAATCTTACGCGGCGATCGTAATCTGCTATCGAAAGCTCTTGTGATAAAACCATGTCATATGGATGAAACTTTTGCCGTTTCAAAATTCGTTGAATTGATGAACAACTAATATGTGATATTTGTGCAAGTGTACGTTGACTAATATGAGGATTTAATGTAATTGCAGCAAGAATACTGGCACTATTATTTTCATTAGTGACAGCTTTAGGTTTATTGCGAGTTTTTTTACACAATTCACCGTGCTCGCGAAGCCGCTTTTCTAAATTATGAAATGTTGCATGACATTTTTTGATCCCATAACGTTCAAAAAACATCACTGCTGCACGCCGATAATTTTTTTGGCATTCACCTAACGTTAATAATCCGTGCTTCTGCACTGTAGATTTTTGATTGGATCAACGTATTCAGGTTTCAGTTACAGAACACTGTGGAAAATACGTTATTAAATAAATCTTAAAATAAATACCTCTGTTAGATTTTGTTAATCCTTATGTTCCCGAAGGATGTTCAGGTTATCCTATTAAACCTCTTCATCTTATTTTGTATAATACATGCCTTTATTTCTGTACATATAAACGTGGTAGCAGAGCGTGGTTAGATAAAGAAGAAAAATACATCGAGAATAGAATAGACTAGAGGGCGCGCAGGAAGCAGTTGAGTGAGCGCGGTGAATTTTTTCTAACACCCCCTCTCAACGTGGACACTTATCAATGGCATTCAGTCCTAAGCCGCGCATTAATTTAGCGTGATTGACATTGCAGAGACTCTTAGTTAACAAGTCTGCCAGCATGTCTTGCGTTGGGATATATTCAACATCGACCCCCCCCCCTCCTTGATATATCTCGCGGATATAGTGATAGCGGATATCGATGTGCTTGGTTCGCGAATGGAATACTGGATTCTTTATCAACTTTTGGGCTCCTTGATTATCGCAATATACGATGGTTCCCCCATGGTCAACTTCGGACATCGCAAGTTCGCTCAAGAGGCTTCGCAGGTAAACCGCTTCCTTGATTGCCTCAGTTAGCGCCATGTACTCAGCCTCCACACTCGACAGTGCAACGCATCTCTGTCTTCTAGACTCCCACGTGATGGGTGCGTCTGCTAATCTCAATATGGTGCCTGTTTGGGATTTCCTATCATCCATGTTGCTTCCCCAGTCTGAGTCCACAAATCCGTGAAAATCGCATCCCGTCTTTTTGTAAGTGATACCGTGCGATATCGTCCTTTAAGGTAACGTAGTACCCTTTTCGCGGATGTCCAGTGCTCCCCTCCTGGATTTTCATTAAATCGGCTCAACATACTTACAGCATATGCTATGTCCGGCCTCGTGGATACTGCCGCATACATAAGTGAGCCCACCTGTTCAGTATTGGCATAAAAAGGGAGAATTCAAACGAAGGTATTCCGACCGTTGATGATGGTTCCAAAATTGTTTTCGCGTTACGAACGCGCGATCGAGCGGCTGTTGTCTCGCTCGCGTAAACAGCCGTGTCACCGGCGACAAACACCTCCGTTTGAATCTCACCTCGCGCGCAACGGTGAACCGAATTCACCCATTAGAACAATGCGATCAACCGTCTTTCCGACGTTTCGTGCGTTCTGGTGCGCGAACGAGATCTCAGAATACGTTCTGACTTCGCAGCGCTCGCTTGCACTAAGACTCACTCGTGACTTCATCTACGTTCAATTATTCATTTTCTCGCGGCATCGTCTCTTCCTATCTCGCTACAGTTTGTATCGCGATTTCCGTCACATTTCTTTGTTTGTGCCAGCGTTGTGGCCTAGTCGTGTCGATAAACATTAAAGTGACTTGCAACAAATTTCGCGTCTCGTGCATATCACCTGCAGTCTCCACCACTTCCCTCAGCGCTCTATTCTGAGCGGTCCCGGCCTCAGGCACTCGAACAATCGGTCCTCCCATAGATATCGGGCATTCGCGCCGGGTCGCCGAAAAAATGATGCAGTCTCTTTCGCGCCGCCTTCAAACGAGTCCCTCAGTCGCCACTGAGTATCGCGACTTTCTTAATGAGTACGAGCGTCTAGGGCATATGCGTCTCGCTCGAGACTCGGATGGATCGTCTCATCAATGTGTTTTTATTCCGCATCATCCCGTCCTTCGAGCTGGCAGCGCTACGACCCACCTTCGCGTCGTGTTCAACGCCTCCAGTCTCATATCCAACGGCTCTTCGTTGAACGACCATCTTCTCGCCGGTCCGAAATTGCAAAGCGACCTCGCCGCGGTCATTCTTCGATGGCGTAAATTCCGATACGTTTACACTGCCGATATCGCAAAAATGTATCGCCAAATTCTCCTCGACGACCGCGATGTCGATTACCAACGCATTCTGTGGCAGCCAGCACCTTCCGCCCCGTGCCGAGAATATCAACTTCTCACAGTCACATACGGAATGACGTGTGCTCCTTATCTCGCCCTTCGCGTCCTTCAACGTCTTAATGAGGACGAAGGGCATCGTGTTCCTCTCGCGAAATCGATCCTCCAAGATCATATATATGTTGACGACGTTCTGTTTGGAGGCGATGACACCGAGTCCCTTCGCCAGTCTCGTAACCAGCTGACCGCTCTCCTCGATTGCGGGAAATTCAGGCTACGAAAATGGGCAAGCAATTCGTCCGCGTTGCTGGCCGATCTCGATCCAGCGGATCACGGTCTTGCGTGTACCAAAACTCTCGCCCCTGATGATCAGCTCAAAGTTCTTGGAGTCAGCTGGAGTCCGAGTCTGGACGCCTTTCAATTTCGCGCAATCGTGGCTGATCCACTGCCGTCGACCAAGAGGTCGATTCTTTCCACGATCGCCAAACTCTACGATCCGTTAGGCTGGGTCACCCCCGCAACCGTCCTCGCTAAGATCTTTCTTCAGGATTTGTGGCGCCTCCGCATTAGCTGGGACGATGAATTACCGAATGCGCTTCTCGACAAGTGGCGATCAATCTGCGAGTGCCTGCCACTCCTCAACTCGTTAAAACTTCCTCGGTGTATTGGCTCCTCATTGTCTTCTTCTCGTATCGAGCTTCACGGCTTCGCCGATGCCTCGACGGTCGCTTACGCTGCCGTCGTGAATGCAAAATGTACCTCGCCCACCGGCGAAGTCACGATTTCTTTGCTCGCCGGAAAATCTAAAGTAGCTCCTCTTAACCCATTGACAATTCCTCGATTAGAATTGCAAGGGACACTTCTTCTCTCGCGGCTCATGGAATTCATCCTGTCGACCTTCGGCACGCGAAATATCTCCTGCGTGTGCTGGACAGATTCGACTGTTGTCCTGAATTGGGTCCAACAGCATCCCTCACGTTGGAAGACCTTTGTGGCCAACCGAGTGTCGAGTATTCAACCCCGGCTCCCGCACGCGGATGGGCGACACGTCTCCACAGAAGACCATCCTGCCGATTGCGCTTCCCGTGGTCTCCTCAGCGACGACCTTCTTCGGTCATCTCTCTGGTGGCAAGGTCCCGCATGGTTGACCCGTGATCGCTCCGAATGGCCACAGCTTCAGGTTCGTCTCGACAACCGCAACCCGTTAGAGGCGAAAGTCATACCGGCTCATGTCGCCGTCCCAACTCAACAGTGGGAACTGGAAAACCGCTTCTCGTCCTGGCCAAAACTCATTCGAGTCACGGCGTACATTTTTCGATTCGTGTGCGCGTGTCGACGTAATAATTCGGAGACTCTTCAAGCTCCATCTCGCGGCTATGGCCTCGCGCTTTCGGCTGATGAGTGCTGCAACGCGAAGTTATGGTGGATCCGTCGAATCCAAGCCAGTCTATTTCCATCGGAGAGCAAGGTCCTTCTCCAGAACAAACCGCTACCGTCGAAGAACCCTCTCAGCTCGCTCAATCCTTTCCTCGATAAAAAAGGGATTCTTCGCGTGGGAGGTCGGCTGCACCGTGCTCCCTTACCGTTTAACTCTAAGCATCCCATTATTCTCGCGGCGCATCCTCTCGTTCGACTCATCATCGAACACGCGCATATTCGTTCGCTACACGCCGGACTTCAGCGCACCTTGAGCACCCTCCTCCAAACCTTCTGGATCCTACGTGCGCGAAATCTTGCGAGATCAGTGATTCACACATGCGTCACATGCGTTCGAGAACGAGCTGCACATCCCAACCAACTCATGGGACAGCTTCCGGAACCTCGGGTCTCTCCTCCCGCGAAATGCTTTGCCCATTGTGGCCTGGACTACGCCGGCCCCGTTCAGGTTCGGGCATCTGCGGGTCGAGGCATCACTTCTCGCAAAGCGCACATCGCGCTGTTTATATGCCTAGCCACCAAGGCGATCCACCTCGAGCTGGTCGCGGATTATTCGACCCCCGCGTTTCTCAACGCCTACTGTCGTTTTTGTTCTCGTCGAGGAATTCCCGAAGCGATGTACTCCGACAACGGCACCACGTTTATCGGGGCTAATCGCGAACTCTCGCTCGCGCATCGCGCAAGTCTGAATCATCCCGACTTTTTAAATAAAACTGCCACCGACGGTGTTGCATGGCACTTCATACCCCCGTCGGCCCCGCACTTCGGAGGCTTGTGGGAGGCCGGCGTGAAAAGCGTAAAGCATCATCTGCGTCGCATTTTAAAGGATCGCACTCTCACCTTCGAAGAATTTACCACTCTTCTCTGTGCTATCGAAGCGTGTCTCAATTCTCGCCCGATCTCGCCGCAGTCCGACTCGTACGACGACTACGAATCGTTACCTCCCGGCCATTTTTAATCGGTTCGGCGCTCACGGTGCCCCCTCAGCCATCGACTCTAATTCTTGCCGAAAATCGCCTCTCGCGCTGGCAACTTGTTCGGCACATGACCGAACGATTTTGGAAGCTCTGGAGAGACGATTACGTAGAGAAATGAGCGATTCACAGGGTATGCTGTTGACGAATCGAGAGTGGCAGTGCAGAGGGAGATGCCGGTTCCCGCGAAGGTGAAAACGGCTGCACCTCATGCGAGACTAAAAACTCAGACGGTGTTCCAGAAGATTTCTCAAACTCGAGACTACAGTGCGGACAAAGTATGTTCAGAAAGTTTAAGGCGTAGTACGTGTATAAGAATGTAATATATAATTCAACTGTATCGTGACGTGCTACTTGTAGCAAATGCTCTAATTATTGTTAACATATCGTTGTGTAATCCGCAGATAACTATAATTTGTAAGTATTTGACGTTCTTGCAAGCCAAGATGAACAACGACACTACAATGTATCCATTCAATATTTTTCCCTAACACCTTTCCAGTAAGGAGACCAGAGAATTTACAAAGAAATAAACATTTCGATCAATCTGCATCTTTAGAGTTTGGATTGCTACGAAGTTCGTTAGTGTTTCTAAATTGAATGTTACAAATAAAATCGAGGTTGTTAGAAATATATTCAACGCGCTCACTCAACTGCTTCCCGCGCGCCCTCCAATCTATTCTTTTCTCGATGTATTTTTCTTCTTTATCTAACCACGCTCTGCTACCACGTGTATATGTACAGAAATAAAGGCATGTATTATACAAAATAAGGTGAAGAGGTTTAATAGGACAACCTGAAGATCCTTCGGGAACATAAGGATTAACAAAATCAAACAGGTTATGGGCCCAGTAGCGTAAATTCGTTACGAACGGAAAACCTAACCTCAAGTGCCAATTTAACCTACAAAGTGCCACGTGTTCGCGATCAAGAACCTATTATACAAATAGTTAATCATGAGTCACAACACTCAAATAGACAAATTAACTAAAGATAATTATGATACGTGGAAAGAACGAATGGAGGCAATTCTTACGAAAAATGGTCTCTGGTGCTACGTCGATGGATCGAGACCGAAACCTGCTGAAAGGGAGAACAATGCCGACCAAATTGCAAATTGGGTAAGGAACGACAAAAAGGCGAAAGCTGATATAGTTCTCTCGTTAAGTGCATCCGAAATATGCCACGTGAAGAATCTTCAAACGTCAAGTGACGCTTGGACTGCGCTGGAAAGGGTATACGCTTCGAAAGGACCAGCAAAGAGGGCGACACTATTGAAGAAGCTGCTTTTCACAAGGCTCACGGAGGACGGTAGTATGGCAGATCACTTAAGCAAATTATTTGATATTGTAGATAAATTGCAGCAAATGGACATACCAATTGCAAATGACCTGTTAACCATCGTAATTCTGTACAGTATCCCAAGAAGTTATGAAGGTTTCAGGTGTGCATTAGAATCCAGAGATACATTGCCTGA
This sequence comes from Halictus rubicundus, assembly GCF_050948215.1. NCBI lineage: Eukaryota > Metazoa > Arthropoda > Insecta > Hymenoptera > Halictidae > Halictus > Halictus rubicundus. Next base: position 335,357 of record NW_027488671.1, on the reverse strand, counting down.
TCCATACGCGTTGAAAATAAAAATTTTAGAAGGTTATATTTGTGGACGACAAAGCAACAATAAGGAATGCTGAAGGGCAAATAGTTGCAGTAGCCCCAAAGGTAGGAAACTTATATTTTCTGAAACCTTCACCAATCTCATTCAAGGCAACTACGCGTGAAATAGAAGAGACAGCGAACATGGCAGAAACCTCTAATGAACTATGGCATTTGAGATATGGACATCTCAATGCAGCAGACTTGAAGAGTTTAATATCCAAACAAATGGTGAAGGGTTTGACGATGAACCTGAGCAATAATATGCTCACCTGTGAAACCTGCATAAAGGGTAAGCAAACTAAAATTCCATTCACTCCATCGACCCATAAGAGCAAACAACCACTTGAATTGATACATTCAGACGTTTGTGGGCTGATGCGTACCACATCTATTGGTGGGGCAAAATATTTTGCTAGCTTTATAGACGACAAAACAAGGTGGACGAAGATATGCTTCTTAAAGTCAAAGGATCAAGTGAAAGAAGCTTTTAAAGAATTCAAGGCTCTAGCTGAAAATGAAATTGGTAAAAAGATCAAGACCTTAAGAACGGATAATAGACTCGAATATTGCGGTAAGGAGTTCAGCAAACAACTAAGTGAGTGGGGAATTAAGCATGAAAGAACTGTTGCATACACGCCACAACAAAGTGGTGTCGCTGAGAGGTTGAATAGAACGCTCGTCGAAATGGCAAGATGTATATTAATACACGCTGATCTACCAAAGAAATTCTGGGCATAAGCGATAAATACCTCGATGCACATAAGGAACTGATCTGCTACTAAGGCTTTGAAGGATGTCACACAGTACGAATGTTGGTTTGGAAAGAAGCCTGACGTATCACATTTTAGGATTTTTGGATGCACAGCATACGCTTTAGAAAATACGCCTAGGATAGGATAGAGGATTGGATACGATAGGGGACATTACAGGAAAGAGGATAGGATATGCTAGAGGATACGATATTATAGAGGATAGGATAGGATAGAGGATCGGATAGGATAGAGGATTGGATAGGATAGAGGATAGGATAGGATAGAGGATAGGATAGAGGATGGGTTAGTATAGAGTATAGGATAGGATACAGAATAGGATAGGATATAGGATAGAGAATAGGATAGGATATACGATAGAGAATAGGATAGGATATAGGATAGGATAGGATAGAGGATAGGACAGGATAGAGGATAGGATAGGATAGAGGATAGGATGGAGGATAGGATAGGATAAAGAATAGAGGATAGGATGGATGATAGGATATGATAGAGGATAGGATAGTGAATACGATTGGATTGAGGATAGGATAGGATGGATAGGATAGGATAGGATAGGATTGAGGGTAGGATTGGATAGAGGATAGGATAGGATGGAGGGTAGGATAGGATAGAGGATAGGATAGGATAGAGTATAGGATAGGATAGAGTATAGGATAGAGGATGGAGGATAGGATAGGATAGAGGATAAGATAGGATAAAGGATAGGATAGGATGGATGATAGGATATGTCAGAGGATAGGATAGTATAGAGTATAGGATAGGATATAGGATAGATAATAGGATAGGATATAGGATAGGATATAGGATATTATAGGATAGAGGATAGGATAGGATAGAGGATAGGATAGGATAGAGGACAGGATAGGATAGAGGATAGGATGGAGGATAGGATAGGATAAAGGATAGAGGATAGGATGGATGATAGGATATTATAGAGGATAGGATAGGATAGTGAATACGATAGTATAGAGGATAGGATAGGATAGAGGATAGGATAGGATGGACGATAGGATATGACAGAGGATAGGATAGTATAGAGTATAGGATTGGATAGAGAATAGGATAGGATTGGGATAGACAGATAGGATAGATAATAGAGTATAGGATACGATAGAGGATACGATATGAAAGAGTATAGGGTATGATGGAGGATAGGATAGGATAGAGGATAGGATAGGATTGAGGATAGGATAGGATAGAGGATAGGATAGAATAGAGGATAGGATATTATAGAGGATAGGATAGAATAGAGGATAGGATAGAGTATAGGATAGGATAGATGATACGGTATGATAGAGGATAGGATAGGATGGATGATAGGATAGGATAGGATAGGATAGAGGATATGATAGGGGATTGGGTCGAATACAGGATAGGATAGAATGGATGATAGGATATGATAGAGGATAGGATAGGATAGAGTAGAGGATGGGATAGAGGATAGGATAGGATAGAGGATAGGATAGGATTTGGGATAGGATAGGATACAGGATAGGATAGGATAGAGGATGAGATAGGATAGAGGATAGAATAGGATGGATGATAGGATATGACAGAGGATAGGATAGTTTAGAGTATAGGATTGGATAGAGAATAGGATAGGGTATAGGATAGAGAATAGGATAGGATATAGGATATTATAGGATAGAGGATAGGATAGGATAGAGGATACGATATGATAGAGGATAGGGTAGGATGGAGGATAGGATAGCATAGAGGAGAGGATGGAATAGAGGAGGGGATAGGATAGAGGATAGGTTAGGATAGGATACCGGATAGGATAGGATAGAGGATATGATAGGATAGAGGATAGGATAGAGGATAGGATAGAGGATAGGATAGAATAGAGGATAGGATGGAGGATAGGATAGGATAGAGGATAGAATAGGATTGAGGATAGGATAGGATATAGGATAGGATACAATAGAGTATGGGATAGAGTATAGGATAGAGGATGGAGGATAGGATAGGATAGAGGATAGGATAAGATGGATGATAGGATATGATAGAGGATAGAATAGGATAGACGATAGAGGATAGGAAGGATATTAGGATACGAGAGAGGATAGGATAGTATAGAGGATAGAATTGGATAGAGGATGGGATAGGATAGAGTATAGGATAGGATAGAGGAAAGGATAGGATAGAGGATAGGATAGTATAGAGGATAGGATAGGACAGAGGATAGGATAGGATAGTTGATACGATATGATAGAGGATAGGATAGGATGGATAATAGGATATGACAGAGGATAGGATAGTACAGAGTATAGGATTGGATAGAGAATAGGATAGGATATAGGATAGATAATAGGGTAGGATATAGGATATTATAGGACAGAGGATAGGATAGGATAGAGGATACGATATGATAGAGGATAGGGTAGGATGGAGGATAGGATAGGATAGAGGAGAGGATGGAATAGAGGATGGAATAGGATAGAGGATATGATAGGATAGAGGATAGGATAGGATAGAGGATAGGATAGGATAGAGGATAGGATAGGATAGGATAGAGGATAGGATAGAATAGAGGATAGGATAGGATAGAGGATAGGATAGAATAGAGGATAGGATAGAGTATAAGATAGAGGATGGAGGATAGGATAGGATAGGATAGAGGATAAGATAGGATAGAGGATGGGATAGGATAAATGATAGGATATGACAGAGGATAGGATAGTATAGAGTATAGGATTGGATAGAGAATAGGATAGGATAGAGTATAAGATAGAGGATGGAGGATAGGATAGGATAGGATAGAGGATAAGATAGGATAGAGGATAGGATAGGATAAATGATAGGATATGACAGAGGATAGGATAGTATAGAGTATAGGATTGGATAGAGAATAGGATAGGATATAGGATAGATAATAGGATAGGATATAGGATATTATAGGATAGAGGATAGGATAGGATTGAGGATAGGATAGGATAGAGGATACGATATGACAGAGGATAGGATAGGATAGACGATAGAGGATGCGATGAATGATAGGATAGGATAGAGGATAGGATAGGATAGAGGATAGGATAGGATAGAGGATAGGATAGGATAGAGGAAAGGATAGGATAGAGGATAGGATAGGATTGAGGGTAGGATTGGATAGAGGATAGGATAGGATGGAGGATATGATAGGATAGAGGATAGGATGACTGATAGGATATGATAGAGGATAGGATAGGATAGAGGATAGGATAGGGTAGAGGATAGGATAGGATAGAGGATAGGATAGGATAAAGGATAGGATAGGATAGAGGATAGGATAGTGGATAGGATAGAGTATGGGATAGGATAGATGATACGGTATGATAGACGATAGGATAGGATGGAGGATAGGATACGATAGAGGATAGGCTAGGATAGAGGATAGGATAGAATGGAGAATAGGATAGGATGGATGATAGGATATGACAGAGGATACGATAGGATAGAGGATAGGATAGAATGGAGAATAGGATAGGATGGATGATAGGATATGACAGAGGATAGGATAGTATAGAGTATAGGATTGGATAGAGAATAGGATAGGATTGGGATAGATAGATAGGATAGATAATAGAGGATAGGATAGGATAGAGGATACGATATGATAGAGGATAGGGTAGGATGGAGGATAGGACAGGATAGAGAATGGAGGATAGGATAGGATAGAGGATAAGATAAGATAGAGGATAGGATAGGATGGATGATAGGACATGACAGAGGATAGGATAGTATAGAGTATAGGATTGGATAGAGAATAGGTTAGGATATAGGATAGATAATAGGATAGGATATAGGATATTATAGGATAGAGGATAGGATAGGATAGAGGAACGGGTAGGATAGAGAATAGGATAGGATGGATGGTACTATATGATAGAGGATAGGATAGGATAGAGGATAGGATAGGATAGAGAATAGGATAGGATAGTGGATAGGATAGAATAGAGGATAGGATAGGATGGAGGATAGGATAGGATAGAGGATAGGATAGGATAGAGGATAGGATAGGATAGAGGATAGGATACAATAGAGTATGGGATAGAGTATAGGATAGAGGATGGAGGATAGGATAGGATAGGGGATAGGATAGGATGGATGATAGGATATGATAGAGGATAGGATAGGATAGACGATAGAGGATAGGGAGGATAATAGGATATGAGAGAGGATAGGATAGGATAGAGGATAGGATAGGATAGAGGATAGGATAGGATGGACGATAGGATATGACAGAGGATAGGATAGATAATAGAGTATAGGATACGATAGAGGATACGATATGAAAGAGTATAGGGTATGATGGAGGATAGGATAGGATGGAGGATAGTAAGGATAGACGATAGAGGAAAGGATGGATGATAGGAAAGGATAGAGGATAGGATAGGATAGAGGATAGGATAGGATAGAGGATAGAATAGGATTGAGGATACGATTGGATAGAGGATAGGATAGTATAGAGTATAGGATTGGATAGAGAATAGGATAGGATTGGGATTGATAGATAGGATAGATAATAGAGTATAGTATTGGATAGAGAATAGGATAGGATATAGGATACATAATAGGATAGGATATAGGATATTATAGGATAGAGGATAGGATAGGATAGGGGATACGATATGACAGAGGATAGGATAGGATAGACGATAGAGGATGCGAAGGATGATAGGATAGGATAGAGGATACGATATGATAGAGGATAGGATAGGATAGAGGATAAGATAGGAATGACGATAGAGGATGCGATGGATGATAGGTTATGATAGACGATAGGATAGCATAGAGGATAGGATAGTATAGAGGATAGGATAGGATAGAGGATAGGATTGAGGGTAGGATTGGATAGAGGATAGGATAGGATGGAGGATAGGATAGGATAGAGTATAGGATGGAGGATGGAGGATTGAATAGGATGGAGGATAGGATAGGATAGAGGATAGGATAGGATAGAGGATAGGATAGTATAGAGTATAGGATATTATACAGAATAGGATAGGATATAGGATAGAGAATAGGATAGGATATAGGATAGGATAGGATAGAGGATAGGATGGATGATAGGATAGGATATAGGATATTATAGGATAGATGAAAGGTTAGGATAGAGGATACGATATGACAGAGGATAGGATAGGATAGACGATAGAGGATGCGACGGATGATAGGTTATGATAGAGTATACGATAGCATAGAGGATAGGATAGTATAGAGTATAGGATAGGATAGAGGATAGGGTAGGATAGAGGATCGGGTAGGATAGAGGATAGGATAGGAAGGATGATAGGATATGATAGAGGATAGGATAGGATAGAGAATAGGATAGGATATAGGATATTATAGGATAGAGCATAGGATAGGATAGAGGATACGATATGACAGAGGATAGGATACGATAGACGATAGAGGATGCGATGGATGATAGGATAGGATAGAGGATATGATAGGATAGAGGATAGGATGGATGATACGATATGACAGAGGATAGGATACGATAGACGATAGAGGATGCGATGGATGATAGGATAGGATAGAGGATAGGATAGGAAAGAGGATAGGATAGGATAGGAAAGTGGATAGGATAGGATAGATGACAAGATAGGATAGAGCATAGGATAGGATAGAGGATAGGATAGGATGGAGGATTGGATAGGATAGAGGATACGATATGATATGGGATTGGATCGGATAGAGGATACGATATGATAGAGGATAGGATAGGATAGAGAATAAGATAGGAATGACGATAGAAGATGCGATGTATGATAGGTTATGATAGACGATGGGATAGCATAGAGGATAGAATAGTATAGAGGATAGGATAGGATAGAGGATAGGATAGGATAGAGGATAGGATAGAATGGAGGATAGGATAGGATAGAGGATAGGATAGGATAGAGGATAGGATAGGGTACAGGATAGGAAAGGATAGACTATAGGATAGGATAGAGGATACGACACGATAGAGGATAGAATAGGATTGAGGATAGGATTGGATAGCGGATATTATAGGATGGAGAATATTATTGGATAGACGATAGGATAGGATACAGGATAGGAAAGGATAGAGGATAGGATAGAATAGAGGATAGGATAGAGGATAGGATAGGACGGAGGATAGGATAGAGTATAGGATAGAGGATAGGATAGGACAGAGGATAGGATAGAGTATAGGATAGAGGATGCAGGATAGGATAGGATAGAGGATAGGATAGGATAGAGGATAGGATAGAGTATAGGATAGAGGATGGCGGAGAGGATAGGATGGAGGATGGGATAGAATAGAGGATACGATATGATAGAGGATAGGATAGGATAGAGAATAAGATAGGAATGACGATAGAGGATGCGATGTATGATAGGTTATGATAGACGATGGGATAGCATAGAGGATAGGATAGTATAGAGGATAGGATAGGATAGAGGATAGGATAGGATAGAGGATAGGATAGAATGGAGGATAGGATAGGATAGAGGATAGGATAGGATAGAGGATAGGATAGGGTACAGGATAGGAAAGGATAGAGGATAGGATAGGATAGAGGATACGACACGATAGAGGATAGAATAGGATTGAGGATAGGATTGGATAGCGGATATTATAGGATGGAGAATATTATTGGATAGACGATAGGATAGGATACAGGATAGGAAAGGATAGAGGATAGGATAGAATAGAGGATAGGATAGAGGATAGGATAGGACGGAGGATAGGATAGAATAGAGGATAGGATAGGATACAGGATAGGAAAGGATAGAGGATATTATAGGATAGAGGATAGGATAGGATAGAGGATAGGATAGAGTATAGGATAGAGGATGGAGGATAGGCTAGGATAGAGGATAAGATAGGATAGAGGATAGGATAGGATAGACGATAGAGGATAGGATGGATGATGGGATATGATAGAGGATAGGGTAGGATAGATGATAGGATAGGATAGGATACAGGACAGGATTGGATAGAGGATAGGATAGGGTAGAGGATAGAATAGGATTGAGGATACGATTGGATAGAGGATAGGATAGGATGGAGAATAGGATAGGTGATACGATTTAAGATGCAGGGTAGCGTAGGATAGAGGATAGGATAGGATAGGATGGAGGATAGTATAGGATAGACGATAGAGTAAAGGATGGATGATAGGAAAGGATAGAGGATAGGATAGGATAGAGGATAAGATAGGATAGAGGATAGAATAGGATTGAGGATACGATTGGATAGAGGATAGGATAGGATGGAGGATAGGATAGATGATACGATAGAAGATGGAGGATACCGTAGTATAGAGGATATGATAGCATAGGATGGAGGATAGTATAGGATAGACGATAGAGGAAAGGATGGATGATAGGATATGATAGAGGATAGGATAGTATTCAGGATAGGCTAGGATAGAACATGGGATAGGATAGAGGATAGGATAGGATAGAGGATCGGGTAGGATAGAGGATAGGATAGGATGGATGATAGGATATGACAGAGGATAGGATAGTATAGAGTATAGGATTGGATAGAGAATAGGATAGGATGGAGGATAGGATAGGATAGAGGATAGGATAGGATAGAGGATAGGATAGAGGATAGGATAGGATAGAGTATAGGATAGAGGATGGAGGATAGGATAGGATAGAGGATGAGATAGGATAGAGGATAGGATAGGATAGAGGATAGGATACGGTAGAGGATAGGATACGGTAGAGGATAGGATAGGATAGAGGATAGGATACGGTAGAGGATAGGATACGGTAGAGGATAGGATAGGATAGAGGATAGGATAGAGGATAGGATAGGATAGGATAGAGGATATGATAGGGGATTGGGTCGAATACAGGATAGGACAGAATGGATGATAGGATAGGATAGAGGATAGGATAGAATGGAGAATAGGATAGGATAGAGGATAGGATAGGATAGAGTATAAGATAGAGGATGGAGGATAGGATAGGATAGAGGATGAGTTAGGATAGAGGATAGAATAGGATGGATGATAGTATATGACAGAGGATAGGATAGTTTAGAGTATAGGATTGGATAGAGAATAGGATAGGGTATAGGATAGAGAATAGGATAGGATATAGGATATTATAGGATAGAGGATAGGATAGGATAGAGGATACGATATGATAGAGGATAGGGTAGGATGGAGGATAGGATAGGATACAGGATAAGATGGGATAGACGATAGAGGATGCGATGGATGATAGGATATGATAGACGATAGGATAGGATAGAGGATAGGATTGTATAGAGGATAGGATAGGATAGAGAATAGGATAGAGGATAGGATAGGATAGAGGATAGGATAGGATAGGATACCGGATAGGATAGGATAGAGGATAGGATAGGATAGAGGATAGGGTAGAGGATAGGATATGATAGAGGATAGAATAGGATGGATGATAGGATATGACAGAGGATAGGATAGTTTAGAGTATAGGATTGGATAGAGAATAGGATAGGTTATAGGATAGATAATAGGATAGGATGTAGGACATTATAGGATAGAGGATAGGATAGGATAGACGATACGATATGATAGAGGATAGGGTAGGATGGAGGATAGGATAGGATAGAGGATAGGATAGGATAGACGATAGAATATGCGATGGATGATAGGATATGATAGAGGATAGGATAGGATAGAGCATAGGATTGGATAGAGGATAGGATAGAATAGAGGATCGGATAGAGGATAGGATAGGATAGGATACCGGATAGGATAGGATAGAGGATAGGATAGGATAGAGGATAGGATAGAATAGAGGATAGGATAGAGTATATGATAGAGGATGGAGGATAGGATAGGATAGAGGATAAGATAGGATAGGGTATAGGATAGAGAATAGGATAGGATATAGGATATTATAGGAGAGAGGATAGGATAGGATAGAGGATACGATATGATAGAGGATAGGATAGGATAGAGGGTAAGATAGGATAGAGGATAGGATAGGATATAGGATAGACAATAGGATGGGATAGGTTAGGATAGAGGATAGGATAGGATGGATGATAGGATATGATAGAGGATAGGATAGGATAGAGCATAGGATTGGATAGAGGATAGGATAGAATAGAGGATCGGATAGAGGATAGGATAGGATAGGATACCGGATAGGATAGGATAGAGGATAGGATAGGATAGAGGATAGGATAGAATTGAGGATAGGATAGGATAGAGGATGGGATAGGATGGATGATAGGACATGACAGAGGATGGGATAGTATAGAGTATAGGATTGGATAGAGAATAGGATAGGATATAGGATAGATAATAGGATAGGATGTAGGTCATTATAGGATAGAGGATAGGATAGAATAGACGATACGATATGATAGAGGATAGGGTAGGATGGAGGATAGGATAGGATAGTGGATAGGATAGGATAGACGATAGAATATGCGATGGATGATAGGATATGATAGAGGATAGGATAGGATAGAGGATAGGATTGGATAGAGGATAGGATAGAATAGAGGATCGGATAGAGGATAGGATAGGATAGGATACCGGATAGGATAGGATAGAGGATAGGATAGGATAGAGGATAGGATAGAATAGAGGATAGGATAGAGTATATGATAGAGGATGGAGGATAGGATAGGATAGAGGATAAGATAGGATAGGGTATAGGATAGAGAATAGGATAGGATATAGGATATTATAGGAGAGAGGATAGGATAGGATAGAGGATACGATATGATAGAGGATAGGATAGGATAGAGGGTAAGATAGGATAGAGGATAGGATAGGATATAGGATAGACAATAGGATGGGATAGGTTAGGATAGAGGATAGGATAGGATGGATGATAGGATATGATAGAGGATAGGATAGGATAGAGGATAGGATAGGATAGAGGATACGATATGATATGGGATTGGATCGGATAGAGGATACGATATGATAGAGGATAGGATAGGATAGAGAATAAGATATGAATGACGATAGAAGATGCGATGTATGATAGGTTATGATAGAGGATGGGATAGCATAGAGGATAGAATAGTATAGAGGATAGGATAGGATAGAGGATAGGATAGGATAGAGGATAGGATAGAATGGAGGATAGGATAGGATAGAGGATAGGATAGGATAGAGGATAGGATAGGGTACAGGATAGGAAAGGATAGAGGATAGGATAGGATAGAGGATACGACACGATAGAGGATAGAATAGGATTGAGGATAGGATTGGATAGCGGATATTATAGGATGGAGAATATTATTGGATAGACGATAGGATAGGATACAGCATAGGAAAGGATAGAGGATAGGATAGAATAGAGGATAGGATAGAGGATAGGATAGGACGGAGGATAGGATAGAGTATAGGATAGAGGATAGGATAGGACAGAGGATAGGATAGAGTATAGGATAGAGGATGCAGGATAGGATAGGATAGAGGATAGGATAGGATAGAGGATAGGATAGAGTATAGGATAGAGGATGGCGGAGAGGATAGGATGGAGGATGGGATAGAATAGAGAATACGATATGATAGAGGATAGGATAGGATAGAGAATAAGATAGGAATGACGATAGAGGATGCGATGTATGATAGGTTATGATAGACGATGGGATAGCATAGAGGATAGGATAGTATAGAGGATAGGATAGGATACAGGATAGGATAGGATAGAGGATAGGGTAGGATAGAGGATAGGATAGGATAGAGGATAGGATAGAATAGAGGATAGGATAGGATACAGGATAGGAAAGGATAGAGGATATTATAGGATAGAGGATAGGATAGGATAGAGGATAGGATAGGATAGGATAGATGATAGGATAGGATAGGATACAGGATAGGATTGGATACAGGATAGGATAGGGTAGAGGATAGAATAGGATTGAGGATACGATTGGATAGAGGATAGGATAGGATGGAGAATAGGATAGGTGATACGATATAAGATGCAGGGTAGCGTAGGATAGAGGATAGGATAGGATAGGATGGAGGATAGTATAGGATAGACGATAGAGGAAAGGATGGATGATAGGAAAGGATAGAGGATAGGATAGGATAGAGGATAAGATAGGATAGAGGATAGAATAGGATTGAGGATACGATTGGATAGAGGATAGGATAGGATGGAGGATAGGATAGATGATACGATAGAAGATGGAGGATACCGTAGTATAGAGGATATGATAGCATAGGATGGAGGATAGTATAGGATAGACGATAGAGGAAAGGATGGATGATAGGATATGATAGAAGATAGGATAGTATAGAGTATAGGATTGGATAGAGAATAGGATAGGATTGGGATTGATAGATAGGATAGATAATAGAGTATAGGATTGGATAGAGAATAGGATAGGATATAGGATACATAATAGGATAGGATATAGGATATTATAGGATAGAGGATAGGATAGGATAGACGATAGAGGATGCGAAGGATGATAGGATACGATAGAGGATACGATATGACAGAGGATAGGATAGGATAGACGATAGAGGATGCGACGGATGATAGGTTATGATAGAGTTTACGATAGCATAGAGGATAGGATAGTATAGAGGATAGGATAGGATAGAGGATAGGGTAGGATAGAGGATCGGGTAGGATAGAGGATAGGATAGGAAGGATGATAGGATATGATAGAGGATAGGATAGGATAGAGAATAGGATAGGATGGAGGATAGGATAGGATAGAGGAAAAGATAGGATAGAGGATAGGATAGGATGGATGATAGGATATGACAGAGGATAGGATAGTATAGAGTATAGGATAGGATACAGAATAGGATAGGTTATAGGATAGAGAATAGGATAGGATATAGGATAGAGAATAGGATAGGATATAGTATAGGATAGGATAGAGGATAGGATAGGATAGAGGATAAGATAGGATAGAGGATAGGATAGGATATAGGATAGAGAATAGGATGGGATAGTTTAGAATAGAGGATAGGATAGGATGGATGATAGGATATGATAGAGGATAGGATAGGATAGAGGATAGGATAGGATGGAGGATAGGATAGGATAGAGGATAGGATAGGATAGAGGATAGGATAGAGGATAGGATAGAGGATAGGATAGGATAGAGTATAGGATAGAGGATGGAGGATAGGATAGGATAGAGGATGAGATAGGATAGAGGATAGGATAGGATAGAGGATAGGATACGGTAGAGGATAGGATACGGTAGAGGATAGGATAGGATAGAGGATAGGATAGGATAGGATAGAGGATATGATAGGGGATTGGGTCGAATACAGGATAGGACAGAATGGATGATAGGATAGGATAGAGGATAGGATAGAATGGAGAATAGGATAGGATAGAGGATAGGATAGGATAGAGTATAAGATAGAGGATGGAGGATAGGATAGGATAGAGGATGAGATAGGATAGAGGATAGAATAGGATGGATGATAGTATATGACAGAGGATAGGATAGTTTAGAGTATAGGATTGGATAGAGAATAGGATAGGGTATAGGATAGAGAATAGGATAGGATATAGGATATTATAGGATAGAGGATAGGATAGGATAGAGGATACGATGTGATAGAGGATAGGGTAGGATGGAGGATAGGATAGGATACAGGATAGGATGGGATAGACGATAGAGGATGCGATGGATGATAGGATATGATAGACGATAGGATAGGATAGAGGATAGGACTGTATAGAGGATAGGATAGGATAGAGGATAGGATAGAGGATAGGATAGAGGATAGGATATGATAGGATACCGGATAGGATAGTTTAGAGTATAGGATTGGATAGAGAATAGGATAGGGTATAGGATAGAGAATAGGATAGGATATAGGATATTATAGGATAGAGGATAGGATAGGATAGACGATAGAGGATAGGATGGATAATAGGATATTATAGAGGATAGGATAGGATAGAGGAGAGGATGGGATAGAGGATAGGATAGGATCGAGGATAGGATTGGATTGAGGATAGGATAGGATAGAGGATAGGATAGGATAGAGGAAGGGATAGGATATAGGATAGGATAGAATAGAGGATAGGATAGGACACAGGATAGGATAGAGTATAGGATAGAGGATGCAGGATAGGATAAGATAGAGGATAGGATAGGATAGAGGATATGATAGGATAGAGGATAGGATAGGATAGAGGATAGGATAGGATAGAGGATAGGATAGGATAGAGGATAGGATAGGATAGAGGATAGGATAGGATAGAGGATAGGATAGGATAGAGGATAGGATAGGATAGAGGATAGGATAGGATAGAGGATAGGATAGGATAGGATAGGATAGAGGATAGGATAGGATAGAGGATAGGATAGGATAGGATAGAGGATAGGATAGAGGATAGGATAGAGGATAGGCTAGAATAGAGGAAAGGATAGGATATAGGGTAGGATAGAATAGAGGATAGGATAGGACACAGGATAGGATAGAGTATGGGATAGAGGATGCAGGATAGGATAGGATAGAGGATAGGATAGGATAGAGGATAGGATAGAGGATAGGATAGGATAGAGGATAGGATAGGATACAGGATAGGATAGGATAGATGATAGGATAGAATAGAGGATAGGATAGGATAGAGGATAGGATACAATAGAGTATAGGATAGAGTATAGGATAGAGGATGCAGGATAGGATAGGATAGAGGATATAATAGGATGGATGATAGGATATGATAGAGGATAGGATAGGATAGGATAGAGGATAGGATAGGATAGACGATAGAGGATAGGATGGATAATAGGATATTATAGAGGATATGATAGGATAGAGGAGAGGATGGGATAGAGGATAGGATAGGATAGAGGATAGGATAGGATAGAGTATAAGATAGAGGATGGAGGATAGGATACGATAGAGGATAGGATAGGGGATTGGATAGGATAGAGGATAGGATAGGATTGAGGATAGGATAGGTTAGAGGCTAGGATAGGATAGGATAGAGGATGGGATATAAAACAGGATATGATAGGATAGAGGATAGGATAAGATTGAGGATAGGATAGAGGATAGGATATAGGACTGGATAGGATAGAGGATAGGATAGGATAAAGGATACGATATAGGATTGGATAGGATAGAGGATAGGATGGGATAGAGGATAGGATAGGGGATTGGATAGGATAGAAGATAGGATACGATAGAGGATAGGATAGGATAGAGAATGGGATAGGATAGATGATATTATAGGAAAGAGGATTGGATACGATGGAGGATACGATATTATAGAGAATACGATCTTATAGAGGATAGGATAGGATAGAAGATAAGATAGGATAGAGGATAGGGTAGGATAGAGGATAGGATAGGATAGAGGATAGGATATGATAGGATAGAGGATAGGATAGGATAGAGGATAGGATATAATACAGGATATTATAGGATAGAGGATAGGATAGGATTGAGGATAGGACGGGATAGAGGAGAGGATAGAGAATAGGATAGGATAGAGGATAGGCTAGGGGATTGGATAGGATAGAGGATAGGAGACGATAGAGGATATGATAGGGGATTGGATAGGATAGACGATATAATCGGATAGAGAATAGGATAGGGCATTGGATAGGATAGAGGATAGGATAGGATAGAGGATAGGATAGGATAGATGAGAGGATAGGATAGAGGATAGGATAGGATAGAGTATAGGATAGAGTATAGGATAGGATATAGGATGGGATAGGATAGGATAGAGGATAGGATAGGGGATTGGATAGGATAGAGGATACGATATTATAGACGATAGGATAGGATAGACGATAGGATAGGATAGAGGATAGGATAGGATAGAGGATAGGATAGGATACAGGATAGGATAGGATAGGATAGAAAATAGGATAGGATAGGTGATATTATAGGAGAGAGGATAGGATAGGATAGAAGATACGATATTATAGAGGATAGGAGAGGCTAGAGGATAGGATAGGATAGGATAGAGGATAGGATAGGATAGAGGATATGATTGGATAGAGGATAGGTTAGGATAGAGGATATGATAGGATAGAGGATAGGATAGGATAGAGGATAGGATAGGATAGAGGATAGGATAGGATAGAGGATAGGATAGGATAGAGGATAGGATAGGATAGAGGATAGGATAGGATAGGATAGAGAATAGGATAGGATAGATGATATTCTAGGAGAGAGGATAGGATAGGATAGAAGATACGATATTATAGAGGATAGGATAGGATAGAGTATAGGATACGATAGAGGATATAATAGATGATATTATAGGAAAGGGGGTAGGATAGGATAGAGGATACGATATGATAGAGGATAGGATAGGATAGAGAATAAGATAGGAATGACGATAGAAGATGCGATGTATGATAGGTTATGATAGACGATGGGATAGCATAGAGGATAGAATAGTATAGAGGATAGGATAGGATAGAGGATAGGATAGGATAGAGGATAGGATAGAATGGAGGATAGGATAGGATAGAGGATAGGATAGGATAGAGGATAGGATAGGGTACAGGATAGGAAAGGATAGAGGATAGGATAGGATAGAGGATACGACACGATAGAGGATAGAATAGGATTGAGGATAGGATTGGATAGCGGATATTATAGGATGGAGAATATTATTGGATAGACGATAGGATAGGATACAGGATAGGAAAGGATAGAGGATAGGATAGAATAGAGGATAGGATAGAGGATAGGATAGGACGGAGGATAGGGTAGAGTATAGGATAGAGGATAGGATAGGACAGAGGATAGGATAGAGTATAGGATAGAGGATGCAGGATAGGATAGGATAGAGGATAGGATAGGATAGAGGATAGGATAGAGTATATGATAGAGGATGGCGGAGAGGATAGGATGGAGGATGGGATAGAATAGAGTATAAGATAGAGGATGGAGGATAGGATAGGATAGAGGATGAGATAGGATAGAGGATAGAATAGGATGGATGATAGTATATGACAGAGGATAGGATAGTTTAGAGTATAGGATTGGATAGAGAATAGGATAGGTTATAGGATAGAGAATAGGATAGGATATAGGATATTATAGGATAGAGGATAGGATAGGATAGAGGATACGATATGATAGAGGATAGGGTAGGATGGAGGATAGGATAGGATACAGTATAGGATGGGATAGACGATAGAGGATGCGATGGATGATAGGATATGATAGACGATAGTATAGGATAGAGGATAGGATTGTATAGAGGATAGGATAGGATAGAGGATAGGATAGGATAGAGGATAGGATAGGATAGAGGATAGGATAGGATAGAGGATAGGATAGGATAGAGGATAGGATAGGATAGGATAGAGAATAGGATAGGATAGATGATATTCTAGGAGAGAGGATAGGATAGGATAGAAGATACGATATTATAGAGGATAGGATAGGATAGAGTATAGGATACGATAGAGGATATAATAGATGATATTATAGGAAAGGGGGTAGGATAGGATAGAGGATACGATATGATAGAGGATAGGATAGGATAGAGAATAAGATAGGAATGACGATAGAAGATGCGATGTATGATAGGTTATGATAGACGATGGGATAGCATAGAGGATAGAATAGTATAGAGGATAGGATAGGATAGAGGATAGGATAGGATAGAGGATAGGATAGAATGGAGGATAGGATAGGATAGAGGATAGGATAGGATAGAGGATAGGATAGGGTACAGGATAGGAAAGGATAGAGGATAGGATAGGATAGAGGATACGACACGATAGAGGATAGAATAGGATTGAGGATAGGATTGGATAGCGGATATTATAGGATGGAGAATATTATTGGATAGACGATAGGATAGGATACAGGATAGGAAAGGATAGAGGATAGGATAGAATAGAGGATAGGATAGAGGATAGGATAGGACGGAGGATAGGGTAGAGTATAGGATAGAGG
This sequence comes from Halictus rubicundus, assembly GCF_050948215.1. Taxonomy (NCBI): domain Eukaryota; kingdom Metazoa; phylum Arthropoda; class Insecta; order Hymenoptera; family Halictidae; genus Halictus; species Halictus rubicundus. Next base: position 317,696 of record NW_027488671.1, on the reverse strand, counting down.
ATAGGATAGGACAGAGGATAGGATAGAGTATAGGATAGAGGATGCAGGATAGGATAGGATAGAGGATAGGATAGGATAGAGGATAGGATAGAGTATATGATAGAGGATGGCGGAGAGGATAGGATGGAGGATGGGATAGAATAGAGTATAAGATAGAGGATGGAGGATAGGATAGGATAGAGGATGAGATAGGATAGAGGATAGAATAGGATGGATGATAGTATATGACAGAGGATAGGATAGTTTAGAGTATAGGATTGGATAGAGAATAGGATAGGTTATAGGATAGAGAATAGGATAGGATATAGGATATTATAGGATAGAGGATAGGATAGGATAGAGGATACGATATGATAGAGGATAGGGTAGGATGGAGGATAGGATAGGATACAGTATAGGATGGGATAGACGATAGAGGATGCGATGGATGATAGGATATGATAGACGATAGTATAGGATAGAGGATAGGATTGTATAGAGGATAGGATAGGATAGAGGATAGGATAGAGGATAGGATAGGATAGAGGATAGGATAGGATAGGATACCGGATAGGATAGGATAGAGGATAGGATAGGATAGAGGATAGGATAGAGGATAGGATAGAGTATAGGATAGGATAGAGTATAGGATAGAGGATGGAGGATAGGATAGGATAGAGGATGAGATAGGATAGAGGATATGATAGGATAGGATAGAGGATATGATAGGGGATTGGGTCGAATACAGGATAGGACAGAATGGATGATAGGATAGGATAGAGGATAGGATAGAATGGAGTATAGGATAGGATAGAGGATAGGATAGGATAGAGTATAAGATAGAGGGTGGAGGATAGGATAGGATAGAGGATGAGATAGGATAGAGGATAGAATAGGATGGATGATAGGATACGGTAGAGGATAGGATACGGTAGAGGATAGGATAGGATAGAGGATAGGATAGAGGATAGGATAGGATAGGATAGAGGATATGACAGGGGATTGGGTCGAATACAGGATAGGACAGAATGGATGATAGGGTAGGATAGAAGATAGGATAGAATGGAGAATAGGATAGGATAGAGGATAGGATAGGATAGAGTATAAGATAGAGGATGGAGGATAGGATAGGATAGATGATGAGATAGGATAGAGGATAGAATAGGATGGATGATAGTATATGACAGAGGATAGGATAGTTTAGAGGATAGGATTGGATAGAGAATAGGATAGGGTATAGGATAGAGAATAGGATAGGATATAGGATATTATAGGATAGAGGATAGGATAGGATAGAGGATACGATATGGTAGAGGATAGGGTAGGATGGAGGATAGGATAGGATACAGGATAGGATGGGATAGACGATAGAGGATGCGATGGATGATAGGATATGATAGACGATAGGATAGGATAGAGGATGAGATAGGATAGAGGATAGAATAGGATGGATGATAGTATATGACAGAGGATAGGATAGTTTAGAGTATAGGATTGGATAGAGAATAGGATAGGGTATAGGATAGAGAATAGGATAGGATATAGGATATTATAGGATAGAGGATAGGATAGGATAGAGGATACGATATGATAGAGGATAGGGTAGGATGGAGGATAGGATAGGATACAGGATAGGATGGGATAGACGATAGAGGATGCGATGGATGATAGGATATGATAGACGATAGGATATGACAGAGGATAGGATAGTTTAGAGTATAGGATTTGATAGAGAATAGGATAGGTTATAGGATAGATAATAGGATAGGATGTAGGACATTATAGGATAGAGGATAGGATAGGATAGACGATACGATATGATAGAGGATAGGGTAGGATGGAGGATAGGATAGGATAGAGGATAGGATAGGATAGACGATAGAATATGCGATGGATGATAGGATATGATAGAGGATAGGATAGGATAGAGGATAGGATAGGATAGAGGATAGGATAGGATAGAGGATAGGATAGGATAGATGATAGGATAGGATAGAGGATAGGATAGGATAGAGGATAGGATAGGATAGAGTATAAGATAGAGGATGGAGGATAGGATACGATAGAGGATAGGATAGGGGATTGGATAGGATAGAGGATATAATAGATGATATTATAGGAAAGAGGGTAGGATAGGATAGAGGATACGATATTATAGAGGATAGGATAGGATAGAGTATAGGATAGGATAGAGGATAGGATAGGATATTGGATGGGATAAGATAGGATAGAGGATAGGATAGAGGATTGGATAGGATAGAGGATAGGATAGGGTAGAGGATAGGATAGGATAGAGGATAGGATACGATAGAGGATATAATAGAAGATATTATAGGAAAGAGGGTAGGATAGGATAGAGGATACGATATTATAGAGGATAGGATAGAATAGACGATAGGATCGGATAGAGAATAGGATAGGGCATTGGATAGGATAGAGGATAGGATAGGATACAGGATAGGATAGGATAGAGGATAGGATAGGATAGCGGATAGGATAGGATGGAGTATAGGATAGGATTGAGGATAGGATAGGATGGTGGATAGGATAGAGGATAGGATAGGATAGAGGATAGGATAGGATAGAGGATAGGATAGGATAGAGGATAGGATAGGATAGAGGATAGGATAGGATGGAGGATAGGATAGGATAGAGGATAGGATAGGATAGGATAGAGAGTAGGATAGGATAGGTGATATTATAGGAGAGAGGATAGGATAGGATAGAAGATACGATATTATAGAGGATAGGATAGGATAGAGTATAGGATACGATAGAGGATAGGATAGATGATATTATAATAAAGAGGGTAGGATAGGATAGAGGATAGGATAGAGGATATGATCGGACAGAGGATAGGATAGGATAGAGGATAGAATAGGACAGAGGATAGGATAGGATAGAGGATAGGAAATAGGATTGGATAGGATAGGATGGAGGATACGATAGGATAGAGGAAAGGATAGCATAGAGGATAGGATAGGATAGAGGATAGTATAGGATAGCGGATAGGATAGGATGGAGTATAGGATAGGATTGAGGATAGGATAGTATGGTGGATAGGATAGGATAGAGGATAGGATAATATAGTGGTTTGGATAGGATAGAGGATAGTATAGGATAGACGATAGGATAGGATAGAGGATAGGATAGGATAGGATAGAGAATAGGATAGGATAGATGATATTATAGGAGAGAGGATAAGATAGCATAGAAGATACGATATTATAGAGGATAGGATTGGATAGAGTATAGGATAGGATAGATGATATTATAGGAAAGAGGGTAGGATAGGATAGAGGGTACGATATTATAGACGATAGGATAGGATAGAGTATAGGATAGGATAGAGGATACGAAATTATAGAGGATAGGATAGGATAGAGGATAGGATTGGATAGAGGATAGGATATAATACAGGATATTATAGGATAGAGGATAGGATAGGATTGAGGATAGGACGGGATAGAGGATAGGATAGGATAGAGGATAGGATAGGGGATTGGATAGAATAGAGGATAGGATAGGATAGAGGATAGGATAGGATAGAGGATGGGATAGGATAGAGGATAGGATAGGATAGAGGATACGATATTATAGATGATAGGATAGGATTGAGTATAGGATAGGATAGAGGATAGGATAGGATATTGGATGGGATAGGATAGGATAGAGGATAGGTTAGAGGATTGGATAGGATAGAGGAAAGGATAGGATAGACGATAGGATCGGATAGAGAATAGGATAGGATAGAGGATAGGATAGGATAGAGGATAGAATAGGATAGAGGATAGGATAGGATAGAGGATAGGAAATAGGATTGGATAGGATAGGATGGAGGATACGATAGGATAGAGGAAAGGATAGCATAGAGGATAGGATAGGATAGAGGATAGTATAGGATAGCGGATAGGATAGGATGGAGTATAGGATAGGATTGAGGATAGGATAGTATGGTGGATAGGATAGGATAGAGGATAGGATAATATAGTGGTTTGGATAGGATAGAGGATAGTATAGGATAGACGATAGGATAGGATAGAGGATAGGATAGGATAGGATAGAGAATAGGATAGGATAGATGATATTATAGGAGAGAGGATAAGATAGCATAGAAGATACGATATTATAGAGGATAGGATAGGATAGAGGATAGGATAGGATAGGATAGAGAATAGGATAGGATAGGTGATATAATAGGAGAGAGGATAGGATAGGATAGAAGATACGATATTATAGAGGATAGGATTGGATAGAGTATAGGATAGGATAGATGATATTATAGGAAAGAGGGTAGGATAGGATAGAGGGTACGATATTATAGACGATAGGATAGGATAGAGTATAGGATAGGATAGAGGATACGAAATTATAGAGGATAGGATAGGATAGAGGATAGGATTGGATAGAGGATAGGATATAATACAGGATATTATAGGATAGAGGATAGGATAGGATTGAGGATAGGACGGGATAGAGGAGAGGATAGATAATAGGATAGGATAGAGGATAGGCTAGGGGATTGGATAGGATAGAGGATAGGAGACGATAGATTGATATGATAGGATAGAGTATAGGATAGGATGGAGAATAGGATAGGATAGGTGATAGGATAGGATAGAGGATAGGGGATTGGATAGGATAGAGGATAGGATAGAGGATAGGATATAATATAGGATATGATAAGATAGAGGATAGGATGGGATTCAGGATAGGACGGGATAGAGGATAGGATAGAGGATTGGAGGGGATAGGGGATAGGGTAAGATAGAGGATAGGATGGGATAGAATATAGGATAGAGAATAGGATTGGATCGACGATATGATAGGATAGAGGATAGGGTAGGATAGAGGATAGGATAGGATAGAGGATAGGATAGGATAGTGGATAGGGGATTGGATAGGATTGACGATAGGATTGGAGAGAGGGTAGGATAGGATAAAGGATAGGATAGGATAGAGTATAGGATAGGAAAGAGGATAGGATAGGATAGAGAATAGGATATAATACAGGATATGGTAGGATAGAGGATAGGATAGGATTGAGGATAGGACGGGATATACGATAGGATAGAGGATTGGATAGGATAGAGGATATTATAGGAAAGAGGGCGGGATATGATAGAGGGTACGTTATTATAGAGGATAGGGTAGGATAGAGGATCGGATAGGATAGAGGATTGGATATAATACAGGATATGATAGGATAGAGGATAGGATGTAATAGAATATAGGATAGAGAATAGGATTGGATAGAGGATATGGTAGGATAGAGGATACGATAGGATAGAGGATAGGATAGGATAGAGGATAGTATAGGATACAGGATAGGGTAGGATTGAGGATAGGATAGGAGAGAGGATAGGGTAGGATAAAGGATAGGATAGGATAGAGAATAGGATAGGAAAGAGGATAGGATAGGATTGAGAATAGGATAGGATAGAGGATAGCAGAGGGAATTGGATATAATACAGGATATGATAGGATAGAGAATAGGATAGGATGGAGGATATGATAGGATTGAGGATACGATAGGATAGAGCATAGGATAGGATAGAGGATAGGATAGGATTGTGGACAGGATAGGATTGAGGATAGGATTGGAGAGAGGATAGGATAGGATAAAGGATAGGATAGGATAGAGAATAGGATAGCTAAGAGGATAGGATAGGATAGAGGATAGGATAGGATAGAGGATAGGATAGGATAGAGGATAGGATAGGATAGAGGATAGGATAGGATAGAGGATAGGATAGGATAGACGATAGGATAGGATAGAGGATAGGATAGAGGATAGGATAGAGGATAGGCTAGAATAGTGGAAAGGATAGGATATAGGGTAGGATAGAATAGAGGATAGGATAGGACACAGGATAGGATAGAGTATGGGATAGAGGATGCAGGATAGGATAGGATAGAGGATAGGATAGAGGATACGATAGGATAGAGGATAGGATAGGATACAGGATAGGATAGGATACAGGATAGGATAGGATAGGATAGAGAATAGGATAGGATAGGTGATATTATAGGAGAGAGGATAGGATAGGATAGAAGATACGATATTATTGAGGATAGGAGAGGCTAGAGGATAGGATAGGATAGGATAGAGGATAGGATAGGATAGAGGATTTGATAGGATAGAGGATAGGTTAGGATAGAGGATATGATAGGATAGAGGATAGGATAGGATAGAGGATAGGATAGGATAGAGGATAGGATAGGATAGAGGATAGGATAGGATAGAGGATAGGATAGGATAGAGGATAGGATAGGATAGGATAGAGAATAGGATAGGATAGATGATATTCTAGGAGAGAGGATAGGATAGGATAGAAGATACGATATTATAGAGGATAGGATAGGATAGAGTATAGGATACGATAGAGGATATAATAGATGATATTATAGGAAAGAGGGTAGGATAGGATAGAGGATACGATATTATAGAGGATAGGATAGGATAGAGTATAGGATAGGATAGAGGATAGGATAGGATATTGGATGGGATAAGATATGATAGAGGATAGGATAGAGGATTGGATAGGATAGAGGATAGGATAGGGTAGAGGATAGGATAAGATAGAGGATAGGATAGGATAGAGGATAGGATAGGATAGATGATATTATAGGATAGAGGATAGGGTACGATAGTGGATACGATATTATAGAGGATAGGATAGAATAGACGATAGGATCGGATAGAGAATAGGATAGGGCATTGGATAGGATAGAGGATAGGATAGAGGATAGGATAGGATAGCGGATAGGATAGGATGGAGTATAGGATAGGATTGAGGATAGGATAGGATGGTGGATAGGATAGGATAGAGGATAGGATAATATAGTGGTTTGGATAGGATAGAGGATAGGATAGGATAGAGGATAGGATAGGATAGAGGATAGGATAGGATAGAGGATAGGATAGGATAGAGGATAGGATAGGATAGAGGATAGGATAGGATAGAGGATAGGATAGGATAGAGGATAGGATAGGATAGAGGATAGGATAGGATAGAGGATAGGATAGGATAGAGGATATAATAGGATAGAGGATAGGATAGGATAGAGGATAGGATAGGATAGGATAGAGAATAGGATAGGATAGGTGATATTATAGGAGAGAGGATAGGATAGGATAGAAGATACGATATTATAGAGGATAGGATAGGATAGAGTATAGGATACGATAGAGGATAGGATAGATGATATTATAGGAAAGAGGGTAGGATAGGATAGAGGATACGATATTATAGACGATAGGATAGGATAGAGTATAGGATAGGATAGAGGATAGGATAGGATAGAGGATACGATAGGATAGAGGATAGGATAGGATGGGATAGAGAATAGGATAGGATAGATGATATTATAGTTGAGAGGATAGGATAGGATAGAAGATACGATATTATAGAGGATAGGCTAGGATAGACGATAGGATCGGATAGAGAATAGGATAGGGCATTGGATAGGATAGAGGATAGGATAGGATACAGGATAGGATAGGATAGAGGATAGGATAGGATAGAGGATAGGATAGGATAGAGGATAGGATGGGACAGGATAGAGGATAGGATAGGATAGAGGATAGGATAGGATAGGATAGAGGATAGGATAGAGGATAGAGGATAGGATAGGATAGTGGATAGGATAGGATAGAGCAGACGATAGGGGATTGGATCGGATAGAGGATAGGATGGGATAAAGGATACGATATTACAGAGGATAGGATAGGATAGACGATGTGATCGGATAGAGAATAGGATTGGGTATTGGATAGGATAGAGGATAGGATAGGATAGAGGGTAGGATAGGATAGAGGATAGGATAGGATACAGGATACGATATTATAGAGGATAGGATAGGATAGGATAGAGGATATGATCGGATAGAGGATAGGATAGGTTTGAGGATATTATAGGATAGAATATGATAGAGGATACGATATTATAGATGATACGATAATAGATAGGATAGGATAGGATAGAAGATACGATATTATAGAGGATAGGAGAGGCTAGAGGATAGGATAGGATAGGATAGAGGATATGATAGGATAGAGGATAGGTTAGGATAGAGGATATGATAGGATAGAGGATAGGATAGGATAGAGGATAGGATAGGATAGAGGATAGGATAGGATAGAGGATAGGATAGGATAGAGGATAGGATAGGATAGAGGATAGGATACGATAGGATAGAGAATAGGATAGGATAGATGATATTCTAGGAGAGAGGATAGGATAGGATAGAGGATACGATATTATAGAGGATAGGATAGGATAGAGTATAGGATAGGATAGAGGATAGGATAGGATATTGGATGGGATAAGATAGGATAGAGGATAGGATAGAGGATTGGATAGGATAGAGGATAGGATAGGATAGAGGATAGGATAGGATAGAGGATAAAATAGGATAGATGATAGGATAGGATAGAGAATAGGATAGGATATGTGATATTATAGGAGAGAGGATAGGATAGGATAGAAGATACGATATTATAGAGGATAGGAGAGGCTAGAGGATAGGATAGGATAGGATAGAGGATAGGATAGGATAGAGGATATGATAGGATAGAGGATAGGTTAGGATAGAGGATATGATAGGATAGAGGATAGGATAGGATAGAGGATAGGATAGGATAGAGGATAGGATAGGATAGAGGATAGGATAGGATAGAGGATAGGATAGGATAGGATAGAGAATAGGATAGGATAGATGATATTCTAGGAGAGAGGATAGGATAGGATAGAGGATACGATATTATAGAGGATAGGATAGGATAGAGTATAGGATAGGATAGAGGATAGGATAGGATATTGGATGGGATAAGATAGGATAGAGGATAGGATAGAGGATTGGATAGGATAGAGGATAGGATAGGGTAGAGGATAGGATAGGGTAGAGGATAGGATAGGATAGAGGATAGGATAGGATAGAGGATAGGATAGGATAGATGATATTATAGGATAGAGGATAGGATAGGATAGAGGATATGATAGGATAGAGGATAGGTTAGGATAGAGGATATGATAGGATAGAGGATAGGATAGGATAGAGGATAGGATAGGATAGAGGATAGGTTAGGATAGAGGATAGGATAGGATAGAGGATAGGATAGGATAGGATAGAGAATAGGATAGGATAGATGATATTCTAGGAGAGAGGATAGGATAGGATAGAGGATACGATATTATAGAGGATAGGATAGGATAGAGTATAGGATAGGATAGAGGATAGGATAGGATATTGGATGGGATAAGATAGGATAGAGGATAGGATAGAGGATTGGATAGGATAGAGGATAGGATAGGATAGAGGATAGGATAGGATAGAGGATAAAATAGGATAGATGATAGGATAGGATAGAGAATAGGATAGGATATGTGATATTATAGGAGAGAGGATAGGATAGGATAGAAGATACGATATTATAGAGGATAGGAGAGGCTAGAGGATAGGATAGGATAGGATAGAGGATAGGATAGGATAGAGGATATGATAGGATAGAGGATAGGTTAGGATAGAGGATATGATAGGATAGAGGATAGGATAGGATAGAGGATAGGATAGGATAGAGGATAGGATAGGATAGAGGATAGGATAGGATAGAGGATAGGATAGGATAGGATAGAGAATAGGATAGGATAGATGATATTCTAGGAGAGAGGATAGGATAGGATAGAGGATACGATATTATAGAGGATAGGATAGGATAGAGTATAGGATAGGATAGAGGATAGGATAGGATATTGGATGGGATAAGATAGGATAGAGGATAGGATAGAGGATTGAATAGGATAGAGGATAGGATAGGGTAGAGGATAGGATAGGATAGAGGATAGGATACGATAGAGGATATAATAGATGATATTATAGGAAAGAGGGTAGGATAGGATAGAGGATACGATATTATAGAGGATAGGATAGGATAGAGTATAGGATAGGATAGAGGATAGGATAGGATATTGGATGGGATAAGATAGGATAGAGGATAGGATAGAGGATTGGATAGGATAGAGGATAGGATAGGGTAGAGGATAGGATAGGATAGAGGATAGGATAGGATAGAGGATAGGATAGGATAGATGATATTATAGGATAGAGGATAGGATAGGATAGAGGATACGATATTATAGAGGATAGGATAGAATAGACGATAGGATCGGATAGAGAATAGGATAGGGCATTGGATAGGATAGAGGATAGGATAGGATACAGGATAGGATAGGATAGAGGATAGGATAGGATAGCGGATAGGATAGGATGGAGTATAGGATAGGATTGAGGATAGGATAGGATGGTGGATAGGATAGAGGATAGGATAGGATAGAGGATACGATATAGGATTGGATAGGATAGAGGATAGGATAGGAAAGAGGATAGGATAGGATAGAGAATGGGATAGGATAGAGCATAGGATAGGATAGAGGATAGGATAAGATAGAGGATAGGATAGGATAGAGGATAGAATAGGATAGAGGATAGGATAGGATAGAGGATAGGATAGGATAGAGGATAGGATAGGATAGAGGATAGGATAGGATAGAGGATAGAGGATAGGATAGGATAGGATAGAGGATAGGATAGGATAGAGGATAGGATAGGATAGGGGATAGGATAGGATAGAGGATAGGATAGGGGATTGGATAGGATAGGGGATTGGATAGGATAGAGGATAGGGTAGGATAGAGGATAGGATAGGATAGGCGATTGGATCGGATACAGGATAGGATACGGTAGAGGATAGGATAGGATAGAGGATAGGATAGGATAGAGGATAGGATAGGATAGAGGATAGGATAGGATAGAGGATAGGATAGGATAGAGGATAGGATAGGATACAGGATAGGATACGATAGAGGATAGGATAGGATAGAGGATAGGATAGGATAGAGGATAGGATAGGATAGAGGATAGGATAGGATAGAGGATAGGATAGGATAGGATAGAGGATAGGATAGAATAGATGATATTGTAGGATAGAGGAAGGCTAGGACAGAGGATACGATATTATAGAGGATAGGATAGCATAGCGGAAAGGGTAGGATAGAGGATAGGATAGGGGATTGGATAGGATAGGGGATTGGATAGGATAGGGGATAGGATAGGATAGGATAGAGGATAGGATATAGGATGGGATAAGATAGGATAGAGGATAGGATAGGATAGAGGATAGGATAGGATAGGATAGAGGATAGGATAGGATGGAGTAGAGGATAGGAATGAGGATAGGATAGGTTTGAGGATAGGATAGCATAGAGGATATTATAGGAAAGACGATAGGATATGATAGAGGATCGGATAGGATAAGATAGAGGATAGGATAGGGGATTGGATAGGATAGAGGATCGGATAGGATAGAGGATAGGATAGGATAGAGGATAGGGTAGGATAGAGGATAGGATAGGATAGAGGATAGGATGGGATAGAGGATAGGATAGGATAGAGGATAGGGTAGGATAGAGGATAGGATAGGATAGGCGATTGGATCGAATACAGGATAGGATACAATAGAGGATAGGATAGGATAGAGGATAGGATAGGATAGAGGATAGGATAGGACAGTATAGAGGATAGGATAGGATAGAGGATAGGATAGGATAGAGGATAGGATGGGATAGAGGATAGGATAGGATAGAGGATAGGGTAGGATAGAGGATAGGATAGGATAGGCGATTGGATCGGATACAGGATAGGATACGGTAGAGGATAGGATAGGATAGAGGATAGGATAGGATAGAGGATAGGATAGGATAGAGGATAGGATAGGATAGAGGATAGGATAGGATAGAGGATAGGATAGGATAGAGGATAGGATAGGATAGGATAGAGGATAGGATAGGATAGAGGATAGGATAGGATAGAGGATAGGATAGGATAGAGGATAGGATAGGATACAGGATAGGATAGGATAGAGGATAGGGTAGGATAGAGGATAGGATGGGATAGAGGATAGGATAGGATAGAGGATAGGGTAGGATAGAGGATAGGATAGGATAGGCGATTGGATCGAATACAGGATAGGATACAATAGAGGATAGGATAGGATAGAGGATAGGATAGGATAGAGGATAGGATAGGACAGTATAGAGGATAGGATAGGATAGAGGATAGGATAGGATAGAGGATAGGATGGGATAGAGGATAGGATAGGATAGAGGATAGGGTAGGATAGAGGATAGGATAGGATAGGCGATTGGATCGGATACAGGATAGGATACGGTAGAGGATAGGATAGGATAGAGGATAGGATAGGATAGAGGATAGGATAGGATAGAGGATAGGATAGGATAGAGGATAGGATAGGATAGAGGATAGGATAGGATAGAGGATAGGATAGGATAGAGGATAGGATAGGATAGGATAGAGGATAGGATAGAGAATAGGATATAGGATTGGATAGGATAGAGGATAGGATACGATAGAGGATAGGATAGGATAGGATAGAGAATAGGATAGGATAGATGATATTATAGGATAGAGGACATTATAGGACAGAGGAAACGATATTATAGAGGATAGGATAGGATAGAGGATAGGATCGGATAGAGGATAGGATAGGGGATTGGATAGGATAGAGGATAGGCTTCGATAGAGGACAGGATAGGATAGGATGGCGGAAAGGCTAGGATAGAGTATAGAATAGGGCAGAGGATAAGATAGGATAGAGGATAGGATAAGTTAGAGGATAGGATAGGATAGAGGATAGGATAGAGGATTGGATAGGATAGAGGATACGATAGGATAGAGGATAGGATAGAGAATAGGATAGGATAGAGGAGACGATAGGGGATTGGATCGGATACAGGATAGGATACGGTAGAGGATAGGATAGGATAGGATAGAGAATAGGATAGGATAGATGATATTATAGGATAGAGGACAGGATAGGATAGAGGATTGGATAGGATAGAGGATACGATACGATAGAGGATAGAATAGAGAATAGGATAGGATAGAGGAGACGATAGGGGATTGGATCGGATACAGGATAGGATACGGTAGAGGATAGGATAGGATAGGATAGAGGATAAGATAGGATAGAGGATAGGATAGGATAGACGATAGAGGATAGGATGGATGATGGGATATGATAGAGGATAGGGTAGGATAGATGATAGGATAGGATAGGATACAGGACAGGATTGGATAGAGGATAGGATAGGGTAGAGGATAGAATAGGATTGAGGATAGGATAGGATAGAGGATAGGATAGGATAGAGGATAGGATAGGATCAAGGTTTGGATAGGATAGAGGATAGGATAGGATAGAGGATAGGATAGGATAGAGGATACGATATAGGATTGGATAGGATAGAGGATAGGATAGGAAAGAGGATAGGATAGGATAGAGAATGGGATAGGATAGAGCATAGGATAGGATAGAGGATAGGATAAGATAGAGGATAGGATAGGATAGAGGATAGAATAGGATAGAGGATAGGATAGGATAGAGGATAGGATAGGATAGAGGATAGGATAGGATAGAGGATAGGATAGGATAGAGGATAGGATAGGATAGAGGATAGAGGATAGGATAGGATAGGATAGAGGATAGGATAGGATAGGGGATAGGATAGGATAGAGGATAGGATAGGGGATTGGATAGGATAGGGGATTGGATAGGATAGAGGATAGGGTAGGATAGAGGATAGGATAGGATAGGCGATTGGATCGGATACAGGATAGGATACGGTAGAGGATAGGATAGGATAGAGGATAGGATAGGATAGAGGATAGGATAGGATAGAGGATAGGATAGGATAGAGGATAGGATAGGATACAGGATAGGATACGATAGAGGATAGGATAGGATAGAGGATAGGATAGGATAGAGGATAGGATAGGATAGAGGATAGGATAGGATAGAGGATAGGATAGGATAGAGGATAGGATAGGATAGGATAGAGGATAGGATAGAATAGATGATATTGTAGGATAGAGGAAGGCTAGGACAGAGGATACGATATTATAGAGGATAGGATAGCATAGCGGAAAGGGTAGGATAGAGGATAGGATAGGGGATTGGATAGGATAGGGGATTGGATAGGATAGGGGATTGGATAGTATAGAGGACAGGAGACGATAGAGGATAGGATAGGATAGAGGATAGAATAGGATAGAGGATAGGATAGGATAGGGGATAGGATACGATAGAGGATAGGATAGGATAGAGAATAGGATATAGGATTGGATAGGATAGAGGATAGGATACGATAGAGGATAGGATAGGATAGGATAGAGAATAGGATAGGATAGATGATATTATAGGATAGAGGACATTATAGGACAGAGGAAACGATATTATAGAGGATAGGATAGGATAGAGGATAGGATCGGATAGAGGATAGGATAGAGAATAGGATAGGATAGAGGAGACGATAGGGGATTGGATCGGATACAGGATAGGATACGGTAGAGGATAGGATAGGATAGGATAGAGAATAGGATAGGATAGATGATATTATAGGATAGAGGACAGGATAGGATAGAGGATTGGATATGATAGAGGATACGATAGGATAGAGGATAGGATAGAGAATAGGATAGGATAGAGGAGACGATAGGGGATTGGATCGGATACAGGATAGGATACGGTAGAGGATAGGATAGAATAGGATAGGATAGATGATATTATAGGATAGAGGACAGGATGGTATAGAGGATAGGATAGGATAGAGGATAGGATAGGATAGAGGATAGCATAGGATAGAGGATAGGATAGGATAGAGGATAGGATAGGATAGAGGATAGGATAGGATAGAGGATAGGATAGGATAGGGGATAGGATAGGATAGAGGACAGGATAGGATCAAGGTTTGGATAGGATAGAGGATAGGATAGGATAGAGGATAGGATAGGATAGAGGATACGATATAGGATTGGATAGGATAGAGGATAGGATAGGAAAGAGGATAGGATAGGATAGAGAATGGGATAGGATAGAGCATAGGATAGGATAGAGGATAGGATAAGATAGAGGATAGGATAGGATAGAGGATAGGATAGGATAGAGGATAGGATAGGATAGAGGATAGGATAGGATAGAGGATAGAATAGGATAGAGGATAGGATAGGATAGAGGATAGGATAGGATAGAGGATAGGATAGGATAGAGGATAGGATAGGATAGGATAGAGGATAGGATAGGATAGGGGATAGGATAGGATAGAGGATAGGATAGGATAAAGGTTTGGATAGGATAGAGGATAGGATAGGATAGAGGATAGGATAGGATAGAGGATAGGATAGGATAGAGGATAGGATAGGATAGAGGATAGGATAGGGTAGAGGATAGGATAGGATAGAGGATAGGATAGGATAGAGGATAGGATAGGATAGAGGATAGGATAGGATAGAGGATAGGATAGGATAGGGGATAGGATAGGATAGAGGATAGGATAGGGGATTGGATAGGATAGGGGATTGGATAGGATAGAGGATAGGGTAGGATAGAGGATAGGATAGGATAGGCGATTGGATCGGATACAGGATAGGATACGGTAGAGGATAGGATAGGATAGAGGATAGGATAGGATAGAGGATAGGATATAATAGAGGATAGGATAGGATAGGGGATAGGATAGGATAGAGGATAGGATAGGGGATTGGATAGGATAGGGGATTGGATAGGATAGAGGATAGGGTAGGATAGAGGATAGGATAGGATAGGCGATTGGATCGGATACAGGATAGGATACGGTAGAGGATAGGATAGGATAGAGGATAGGATAGGATAGAGGATATAATAGGATAGAGGATAGGATAGGATAGAGGATAGGATAGGATAGAGGATAGGATAGGATACAGGATATGATACGATAGAGGATAGGATAGGATAGAGGATAGGATAGGATAGAGGATAGGATAGGATAGAGGATAGGATAGGATAGAGGATAGGATAGGATAGGATAGAGGATAGGATAGAATAGATGATATTGTAGGATAGAGGAAGGCTAGGACAGAGGATACGATATTATAGAGGATAGGATAGCATAGCGGAAAGGGTGGGATAGAGGATAGGATAGGGGATTGGATAGGATAGGGGATTGGATAGGATAGGGGATAGGATAGGATAGGATAGAGGATAGGATATAGGATGGGATAAGATAGGATAGAGGATAGGATAGGATAGAGGATAGGATAGGATAGGATAGAGGATAGGATAGGATGGAGTAGAGGATAGGAATGAGGATAGGATAGGTTTGAGGATAGGATAGCATAGAGGATATTATAGGAAAGACGATAGGATATGATAGAGGATCGGATAGGATAAGATAGAGGATAGGATAGGGGATTGGATAGGATAGAGGATCGGATAGGATAGAGGATAGGATAGGATAGAGGATAGGGTAGGATAGAGGATAGGATAGGATAGACGATAGGATGGGATAGAGGATAGGATAGGATAGAGGATAGGGTAGGATAGAGGATAGGATAGGATAGGCGATGGGATCGAATACAGGATAGGATACAATAGAGGATAGGATAGGATAGAGGATAGGATAGGATAGAGGATAGGATAGGACAGTATAGAGGATAGGATAGGATAGAGGATAGGATAGGATAGAGGATAGGATGGGATAGAGGATAGGATAGGATAGAGGATAGGGTAGGATAGAGGATAGGATAGGATAGGCGATTGGATCGGATACAGGATAGGATACGGTAGAGGATAGGATAGGATAGAGGATAGGATAGGATAGAGGATAGGATAGGACAGTATAGAGGATAGGATAGGATAGAGGATAGGATAGGATAGAGGATAGGATGGGATAGAGGATAGGATAGGATAGAGGATAGGGTAGGATAGAGGATAGGATAGGATAGGCGATTGGATCGGATACAGGATAGGATACGGTAGAGGATAGGATAGGATAGAGGATAGGATAGGATAGGATAGAGGATAGGATAGGATAGACGATAGGATAGGATAGAGGATAGGATAGGATAGAGGATAGGATAGGATACAGGATAGGATAGGATAGAGGATAGGGTAGGATAGAGGATAGGATGGGATAGAGGATAGGATAGGATAGAGGATAGGGTAGGATAGAGGATAGGATAGGATAGGCGATTGGATCGAATACAGGATAGGATACAATAGAGGATAGGATAGGATAGAGGATAGGATAGGATAGAGGATAGGATAGGACAGTATAGAGGATAGGATAGGATAGAGGATAGGATAGGATAGAGGATAGGATGGGATAGAGGATAGGATAGGATAGAGGATAGGGTAGGATAGAGGATAGGATAGGATAGGCGATTGGATCGGATACAGGATAGGATACGGTAGAGGATAGGATAGGATAGAGGATAGGATAGGATAGAGGATAGGATAGGATAGAGGATAGGATAGGATAGAGGATAGGATAGGATAGAGGATAGGATAGGATAGAGGATAGGATAGGATAGGATAGAGGATAGGATAGAGAATAGGATATAGGATTGGATAGGATAGAGGATAGGATACGATAGAGGATAGGATAGGATAGGATAGAGAATAGGATAGGATAGATGATATTATAGGATAGAGGACATTATAGGACAGAGGAAACGATATTATAGAGGATAGGATAGGATAGAGGATAGGATCGGATAGAGGATAGGATAGGGGATTGGATAGGATAGAGGATAGGCTTCGATAGAGGACAGGATAGGATAGGATGGCGGAAAGGCTAGGATAGAGTATAGAATAGGGCAGAGGATAAGATATGATAGAGGATAGGATAAGTTAGAGGATAGGATAGGATAGAGGATAGGATAGAGGATTGGATAGGATAGAGGATACGATAGGATAGAGGATAGGATAGAGAATAGGATAGGATAGAGGAGACGATAGGGGATTGGATCGGATACAGGATAGGATACGGTAGAGGATAGGATAGGATAGGATAGAGAATAGGATAGGATAGATGATATTATAGGATAGAGGACAGGATAGGATAGAGGATTGGATAGGATAGAGGATACGATAGGATAGAGGATAGAATAGAGAATAGGATAGGATAGAGGAGACGATAGGGGATTGGATCGGATACAGGATAGGATACGGTAGAGGATAGGATAGGATAGGATAGAGGATAAGATAGGATAGAGGATAGGATAGGATAGACGATAGAGGATAGGATGGATGATGGGATATGATAGAGGATAGGGTAGGATAGATGATAGGATAGGATAGGATACAGGACAGGATTGGATAGAGGATAGGATAGGGTAGAGGATAGAATAGGATTGAGGATAGGATAGGATAGAGGATAGGATAGGATAGAGGATAGGATAGGATCAAGGTTTGGATAGGATAGAGGATAGGATAGGATAGAGGATAGGATAGGATAGAGGATAGGATAGGATAGAGGATACGATATAGGATTGGATAGGATAGAGGATAGGATAGGAAAGAGGATAGGATAGGATAGAGAATGGGATAGGATAGAGCATAGGATAGGATAGAGGATAGGATAAGATAGAGGATAGGATAGGATAGAGGATAGAATAGGATAGAGGATAGGATAGGATAGAGGATAGGATAGGATAGAGGATAGGATAGGATAGAGGATAGGATAGGATAGAGGATAGGATAGGATAGAGGATAGAGGATAGGATAGGATAGGATAGAGGATAGGATAGGATAGGGGATAGGATAGGATAGAGGATAGGATAGGGGATTGGATAGGATAGGGGATTGGATAGGATAGAGGATAGGGTAGGATAGAGGATAGGATAGGATAGGCGATTGGATCGGATACAGGATAGGATACGGTAGAGGATAGGATAGGATAGAGGATAGGATAGGATAGAGGATAGGATAGGATAGAGGATAGGATAGGATAGAGGATAGGATAGGATAGAGGATAGGATAGGATAGAGGATAGGATAGGATACAGGATAGGATACGATAGAGGATAGGATAGGATAGAGGATAGGATAGGATAGAGGATAGGATAGGATAGAGGATAGGATAGGATAGAGGATAGGATAGGATAGAGGATAGGATAGGATAGAGGATAGGATAGGGTAGAGGATAGGATAGGATAGAGGATAGGATAGGATAGAGGATAGGATAGGATAGAGGATAGGATAGGATACAGGATAGGATACGATAGAGGATAGGATAGGATAGAGGATAGGATAGGATAGAGGATAGGATAGGATAGGATAGAGGATAGGATAGAATAGATGATATTGTAGGATAGAGGAAGGCTAGGACAGAGGATACGATATTATAGAGGATAGGATAGCATAGCGGAAAGGGTAGGATAGAGGATAGGATAGGGGATTGGATAGGATAGGGGATTGGATAGGATAGGGGATTGGATAGTATAGAGGACAGGAGACGATAGAGGATAGGATAGGATAGAGGATAGAATAGGATAGAGGATAGGATAGGATAGGGGATAGGATACGATAGAGGATAGGATAGGATAGAGAATAGGATATAGGATTGGATAGGATAGAGGATAGGATACGATAGAAGATAGGATAGGATAGGATAGAGAATAGGATAGGATAGATGATATTATAGGATAGAGGAAACGATATTATAGAGGATAGGATAGGATAGAGGATAGGATCGGATAGAGGATAAGATAGGGGATTGGATAGGATAGAGGATAGGCTTCGATAGAGGACAGGATAGGATAGGATGGCGGAAAGGCTGGGATAGAGTATAGAATAGGGCAGAGGATAAGATAGGATAGAGGATAGGATAAGTTAGAGGATAGGATAGGATAGAGGATAGGATAGAGAATAGGATAGGATAGAGGAGACGATAGGGGATTGGATCGGATACAGGATAGGATACGGTAGAGGATAGGATAGGATAGGATAGAGAATAGGATAGGATAGATGATATTATAGGATAGAGGACAGGATAGGATAGAGGATTGGATATGATAGAGGATACGATAGGATAGAGGATAGGATAGAGAATAGGATAGGATAGAGGAGACGATAGGGGATTGGATCGGATACAGGATAGGATACGGTAGAGGATAGGATAGAATAGGATAGGATAGATGATATTATAGGATAGAGGACAGGATGGTATAGAGGATAGGATAGGATAGAGGATAGGATAGGATAGAGGATAGCATAGGATAGAGGATAGGATAGGATAGAGGATAGGATAGGATAGAGGATAGGATAGGATAGAGGATAGGATAGGATAGGGGATAGGATAGGATAGAGGACAGGATAGGATCAAGGTTTGGATAGGATAGAGGATAGGATAGGATAGAGGATAGGATAGGATAGAGGATACGATATAGGATTGGATAGGATAGAGGATAGGATAGGAAAGAGGATAGGATAGGATAGAGAATGGGATAGGATAGAGCATAGGATAGGATAGAGGATAGGATAAGATAGAGGATAGGATAGGATAGAGGATAGGATAGGATAGAGGATAGGATAGGATAGAGGATAGGATAGGATAGAGGATAGAATAGGATAGAGGATAGGATAGGATAGAGGATAGGATAGGATAGAGGATAGGATAGGATAGGATAGAGGATAGGATAGGATAGGGGACAGGATAGGATAGAGGATAGGATAGGATAAAGGTTTGGATAGGATAGAGGATAGGATAGGATAGAGGATAGGATAGGATAGAGGATAGGATAGGATAGAGGATAGGATAGGATAGAGGATAGGATAGGGTAGAGGATAGGATAGGATAGAGGATAGGATAGGATAGAGGATAGGATAGGATAGAGGATAGGATAGGATAGAGGATAGGATAGGATAGAGGATAGGATAGGATAGAGGATAGGATAGGATAGGGGATAGGATAGGATAGAGGATAGGATAGGGGATTGGATAGGATAGGGGATTGGATAGGATAGAGGATAGGGTAGGATAGAGGATAGGATAGAGGATAGGGTAGGATAGAGGATAGGATAGGATAGGCGATTGGATCGGATACAGGATAGGATACGGTAGAGGATAGGATAGGATAGAGGATAGGATAGGATAGAGGATAGGACAGGATAGAGGATAGGATAGGATACAGGATAGGTTACGATAGAGGATAGGATATGATAGAGGATAGGATAGGATAGGATAGAGGATAGGATAGGAAAGAGGATAGGATAGGATAGGATAGAGGATAGGATAGAATAGATGATATTGTAGGATAGAGGAAGGCTAGGACAGATGATACGATATTATAGAGGATAGGATAGCATAGCGGAAAGGGTAGGATAGAGGATAGGATAGGGGATTGGATAGGATAGGGGATTGGATAGGATAGGGGATTGGATAGTATAGAGGACAGGAGACGATAGAGGATAGGATAGGATAGAGGATAGAATAGGATAGAGGATAGGATAGGATAGGGGATAGGATACGATAGAGGATAGGATAGGATAGAGAATAGGATATAGGATTGGATAGGATAGAGGATAGGATACGATAGAGGATAGGATAGGATAGGATAGAGAATAGGATAGGATAGATGATATTATAGGATAGAGGACATTATAGGACAGAGGAAACGATATTATAGAGGATAGGATAGGATAGAGGATAGGATCGGATAGAGGATAAGATAGGGGATTGGATAGGATAGAGGATAGGCTTCGATAGAGGACAGGATAGGATAGGATGGCGGAAAGGCTGGGATAGAGTATAGAATAGGGCAGAGGATAAGATAGGATAGAGGATAGGATAAGTTAGAGGATAGGATAGGCTAGAGGATAGGATAGATAATAGGATAGGATAGAGGAGACGATAGGGGATTGGATCGGATACAGGATAGGATACGGTAGAGGATAGGATAGGATAGGATAGAGAATAGGATAGGATAGATGATATTATAGGATAGAGGACAGGATAGGATAGAGGATTGGATATGATAGAGGATACGATAGGATAGAGGATAGGATAGAGAATAGGATAGGATAGAGGAGACGATAGGGGATTGGATCGGATACAGGATAGGATACGGTAGAGGATAGGATAGAATAGGATAGGATAGATGATATTATAGGATAGAGGACAGGATGGTATAGAGGATAGGATAGGATAGAGGATAGGATAGGATAGAGGATAGCATAGGATAGAGGATAGGATAGGATAGAGGATAGGATAGGATAGAGGATAGGATAGGATAGAGGATAGGATAGGATAGGGGATAGGATAGGATAGAGGACAGGATAGGATCAAGGTTTGGATAGGATAGAGGATAGGATAGGATAGAGGATAGGATAGGATAGAGGATACGATATAGGATTGGATAGGATAGAGGATAGGATAGGAAAGAGGATAGGATAGGATAGAGAATGGGATAGGATAGAGCATAGGATAGGATAGAGGATAGGATAAGATAGAGGATAGGATAGGATAGAGGATAGGATAGGATAGAGGATAGGATAGGATAGAGGATAGGATAGGATAGAGGATAGAATAGGATAGAGGATAGGATAGGATAGAGGATAGGATAGGATAGAGGATAGGATAGGATAGAGGATAGGATAGGATAGGATAGAGGATAGGATAGGATAGGGGATAGGATAGGATAGAGGATAGGATAGGATAAAGGTTTGGATAGGATAGAGGATAAGATAGGATAGAGGATAGGATAGGATAGAGGATAGGATAGGATAGAGGATAGGATAGGATAGAGGATAGGATAGGGTAGAGGATAGGATAGGATAGAGGATAGGATAGGATAGAGGATAGGATAGGATAGAGGATAGGATAGGATAGAGGATAGGATAGGATAGAGGATAGGATAGGATAGGGGATAGGATAGGATAGAGGATAGGATAGGGGATTGGATAGGATAGGGGATTGGATAGGATAGAGGATAGGGTAGGATAGAGGATAGGATAGGATAGGCGATTGGATCGGATACAGGATAGGATACGGTAGAGGATAGGATAGGATAGAGGATAGGATAGGATAGAGGATAGGATAGGATAGAGGATAGGATAGGATACAGGATAGGTTACGATAGAGGATAGGATATGATAGAGGATAGGATAGGATAGGATAGAGGATAGGATAGGAAAGAGGATAGGATAGGATAGGATAGAGGATAGGATAGAATAGATGATATTGTAGGATAGAGGAAGGCTAGGACAGAGGATACGATATTATAGAGGATAGGATAGCATAGCGGAAAGGGTAGGATAGAGGATAGGATAGGGGATTGGATAGGATAGGGGATTGGATAGGATAGGGGATTGGATAGGATAGGGGATTGGATAGTATAGAGGACAGGAGACGATAGAGGATAGGATAGGATAGAGGATAGAATAGGATAGAGGATAGGATAGGATAGAGGATAGGATAGGATAGAGGATAGGATAGGATAGAGGATAGGATAAAATAGAGGATAGGATAGGATAGAGGATACGATATAGGATTGGATAGGATAGAGGATAGGATAGGAAAGAGGATAGGATAGGATAGAGAATGGGATAGGATAGAGCATAGGATAGGATAGAGGATAGGATAAGATAGAGGATAGGATAGGATAGAGGATAGGATAGGATAGAGGATAGGATAGGATAGAGGATAGAATAGGATAGAGGATAGGATAGGATAGAGGATAGGATAGGATAGAGGATAGGATAGGATAGAGGATAGGATAGGATAGGATAGAGGATAGGATAGGATTGGGGATAGGATAGGATAGAGGAAAGGATAGGATAAAGGTTTGGATAGGACAGAGGATACGATATTATAGAGGATAGGATAGCATAGCGGAAAGGGTAGGATAGAGGATAGGATAGGGGATTGGATAGGATAGGGGATTGGATAGGATAGGGGATTGGATAGGATAGGGGATTGGATAGTATAGAGGACAGGAGACGATAGAGGATAGGATAGGATAGAGGATAGAATAGGATAGAGGATAGGATAGGATAGAGGATAGGATAGGATAGAGGATAGGATAGGATAGAGGATAGGATAAAATAGAGGATAGGATAGGATAGAGGATAGGATAGGATAGAGGATAGGATAGGTTAGAGTATAGGATAGGATAGAGGATAGGATAGGATAGAGGATAGGATAGGATAGAGGATAGGATAGGATAGAGGATAGGATAGGATAGAGGATAGGATAGGATAGAGGATAGGATAGGATAGACGATAGGATAGGATAGACGATAGGATAGGATAGAGAATAGGATAGGATAGAGGATAGGATAGGATAGTATAGAGGATAGGATAGAGGATAGAGGATAGGATAGGATAGTGGATAGGATAGGATAGAGCAGACGATAGGGGATAGGATAGGATACAGGATACGGTAGGATAGAGGAAAAGGTTAGGATAGAGGATAGTATAGGATTGCGGATAGAATAGGATGGAGTATAGGATAGGATTGAGGATAGGATAGGATGGTGGATAGGATAGGATAGAGGATAGGATAATAGAGTGGTTTGGATAGGATAGAGGATAGAATAGGATAGAGGATAGGATAGAGCATAGGATAGGATAGATGATATTATAGGAGAGAGGATAGGATAGGATAGAAGATAGGATAGGATAGAGGATAGGATAGGATAGAGGATAGGATAGGATAGGATAGAGAATAGGATAGGATAGATGATATTATAGGAGAGAGGATAGGATAGGATAGAGGATAGGATAGCATAGAGGATAGGATAGAGGATTGGATGGGGTCGAGGATAGTGACGATAGAGGATAGGATAAGATAGAGGATAGGATAGGATAGAGGATAGGAGAGGATAGAAGATAGGATAGCATAGAGAATAGGATAGAGGATAGGATAGGATAGAGGATAGGATAGGATAGAGGATAGGATACGATAGACGATAGGATAGGATAGAAGGTAGGATAGGATAGAGGATAGGATAGGATAGAGGATAGGATAGGATAGTGGATAGGATAGGATAGAGGATAGGATAGGATAGAGGATAGGATAGGATAGGATAGAGGATAGGATAGAGGATAGAGGATAGAGGATAGGATAGAGGATAGAGGATAGGATAGGATAGTGGATAGGATAGGATAGAGCAGACGATAGGGGATAGGATAGGATAGAGGATAGAATAGGATAGAAGATACGATATTATAGAGGCTAGGATAGGATAGAGTATAGGATACGATAGAGGATATGATAGATGATATTATAGGAAAGAGGGTAGGATAGGATAGAGGATACGATATTATAGACGATAGGATAGGATAGAGTATAGGATAGGATAGAGGATAGGATAGGATATTGGATGGGATAAGATAGGATAGAGGATAGGATGGAGGATTGGATAGGATAGGGTAGAGGATAGGATAGGATAAAGGATAGGATAGGATAGAGGATAGGATAGGATAGATGATATTATAGGATAGAGGACATTATAGGACAGAGGAAACGATATTATAGAGGATAGGATAGGATAGAGGATAGGATCGGATAGAGGATAGGATAGGATAGAGGATAGGAGACGATAGAGGATATGATAGGATAGAGTATAGGATAGGATGCAGAATAGGATAGGATAGGTGATAGGATAGGATAGAGGATAGGGGATTGGATAGGATAGAGGATAGAATAGGATAGAGGATAGGATAGAGCATAGGATAGGATAGAGGATAGGATAGGGGATTGGATAGGATAGAGGATAGGATTCGATAGAGGACAGGATAGGATAGGATGGCGGAAAGGATAGGATAGAGTATAGAATAGGACAGAGGATAAGATAGGATAGAGGATAGGATAAGTTAGAGGATAGGATAGGATAGAGGATAGGATAGAGGATTGGATAGGATAGAGGATACGATAGGATAGAGGATAGGATAGAAAATAGGATAGGATGGAGGATCGGATAGGATAGCATAGAGGATAGGATAGAGGATTGGATGGGGTCGAGGATAGTGACGATAGAGGATAGGATAAGATAGAGGATAGGATAGGATAGAGGATAGGAGAGGATAGAAGATAGGATAGCATAGAGAATAGGATAGAGGATAGGATAGGATAGAGGATAGGATAGGATAGAGGATAGGAGACGATAGACGATAGGATAGGATAGAGGGTAGGATAGGATAGAGGATAGGATAGGATAGAGGATAGGATAGGATAGTGGATAGGATAGGATAGAGGATATTATAGGATAGAGGATAGGATAGGATAGGATAGAGGATAGACGATAGAGGATAGGATAGAGGATAGAGGATAGGATAGGATAGTGGATAGGATAGGATAGAGCAGACGATAGGGGATAGGATAGGATAGAGGATAGAATAGGATAGAAGATACGATATTATAGAGGATAGGATAGGATAGAGTATAGGATACGATAGAGGATATGATAGATGATATTATAGGAAAGAGGATAGGATAGGATAGAGGATACGATATTATAGACGATAGGATAGGATAGAGTATAGGATAGGATAGAGGATAGGATAGGATATTGGATGGGATAAGATAGGATAGAGGATAGGATAGAGGATTGGATAGGATAGGGTAGAGGATAGGATAGGATAGAGGATAGGATAGGATAGAGGATAGGATAGGATAGAGGATAGGATAGGATAGAGGATAGGATAGGATAGGATAGAGAATAGGATAGGATAGATGATATTATAGGAGAGAGGATAGGATAGGATAGAAGATACGATATTATAGAGGATAGGATAGGATAGAGTATAGGATACGATAGAGGATATGATAGATGATATTATAGGAAAGAGGGTAGGATAGGATAGAGGATACGATATTATAGACGATAGGATAGGATAGAGTATAGGATAGGATAGAGGATAGGATAGGATATTGGATGGGATAAGATAGGATTGAGGATAGGATAGAGGATAGGATAGGGTAGAGGATAGGATAGGATAGAGGATAGGATAGGATAGAGGATAGGATAGGATAGATGATATTATAGGATAGAGGACATTATAGGACAGAGGAAACGATATTATAGAAGATAGGATAGGTTAGAGGATAGGATCGGATAGAGGATAGGATAGGGGATTGGATAGGATAGAGGATAGGATTCGATAGAGGACAGGATAGGATAGGATGGCGGAAAGGATAGGATAGAGTATAGAATAGGACAGAGGATAAGATAGGATAGAGGATAGGATAAGTTAGAGGATAGGATAGGATAGAGGATAGGATAGAGGATTGGATAGGATAGAGGATACGATAGGATAGAGGATAGGATAGAAAATAGGATAGGATGCAGGATCGGATAGGATAGCATAGAGGATAGGATAGAGGATTGGATGGGGTCGAGGATAGTGACGATAGAGGATAGGATAAGATAGAGGATAGGATAGGATAGAGGATAGGAGAGGATAGAAGATAGGATAGCATAGAGAATAGGATAGAGGATAGGATAGGATAGAGGATAGGATAGGATAGAGGATAGGATACGATAGACGATAGGATAGGATAGAGGGTAGGATAGGATAGAGGATAGGATAGGATAGAGGATAGGATAGGATAGTGGATAGGATAGGATAGAGGATAGGATAATATAGTGGTTTGGATAGGATAGAGGATAGAATAGGATAGAGGATAGGATAGAGCATAGGATAGGATAGATGATATTATAGGAGAGAGGATAGGATAGGATAGAAGATACGATATTATAGAGGATAGGATAGGATACGATAGAGGATAGGATAGATGATATTATAGGAAAGAGGGTAGGATAGGATAGAGGATACGATATTATAGACGATAGGATAGGATAGAGTATAGGATAGGATAGAGGATAGGATAGGATATTGGATGGGATAAGATAGGATTGAGGATAGGATAGAGGATAGGATAGGGTAGAGGATAGGATAGGATAGAGGATAGGATAGGATAGAGGATAGGATAGGATAGAGGATAGGATAGGATAGATGATATTATAGGATAGAGGATAGGATAGGATAGAGGATACGATATTATAGAGGATAGGATAGGATAGAGGATAGGATAGGATACAGGATAGGATAGGATAGAGGATAGGATACGATAGAGGATAGGATAGGATAGAGAATAGGATATAGGATTGGATAGGATAGAGGATAGGATACGTTAGAGGATAGGATAGGATAGGATAGAGAGTAGGATAGGATAGATGATATTATAGGATAGAGGACATTATAGGACAGAGGAAACGATATTATAGAAGATAGGATAGGTTAGAGGATAGGATCGGATAGAGGATAGGATAGGGGATTGGATAGGATAGAGGATAGGATTCGATAGAGGACAGGATAGGATAGGATGGCGGAAAGGATAGGATAGAGTATAGAATAGGACAGAGGATAAGATAGGATAGAGGATAGGATAAGTTAGAGGATAGGATAGGATAGAGGATAGGATAGAGGATTGGATAGGATAGAGGATACGATAGGATAGAGGATAGGATAGAAAATAGGATAGGATGGAGGATCGGATAGGATAGCATAGAGGATAGGATAGAGGATTGGATGGGGTCGAGGATAGTGACGATAGAGGATAGGATAAGATAGAGGATAGGATAGGATAGAGGATAGGAGAGGATAGAAGATAGGATAGCATAGAGAATAGGATAGAGGATAGGATAGGATAGAGGATAGGATAGGATAGAGGATAGGATACGATAGACGATAGGATAGGATAGAGGGTAGGATAGGATAGAGGATAGGATAGGATAGAGGATAGGATAGGATAGTGGATAGGATAGGATAGAGGATAGGATAATATAGTGGTTTGGATAGGATAGAGGATAGAATAGGATAGAGGATAGGATAGAGCATAGGATAGGATAGATGATATTATAGGAGAGAGGATAGGATAGGATAGAAGATACGATATTATAGAGGATAGGATAGGATACGATAGAGGATAGGATAGATGATATTATAGGAAAGAGGGTAGGATAGGATAGAGGATACGATATTATAGACGATAGGATAGGATAGAGTATAGGATAGGATAGAGGATAGGATAGGATAGAGGATAGGATAGGATAGAGGATAGGATAGGATAGGATAGAGAATAGGATAGGATAGATGATATTATAGGAAAGAGGGTAGGATAGGATAGAGGATACGATATTATAGACGATAGGATAGGATAGAGTATAGGATAGGATAGAGGATAGGATAGGATATTGGATGGGATAAGATAGGATTGAGGATATAATAGAGGATAGGATAGGGTAGAGGATAGGATAGGATAGAGGATAGGATAGGATAGAGGATAGGATAGGATAGAGGATAGGATAGGATAGATGATATTATAGGATAGAGGATAGGATAGGATAGAGGATACGATATTATAGAGGATAGGTTAGGATAGAGGATAGGATAGGATACAGGATAGGATAGGATAGAGGATAGGATACGATAGAGGATAGGATAGGATAGGATAGAGAGTAGGATAGGATAGATGATATTATAGGATAGAGGACATTATAGGACAGAGGAAACGATATTATAGAAGATAGGATAGGATAGAGGATAGGATCGGATAGAGGATAGGATAGGGGATTGGATAGGATAGAGGATAGGATTCGATAGAGGACAGGATAGGATAGGATGGCGGAAAGGATAGGATAGAGTATAGAATAGGACAGAGGATAAGATAGGATAGAGGATAGGATAAGTTAGAGGATAGGATAGGATAGAGGATAGGATAGAGGATTGGATAGGATAGAGGATACGATAGGATAGAGGATAGGATAGAAAATAGGATAGGATGGAGGATCGGATAGGATAGCATAGAGGATAGGATAGAGGATTGGATGGGGTCGAGGATAGTGACGATAGAGGATAGGATAAGATAGAGGATAGGATAGGATAGAGGATAGGAGAGGATAGAAGATAGGATAGCATAGAGAATAGGATAGAGGATAGGATAGGATAGAGGATAGGATAGGATAGAGGATAGGATACGATAGACGATAGGATAGGATAGAGGGTAGGATAGGATAGAGGATAGGATAGGATAGAGGATAGGATAGGATAGTGGATAGGATAGGATAGAGGATATTATAGGATAGAGGATAGGATAGGATAGGATAGAGGATAGACGATAGAGGATAGGATAGAGGATAGAGGATAGGATAGGATAGTGGATAGGATAGGATAGAGCAGACGATAGGGGATAGGATAGGATAGAGGATAGAATAGGATAGAAGATACGATATTATAGAGGATAGGATAGGATAGAGTATAGGATACGATAGAGGATATGATAGATGATATTATAGGAAAGAGGATAGGATAGGATAGAGGATACGATATTATAGACGATAGGATAGGATAGAGTATAGGATAGGATAGAGGATAGGATAGGATATTGGATGGGATAAGATAGGATAGAGGATAGGATAGAGGATTGGATAGGATAGGGTAGAGGATAGGATAGGATAGAGGATATGATAGGATAGAGGATAGGATAGGATAGATGATATTATAGGATAGAGGACATTATAGGACAGAGGAAACGATATTATAGAGGATAGGATAGGATAGAGGATAGGATCGGATAGAGGATAGGATAGGATAGAGGATAGGAGACGATAGAGGATATGATAGGATAGAGTATAGGATAGCATGCAGAATAGGATAGGATAGGTGATAGGATAGGATAGAGGATAGGATAGGATAGAGGATAGGATAGGATAGAGGATAGGAGAGGATAGAGGATACGATATTATTGACGATAGGATAGGATAGAGTATAGGATAGGATAGAGGATAGGATAGGATATTGGATGGGATAGGATAGAGGATAGGATAGGATAGAGGATAGGATAGGATAGAGGATAGGATGGGATAAAGAATACGATATTATGGAGGATAGGATAGGATAGGATAGAGGATATGATCGGATAGAGGATAGGATAGGTTTGAAGATATTATACGATAGAATATGATAGAGGATACGATATTATAGAGGATACAATACTGTAGAGGATAGGATAGGGGATTCTATAGGATAGAGGATAGGATAGGATAGAGGATACGAAATTATAGAGGATAGGATAGGATACAGGATAGGATCGGATAGAGGATAGGATATAGGATAGGATAGGATAGTGGATAGGATAGGATAGAGGATAGGATAGGATAGAGGATAGGAAATAGGATTGAATAGGATAGAGGATAGGATATAATACAGGATATTATAGGATAGCCGATAGGATAGGATTGAGGATAGGACGGGATAGAGGAGAGGATAGAGGATAGGCTAGGCGATTGGATAGGATAGCGGATAGGAGACGATAGAGGATATGATAGGATAGAGTATAGGATAGGATGCAGAATACGATAGGATAGGTGATAGGATAGGATAGAGGATAGGGGATTGGATAGGATAGAGGATAGGATATAATACAGGATATGGTAGGATAGAGGATAGGATATGATTGAGGATAGGACGGGATAGACGATAGGATAGAGGATTGAATAGGATAGAGGATATTATAGGAAAGAGGGCGGGATATGATAGAGGGTACGTTATTATAGAGGATAGGGTAGGATAGAGGATCGGATAGGATAGAGGATTGGATATAATACAGGATATGATAGGATAGAGTATAGGATGTAATAGAATATAGGATAGAGAAGAGGATTGGATAGAGGATATGGTAGGATAGAGGATACGATAGGATAGAGGATATGATAGGATAGAGAATAGGATAGGATGGAGGATATGATGGGATTGAGGATACGATAGGATAGAGAATAGCATAGGATAGAGTATAGGATACGATAGAGGATATGATAGATGATATTATAGGAAAGAGGGTAGGATAGGATAGAGGATACGATATTATTGACGATAGGATAGGATAGACGATAGGATCGGATAGAGAATAGGACAGGGCATTGGATAGGATAGAGGATAGGATAGGATAGAGGATACGATATTATAGAGGATACAATACTGTAGAGGATAGGATAGGGGATTCTATAGGATAGAGGATAGGATAGGATAGAGGATACGAAATTATTGAGGATAGGATAGGATAGAGGATAGGATCGGATAGAGGATAGGATAGGATAGAGGATAGGATAGGATAGTGGATAGGATAGGATAGAGGATATTATAGGATAGAGGATAGGATAGGATAGGATAGAGGATAGACGATAGAGGATAGGATAGAGGATAGAGGATAGGATAGGATAGTGGATAGGATAGGATAGAGCAGACGATAGGGGATAGGATAGGATAGAGGATAGAATAGGATAGAAGATACGATATTATAGAGGATAGGATAGGATAGAGTATAGGATACGATAGAGGATATGATAGATGATATTATAGGAAAGAGGATAGGATAGGATAGAGGATACGATATTATAGACGATAGGATAGGATAGAGTATAGGATAGGATAGAGGATAGGATAGGATATTGGATGGGATAAGATAGGATAGAGGATAGGATAGAGGATTGGATAGGATAGGGTAGAGGATAGGATAGGATAGAGGATAGGATAGGATAGAGGATAGGATAGGATAGATGATATTATAGGATAGAGGACATTATAGGACAGAGGAAACGATATTATAGAGGATAGGATAGGATAGAGGATAGGATCGGATAGAGGATAGGATAGGATAGAGGATAGGAGACGATAGAGGATATGATAGGATAGAGTATAGGATAGGATGCAGAATAGGATAGGATAGGTGATAGGATAGGATAGAGGATAGGATAGGATAGAGGATAGGATAGGATAGAGGATAGGAGAGGATAGAGGATACGATATTATTGACGATAGGATAGGATAGAGTATAGGATAGGATAGAGGATAGGATAGGATATTGGATGGGATAAGATAGGATAGAGGATAGGATAGAGGATAGGATAGGATAGATGATATTATAGGATAGAGGATAGGATAGGATAGAGGATAGGATAGGATAGAGGATAGTATAGGATAGAGGATAGGATAGGATAGAGGATAGGATAGGATAGAGGATAGGATATAATAGAGGATAGGATAGGATAGACGATAGGATATGATAGACGATAGGATAGGATAGAGGATAGGATAGGATAGAGGATAGGATAGGATAGAGGATAGGATAGGATAGAGGATAGGATGGGATAAAGGATACGATATTATAGAGGATAGGATAGGATACGATAGAGGATAGGATAGATGATATTATAGGAAAGAGGGTAGGATAGGATAGAGGATACGATATTATAGACGATAGGATAGGATAGAGTATAGGATAGGATAGAGGATAGGATAGGATATTGGATGGGATAAGATAGGATTGAGGATAGGATAGAGGATAGGATAGGGTAGAGGATAGGATAGGATAGAGGATAGGATAGGATAGAGGATAGGATAGGATAGAGGATAGGATAGGATAGATGATATTATAGGATAGAGGATAGGATAGGATAGAGGATACGATATTATAGAGGATAGGATAGGATAGAGGATAGGATATGATACAGGATAGGATAGGATAGAGGATAGGATACGATAGAGGATAGGATAGGATAGAGAATAGGATATAGGATTGGATAGGATAGAGGATAGGATACGTTAGAGGATAGGATAGGATAGGATAGAGAGTAGGATAGGATAGATGATATTATAGGATAGAGGACATTATAGGACAGAGGAAACGATATTATAGAAGATAGGATAGGTTAGAGGATAGGATCGGATAGAGGATAGGATAGGGGATTGGATAGGATAGAGGATAGGATTCGATAGAGGACAGGATAGGATAGGATGGCGGAAAGGATAGGATAGAGTATAGAATAGGACAGAGGATAAGATAGGATAGAGGATAGGATAAGTTAGAGGATAGGATAGGATAGAGGATAGGATAGAGGATTGGATAGGATAGAGGATACGATAGGATAGAGGATAGGATAGAAAATAGGATAGGATGGAGGATCGGATAGGATAGCATAGAGGATAGGATAGAGGATTGGATGGGGTCGAGGATAGTGACGATAGAGGATAGGATAAGATAGAGGATAGGATAGGATAGAGGATAGGAGAGGATAGAAGATAGGATAGCATAGAGAATAGGATAGAGGATAGGATAGGATAGAGGATAGGATAGGATAGAGGATAGGATACGATAGACGATAGGATAGGATAGAGGGTAGGATAGGATAGAGGATAGGATAGGATAGAGGATAGGATAGGATAGTGGATAGGATAGGATAGAGGATAGGATAATATAGTGGTTTGGATAGGATAGAGGATAGAATAGGATAGAGGATAGGATAGAGCATAGGATAGGATAGATGATATTATAGGAGAGAGGATAGGATAGGATAGAAGATACGATATTATAGAGGATAGGATAGGATACGATAGAGGATAGGATAGATGATATTATAGGAAAGAGGGTAGGATAGGATAGAGGATACGATATTATAGACGATAGGATAGGATAGAGTATAGGATAGGATAGAGGATAGGATAGGATAGAGGATAGGATAGGATAGAGGATAGGATAGGATAGGATAGAGAATAGGATAGGATAGATGATATTATAGGAAAGAGGGTAGGATAGGATAGAGGATACGATATTATAGACGATAGGATAGGATAGAGTATAGGATAGGATAGAGGATAGGATAGGATATTGGATGGGATAAGATAGGATTGAGGATATAATAGAGGATAGGATAGGGTAGAGGATAGGATAGGATAGAGGATAGGATAGGATAGAGGATAGGATAGGATAGAGGATAGGATAGGATAGATGATATTATAGGATAGAGGATAGGATAGGATAGAGGATACGATATTATAGAGGATAGGTTAGGATAGAGGATAGGATAGGATACAGGATAGGATAGGATAGAGGATAGGATACGATAGAGGATAGGATAGGATAGGATAGAGAGTAGGATAGGATAGATGATATTATAGGATAGAGGACATTATAGGACAGAGGAAACGATATTATAGAAGATAGGATAGGATAGAGGATAGGATCGGATAGAGGATAGGATAGGGGATTGGATAGGATAGAGGATAGGATTCGATAGAGGACAGGATAGGATAGGATGGCGGAAAGGATAGGATAGAGTATAGAATAGGACAGAGGATAAGATAGGATAGAGGATAGGATAAGTTAGAGGATAGGATAGGATAGAGGATAGGATAGAGGATTGGATAGGATAGAGGATACGATAGGATAGAGGATAGGATAGAAAATAGGATAGGATGGAGGATCGGATAGGATAGCATAGAGGATAGGATAGAGGATTGGATGGGGTCGAGGATAGTGACGATAGAGGATAGGATAAGATAGAGGATAGGATAGGATAGAGGATAGGAGAGGATAGAAGATAGGATAGCATAGAGAATAGGATAGAGGATAGGATAGGATAGAGGATAGGATAGGATAGAGGATAGGATACGATAGACGATAGGATAGGATAGAGGGTAGGATAGGATAGAGGATAGGATAGGATAGAGGATAGGATAGGATAGTGGATAGGATAGGATAGAGGATATTATAGGATAGAGGATAGGATAGGATAGGATAGAGGATAGACGATAGAGGATAGGATAGAGGATAGAGGATAGGATAGGATAGTGGATAGGATAGGATAGAGCAGACGATAGGGGATAGGATAGGATAGAGGATAGAATAGGATAGAAGATACGATATTATAGAGGATAGGATAGGATAGAGTATAGGATACGATAGAGGATATGATAGATGATATTATAGGAAAGAGGATAGGATAGGATAGAGGATACGATATTATAGACGATAGGATAGGATAGAGTATAGGATAGGATAGAGGATAGGATAGGATATTGGATGGGATAAGATAGGATAGAGGATAGGATAGAGGATTGGATAGGATAGGGTAGAGGATAGGATAGGATAGAGGATATGATAGGATAGAGGATAGGATAGGATAGATGATATTATAGGATAGAGGACATTATAGGACAGAGGAAACGATATTATAGAGGATAGGATAGGATAGAGGATAGGATCGGATAGAGGATAGGATAGGATAGAGGATAGGAGACGATAGAGGATATGATAGGATAGAGTATAGGATAGCATGCAGAATAGGATAGGATAGGTGATAGGATAGGATAGAGGATAGGATAGGATAGAGGATAGGATAGGATAGAGGATAGGAGAGGATAGAGGATACGATATTATTGACGATAGGATAGGATAGAGTATAGGATAGGATAGAGGATAGGATAGGATATTGGATGGGATAGGATAGAGGATAGGATAGGATAGAGGATAGGATAGGATAGAGGATAGGATGGGATAAAGAATACGATATTATGGAGGATAGGATAGGATAGGATAGAGGATATGATCGGATAGAGGATAGGATAGGTTTGAAGATATTATACGATAGAATATGATAGAGGATACGATATTATAGAGGATACAATACTGTAGAGGATAGGATAGGGGATTCTATAGGATAGAGGATAGGATAGGATAGAGGATACGAAATTATAGAGGATAGGATAGGATACAGGATAGGATCGGATAGAGGATAGGATATAGGATAGGATAGGATAGTGGATAGGATAGGATAGAGGATAGGATAGGATAGAGGATAGGAAATAGGATTGAATAGGATAGAGGATAGGATATAATACAGGATATTATAGGATAGCCGATAGGATAGGATTGAGGATAGGACGGGATAGAGGAGAGGATAGAGGATAGGCTAGGCGATTGGATAGGATAGCGGATAGGAGACGATAGAGGATATGATAGGATAGAGTATAGGATAGGATGCAGAATACGATAGGATAGGTGATAGGATAGGATAGAGGATAGGGGATTGGATAGGATAGAGGATAGGATATAATACAGGATATGGTAGGATAGAGGATAGGATATGATTGAGGATAGGACGGGATAGACGATAGGATAGAGGATTGAATAGGATAGAGGATATTATAGGAAAGAGGGCGGGATATGATAGAGGGTACGTTATTATAGAGGATAGGGTAGGATAGAGGATCGGATAGGATAGAGGATTGGATATAATACAGGATATGATAGGATAGAGTATAGGATGTAATAGAATATAGGATAGAGAAGAGGATTGGATAGAGGATATGGTAGGATAGAGGATACGATAGGATAGAGGATATGATAGGATAGAGAATAGGATAGGATGGAGGATATGATGGGATTGAGGATACGATAGGATAGAGAATAGCATAGGATAGAGTATAGGATACGATAGAGGATATGATAGATGATATTATAGGAAAGAGGGTAGGATAGGATAGAGGATACGATATTATTGACGATAGGATAGGATAGACGATAGGATCGGATAGAGAATAGGACAGGGCATTGGATAGGATAGAGGATAGGATAGGATAGAGGATACGATATTATAGAGGATACAATACTGTAGAGGATAGGATAGGGGATTCTATAGGATAGAGGATAGGATAGGATAGAGGATACGAAATTATTGAGGATAGGATAGGATAGAGGATAGGATCGGATAGAGGATAGGATAGGATAGAGGATAGGATAGGATAGTGGATAGGATAGGATAGAGGATATTATAGGATAGAGGATAGGATAGGATAGGATAGAGGATAGACGATAGAGGATAGGATAGAGGATAGAGGATAGGATAGGATAGTGGATAGGATAGGATAGAGCAGACGATAGGGGATAGGATAGGATAGAGGATAGAATAGGATAGAAGATACGATATTATAGAGGATAGGATAGGATAGAGTATAGGATACGATAGAGGATATGATAGATGATATTATAGGAAAGAGGATAGGATAGGATAGAGGATACGATATTATAGACGATAGGATAGGATAGAGTATAGGATAGGATAGAGGATAGGATAGGATATTGGATGGGATAAGATAGGATAGAGGATAGGATAGAGGATTGGATAGGATAGGGTAGAGGATAGGATAGGATAGAGGATAGGATAGGATAGAGGATAGGATAGGATAGATGATATTATAGGATAGAGGACATTATAGGACAGAGGAAACGATATTATAGAGGATAGGATAGGATAGAGGATAGGATCGGATAGAGGATAGGATAGGATAGAGGATAGGAGACGATAGAGGATATGATAGGATAGAGTATAGGATAGGATGCAGAATAGGATAGGATAGGTGATAGGATAGGATAGAGGATAGGATAGGATAGAGGATAGGATAGGATAGAGGATAGGAGAGGATAGAGGATACGATATTATTGACGATAGGATAGGATAGAGTATAGGATAGGATAGAGGATAGGATAGGATATTGGATGGGATAAGATAGGATAGAGGATAGGATAGAGGATAGGATAGGATAGATGATATTATAGGATAGAGGATAGGATAGGATAGAGGATAGGATAGGATAGAGGATAGTATAGGATAGAGGATAGGATAGGATAGAGGATAGGATAGGATAGAGGATAGGATATAATAGAGGATAGGATAGGATAGACGATAGGATATGATAGACGATAGGATAGGATAGAGGATAGGATAGGATAGAGGATAGGATAGGATAGAGGATAGGATAGGATAGAGGATAGGATGGGATAAAGGATACGATATTATAGAGGATAGGATAGGATAGGGTAGAGGATATGATCGGATAGAGGATAGGATAGGTTTGAAGGTATTATACGATAGAATATGATAGAGGATACGATATTATAGAGGATACAATACTGTAGAGGATAGGATAGGGGATTCTATAGGATAGAGGATAGGATAGGATAGAGGATACGAAATTATAGAGGATAGGATAGGATAGAGGATAGGATCGGATAGAGGATAGGATAGGGGATTGGATAGAATAGAGGGTAGGGTAGGATATAGGATAGGATAGGATGGAGGATAGGATAGGATAGAGGATAGGATAGGATAGAGGATACGATATTATAGAGGATAGGATAGGATAGTCGATAGGATCGGATAGAGAATAGGACAGGGCATTGGATAGGATAGAGGATATGATAGGATAGAGGATAGGATAGGATAGAGGATAGGATAGGATAGAGGATAGGATAGGATAGAGGATAGGATAGGGTAGAGGATAGGATAGGATACAGGATAGGATAGGATAGAGGATAGGATAGGATACAGGATAGGATAGGATAGAGGATAGGATAGGATAGAGGATAGGATAGGATAGAGGATAGGATAGGATAGAGGATAGGATGGGATAAAGAATACGATATTATGGAGGATAGGATAGGATAGGATAGAGGATATGATCGGATAGAGGATAGGATAGGTTTGAAGATATTATACGATAGAATATGATAGAGGATACGATATTATAGAGGATACAATACTGTAGAGGATAGGATAGGGGATTCTATAGGATAGAGGATAGGATAGGATAGAGGATACGAAATTATAGAGGATAGGATAGGATACAGGATAGGATCGGATAGAGGATAGGATATAGGATAG
Source organism: Halictus rubicundus (assembly GCF_050948215.1). Taxonomy (NCBI): domain Eukaryota; kingdom Metazoa; phylum Arthropoda; class Insecta; order Hymenoptera; family Halictidae; genus Halictus; species Halictus rubicundus. Next base: position 278,323 of record NW_027488671.1, on the reverse strand, counting down.
GATAGGATAGTGGATAGGATAGGATAGAGGATAGGATAGGATAGAGGATAGGAAATAGGATTGAATAGGATAGAGGATAGGATATAATACAGGATATTATAGGATAGTCGATAGGATAGGATTGAGGATAGGACGGGATAGAGGAGAGGATAGAGGATAGGCTAGGCGATTGGATAGGATAGCGGATAGGAGACGATAGAGGATATGATAGGATAGAGTATAGGATAGGATGCAGAATACGATAGGATAGGTGATAGGATAGGATAGAGGATAGGGGATTGGATAGGATAGAGGATAGGATATAATACAGGATATGGTAGGATAGAGGATAGGATATGATTGAGGATAGGACGGGATAGACGATAGGATAGAGGATTGAATAGGATAGAGGATATTATAGGAAAGAGGGCGGGATATGATAGAGGGTACGTTATTATAGAGGATAGGGTAGGATAGAGGATCGGATAGGATAGAGGATTGGATATAATACAGGATATGATAGGATAGAGTATAGGATGTAATAGAATATAGGATAGAGAAGAGGATTGGATAGAGGATATGGTAGGATAGAGGATACGATAGGATAGAGGATATGATAGGATAGAGAATAGGATAGGATGGAGGATATGATGGGATTGAGGATACGATAGGATAGAGAATAGCATAGGATAGAGTATAGGATACGATAGAGGATATGATAGATGATATTATAGGAAAGAGGGTAGGATAGGATAGAGGATACGATATTATTGACGATAGGATAGGATAGACGATAGGATCGGATAGAGAATAGGACAGGGCATTGGATAGGATAGAGGATAGGATAGGATAGAGGATACGATATTATAGAGGATACAATACTGTAGAGGATAGGATAGGGCATTCTATAGGATAGAGGATAGGATAGGATAGAGGATACGAAATTATAGAGGATAGGATAGGATAGAGGATAGGATCGGATAGAGGATAGGATAGGGGATTGGATAGAATAGATGGCAGGATAGGATATAGGATAGGATAGGAAAGAGGATAGGATAGGATAGAGGATAGGAAATAGGATTGAATAGGATAGAGGATAGGATATAATACAGGATATTATAGGATAGTCGATAGGATAGGATTGAGGATAGGACGGGATAGAGGAGAGGATAGAGGATAGGCTAGGCGATTGGATAGGATAGCGGATAGGAGACGATAGAGGATATGATAGGATAGAGTATAGGATAGGATGCAGAATACGATAGGATAGGTGATAGGATAGGATAGAGGATAGGGGATTGGATAGGATAGAGGATAGGATATAATACAGGATATGGTAGGATAGAGGATAGGATATGATTGAGGATAGGACGGGATAGACGATAGGATAGAGGATTGAATAGGATAGAGGATATTATAGGAAAGAGGGCGGGATATGATAGAGGGTACGTTATTATAGAGGATAGGGTAGGATAGAGGATCGGATAGGATAGAGGATTGGATATAATACAGGATATGATAGGATAGAGTATAGGATGTAATAGAATATAGGATAGAGAAGAGGATTGGATAGAGGATATGGTAGGATAGAGGATACGATAGGATAGAGGATATGATAGGATAGAGAATAGGATAGGATGGAGGATATGATGGGATTGAGGATACGATAGGATAGAGGATAGGATAGGATAGAGGATAGGATAGGATAGTGGGTAGGATAGGATTGAGGATAGGATTGGAGAGAGGGTAGGATAGGATAAAGGATAGGATAGGATAGAGAATAGGATAGCTAAGAGGATAGGATAGGATAGAGAATAGGATAGGATAGAGGATAGGATAGGATAGAGGATAGGATAGAGGATAGGAGACGATAGAGAATAGGATAGGATAGATGATATTATAGGAAAGAGGATAGGATATGATAGAGGATACGAGATTATAGAGCATAGGATAGGATAGCGGATAGGACAGGATAGAGGATAGGATAGGATTGAGGATAGGATAAGAACGAGGATAGGGTAGGATAGAGGATACGATATTATAGATGATAGAATAGGATCGAGTATTGGGTAGGATAGAGAATAGGGTAGGGGATTGGATAGGATAGAGGATAGGATAGGATAGAGGATAGGATAGGGGATTGGATAGGATAGAGGATAGGATAGGATAGAGTATAGGATAGGATAGCGGATAGAATTGGATAGAGTATAGAATAGGATAGAGGATAGTATATAGGATTGGATAGGATAGAGGATAGGATACGATAGAGGATAGGATAGGGGATTGGATAGGATAGAGGATAGGATAGGATAGAGGATAGGATAGAGGATAGGATCGGATAGAGGATAGGATAGGATAGAGGATAGGGTAGGATAGAGGATAGGATAGGATAGGGGATAGGATAGGATAGAGAATAGGATTGGATAGATGATATTATAGGAATGAGGATAGGATATAATAGAGGATACTATATTATAGAGGATAGGATAGGATAGAGGATCGGATAGGATAGAGGATCGGATAGGATAGAGGATTGGATGGGATAGATGATACGATAGGATAGTGGATAGGATAGGGAATAGGATATGATAGAAGATAGGATAGGATAGAGGATAGGATCGGATAGGATAGAGGATAGGATAGGATAGACGATAGGGTAGAGGATAGGATAGAGCATTGGATAGGATAGGGGATATTATAGGATAGAGGATAGAATAGGATAGCGGATAGGAGAGGATATAGGATTGGATAGGATAGAGGATTGGATACGATAGAGGATAGGATATGGGATTGTATAGGATAGTTGATAGAATAGGATAGAGGATAGGATAGCATAGAGAAGAGGATAGGATAGATTACATTAAAGGAAATAGGATAGGATATGATAGAGGATACGATATTATAGAGGATAGGATAGGATAGAGGATCGGATAGGATAGAGGATTGGATAGGATAGATTATACGATAGGATAGTGGATAGGATAGAGAATAGGATAGGATGGAGGATAAGATAGGATAGAGGATAGGATAGGATGGAGGATAGGATAGGGTAGAGGATAGGATAGGATAGAGGATAGGATAGGATAGGATAGAGGATAGGATAGGATAGAGGATACGATATAGGATAGGATAGGATAGAGGATAGGATAGGATAGAGGATACGATAGGATAGAAGATAGTATAGGATAGAGGATAGGATAGGATAGAGGATAGGATAGGATAGAGGATACGATAGGATAGAAGATAGGATAGGATAGAGGATAGGACAGGATAGAGGATAGGATAGGATAAAGGATAGGATACGATAGAGTATAGGATATAGGATTGAATAGGATAGAGGATAGAATAGGATTGAGGATAGGATAGGTTTGAGGATAGGATAGTATAAAGGATCGGATAGGGGATTGGATAGCATAGAGGATAGGATAGGATAGAGGATACGATATTATAGTGGAGAGGATCGGATAGGGGATTGGATAGGATAGAGGATAGGATAGGATAGAGGATACGATATTATAGTGGAGAGGATCGAATAGAGGATAGGATATGGGATAGGATATTACAGAGGATAGGATAGGATAGAGGATCTGATAAGATACAGTATTGGATAGGATAGAGGATAGGATAGGATAGTGGATAGGATAAGATAGAGGATAGGATAGGATAGAGGATAGGATAGGATAGAGGATAGGATAGGATAGAGGATAGGATAGGATAGACGATAGGATAGGATAGAGGATAGGATAGGATAGAGGATAGGATAGGATAGAGGATAGGATAGGATAGAGGATACGATATTATTGGCGATAGGATAGGATAGAGTATAGGATAGGATAGAGGATAGGATAGGATATTGGATGGGATAAGATAGGATAGAGGATAGGATAGAGGATAGGATAGGATAGATGGTATTATAGGATAGAGGATAGGATAGGATAGAGGATAGGATAGGATAGAGGATAGTATAGGATAGAGGATAGGATAGGATAGAGGATAGGATAGGATAGAGGATAGGATATAATAGAGGATAGGATAGGATAGACGATAGGATATGATAGACGATAGGATAGGATAGAGGATAGGATAGGATAGAGGATAGGATAGGATAGAGGATAGGATAGGATAGAGGATAGGATGGGATAAAGGATACGATATTATAGAGGATAGGATAGGATAGGGTAGAGGATATGATCGGATAGAGGATAGGATAGGTTTGAAGGTATTATACGATAGAATATGATAGAGGATACGATATTATAGAGGATACAATACTGTAGAGGATAGGATAGGGGATTCTATAGGATAGAGGATAGGATAGGATAGAGGATACGAAATTATAGAGGATAGGATAGGATAGAGGATAGGATCGGATAGAGGATAGGATAGGGGATTGGATAGAATAGAGGGTAGGATAGGATAGAGGATACGATATTATAGTGGAGAGGATCGAATAGAGGATAGGATGTGGGATAGGATATTACAGAGGATAGGATAGGATAGAGGATCTGATAAGATACAGTATTGGATAGGATAGAGGATAGGATAGGATAGTGGATAGGATAGGATAGAGGATAGGATAGGATAGAGGATAGGATAGGATAGAGGATAGGATAGGATAGAGGACAGGATAGGATAGAGGATAGGATAGGATAGAGGATAGGATAGGATAGAGGATAGGATAGGATAGAGGATAGGATAGGATAGAGGATAGGATAGGATAGAGGATAGGATAGGTTAGAGGATAGGAGACGATAGAGGATAGGATAGGATAGATGAGATTATAGGAAAGAGTATAGGATATGATACAGGATACGATATTATAGAGGATAGGATAGGATAGAGGATTGGATAGGATAGAGGATTGGATAGGATAGATGATACGATTTTAAAAGAGGACAGGATAGCTTAGAGGATACGATTGAGGATAGATTATAGGATAGAGGATAGCTTAGTATAGGATAGGATATAGGATAGGATAGGATAGAGTATAGGATATAGGATTGGATAGGATAGAGGATTGGATAGGATAGAGGATTGGATAGGGTAGAAGATACGATTTTAAAAGAGGACAGGATAGCATAGAGGATAGGATTGAGGATAGATTATAGTATAGAGGATAGGATAGGATAGAGGATCGGATAGGATAGAGGATTGGATAGGATAGATTATACGATAGGATAGTGGATAGGATAGAGAATAGGATAGGATGGAGGATAAGATAGGATAGAGGATAGGATAGGATGGAGGATAGGATAGGATAGAGGATAGGATAGGATAGAGGATAGGATAGGATAGGATTGAGGATAGGATAGGATAGAGGATAGGATAGGATAGAGGATAGGATAGGATAGAGGATAGGATAGGATAGAGGATAGGACAGGATAGAGGATAGGATAGGATAAAGAATAGGATACGATAGAGTATAGGATATAGGATTGAATAGGATAGAGGATAGAATAGGATTGAGGATAGGATAGGTTTGAGGATAGGATAGTATAGAGGATCGGATAGGGGATTGGATAGGATAGAGGATAGGATAGGATAGAGGATACGATATTATAGTGGAGAGGATCGGATAGGGGATTGGATAGGATAGAGGATAGGATAGGATAGAGGATACGATATTATAGTGGAGAGGATCGAATAGAGGATAGGATATGGGATAGGATATTACAGAGGATAGGATAGGATAGAGGATCTGATAAGATACAGTATTGGATAGGATAGAGGATAGGATAGGATAGTGGATAGGATAGGATAGAGGATAGGATAGGATAGAGGATAGGATAGGATAGAGGATAGGATAGGATAGAGGACAGGATAGGATAGAGGATAGGATAGGATAGAGGATAGGATAGGATAGAGGATAGGATAGGATAGAGGATAGGATAGGATAGAGGATAGGATAGGATAGAGGATAGGATAGGTTAGAGGATAGGAGACGATAGAGGATAGGATAGGATAGATGAGATTATAGGAAAGAGTATAGGATATGATACAGGATACGATATTATAGAGGATAGGATAGGATAGAGGATTGGATAGGATAGAGGATTGGATAGGATAGATGATACGATTTTAAAAGAGGACAGGATAGCATAGAGGATACGATTGAGGATAGATTATAGGATAGAGGATAGGATAGGATAGAGGATACGATAGGATAGAAGATAGGATAGGATAGAATATAGGATAGGATAGAGGATAGGATAGGATAAAGGATAGGATACGATAGAATATAGGATATAGGATTGAATAGGATAGAGGATAGGATAGGATTGAGGATCGGATAAGATACGGGATTGGATAGGATAGAGGATAGGATAGGATAGAGGATAGGATAGAGAATAGGATAGGATAGAGGATAGGATAGGATAGAGGATAGCTTAGTATAGGATAGGATATAGGATAGGATAGGATAGAGTATAGGATATAGGATTGGATAGGATAGAGGATTGGATAGGATAGAGGATTGGATAGGGTAGAAGATACGATTTTAAAAGAGGACAGGATAGCATAGAGGATAGGATTGAGGATAGATTATAGGATAGAGGATAGGATAGGATAGGGGATAGGATAGGATAGAGAATAGGATAGGATAAATGATATTATAGGAAATAGGATAGGATATGATAGAGGATACGATATTATAGAGGATAGGATAGGATAGAGGATCGGATAGGATAGAGGATTGGATAGGATAGAGGATACGATAGGATAGTGGATAGGATAGAGAATAGGACAGGGCAGAGAATAGGATAGGATAGAGGATAGGATAGGATAGAGGATAGGATAGGATAGAGGATAGGATCGGATAGGATACAGGATAGGATAGGATAGGATAGAGGATCGGATAGGGGATTGGATAGGATAGAGGATAGGATAGGATAGTGGATACGATATTATAGTCGAGAGGATCGAATAGAGGATAGGATAGGGGATAGGATATTATAGAGGATAGGATAGAATATAGGATAGGATAGAGGATAGGATAGGATAGAGGATAGGATAGGATAGAGGATAGGATAGGATAGAGGATAGGATAGGATAGAGGACAGGATAGCATAGAGGATAGGATAGGATAGAGGATAGGATACGATAGGTGATAGGATAGGATAGAGAATAGGATAGGATAGATGATATTATAGGAAAGAGGATAGGATATGATAGAGGATACGATATTATAGATTGTAGGATATGATAGAGGATCGGATAGTATAGAGGATTGGATAGGATAGAGGATACGATAGGATAGTGGATAGGATAGAGAATAGGACAGGGCAGAGAATAGGATAGGATAGAGGATAGGATAGGATAGGGGATAGGACATAGGATTGGATAGGATAGAGAATAGGATACGATAGAGGATAGGATATGATTGGATAGGATAGAGAATAGCATACGATAGAGGATAGGATAGGATTGGATAGAGAATAGGATGGGATAGAGGATACGATATAGGATTGGATAGGATACAGAGGAGGAAACGATAGAGGATAGGGTAGGATTGGATAGAGAATAGGATGGGCTAGAGGATAGGATAGGATAGAGGATAGGATAGGATAGAGGATAGGATAGGATAGAGGATAGGATGGGATAGAGGATAGGATAGAGGATAGGATAGGATAGAGGATAGGATAGGATAGAGGATAGGATAGGATAGAGGATAGGATGGGATAGAGGATAGGATAGAGGATAGGATAGGATAGAGGATAGGATAGGATAGAGGATAGGATCGGATAGGATAGAGGATAGGATAGGATAGAGGATAGGATAGGATAGAGGATAGGATCGGATAGGATAGAGGATAGGATAGGATAGGATAGAGGATAGGACATAGGATTGCATATGATAGAGAATAGGATACGATAGAGGATAGGATAGGATTGGATAGAGAAGAGGATGGGATAGAGGATAGGATAGGATAGAGGATAGGATAGGACACAGGATAGGATAGGATAGAGGATAGGATAGGATAGAGGATAGGAAAGGATAGAGGATAGGATAGGATAGAGGATAGGATAGAATAGAGGATAGGATAGGATAGAGAATAGGATAGGATAGATGATATTATAGGAAAGGGGATAGGATATGATAAGGGATACGATATTATAGAGGATAGGATAGGACGGAGGATTGGATAGGATAGAGGATAGGATAAGATAGAGGATAGGATATGGGATTGGATAGGATAGAGGATAGGAGACGATAGAGGATAGGAGACGATAGAGGATACGATAGGATAGAGGATAGGATAGGATAGAGCATAGGATAGGATAGAGGATAGGATAGGATAGCGGATAGGATAGGATAGAGGATAGGATAGGATAGAGGATTGGATAGGATAGAGGATTGGATAGGATAGAGGATACGATATTATAGAGTATAGGATAGGATAGAGGATAGGATAGAGGATAGGATAGGATAGAGGATAGGATTGGATAGAGGATAGGATAGGATAGAGGATAGGATAGGATAGAGGATAGGATAGGATAGAGGATAGGATAGGATAGAGGATAGGATAGAGGATAGGATCGGATAGAGGATAGGATAGGATAGAGGATAGGGTAGGATAGAGGATAGGATAGGATAGGGGATAGGATAGGATAGAGAATAGGATTGGAAAGATGATATTTTAGGAAGGAGGATAGGATACAATAGAGGATACTATATTATAGAGGATAGGAAAGGATAGAGGATCGGATAGGATAGAGGATCGGATAGGATAGAGGATCGGATAGGATAGAGGATTGGATGGGATAGATGATACGATAGGATAGTGGATAGGATAGGGAATAGGATATGATAGAGGATAGGATAGGATAGAGGATAGGATCGGATAGGATAGAGGATAGGATAGGATAGGATAGAGGATTGGATAGGATTGAGGATAGGATAGAATAGAGGATGGGATATGATCGAGGAAAGGATAGGATAGACGATAGGGTAGAGGATAGGATAGAGGATTGGATAGGATAGGGGATATGATAGGATAGAGGATAGAATAGGATAGCGGATAGGAGAGGATATAGGATTGGATAGGATAGAGGATAGAATACGATAGAGGATAGGATAGGGGATTGGATAGGATAGTTGATAGAATAGGATAGAGGATAGGATAGCATAGAGAATAGGATAGGATAGATTACATTAAAGGAAATAGGATAGGATATGATAGAGGATACGGTATTATAGAGGATGGGATAGGATGGAGGATCGGATAGGATAGAGGATTGGATAGGATAGATTATACGATAGGATAGTGGATAGGATAGAGAATAGGACAGGGCAGAGAATAGGATAGGATGGAGGATAAGATAGGATAGAGGATAGGATAGGATAGAGGATAGGATAGGATACAGGATAGGATAGGATAGAGGATAGGATAGGATAGAGGATAGTATAGGATAGGTGATAGGATAGGATAGAGAATAGGATAGGATAGATGATATTATAGGAAAGAGGATAGGATATGATAGAGGATACGATATTATAGATTATAGGATAGGATAGAGGATCGGATAGGATAGAGGATTGGATAGGATACAGGATAGGATAGGATAGGATAGAGGATAGGACATAGGATTGCATAGGATAGAGAATAGGATACGATAGAGGATAGGATAGGATTGGATAGAGAATAGGATGGGATAGAGGATATGATAGCATAGAGGATAGGATAGGATACAGGATAAGATAGGATAGAGGATAGGATAAGATAGAGGATAGGACAGGATAGAGGATAGGATAGGATAGAGGATAGGATAGAATAGAGGATAGGATAGGATAGAGAATAGGATAGGATAGATGATATTATAGGAAAGGGGATAGGATATGATAAGGGATACGATATTATAGAGGATAGGATAGGACGGAGGATTGGATAGGATAGAGGATAGGATATGGGATTGGATAGGATAGAGAATAGGAGACGATAGAGGATACGATAGGATAGAGGATAGGATAGGATAGAGCATAAGATAGGATAGAGGATAGGATAGGATAGCGGATAGGATAGGATAGAGGATAGGATAGGATAGAGGATAGGATAGGATAGAGGATAGGGTAGGATAGGATAGAGGATAGGATAGAGGATAGGATAGGATAGGATAGGATAGAGGATAGGATAGGATAGAGGATAGGGTAGGATAGGATAGAGGATAGGACAGAGGATAGGATAGGATAGGATAGAGGATAGGACATAGGATTGGATAGGATAGAGAATAGGATACGATAGAGGATAGGATAGGATTGGATAGGATAGAGAATAGGAGACGATAGAGGATAGGATAGGATTGGATAGAGAATAGGATGGGATAGAGGATAGCAGAGGATAGAGGATAGGATAGGATAGAGGATAGGATAGGATAGAGGATACGATAGGATAGAACATAGGATAGGATAGAGGATAGGATAGGATAGAGGATAGCATACGATAGAGGATAGGATAGGGTAGGATATAGAATAGGATAGGATGGATGATACTATAGGAAAGAGGATAGGATATGATAGAGGATACGATTTTATAGAGGATAGGATAGGATAGAGGATCGGATAGGATGGTGGATAGGATAGGGAATAGGATAGGACAGAGAATAGGATAGGATAGAGGAGAGGATATGATAGAGGATAGGATAGGATAGAGGATAGGATAGAGGATAGGATAGGATAGAGGATAGGATAGGATAGAGGATAGGATCGGATAGGATAGAGGATAGGATAGGATAGGATAGAGGATTGGATAGGATTGAGGATAGGATAGAATAGAGGATGGGATAGGTTCGAGGAAATGATAGGATAGGCGATAGGGTAGAGGATAGGATAGAGGATTGGATAGGATAGGGGATATTATAGGATAGAGGATAGAATAGGATAGCGGATAGGAGAGGATATAGGATTGGATAGGATAGAGGATAGGATACGATAGAGGATAGGATAGGGGATTGGATAGGATAGTTGATAGAATAGGATAGAGGATAGGATAGGATAGAGAATAGGATAGGATAGATTATATTAAAGGAAATAGAATAGGATATTATAGAGGATACGATATTATAGAGGATGGGATAGGATAGAGGGTACGATATTATAGATAGGATAGGATAGAGGATAGGATTGAGGATAGATTATAGTTTAGAGGATAGGATAGGATAGAAGATAGGAGAGGATAGAGGATAGGATAGGATAGTATAGGATAGATGATAGGATAGGATAGAGGATACGATATTATAGAGGATAGGATAGGATAGAGGATACGATATTCTAGAGGATAGGATAGCATAGAGTATAGGATTGAGGATAGATTATAGGATAGAGGATAGGACAGGATAGAGGATACGATAGGATAGAAGATAGGATAGGATAGAGGATCGGATAGGATAGAGGATTGGATAGGATAGAGGATACGATAGGATAGTGGATAGGATAGAGAATAGGACAGGGCAGAGAATAGGATAGGATAGAGGATAGGATAGGATAGAGGAAAGGACATAGGATTGGATAGGATAGAGAATAGGATGCGATAGAGGATAGGATATGATTGGATAGGATAGAGAATAGCATACGATAGAGGATAGGATAGGATTGGATAGAGAATAGGATGGGATAGAGGATACGATATAGGATTGGATAGGATACAGAAGAGGAAACGATAGAGGATAGGGTAGGATTGGATAGAGAATAGGATGGGCTAGAGGATAGGATAGGATAGAGGATAGGATAGGATAGAGGATAGGATAGGATAGAGGATAGGATGGGATAGAGGATAGGATAGAGGATAGGATAGGATAGAGGATAGGATAGGATAGAGGATAGGATAGGATAGAGGATAGGATAGAATAGAGGATAGGATAGGATAGAGAATAGGATAGGATAGATGATAGGACATAGGATTGCATAGGATAGAGAATAGGATACGATAGAGGAGAGGATACGATTGGATAGAGAATAGGATGGGATAGAGGGTAGGATAGGATAGAGGATAGGATAGGATACAGGATAGGATAGGATAGAGGATAGGATAGGATAGAGGATAGGACAGGATAGAGGATAGGATAGGATAGAGGATAGGATAGAATAGAGGATAGGATAGGATAGAGAATAGGATAGGATAGATGATATTATAGGAAAGGGGATAGGATATGATAAGGGATACGATATTACAGAGGATAGGATAGGACGGAGGATTGGATAGGATAGAGGATAGGATAAGATAGAGGATAGGATATGGGATTGGATAGGATAGAGGATAGGAGACGCTAGAGGATAGGAGACGATAGAGGATACGATAGGATAGAGGATAGGATAGGATAGAGCATAGGATAGGATAGAGGATAATATAGGATAGCGGATAGGATAGGATAGAGGATAGGATAGGATAGAGGATTGGATAGGATAGAGGATAGGATAGGATAGAGGATACGATATTATAGTGGAGAGGATCGAATAGAGGATAGGATAGGGGATAGGATATTACAGAGGATAGGATAGGATAGAGGATCTGATAAGATACAGTATTGGATAGGATAGAGGATAGGATAGGATAGAGGATAGGATAGCATTGAGGATAGGATAGGATAGAGGACAGGATAGGATAGAGGATAGGATAGGATAGAGGATAGGATAGGATAGAGGATAGGATAGGATAGAGGATTGGATAGGATAGAGGATTGGATAGGATAGATGATACGATTTTAAAAGAGGACAGGATAGTATAGAGGATAGGATTGAGGATAGATTATAGGATAGAGGATAGGATAGGATAGAGGATACGATAGGATAGAAGATAGGATAGGATAGAATATAGGATAGGATAGAGGATAGGATAGGATAGAGGATAGGATACGATAGAGGATAGGATAGGGTAGGATATAGAATATGATAGGATGGATGATATTATAGGATAGAGGACAGGATAGGATAGAGGATACGATATTACAGTGGAGAGGATCAAATAGAGGATAGGATAGGGGATAGGATATTATATAGGATAGGATAGGTTAGAGGATCGGATAAGATACAGTATTTTATAGGATAGAGGATAGGATAGGATAGAGGATAGGATAGGATAGAGGATAGGATAGGATAGAAGATAGGATAGAGAATAGGATAGGATAGAGGATAGGATAGGATTGGGGATAAGATAGGATCGAGGATAGGATAGGATAGAGGATTGGATAGGATAGAGGATAGGATAGGATAGAGGATAGGATAGGATAGAGGATAGGATAGAGAATAGGATAGGATAGAGGATAGGATAGGATTGGGGATAAGATAGGATCGAGGATAGGATAGGATAGAGGATTGAATAGGATAGAGGATAGGATAGGATAGAGGATAGGATAGGATAGAGGATAGGATAGTATAGGATAGGATATAGGATAGGATAGGATAGAGAATAGGATAGGATAGAGGATAGGATAGGATAGAGGATACGATAGGATAGAAGATAGGATAGGATAGAGGATAGGATAGGATAGAGGATAGGATAGGATAAAGGATAGGATACGATAGAATATAGGATATAGGATTGAATAGGATAGAGGATAGGATAGGATTGAGGATAGGATAGGATAGAGGATCGGATAGGGGATTGGATAGGATAGAGGATAGGATAGGATAGAGGATACGATATTATAGTGGAGAGGATCGAATAGAGGATAGGATTGGGGATAAGATAGGATCGAGGATAGGATAGGATAGAGGATTGGATAGGATAGAGGATAGGATAGGATAGAGGATAGGATAGGATAGAGGATAGGATAGTATAGGATAGGATAGTATAGGATAGGATATAGGATAGGATAGGATAGAGAATAGGATAGGATAGAGGATAGGCTAGGATTGAGGATAATATAGGATCGAGGATAGGATAGGATAGAGGATAGGATCGTATAGGATAGGATATAGGATATTATAGGATAGAGTATAGGATGTAGGATTGGATAGGATAGAGGATAGGATAGGATAGAGGATAGGATATTATAGTGGAGAGGATCGAATAGAGGATAGGATAGGGGATAGGATATTATAGAGGATAGGATAGGATAAAGGATCGGATAAGATACAGTATTGGATAGGATAGAGGATAGGATAGGATAGAGGATAGGATAGGATAGAGGATAGGATAGGATAGAGGATAGGGTAGGATAGAGGATAGGATAGGATAGAGGATAGGATAAGATACAGTATTGGATAGGATAGAGGATAGGATAGGATAGAGGATAGGATAGGATAGAGGATAGGGTAGGATAGAGGATAGGATAGGATAGAGGATAGGATAGGATTGAGGATAGGATAGGATAGAGGACAGGAAAGGATAGAGGAGAGGATAGGATTGAGGATAGGTTAGGATAGAGGATAGGAGAGGATAGAGGATAGGATAGGATAGGATAGGATAGAGGATAGGATACGATAGAGGATACGATATTATAGAGGATAGGATAGGATAGAGGATACGATATTCTAGAGGATAGGATAGCATAGAGGATAGGATTGAGGATAGATTATAGGATAGAGGATAGGATAGGATAGAGGATACGATAGGATAGAAGATAGGATAGGATAGAGGATTGGATAGGGTAGAGGTTAGGATAGGATAGAGGATACGATAGGATAGAAGATAGGATAGGATAGAGGAACGGATAGGATAGAGGATTGGATGGGATAGAGGATACGATAGGATAGTGGATAGGACAGGATAGAGGATAGGATAGGATAGAGGATAGGATAGAATAGAGGATAGGATAGGATAGAGAATAGGATAGGATAGATGATATTATAGGAAAGGGGATAGGATATGATAAGGGATACGATATTATAGAGGATAGGATAGGACGGAGGATTGGATAGGATAGAGGATAGGATAAGATAGAGGATAGGATATGGGATTGGATAGGATAGAGAATAGGATGCGATAGAGGATAGGATATGATTGGATAGGATAGAGAATAGCATACGATAGAGGATAGGATAGGATTGGATAGAGAATAGGATGGGATAGAGGATACGATATAGGATTGGATAGGATACAGAAGAGGAAACGATAGAGGATAGGGTAGGATTGGATAGAGAATAGGATGGGCTAGAGGATAGGATAGGATAGAGGATAGGATAGGATAGAGGATAGGATAGGATAGAGGATAGGACAGGATAGAGGATAGGATAGGATAGAGGATAGGATAGAATAGAGGATAGGATAGGATAGAGAATAGGATAGGATAGATGATATTATAGGAAAGGGGATAGGATATGATAAGGGATACGATATTATAGAGGATAGGATAGGACGGAGGATTGGATAGGATAGAGGATAGGATAAGATAGAGGAAAGGATATGGGATTGGATAGGATAGAGGATAGGAGACGATAGAGGATAGGAGACGATAGAGGATACGATAGGATAGAGGATAGGATAGGATAGAGCATAGGATAGGATAGAGGATAATATAGGATAGCGGATAGGATAGGATAGAGGATAGGATAGGATAGAGGATTGGATAGGATAGAGGATAGGATAGGATAGAGGATACGATATTATAGTGGAGAGGATCGAATAGAGGATAGGATAGGGGATAGGATATTACAGAGGATAGGATAGGATAGAGGATCTGATAAGATACAGTATTGGATAGGATAGAGGATAGGATAGGATAGAGGATAGGATAGGATAGAGGATAGGATAGGATAGAGGATAGGATAGGATAGAGGATAGGATAGCATTGAGGATAGGATAGGATAGAGGACAGGATAGGATAGAGGATAGGATAGGATAGAGGATAGGATAGGATAGAGGATAGGATAGGATAGAGGATTGGATAGGATAGAGGATTGGATAGGATAGATGATACGATTTTAAAAGAGGACAGGATAGTATAGAGGATAGGATTGAGGATAGATTATAGGATAGAGGATAGGATAGGATAGAGGATACGATAGGATAGAAGATAGGATAGGATAGAATATAGGATAGGATAGAGGATAGGATAGGATAAAGGATAGGATACGATAGAATATAGGATATAGGATTGAATAGGATAGAGGATAGGATAGGATTGAGGATAGGATAGGATAGAGGATCGGATAGGGGATTGGATAGGATAGAGGATAGGATAGGATAGAGGATACGATATTATAGTGGAGAGGATCGAATAGAGGATAGGATAGGGGATAGGATAGTATAGAGGATAGGATAGGGGATAGGATATTATAGAGGATAGGATAGGATAAAGGATCGGATAAGATACAGTATTGGATAGGATAGACGATGGGATAGGATAGAGGATAGGATAGGATGGAGGATAGGATAGGATAGAGGATAGGATAGGATAGAGGAGAGGATAGGATAGAGGATAGGATAGGATTGAGGATAGGATAGGATAGAGGACAGGATAGGATAGAGGATAGGATAGGATAGAGGATAGGATAGGATAGACGATAGGATAGGATAGAGGATAGGATAGGATAGAGGATAATATAGGATCGAGGATAGGATAGGATAGGATGGAGTATAGAATAGGATTGAGGATAGGATAGGATAGAGGATAGGATAGGATAGAGGATAGGATAGTATAGGATAGGATATAGGATAGGATAGGATAGAGAATAGGATAGGATAGAGGATAGGATAGGATTGAGGATAGGATAGGATAGGGGATCGGATATGGGATTGGATAGGATAGAGGATAGGATAGGATAGAGGATACGATATTATAGTGGAGATGATCGAATAGAGGATAGGATAGGGGATAGGATAGGATAGAGGATAGGATAGTATAGGATAGGATATAGGATAGGATAGGATAGACGATAGGATAGGATTGAGGATAGGATAGGATAGGGGATCGGATAGGGGATTGGATAGGATAGAGGATAGGATAGGATAGAGGATAGGATAGGATAGAGGATAGGATAGTATAGGATAGGATATAGGATAGGATAGGATAGAGAATAGGATAGGATAGAGGATAGGATAGGATTGAGGATAATATAGGATTGGGGATAAGATAGGATCGAGGTAGGATAGGATAGAGGTTTGGATAGGATAGAGGATAGGATAGGATAGAGGATACGATATTATAGTGGAGAGGATCGAACAGAGGATAGGGTTGGGGATAGGATAGGATAGAGGATAGGATAGTATAGAGGATAGGATAAGATAGAGGATAGGATAGAGGATTGGATAGGATAGAGGACAGGAGACGATAGAGGATAGGAGAGGATAGAGGAAAGGATATAGGATTGAATAGGATAGAGGATAGGATACGATAGAGGATAGGATAGGGTAGGATATAGAATATGATAGGATGGATGATATTATAGGATAGAGGACAGGATAGGATAGAGGATACGATATTACAGTGGAGAGGATCAAATAGAGGATAGGATAGGGTATAGGATATTATATAGGATAGGATAGGTTAGAGGATCGGATAAGATACAGTATTTTATAGGATAGAGGATAGGATAGGATAGAGGATAGGATAGGATAGAGGATAGGATAGGATAGAAGATAGGATAGAGAATAGGATAGGATAGAGGATAGGATAGGATTGGGGATAAGATAGGATCGAGGATAGGATAGGATAGAGGATAGGATAGGATAGAGGATAGGATAGGATAGAGGATAGGATAGAGAATAGGATAGGATAGAGGATAGGATAGGATTGGGGATAAGATAGGATCGAGGATAGGATAGGATAGAGGATTGAATAGGATAGAGGATAGGATAGGATAGAGGATAGGATAGGATAGAGGATAGGATAGTATAGGATAGGATATAGGATAGGATAGGATAGAGAATAGGATAGGATAGAGGATAGGATAGGATAGAGGATACGATAGGATAGAAGATAGGATAGGATAGAGGATAGGATAGGATAGAGGATAGGATAGGATAAAGGATAGGATACGATAGAATATAGGATATAGGATTGAATAGGATAGAGGATAGGATAGGATTGAGGATAGGATAGGATAGAGGATCGGATAGGGGATTGGATAGGATAGAGGATAGGATAGGATAGAGGATACGATATTATAGTGGAGAGGATCGAATAGAGGATAGGATTGGGGATAAGATAGGATCGAGGATAGGATAGGATAGAGGATTGGATAGGATAGAGGATAGGATAGGATAGAGGATAGGATAGGATAGAGGATAGGATAGTATAGGATAGGATAGTATAGGATAGGATATAGGATAGGATAGGATAGAGAATAGGATAGGATAGAGGATAGGCTAGGATTGAGGATAATATAGGATCGAGGATAGGATAGGATAGAGGATAGGATCGTATAGGATAGGATATAGGATATTATAGGATAGAGTATAGGATGTAGGATTGGATAGGATAGAGGATAGGATAGGATAGAGGATACGATATTATAGTGGAGAGGATCGAATAGAGGATAGGATAGGGGATAGGATATTATAGAGGATAGGATAGGATAAAGGATCGGATAAGATACAGTATTGGATAGAATAGAGGATAGGATAGGATAGAGGATAGGATAGGATAGAGGATAGGATAGGATAGAGGATAGGGTAGGATAGAGGATAGGATAGGATAGAGGATAGGATAAGATACAGTATTGGATAGGATAGAGGATAGGATAGGATAGAGGATAGGATAGGATAGAGGATAGGGTAGGATAGAGGATAGGATAGGATAGAGGATAGGATAGGATTGAGGATAGGATAGGATAGAGGACAGGAAAGGATAGAGGAGAGGATACGATAGAGGATAGGTTAGGATAGAGGATAGGAGAGGATAGAGGATAGGATAGGATAGGATAGGATAGAGGATAGGATACGATAGAGGATACGATATTATAGAGGATAGGATAGGATAGAGGATACGATATTCTAGAGGATAGGATAGCATAGAGGATAGGATTGAGGATAGATTATAGGATAGAGGATAGGATAGGATAGAGGATACGATAGGATAGAAGATAGGATAGGATAGAGGATTGGATAGGGTAGAGGTTAGGATAGGATAGAGGATACGATAGGATAGAAGATAGGATAGGATAGAGGAACGGATAGGATAGAGGATTGGATAGGATAGAGGATACGATAGGATAGTGGATAGGACAGGATAGAGGATAGGATAGGATAGAGGATAGGATAGAATAGAGGATAGGATAGGATAGAGAATAGGATAGGATAGATGATAGGACATAGGATTGCATAGGATAGAGAATAGGATACGATAGAGGATAGGATAGGATAAGATACAGTATTGGATAGGATAGAGGATAGGATAGGATAGAGGATAGGATAGGATACAGGATAGGATAGGATAGAGGATAGGATAGGATAGAGGATAGGACAGGATAGAGGATAGGATAGGATAGAGGATAGGATAGAATAGAGGATAGGATAGGATAGAGAATAGGATAGGATAGATGATATTATAGGAAAGGGGATAGGATATGATAAGGGATACGATATTATAGAGGATAGGATAGGACGGAGGATTGGATAGGATAGAGGATAGGATAAGATAGAGGAAAGGATATGGGATTGGATAGGATAGAGGATAGGAGACGATAGAGGATAGGAGACGATAGAGGATACGATAGGATAGAGGATAGGATAGGATAGAGCATAGGATAGGATAGAGGATAATACAGGATAGCGGATAGGATAGGATAGAGGATAGGATAGGATAGAGGATTGGATAGGATAGAGGATAGGATAGGATAGAGGATACGATATTATAGTGGAGAGGATCGAATAGAGGATAGGATAGGGGATAGGATATTACAGAGGATAGGATAGGATAGAGGATAGGATAGGATAGAGGATAGGATAGGATAGAGGATAGGATAGCATTGAGGATAAGATAGGATAGAGGACAGGATAGGATAGAGGATAGGATAGGATAGAGGATAGGATAGGATAGAGGATAGGATAGGATAGAGGATTGGATAGGATAGAGGATTGGATAGGATAGATGATACGATTTTAAAAGAGGACAGGATAGTATAGAGGATAGGATTGATGATAGATTATAGGATAGAGGATAGGATAGGATAGAGGATACGATAGGATAGAAGATAGGATAGGATAGAATATAGGATAGGATAGAGGATAGGATAGGATAAAGGATAGGATACGATAGAATATAGGATATAGGATTGAATAGGATAGAGGATAGGATAGGATTGAGGATAGGATAGGATAGAGGATCGGATAGGGGATTGGATAGGATAGAGGATAGGATAGGATAGAGGATAGGATAGGATAGAGGATACGATATTATAGTGGAGAGGATCGAATAGAGGATAGGATAGGGGATAGGATAGTATAGAGGATAGGATAGGGGATAGGATATTATAGAGGATAGGATAGGATAAAGGATCGGATAAGATACAGTATTGGATAGGATAGACGATGGGATAGGATAGAGGATAGGATAGGATGGAGGATAGGATAGGATAGAGGATAGGATAGGATAGAGGAGAGGATAGGATAGAGGATAGGATAGGATTGAGGATAGGATAGGATAGAGGACAGGATAGGATAGAGGATAGGATAGGATAGAGGATAGGATAGGATAGACGATAGGATAGGATAGAGGATAGGATAGGATAGAGGATAATATAGGATCGAGGATAGGATAGGATAGGATGGAGTATAGAATAGGATTGAGGATAGGATAGGATAGAGGATAGGATAGGATAGAGGATAGGATAGTATAGGATAGGATATAGGATAGGATAGGATAGAGAATAGGATAGGATAGAGGATAGGATAGGATTGAGGATAGGATAGGATAGGGGATCGGATATGGGATTGGATAGGATAGAGGATAGGATAGGATAGAGGATACGATATTATAGTGGAGATGATCGAATAGAGGATAGGATAGGGGATAGGATAGGATAGAGGATAGGATAGTATAGGATAGGATATAGGATAGGATAGGATAGACGATAGGATAGGATTGAGGATAGGATAGGATAGGGGATCGGATAGGGGATTGGATAGGATAGAGGATAGGATAGGATAGAGGATAGGATAGGATAGAGGATAGGATAGTATAGGATAGGATATAGGATAGGATAGGATAGAGAATAGGATAGGATAGAGGATAGGATAGGATTGAGGATAATATAGGATTGGGGATAAGATAGGATCGAGGTAGGATAGGATAGAGGTTTGGATAGGATAGAGGATAGGATAGGATAGAGGATACGATATTATAGTGGAGAGGATCGAATAGAGGATAGGATAGGGGATAGGATATTATACAGGATAGGATAGGTTAGAGGATCGGATAAGATACAGTATTTTATAGGATAGAGGATAGGATAGGATAGAGGATAGGATAGGATAGAGGATAGGATAGGATAGAAGATAGGATAGAGAATAGGATAGGATAGAGGATAGGATAGGATTGGGGATAAGATAGGATCGAGGATAGGATAGGATAGAGGATTGGATAGGATAGAGGATAGGATAGGATAGAGGATAGGATAGGATAGAGGATAGGATAGAGAATAGGATAGGATAGAGGATAGGATAGGATTGGGGATAAGATAGGATCGAGGATAGGATAGGATAGAGGATTGAATAGGATAGAGGATAGGATAGGATAGAGGATAGGATAGGATAGAGGATAGGATAGTATAGGATAGGATATAGGATAGGATAGGATAGAGAATAGGATAGGATAGAGGATAGGATAGGATAGAGGATACGATAGGATAGAAGATAGGATAGGATAGAGGATAGGATAGGATAGAGGATAGGATAGGATAAAGGATAGGATACGATAGAATATAGGATATAGGATTGAATAGGATAGAGGATAGGATAGGATTGAGGATAGGATAGGATAGAGGATCGGATAGGGGATTGGATAGGATAGAGGATAGGATAGGATAGAGGATACGATATTATAGTGGAGAGGATCGAATAGAGGATAGGATTGGGGATAAGATAGGATCGAGGATAGGATAGGATAGAGGATTGGATAGGATAGAGGATAGGATAGGATAGAGGATAGGATAGGATAGAGGATAGGATAGTATAGGATAGGATAGTATAGGATAGGATATAGGATAGGATAGGATAGAGAATAGGATAGGATAGAGGATAGGCTAGGATTGAGGATAATATAGGATCGAGGATAGGATAGGATAGAGGATAGGATCGTATAGGATAGGATATAGGATATTATAGGATAGAGTATAGGATGTAGGATTGGATAGGATAGAGGATAGGATAGGATAGAGGATACGATATTATAGTGGAGAGGATCGAATAGAGGATAGGATAGGGGATAGGATATTATAGAGGATAGGATAGGATAAAGGATCGGATAAGATACAGTATTGGATAGGATAGAGGATAGGATAGGATAGAGGATAGGATAGGATAGAGGATAGGATGGGATAGAGGATAGGGTAGGATAGAGGATAGGATAGGATAGAGGATAGGATAAGATACAGTATTGGATAGGATAGAGGATAGGATAGGATAGAGGATAGGATAGGATAGAGGATAGGGTAGGATAGAGGATAGGATAGGATAGAGGATAGGATAGGATTGAGGATAGGATAGGATAGAGGACAGGAAAGGATAGAGGAGAGGATAGGATAGAGGATAGGTTAGGATAGATGATAGGATAGGATAGAGGATAGGATAGGATAGAGGATAGGATAGAGAATAGGATAGGATAGAGGATAGGATAGGATTGGGGATAAGATAGGATCGAGGATAGGATAGGATAGAGGATTGGATAGGATAGAGGATACGATAGGATAGAGGATAGGATAGGATAGAGGATAGGATAGTATAGGATAGGATATAGGATAGGATAGGATAGAGAATAGGATAGGATAGAGTATAGGCTAGGATTGAGGATAATATAGGATCGAGGATAGGATAGGATAGAGGATAGGATAGGATAGAGGATAGGATAGGATAGAGGATTGGATAGGATAGAGGATAGGATAGGGGACAGGATACGATAGAGTATAGGATATAGGCTTGAATAGGATAGAGGATAGGGTAGGATTGAGGATAGGATAGGATAGGATAGAGGATAGGATAGGATAGAGGATCGGATAGGGCATTGGATAGGATAGAGGATAGGATAGGATAGAGGATAGGATAAGATAGAGGATAGGATAGGGGATTGGATAGGATAGAGGACAGGAGACGATAGAAGATAGGATAGGATAGAGGATAGGATATAGGATTGAATAGGATAGAGGATAGGATACGATAGAGGATAGGATAGGTTAGGATATAGAATATGATAGGATGGATGATATTATAGCATAGAGGACAGGATAGGATAGAGGATACGATATTACAGTGGAGAGGATCAAATAGAGGATAGGATAGGGGATAGGATAGGATAGAGGATTGGATAGGATAGAGGATAGAATAGGATTGAGGATAGGATAGGATAGAGGACAGGATAGGATAGAGGATAGGATGGGATAGAGGATAGGATAGGATAGAGGATAGGATAGGATAGAGGATAGGATAGGATAGAGGATAGGATAGGATAGAGGATAGGATAGGATAGAGGATAGGATAGGATGGAGGATAGGAGACGATAGAGGATAGGATAGGATAGATGAGATTATAGGAAAGAGTATAGGATATAATACAGGATACGATATTATAGAGGATAGGATAGGATAGAGGATTGGATAGGATAGAGGATTGGATAGGATAGAGGATACGATTATAAAAGAGGACAGGATAGCATAGAGGATAGGATTGAGGATAGATTATAGGATAGAGGATAGGATAGGATAGAGGATACGATAGGATAGAAGATAGGATAGGATAGAGGATAGGATAGGATAGATGATAGGATAGGATAAAGGATAGGATACGATAGAGTATAGGATATAGGATTGAATAGGATAGATTATAGGATAGGATTGAGGATAGGATAGGATAGAGGATCGCATAGGGGATTGGATAGGATAGAGGATAGGATAGGATAGAGGATACGATATTATAGTGGAGAGGATCGAATAGAGGATAGGATAGGGGATAGGATATTATAGAGGATAGGATAGGATAGAGGATCGGATAAGATACAGTATGGGATAGGATAGAGGATAGGATATGATAGAGGAAAGGTTAGGATAGAGGATAGGATAGGATAGAGGATAGGATAGGATAGAGGATAGGATAGGATAGAGGATAGGATAGGGGATTGGATAGGATAGAGGATAGGATAGGATAGAGGACACGATATTATAGTGGAGAGGATCGAATAGAGGATAGGATAGGGGATAGGATATTATAGAGGATAGGATAGGATAGAGGATCGGATAGGATTGGGGATAAGATAGGATCGAGGATAGGATAGGATAGAGGATTGGATAGGAAAGAGGATAGGATAGGATAGAGGATAGGATAGGATAGAGGATAGGATAGTATAGGATACGATATAGGATAGGATAGGATAGAGAATAGGATATGATAGAGGATAGGCTAGGATTGAGGATAATATAGGATCGAGGATAGGATAGGATAGAGGATAGAATAGGATTGAGGATAGGATAGGATTGAGGATAGGATAGTATAGGATAGGATAGTATAGGATAGGATATAGGATATTATAGGATAGAGTATAGGATATAGGATTGGATAGGATAGAGGATACGATATTGTAGAGGATAGGATAGGATAGAGTATAGGATTGAATAGAGGATAGGATAGGTGATTGGATATTCTAGAGGATAGGATAGGGGATTGGATAGGATAGAGGATAGGATAGGATAGTGGATAGGATAGTATAGGATAGGATATAGGATAGGATAGGATGGAGAATAGGATAGGATAGAGGATAGGATAGGATTGAGGATAATATAGGATCGAGGATAGGATAGGATAGAGGATAGGATAGGAGAGATGAGATTGTAGGAAAGAGTATAGGATATGATACAGGATACGATATTATAGAAGATAGGATAGGATAGAGGATTGGATAGGATAGAGGATTGGATAGGATAGAGGATACGATTTTAAAAGAGGACAGGATAGCATAGAGGATAGGATTGAGGATAGATTATAGGATAGAGGATAGGATATGATAGAGGATACGATAGGATAGAAGATAGGATAGGATAGAGGATAGGATAGGATAGAGGATCGGATAAGATACAGTATTGGATAGGATAGAGGATAGGATAGGATAGAGGATAGGATAGGATAGAGGATAGGATAGGATAGAGGATAGTATAGGATTGAGGATAGGATAGTATAGGATAGGATATAGGATAGGATAGGATAGAGAATAGGATAGGATAGAGGATAGGATAGGATAGAGGATAGGATAGGATAAAGGATAGGATACGATAGAATATAGGATATAGGATTGAATAGGATAGAGGATAGGATAGGGTAGGATATAGAATATGATAGTATGGATGATACTATAGGATAGAGGACAGGATAGGATAGAGGATACGATATTACAGTGGAGAGGATCAAATAGAGGATAGGATAGGGGATAGGATATTATAGAGGATAGGATAGGATAGAGGATAGGATAGGATAGAGGATAGGATAGGATAAAGGATAGGATACGATAGAATATAGGATATAGGATTGAATAGGATAGAGGATAGGATAGGATTGAGGATAGGATAGGATTGAGGATAGGATAGGATTGAGGATAGGATAGGATAGAGGATCGGATAGGGGATTAGATAGGATAGAGGATAGGATAGGATAGAGGATACGATATTATAGTGGAGCGGATCGAATAGAGGATAGGATAGGGGATAGGATATTACAGAGGATAGGATAGGATAAAGGATCGGATAAGATACAGTATTGGATAGGATAGAGGATAGGATAGGATAGAGGATAGGATAGGATAGAGGATAGGATAGGATAGAGGATAGGATAGGATAGAGGATAGGATAGGATAGAGGATAGGATAGGATAGAGGATAGGATAGGATAGAGGATAGGATAGGATAGAGGATAGGATAGGATAGAGGATAGGATAGGATAGAGGATAGGATAGGATAGAGGATAGGATAGGATAGAGGATAGGATAGGATAGAGTATAGGATAAGATACAGTATTGGATAGGATAGAGGATAGGATAGGATAGAGGATAGGATAGGATAGAGGATAGGATAGGATAGAGGATAGGATAGGATAGAGGATAGGATAGGATAGAGGATAGGATAGGATAGAGGATAGGATAGGATAGAGGATAGGATAGGATAGAGGATAGGATAGGATTGAGGATAGGATAGGATAGAGGACAGGATAGGATAGAGGATAGGATAGGATAGAGGATAGGATAGGATAGAGGATAGGATAGAGAATAGGATAGGATAGAGGATAGGATAGGATTGGGGATAAGATAGGATCGAGGTAGGATAGGATAGAGGTTTGGATAGGATAGAGGATAGGATAGGATAGAGGATAGGATAGGATAGAGGATAGGATAGTATAGGATAGGATATAGGATAGGATAGGATAGAGAATAGGATAGGATAGAGGATAGGATAGGATAGAGGATAGGATAAGATTGAGGATAATATAGGATCGAGGATAGGATAGGATAGAGGATAGGATAGGATGGAGTATAGAATAGGATAGAGGATAGGATAGGATAGAGGATAGGATAGGATAGAGGATAGGATAGGATTGAGGATAGGATAGGATAGAGGACAGGATAGGTTAGAGGATAGGATAGGATAGAGGATAGGATAGGATAGAGGATAGGATAGAGAATAGGATAGGATAGAGGATAGGATAGGATTGGGGATAAGATAGGATCGAGGTAGGATAGGATAGAGGTTTGGATAGGATAGAGGATAGGATAGGATAGAGGATAGGATAGGATAGAGGATAGGATAGTATAGGATAGGATATAGGATAGGATAGGATAGAGAATAGGATAGGATAGAGGATAGGATAGGATAGAGGATACGATAGGATATAGGATAGGCTAGGATAGAGAATAGGATAGGATAGAGGATAGGATAAGATTGAGGATAATATAGGATCGAGGATAGGATAGGATAGAGGATAGGATAGGATGGAGTATAGAATAGGATAGAGGATAGGATAGGATAGAGGATAGGATAGGATAGAGGATAGGATAGGGGATTGGATAGGATAGAGGATAGGATAGGATAGAGGATACGATATTATAGTGGAGAGGATCGAATAGAGGATAGGATAGGGGATAGGATATTATAGAGGATAGGATAGGATAGAGGATCGGATAAGATACAGTATTTTATAGGATAGAGGATAGGATAGGATAGAGGATAGGTTAGGATAGAGGATAGGATAGGATAGAGGATAGGATAGGATAGAGGATAGGATAGAGAATAGGATAGGATAGAGGATAGGATAGGATTGGGGATAAGATAGGATCGAGGATAGAATAGGATAGAGGATTGGATAGGATAAAGGATAGGATAGGATAGAGGATAGGACAGGATAGGATAGGATATAGGATAGGATAGGATGGAGAATAGGATTAGATAGAGGATAGGCTAGGATTGAGGATAATATAGGATCGAGGATAGGATAGGATAGAGGATAGGATAGGATAGAGGATAGGATAGGATAGAGGATAGGATAGGATAGAGGATAGGATAGTATAGGATAGGATATAGGATAGGATAGGATAGAGAATAGGATAGGATAGAGGATCGGATAGGGGATAGGATAGGATAGAGAATAGGATAGGATAGAGGATAGGATAGGATTGAGGATAATATAGGATCGAGGATAGGATAGGATAGAGGATAGGATAGGATAGAGGATAGGATAGGATAGAGGATAGGATATAGGATAGGATAGGATAGAGTATAGGATATAGGATTGGATAGAGGAGAGGATAGGGGATAGGATATTATAGAGGATAGAATAGGATAGAGGATCGGATAAGATACAGTATTGGATAGGATAGAGGATAGGATAGGATAGAGGATAGGATAGGATAGAGGATAGGATAGGATTGAGGATAGGATAGGATAGAGGATAGGATAGTATAGGATAGGATATAGGATAGGATAGGATAGAGAATAGGATAGGATAGAGGATAGTATAGGATTCAGGATAGGATATGATTCAGGATAATATAGGATCGAGGATAAATAGGATCGAGTATAGGATAGTATAGAGGATAGGATAGGATGGAGTATAGAATAGGATAGAGGATAGGATAGGATAGAGGATAGGATAGGATAGAGGATAGGATAGGGGATTGGATAGGATAGAGGATAGGATAGGATAGAGGATACGATATTATAGTGGAGAGGATCGAATAGAGGATAGGATAGGGGATAGGATATTATAGAGGATAGGATAGGATAGAGGATCGGATGAGATACAGTATTGGATAGGATAGAGGATAGGATAGGATAGAGGATAGGTTAGGATAGAGGATAGGATAGGATAGAGGATAGGATAGGATAGAGGATAGGATAGAGAATAGGATAGGATAGAGGATAGGATAGGATTGGGGATAAGATAGGATCGAGGATAGGATAGGATAGAGGTTAGGATAGGATAGAGGATAGGATAGTATAGGATAGGATATAGGATATTATAGGATAGAGTATAGGATATAGGATTAGATAGGATAGAGGATTGGATAGGATAGAGGATACGATATTGTAGAGGATAGGATATTATAGAGTATAGGATTGAATAGAGGATAGGATAGGTGATTGGATATTATAGAGGATAGGATAATGGATTGGATAGGATAGAGGATAGTATAGGATAGCGGATAGGATAGGATGGAGTATAGAATAGGATAGAGGATAGGATAGGATAGAGGATATGATAGGATAGAGGATTGGATTGGATGGAGTATAGAATAGGATAGAGGATAGGATAGGATAGAGGATTGGATAGGATAGGATAGAGGATAGGATAGGATAGAGGATAGGATAGGATAGAGGATAGGATAGGATAGAGGATAGGATAGGATAGAGGATAGGATAGGATAGAGGATAGGATAGGATAGAGGTAGGATAGGATAGAGGATAGGATAGGATAGAGGATAGGATAGGATAGAGGATAGGATAGGATAGAGGATAGGATAGGATAGAGGATAGGATAGGATAGAGGATAGGATAGGATAGAGGATAGGATAGGATAGAGGATAGGATAGGATAGAGGATAGGATAGGATAGAGGATAGGATAGGATAGAGGATAGGATAGGATAGAGGATAGGATAGGATAGAGGATAGGATAGGATAGAGGATAGGATAGGATAGAGGATAGGATAGGATAGAGGATAGGATAGGATAGAGGATAGGATAGGATAGAGGATAGGATAGGATAGAGGATAGGATAGGATAGAGGGTAGGATAGGATAGAGGATAGGATAGGATAGAGGATAGGATAGGATAGAGGATCGGATAGGATAGAGGAGAGGATAGGATAGAGGATAGGATAGGATAGAGGATAGGATAGGATAGAGGATAGGATAGAGGATTGGATATGATAGAGGATTGCATATGATAGAGGATTGGATTGGATAGAGGATAGGATAGGATACAGGATGGGATAGGATAGAGGATAGGATAGAGGATAGGATAGAGGATAGGATAGAGGATAGGATAGGATAGAGGATAGAGGATAGCATATTATAGAGTATAGAATAGGAATGAGGATAGGATAGCATTGAGGATGGGATAGCATAGAGGATACGATAGGGTAGAGGATAGGATAGAATAGAGGATTGGATAGGATTCAGGATAGGATTGAGGATAGTATAGGATAGAGAATAGGATAGGATAGAGGATACGATAGAGGATTGGATAGGATAGAGGATCGGATAGGATAGAGGATAGGATAGGATAGAGGATAGGATAGGATAGAGGGTAGGATAGGATAGAGGATAGGATAGGATAGAGGATCGGATAGGATAGAGGAGAGGATAGGATAGAGGATAGGATAGGATAGAGGATAGGATAGGATAGAGGATAGGATAGAGGATTGGATATGATAGAGGATTGCATATGATAGAGGATTGGATTGGATAGAGGATAGGATAGGATACAGGATGGGATAGGATAGAGGATAGGATAGAGGATAGGATAGAGGATAGGATAGAGGATAGGATAGGATAGAGGATAGAGGATAGCATATTATAGAGTATAGAATAGGAATGAGGATAGGATAGCATTGAGGATGGGATAGCATAGAGGATACGATAGGGTAGAGGATAGGATAGAATAGAGGATTGGATAGGATTCAGGATAGGATTGAGGATAGTATAGGATAGAGAATAGGATAGGATAGAGGATACGATAGAGGATTGGATA
This sequence comes from Halictus rubicundus, assembly GCF_050948215.1. NCBI lineage: Eukaryota > Metazoa > Arthropoda > Insecta > Hymenoptera > Halictidae > Halictus > Halictus rubicundus. The sequence continues at coordinate 248,038 of NW_027488671.1, read as the reverse complement.
GGATAGAGGATCGGATAGTATAGAGGAAATTATAGGATATAGGATACGATAGGATAGAGGGTAGGATAAGATAGAGGATGGGATAGGATAGAGGATATGATAGGATAGAGGATAGGATAGGATAGAGGATAGGATAGGATAGAGCATAGGATAGGATAGAGGATAAGATAGGATAGAGGATAGGATAGGATAGAGGATAGGATAGGATAGAGGATAGGATAGGATAGAGGATAGGATAGCATAGAGGATAGGATAGGATAGAGGATTGGATAGGATAGAGGATTGGATAGGATAGAGGATTGGATAGGATAGAGGATACGATATTATAGAGGATAGGATAGGATAGAGGATAGGATTGAGGATAGATTATAGGATAGAGGATAGGATAGGATAGAGGATAGGATAGGATAGAGGATACGATAGGATAGAAGATAGGATAGGATAGAGGATAGGATTGGATAGAGGATAGGATAGGATAAAGGATAGGATACGATAGAGTATAGGATATAGGATTGCATAGGATAGAGGATATGATAGGATTGAGGATAGGATAGGATAGAGGATAGGATAGGATAGAGGATCGGATATGGGATTGGATAGGATAGAGGATAGGATGGGATAGAGGATAGGATAGGATAGAGGATAGGATAGGATAGCGGATAGGATAGGATAGAGGATTGGATAGGATACAGGATTGGATAGGATAGAGGATTGGATAGGATAGAGGATACGATATTATAGAGGATAGGATAGGATAGAGGATAGGATTGAGGATAGATTATAGGATAGAGGATAGGATAGGATAGAGGATAGGATAGGATAGAAGATAGAATAGGATAGAGGATAGGATAGGATAGAGGATAGGATAGGATAAAGGATAGGATACGATAGAGTATAGGATATAGGATTGAATAGGATAGAGGATAGGATACGATAGAGGATAGGATTGGGTACGATATAGAATAGGATAGGATGGATGATATTATAGGATAGAGGCCAGGATAGGATAAAGTATAGGATATAGGATTGGATACGATAGAGGATAGGATAGGATAGAGGATACGATATTAAAGGGGATAGGATAGGATAGAGTATAGGATATAGGATTGGATACGATAGAGGATAGGATAGGATAGAGGATACGATAATATAGAGGATAGGATAGGATAGAGTATAGGATTGAATTGAGGATAGGATAGGTGATTGGATATTATAGAGGATAGGATAGGGGATTGGATAGGATAGAGGATAGAGGATAGGATAGGATAGAGGATAGGATAGGATAGAGGATAGGATAGGATAGAGGATAGGATAGGATAGAGGATAGGATAGGATTGAGGATAGGATAGGATAGAGGATAGGATAGGATAGAGGATAGGATAGGATAAAGGATAGGATAGAGGATAGGATAGGATAGAGGATAGGATAGGATAGAGGATAGGATAGGATAAAGGATAGGATAGGATAGAGGATAGGAGAGGATATAGGATTGGATAGGATTGAGGATAGGATAGGATAGAGGATAGGATAGGATAGAGGATAGGATAGGATAAAGGATAGGATAGAGGATAGGATAGGATAGAGGATAGGATAGGATAGAGGATACGATAGGATAGAGGATAGGATAGGATAGAGGATAGGATAGGATAGAGGATAGGATAGGATAGAGGATAGGAGAGGATATAGGATTGGATAGGATAGAGGATAGGATAGGATAGAGGATAGGATAGGATAGAGCATAGGATAGGATAGAGGATAAGATAGGATAGAGGATAGGATAGGATAGAGGATAGGATAGGATAGAGGATAGGATAGGATAGAGGATAGGATAGCATAGCGGATAGGATAGGATAGAGGATTGGATAGGATAGAGGATTGGATAGGATAGAGGATTGGATAGGATAGAGGATACGATATTATAGAGGATAGGATAGGATAGAGGATAGGATTGAGGATAGATTATAGGATAGAGGATAGGATAGGATAGAGGATAGGATAGGATAGAGGATACGATAGGATAGAAGATAGGATAGGATAGAGGATAGGATTGGATAGAGGATAGGATAGGATAGAGGATACGATAGGATAGAAGATAGGATAGGATAGAGGATAGGATAGAATAGAGGATATGATAGGATAGAGGATACGATAGGATAGAAGATAGGATAGGATAGAGGATAGGATAGGATAGAGGATCGGATAGGATAGAGGATAGGATAGGATAGAGGATAGGATAGGATAGAGGACAGGATACGAAAGGGTATAGGACATAGGATTGAATAGGATAGAGGATTGGATACGATAGAGGATAGGATAGGTGATTGGATAGGATAGTTGATAGAATAGGATAGAGGATAGGATAGGATACAGAATAGGATACGATAGATTATATTTAAGGAAAGAGGATAGGATATGATAGTGGATACTATATTATAAAAGATAGGATAGGATAGAGGATACGATAGGATAGAAGATAGGATAGGATAGAGGATAGGATAGGATAGAGGATACGATATTATAGAGGATAGGATAGGATAGAGGATCGGATAGGATACAGGATTGGATAGGATAGATGATACGATGGGATAGAGGACATTATAGAAAATAGGATAGGATAGAGGATAGGATAGGATAGTGGATAGGATAGGGGATTGGATAGGGTAGAGAATAGGATAGGGTAGATGATATTATAGGAAAGAGGATAGGATATGTTAGAGGATACGATATTGTAGAGGATAGGATAGGATAGAGGATACGGCATTATAGAGGATATTATAGGGTAGAGGATAGGATTGAGGATAGATTACAGGATAGAGGATAGGATAGAATAGAGGATAGGATAGGATAGAGGATAGGATAGGATAGAGGATAGGATAGGATAGAGGATACGATAGGATAGAGGATAGGATAGGGGATTGGATAGGATAGAGGATAGGATACGATAGATGATAGGAGACGATAGAGGATAGGATAGGATAGATGAGATTATAGGAAAGAGTATAGGATATGATACAGGATACGATATTTTAGAGGATAGGATAGGATAGAGGATTGGATAGGATAGAGGATACGATTTTATATAGGACAGGATAGCATAGAGGATAGGATTGAGGATAGATTATAGGATAGAGGATACGATAGGATAGAGGATAGGATAGGATAGAGGATAGGATAGGATAGAGAATAGGATAGGATAGAGGATAGGACAGGATAGAGGATAGGATAGGATAGAGGATAGGATATGATAGAGGATAGGATAGGATGAAGGATAGGATACGATAGAGGATACGGCATTATAGAGGATATTATAGGGTAGAGGATAGGATTGAGGATAGATTACAGGATAGAGGATAGGAAAGAATAGAGGATAGGATAGGATAGAGGATAGGATAGGATAGAGGATAGAATAGGATAGAGGATACGATAGGATAGAGGATAGGATAGGGGATTGGATAGGATAGAGGATAGGATAGGATAGAGGATAGGAGACGATAGAGGATAGGATAGGATAGAGGATCGGATAAGATACAGTATTTTATAGGATAGAGGATAGGATAGGATAGAGGATAGGTTAGGATAGAGGATAGGATAGGATAGAGGATAGGATAGAGAATAGGATAGGATAGAGGATAGGATAGGATTGGGGATAAGATAGGATCGAGGATAGGATAGGATAGAGGATTGGATAGGATAGAGGATAGGATAGGATAGAGGATAGGACAGGATAGGATAGGATATAGGATAGGATAGGATGGAGAATAGGATTAGATAGAGGATAGGCTAGGATTGAGGATAATATAGGATCGAGGATAGGATAGGATAGAGGATAGGATAGGATAGAAGATTGGATAGGATAGAAGATAGGATAGGATAGAGGATAGGATAGGATAGAGGATAGGATAGTATAGGATAGGATATAGGATATGATAGGATAGAGAATAGGATAGGATAGAGGATCGGATAGGGGATAGGATAGGATAGAGAATAGGATAGGATAGAGGATAGGATAGGATTGAGGATAATATAGGATCGAGGATAGGATAGGATAGAGGATAGGATAGGATAGAGGATAGGATAGGATGGAGTATAGAATAGGATAGAGGATAGGATAGGATAGAGGATTGGATAGGATAGGATAGAGGATAGGATAGAGGATAGGATAGAATGGAGGATAGGATAGTATAGGATAGGATATAGGATAGGATAGGATAGAGAATAGGATAGGATAGAGGATAGGATAGGATTGAGGATAATATAGGATCGAGGATAGGATAGGATAGAGGATAGGATAGGATAGAGGATAGGATAGGATAGAGGATAGGATATAGGATAGGATAGGATAGAGTATAGGATATAGGATTGGATAGAGGAGAGGATAGGGGATAGGATATTATAGAGGATAGAATAGGATAGAGGATCGGATAAGATACAGTATTGGATAGGATAGAGGATAGGATAGGATAGAGGATAGGATAGGATAGAGGATAGGATAGGATTGAGGATAGGATAGGATAGAGGATAGGATAGTATAGGATAGGATATAGGATAGGATAGGATAGAGAATAGGATAGGATAGAGGATAGTATAGGATTCAGGATAGGATAGGATTCAGGATAATATAGGATCGAGGATAAATAGGATCGAGTATAGGATAGTATAGAGGATAGGATAGGATGGAGTATAGAATAGGATAGAGGATAGGATAGGATAGAGGATAGGATAGGATAGAGGATAGGATAGGATAGAGGATAGGATAGGGGATTGGATAGGATAGAGGATAGGATAGGATAGAGGATACGATATTATAGTGGAGAGGATCGAATAGAGGATAGGATAGGGGATAGGATATTATAGAGGATGGGATAGGATAGAGGATAGGATAGAGAATAGGATAGGATAGAGGATAGGATAGGATTGGGGACAAGATAGGATCGAGGATAGGATAGGATAGAGGATTGGATAGGATAGAGGATAGCATAGGATAGAGGATAGGATAGGATAGAGGATAGGATAATATAGGATAGGATATAGGATAGGATAGGATAGAGGATAGGATAGGGTAGGATATAGAACATGATAGTATGGATGATACTATAGGATAGAGGACAGGATAGGATAGAGGATACGATATTACAGTGGAGAGGATCAAATAGAGGATAGGATAGGGGATAGGATATTATAGAGGATAGGATAGGATAGAGGAAAGGATAGGATAGAGGATAGGATAGGATAAAGGATAGGATACGGTAGAATATAGGATATAGGAGTGAATAGGATAGAGGATAGGATAGGATTGAGGATAGGATAGGATTGAGGATAGGATAGGATTGAGGATAGGATAGGATTGAGGATAGGATAGGATAGAGGATCGGATAGGGGATTAGATAGGATAGAGGATAGGATAGGATAGAGGATACGATATTATAGTGGAGCGGATCGAATAGAGGATAGGATAGGGGATAGGATATTACAGAGGATAGGATAGGATAAAGGATCGGATAAGATACAGTATTGGATAGGATAGAGGATAGGATAGGATAGAGGATAGGATAGGATAGAGGATAGGATAGGATAGAGGATAGGATAGGATAGAGGATAGGATAGGATAGAGGATAGGATAGGATTGAGGATAGGATAGGATAGAGGATAGGATAGGATAGAGGATAGGATAGAGGATAGGATAGGATAGAGGATAGGATAGGATAGAGGATAGGATAGGATAGAGGATAGGATAGGATAGAGGATAGGATAGGATAGAGGATAGGAGAGGATATAGGATTGGATAGGATTGAGGATAGGATAGGATAGAGGATAGGATAGGATAGAGGATAGGATAGGATAAAGGATAGGATAGAGGATAGGATAGGATAGAGGATAGGATAGGATAGAGGATAGGATAGGATAGAGGATAGGAGAGGATATAGGATTGGATAGGATAGAGGATAGGATACGATAGAGGATAGGATAGGGGATTGGATAGGATAGTTGATAGAATAGGATAGAGGATAGGATACGATAGAGGATAGGATAGGGGATTGGATAGGATAGTTGATAGAATAGGATAGAGGATAGGATAGGATAGAGAATAGGATAGGATAGATTATATTAAAGGAAATAGGATAGGATATGATAGAGGATACGATATTATAGAGGATGGGATAGGATAGAGGATACGATATTATAGAGGATAGGGTAGGATAGAGGATAGGATTGAGGATAGATTATAGTTTAGAGGATAGGATAGGATAGAGGATACGATAGGATATAAGATAGGATAGGATAGAGGATCGGATAGGATAGAGGATAGGATAGGATAGAGGATAGGATAGGATAGAAGATAGAATAGGATAGAGGATAGGATAGAGGATAGGATAGGATAAAGGATAGGATACGATAGAGTATAGGATATAGGATTGAATAGGATAGAGGATAGGATACGATAGAGGATAGGATAGGGTAGGATATAAAATAGGATAGGATGGATGATATTATAGGATAGAGTATAGGATATAGGATTGGATACGATAGAGGATAGGATAGGATAGAGGATACGATATTATAGAGGATAGGATAGGATAGAGGATTGGATACGATAGAGGATAGGATAGGATAGAGGATACGGCATTATAGAGGATATTATAGGGTAGAGGATAGGATTGAGGATAGATTACAGGATAGAGGATAGGATAGAATAGAGGATAGGATAGGATAGAGGATAGGATAGGATAGAGGATAGGATAGGATAGAGGATACGATAGGATAGAGGATAGGATAGGGGATTGGATAGGATAGAGGATAGGATACGATAGATGATAGGAGACGATAGAGGATAGGATAGGATAGATGAGATTATAGGAAAGAGTATAGGATATGATACAGGATACGATATTTTAGAGGATAGGATAGGATAGAGGATTGGATAGGATAGAGGATACGATTTTATATAGGACAGGATAGCATAGAGGATAGGATTGAGGATAGATTATAGGATAGAGGATACGATAGGATAGAGTATAGGATAGGATAGAGGATAGGATAGGATAGAGAATAGGATAGGATAGAGGATAGGACAGGATAGAGGATAGGATAGGATAGAGGATAGGATATGATAGAGGATAGGATAGGATGAAGGATAGGATACGATAGAGGATACGGCATTATAGAGGATATTATAAGGTAGAGGATAGGATTGAGGATAGATTACAGGATAGAGGATAGGAAAGAATAGAGGATAGGATAGGATAGAGGATAGGATAGGATAGAGGATAGAATAGGATAGAGGATACGATAGGATAGAGGATAGGATAGGGGATTGGATAGGATAGAGGATAGGATAGGATAGAGGATAGGAGACGATAGAGGATAGGATAGGATAGAGGATCGGATAAGATACAGTATTTTATAGGATAGAGGATAGGATAGGATAGAGGATAGGTTAGGATAGAGGATAGGATAGGATAGAGGATAGGATAGGATAGAGGATAGGATAGAGAATAGGATAGGATAGAGGATAGGACAGGATAGGATAGGATATAGGATAGGATAGGATGGAGAATAGGATTAGATAGAGGATAGGCTAGGATTGAGGATAATATAGGATCGAGGATAGGATAGGATAGAGGATAGGATAGGATAGAAGATTGGATAGGATAGAAGATAGGATAGGATAGAGGATTGGATAGGATAGAGGATAGGATAGTATAGGATAGGATATAGGATAGGATAGGATAGAGAATAGGATAGGATAGAGGATCGGATAGGGGATAGGATAGGATAGAGAATAGGATAGGATAGAGGATAGGATAGGATTGAGGATAATATAGGATCGAGGATAGGATAGGATAGAGGATAGGATAGGATAGAGGATAGGATAGGATGGAGTACAGAATAGGATAGAGGATAGGATAGGATAGAGGATTGGATAGGATAGGATAGAGGATAGGAAAGGATAGAGGATAGGATAGGATAGAGGATACGATAGGATATAAAGATAGGATAGGATACAGGATAGGATAGGATAGAGGATAGGATAGTATAGGATAGTATATAGGATAGGATAGGATAGAGTATAGGATAGAGGATTGAATAGGATAGAGGATAGGATAGGATAGAGGATAGGATAGGATAGAGGATAGGATAGTATAGGATAGGAAATAGGATAGGATAGGATAGAGGATAGGATTGAGGATAGATTATAGGATAGAGGATAGGATAGGATAGAGGATACGATAGGATATAAAGATAGGATAGGATACAGAATAGGATAGGATAGAGGATAGGATAGTATAGGATAGTATATAGGATAGGATAGGATAGAGTATAGGATAGAGGATAGGATAGGATAGAGGATAGGATAGGATAGAGGATAGGATAGGATTGAGGATAGGATAGGATAGAGGACAGGATAGGATAGAGGATAGGATAGGATAGAGGATAGGATAGGATAGAGGATAGGATATAGGATAGGATAGGATAGAGTATAGGATATAGGATTGGATAGAGGAGAGGATAGGGGATAGGATATTATAGAGGATAGAATAGGATAGAGGATCGGATAAGATACAGTATTGGATAGGATAGAGGATAGGATAGGATAGAGGATAGGATAGGATAGAGGATAGGATAGGATTGAGGATAGGATAGGATAGAGGATAGGATAGTATAGAGGATAGGATAGGATAGAGGATAGGATAGGATAGAGGATAGGATAGGATAGAGGATAGGATAGGATAGAGGATAGGATAGGATGGAGTATAGAATAGGATAGAGGATAGGATAGGATAGAGGATAGGAAAGGAAAGAGGATAGGATAGGATTGAGGATAGGATAGGATAGAGGATAGGATAGGATAGAGGATAGGATAGGATAGAGGATCGGATAGGGGATAGGATAGGATAGAGAATAGGATAGGATAGAGGATAGGATAGGATTGAGGATAATATAGGATCGAGGATAGGATAGGATAGAGGATAGGATAGGATAGAGGATAGGATAGGATGGAGTACAGAATAGGATAGAGGATAGGATAGGATAGAGGATTGGATAGGATAGGATAGAGGATAGGAAAGGATAGAGGATAGGATAGGATAGAGGATACGATAGGATATAAAGATAGGATAGGATACAGGATAGGATAGGATAGAGGATAGGATAGTATAGGATAGTATATAGGATAGGATAGGATAGAGTATAGGATAGAGGATTGAATAGGATAGAGGATAGGATAGGATAGAGGATAGGATAGGATAGAGGATAGGATAGTATAGGATAGGAAATAGGATAGGATAGGATAGAGGATAGGATAGTATAGGATAGGAAATAGGATAGGATAGGATAGAGGATAGGATTGAGGATAGATTATAGGATAGAGGATAGGATAGGATAGAGGATACGATAGGATATAAAGATAGGATAGGATACAGAATAGGATAGGATAGAGGATAGGATAGTATAGGATAGTATATAGGATAGGATAGGATAGAGTATAGGATAGAGGATAGGATAGGATAGAGGATAGGATAGGATAGAGGATAGGATAGGATTGAGGATAGGATAGGATAGAGGACAGGATAGGATAGAGGATAGGATAGGATAGAGGATAGGATAGGATAGAGGATAGGATATAGGATAGGATAGGATAGAGTATAGGATATAGGATTGGATAGAGGAGAGGATAGGGGATAGGATATTATAGAGGATAGAATAGGATAGAGGATCGGATAAGATACAGTATTGGATAGGATAGAGGATAGGATAGGATAGAGGATAGGATAGGATAGAGGATAGGATAGGATTGAGGATAGGATAGGATAGAGGATAGGATAGTATAGAGGATAGGATAGGATAGAGGATAGGATAGGATAGAGGATAGGATAGGATAGAGGATAGGATAGGATAGAGGATAGGATAGGATGGAGTATAGAATAGGATAGAGGATAGGATAGGATAGAGGATAGGAAAGGAAAGAGGATAGGATAGGATTGAGGATAGGATAGGATAGAGGATAGGATAGGATAGAGGATAGGATAGGATAGAGGATAGGATAGAGAATAGGATAGGATAGAGGATAGGATAGGATTCGGGATAAGAAAGGATCGAGGTAGGATAGGATAGAGGTTTGGATAGGATAGAGGATAGGATAGGATAGAGGATAGGATAGGATAGAGGATAGGATAGTATAGGATAGGATATAGGATAGGATAGGATAGAGAATAGGATAGGATAGAGGATAGGATAGGATAGAGGATACGATAGGATATAGGATAGGCTAGGATAGAGGATAGGATAGGATAGAGGATAGGATAGGATAGAGGATAGGATAGGATAGAGGATAGGATAGGATAGAGGATAGGATAAGATACAGTATTGGATAGGATAGAGGATAGGATAGGATAGAGGATAGGATAGGATAGAGGATAGGATAGGATAGAGGATAGGATAGAATAGAGGATAGGATAGGATAGAGGATAGGATAGGATAGAGGATAGGATAGGATTGAGGATAGGATAGGATAGAGGACAGGATAGGATAGAGGATAGGATAGGATAGAGGATAGGATAGAGAATAGGATAGGATAGAGGATAGGGTAGGATTGGGGATAAGATAGGATCGAGGTAGGATAGGATAGAGGTTTGGATAGGATATAGGATAGGATAGGATAGAGAATAGGATAGGATAGAGGATAGGATAGGATAGAGGATACGATAGGATATAGGATAGGCTAGGATAGAGAATAGGATAGGATAGAGGATAGGATAAGATTGAGGATAATATAGGATCGAGGATAGGATAGGATAGAGGATAGGATAGGATGGAGTATAGAATAGGATAGAGGATAGGATAGGATAGAGGATAGGAAAGGATAGAGGATAGGATAGGATTGAGGATAGGATAGGATAGAGGACAGGATAGGATAGAGGATAGGATAGGATAGAGGATAGGATAGGATAGAGGATAGGATAGAGAATAGGATAGGATAGAGGATAGGATAGGATTGGGGATAAGAAAGGATCGAGGTAGGATAGGATAGAGGTTTGGATAGGATAGAGGATAGGATAGGATAGAGGATAGGATAGGATAGAGGATAGGATAGTATAGGATAGGATATAGGATAGGATAGGATAGAGAATAGGATAGGATAGAGGATAGGATAGGATAGAGGATACGATAGGATATAGGATAGGCTAGGATAGAGAATAGGATAGGATAGAGGATAGGATAAGATTGAGGATAATATAGGATCGAGGATAGGATAGGATAGAGGATAGGATAGGATGGAGTATAGAATAGGATAGAGGATAGGATAGGATAGAGGATAGGATAGGATAGAGGATAGGATAGGGGATTGGATAGGATAGAGGATAGGATAGGATAGAGGATACGATATTATAGTGGAGAGGATCGAATAGAGGATAGGATAGGGGATAGGATATTATAGAGGATAGGATAGGATAGAGGATCGGATAAGATACAGTATTTTATAGGATAGAGGATAGGATAGGATAGAGGATAGGTTAGGATAGAGGACAGGATAGGATAGAGGATAGGATAGGATAGAGGATAGGATAGTATAGGATAGGATATAGGATAGGATAGGATAGAGAATAGGATAGGATAGAGGATCGGATAGGGGATAGGATAGGATAGAGAATAGGATAGGATAGAGGATAGGATAGGATTGAGGATAATATAGGATCGAGGATAGGATAGGATAGAGGATAGGATAGGATAGAGGATAGGATAGGATGGAGTATAGAATAGGATAGAGGATAGGATAGGATAGAGGATTGGATAGGATAGGATAGAGGATAGGAAAGGATAGAGGATAGGATTGAGGATAGATTATAGGATAGAGGATAGGATAGGATAGAGGATACGATAGGATATAAAGATAGGATAGGATACAGGATAGGATAGGATAGAGGATAGGATAGTATAGGATAGTATATAGGATAGGATAGGATAGAGTATAGGATAGAGGATTGAATAGGATAGAGGATAGGATAGGATAGAGGATAGGATAGGATAGAGGATAGGATAGTATAGGATAGGAAATAGGATAGGATAGGATAGAGAATAGGATTGGATAGAGGATAGGATTGAGGATAGATTATAGGATAGAGGATAGGATAGGATAGAGGATACGATAGGATATAAAGATAGGATAGGATACAGGATAGGATAGGATAGAGGATAGGATAGTATAGGATAGTATATAGGATAGGATAGGATAGAGTATAGGATAGAGGATAGGATAGGATAGAGGATAGGATAGGATAGAGGATAGGATAGGATTGAGGATAGGATAGGATAGAGGACAGGATAGGATAGAGGATAGGATAGGATAGAGGATAGGATAGGATAGAGGATAGGATAGAGAATAGGATAGGATAGAGGATAGGATAGGATTGGGGATAATATAGGATCGAGGATAGGATAGGATAGAGGATAGGATAGGATAGAGGATAGGATAGGATAGAGGATAGGATATAGGATAGGATAGGATAGAGTATAGGATATAGGATTGGATAGAGGAGAGGATAGGGGATAGGATATTATAGAGGATAGAATAGGATAGAGGATCGGATAAGATACAGTATTGGATAGGATAGAGGATAGGATAGGATAGAGGATAGGATAGGATAGAGAATAGGATAGGATAGAGGATAGGCTAGGATTGAGGATAATATACGATCGAGGATAGGATAGGATAGAGGTTAGGATAGGATAGAGGATAGGATAGGATAGAGGATAGGATAGGATAGAGGATAGGATAGGATAGAGGGTAGGATAGGATAGAGGATAGGATAGGATAGAGGATAGGATAGGATAGAGGATCGGATAGGATAGAGGAGAGGATAGGATAGAGGATAGGATAGGATAGAGGATAGGATAGGATAGAGGATAGGATAGAGGATTGGATATGATAGAGGATTGCATATGATAGAGGATTGGATTGGATAGAGGATTGGATAGGATACAGGATGGGATAGGATAGAGGATAGGATAGAGGATAGGATAGAGGATAGGATAGAGGATAGGATAGGATAGAGGATAGAGGATAGCATATTATAGAGTATAGAATAGGATTGAGGATAGGATAGGATTGAGGATGGGATAGCATAGAGGATACGATAGGGTAGAGGATAGGATAGAATAGAGGATTGGATAGGATTCAGGATAGGATTGAGGATAGTATAGGATAGAGAATAGGATAGGATAGAGGATACGATAGAGGATTGGATAGGATAGAGGATCGGATAGTATAGAGGAAATTATAGGATATAGGATACGATAGGATAGAGGGTAGGATACGATAGAGGATGGGATAGGATAGAGGATATGATAGGATAGAGGATAGGATAGGATAGAGGATAGGATAGGATAGAGCATAGGATAGGATAGAGGATAAGATAGGATAGAGGATAGGATAGGATAGAGGATAGGATAGGATAGAGGATAGGATAGGATAGAGGATAGGATAGGATAGAGGATTGGATAGGATAGAGTATACGATATTATAGAGGATAGGATAGGATAGAGGATAGGATTGAGGATAGATTATAGGATAGAGGATAGGATAGGATAGAGGATAGGATAGGATAGAGGATACGATAGGATAGAAGATAGGATAGGATAGAGGATAGGATTGGATAGAGGATAGGATAGGATAAAGGATAGGATACGATAGAGTATAGGATATAGGATTGCATAGGATAGAGGATATGATAGGATTGAGGATAGGATAGAATAGAGGATAGGATAGGATAGAGGATCGGATATGGGATTGGATAGGATAGAGGATAGGATGGGATAGAGGATAGGATAGGATAGAGGATAGGATAGGATAGCGGATAGGATAGGATAGAGGATTGGATAGGATACAGGATTGGATAGGATAGAGGATTGGATAGGATAGAGGATACGATATTATAGAGGATAGGATAGGATAGAGGATAGGATTGAGGATAGATTATAGGATAGAGGATAGGATAGGATAGAGGATAGGATAGGATAGAAGATAGAATATGATAGAGGATAGGATAGGATAGAGGATAGGATAGGATAAAGGATAGGATACGATAGAGTATAGGATATAGGATTGAATAGGATAGAGGATAGGATACGATAGAGGATAGGATTGGGTACGATATAGAATAGGATAGGATGGATGATATTATAGGATAGAGGACAGGATAGGATAAAGTATAGGATATAGGATTGGATACGATAGAGGATAGGATAGGATAGAGGATACGATATTAAAGGGGATAGGATAGGATAGAGTATAGGATATAGGATTGGATACGATAGAGGATAGGATAGGATAGAGGATACGATAATATAGAGGATAGGATAGGATAGAGTATAGGATTGAATTGAGGATAGGATAGGTGATTGGATATTATAGAGGATAGGATAGGGGATTGGATAGGATAGAGGATAGAGGATAGGATAGGATAGAGGATAGGATAGGATAGAGGATAGGATAGGATAGAGGATAGGATAGGATAGAGGATAGGATAGGATTGAGGATAGGATAGGATAGAGGATAGGATAGGATAGAGGATAGGATAGGATAGAGGATAGGAGAGGATATAGGATTGGATAGGATAGAGGATAGGATACGATAGAGGATAGGATAGCGGATTGGATGGGATAGTTGATAGAATAGGATAGAGGATAGGATACGATAGAGGATAGGATAGGGGATTGGATAGGATAGTTGATAGAATAGGATAGAGGATAGGATAGGATAGAGAATAGGATAGGATAGATTATATTAAAGGAAATAGGATAGGATATGATAGAGGATGGGATAGGATAGAGGATACGATATTATAGAGGATAGGGTAGGATAGAGGATAGGATTGAGGATAGATTATAGTTTAGAGGATAGGATAGGATAGAGGATACGATAGGATAGAAGATAGGAGAGGATAGAGGATAGGATAGGATAGGATAGAGGATAGGATAGAGGATACGGTTATTATAGAGGATAGGATAGGATAGAGGATACGATATTCTAGAGGATAGGATAGGATAGAGGATAGGATTGAGGATAGATTATAGGATAGAGGATAGGATAGGATAGAGGATACGATAGGATATAAGATAGGATAGGATAGAGGATCGGATAGGATAGAGGATAGGATAGGATAGCGGATAGGATAGGATAGAGGATTGGATAGGATAGAGGATTGGATAGGATAGAGGATTGGATAGGACAGAGGATACGATATTATAGAGGATAGGATAGGATAGAGGATAGGATTGAGGATAGATTATAGGAAAGAGGATAGGATAGGATAGAGGATAGGATAGGATAGAAGATAGAATAGGATAGAGGATAGGATAGAGGATAGGATAGGATAAAGGATAGGATACGATAGAGTATAGGATATAGGATTGAATAGGATAGAGGATAGGATACGATAGAGGATAGGATAGGGTAGGATATAAAATAGGATAGGATGGATGATATTATAGGATAGAGTATAGGATATAGGATTGGATACGATAGAGGATAGGATAGGATAGAGGATACGATATTATAGAGGATAGGATAGGATAGAGGATTGGATACGATAGAGGATAGGATAGGATAGAGGATACGATATTATAGAGGATAGGATAGGATAGAGGATAGGATTGAGGATAGATTATAGGATAGAGGATAGGATAGGATAGAGGATACGATAGGATAGAAGATAGGATAGGATAGAGGATAGGATAGAATAGAGGATATGATAGGATAGAGGATACGATAGGATAGAAGATAGGATAGGATAGAGGATAGGATAGGATAGAGGATCGGATAGGATAGAGGATAGGATAGGATAGAGGATAGGATAGGATAGAGGACAGGATACGAAAGGGTATAGGACATAGGATTGAATAGGATAGAGGATTGGATACGATAGAGGATAGGATAGGTGATTGGATAGGATAGTTGATAGAATAGGATAGAGGATAGGATAGGATACAGAATAGGATACGATAGATTATATTTAAGGAAAGAGGATAGGATATGATAGTGGATACTATATTATAAAGGATAGGATAGGATAGAGGATACGATAGGATAGAAGATAGGATAGGATAGAGGATAGGATAGGATAGAGGATCGGATAGGATACAGGATTGGATAGGATAGAGGATACGATGGGATAGAGGACATTATAGAAAATAGGATAGGATAGAGGATAGGATAGGATAGTGGATAGGATAGGGGATTAGATAGGGTAGAGAATAGGATAGGGTAGATGATATTATAGGAAAGAGGATAGGATATGTTAGAGGATACGATATTGTAGAGGATAGGATAGGATAGAGAATAGGATAGGATAGAGGATAGGACAGGATAGAGGATAGGATAGGATAGAGGATCGGATATAGGATTGGATACGATAGAGGATAGGATAGGATACAGGATACGATATTATAGAGGATAGGATAGGATAGAGTATAGGATTGAATAGGGGAAAAAAGATAGGTGATTGGATATTATAGAGAATAGGAAACGGGATTGGATAGGATAGAGGATAGGATAGGATAGCGGATAGGATAGGATGGTGTATAGAATAGGATAGAGGATAGGATAGGATAGCGGATAGGATAGGATGGAGTATAGAATAGGATAGAGGATAGGATAGGATAGAGGATAGGATAGGATAGAGGATAGGATAGGATAGAGGATAGGATAGGATGGAGTATAGAATAGGATAGAGGATAGGATAGGATAGAGGATTGGATAGGATAGAGGATAGGATAGGATAGAGGATAGGATAGGATAGAGGATAGGATAGGATAGAGGATAGGATAGGATAGAGGATAGGATAGGATAGAGGATAGGATAGGATAGAGGATAGGATAGAGGATAGGATAGGATAGAGGATAGGATAGGATAGAGGATAGGATAGGATAGAGGAGAGGATAGGATAGAGGATAGGATAGGATAGAGGATAGGATAGGATAGAGGATAGGATAGGATAGAGGATAGGATAGGATAGAGGATAGGGTAGGATAGAGGATAGGATAGGATAGAGGATAGGATAGGATAGAGGATAGGATAGGATAGAGGATAGGATAGGATAGAGGATAGGATAGGATAGAGGATAGGATAGGATAGAGGATAGGATAGGATAGAGGATAGGATAGGATAGAGGATAGGATAGGATAGAGGATAGGATAGGATAGAGGATAGGATAGGATAGAGGATAGGATAGGATAGAGGATAGGATAGGATAGAGAATAGGATAGGATAGAGGATACGATAGAGGATTGGATAGGATAGAGGATCGGATAGTATAGAGGAAATTATAGGATATAGGATACGATAGGATAGAGGGTAGGATACGATAGAGGATGGGATAGGATAGAGGATATGATAGGATAGAGGATAGGATAGGATAGAGGATAGGATAGGATAGAGCATAGGATAGGATAGAGGATAAGATAGGATAGAGGATAGGATAGGATAGAGGATAGGATAGGATAGAGGATAGGATAGGATAGAGGATAGGATAGGATAGAGGATAGGATAGGATAGAGGATAGGATAGGATAGAGGATAGGATAGGATAGAGGATAGGATAGGATAGAGGATAGGATAGGATAGAGGATAGAATAGGATAGAGGATAGGATAGGATAGAGGGTAGGATAGGATAGAGGATAGGATAGGATAGAGGATAGGATAGGATAGAGGATAGGATAGGATAGAGGATTGGATTGGATAGAGGATTGGATAGGATACAGGATGGGATAGGATAGAGGATAGGATAGAGGATAGGATAGAGGATAGGATAGAGGATCGGATAGGATGAAGGATAGGATACGATAGAGTATAGGATATAGGATTGCATAGGATACAGGATAGGATTGGATTGAGGATAGGATAGGATAGAGGATAGGATAGGATAGAGGATAGGATAGGATAGAGGATAGGATAGGATAGAGGATAGGATAGGATAGAGGATAGGATAGCATAGAGGATAGCATAGGATAGAGGATAGGATAGGATAGAGGATAGGATAGGATAGAGGATAGGATAGGATAGAGGATAGGATAGGATAGAGGATAGGATAGGATAGAGGATAGGATAGGATAGAGGATAGGATAGGATAGAGGATAGGATAGGATAGAGGATAGGATAGGATAGAGGATAGGATAGGATAGAGGATAGGATAGGATAGAGGATAGGATAGGATAGAGGGTAGGATAGGATAGAGGATAGGATAGGATAGAGGATAGGATAGGATAGAGGATAGGATAGGATAGGATAGAGGATTGGATTGGATAGAGGATTGGATATGATAGAGGATGGGATAGGATAGAGGATATGATAGGATAGATGATAGGATAGGATAGAGGATAGGATAGGATAGAGCATAGGATAGGATAGAGGATAAGATAGGATAGAAGATAGGATAGGATAGAGGATAGGATAGGATAGAGGATACGATATTATAGAGGATAGGATAGGATAGAGGATCGGATAGGATACAGGATTGGATAGGATAGAGGATACGATGGGATAGAGGACATTATAGAAAATAGGATAAGATAGAGGATAGGATAGGATAGTGGATAGGATAGGGGATTGGATAGGGTAGAGAATAGGATAGGGTAGATGATATTATAGGAAAGAGGATAGGATATGATAGAGGATACGATATTGTAGAGGATAGGATAGGATAGAGGACTGGATAGGATAGAGGATACGATTTTATATAGGACAGGATAGCATAGAGGATAGGATTGAGGATAGATTATAGGATAGAGGATACGATAGGATAGAGGATCGGATAAGATACAGGATTGGATAGGACAGAGGATAGGATAGGATAGAGGATAGGATAGGATAGAGGATAGGATAGGATAGAGAATAGGATAGGATAGAGGATAAGACAGGATAGAGGATAGGATAGGATAGAGGATAGGATAGGATGAAGGATAGGATACGATAGAGGATACGGCATTATAGAGGATATTATAGGGTAGAGGATAGGATTGAGGATAGATTACAGGAGAGAGGATAGGAAAGAATAGAGGATAGGATAGGATAGAGGATAGGATAGGATAGAGGATAGAATAGGATAGAGGATACGATAGGATAGAGGATAGGATAGGGGATTGGATAGGATCGAGGATAGGAGACGATAGAGGATAGGATAGGATAGATGAGATTATAGGAAAGAGTATAGGATATGATACAGGATACGATATTATAGAGGATAGGATAGCATAGAGGATTGGATAGGATAGAGGATTCGATTTTATAGAGGACAGGATAGCATAGTGGATAGGATTGAGGATAGATTATAGGATAGAGGATATGATAGGATAGAGGATACGATAGGATAGAGGACCGGATAAGATACAGGATTGGATAGGATAGAGGATAGGATAGGATAGAGGATAGGATAGGATAGAGAATAGGATAGGATAGAGGATAGGACAGGATAGAGGATAGGATAGGATAGAGGATCGGATATAGGATTGGATACGATAGAGGATAGGATAGGAAACAGGATACGATATTATAGAGGATAGGATAGGATAGAGTATAGGATTGAATACAGGAAAAAAGATAGGTGATTGGATATTATAGAGAATAGGAAAGGGGATTGGATAGGGTAGAGGATAGGATAGGATAGCGGATAGGATAGGATGGAGTATAGAATAGGATAGAGGATAGGATAGGATAGCGGATAGGATAGGATGGAGTATAGAATAGGATAGAGGATAGGATAGGATAGAGGATAGGATAGGATAGAGGATAGGATAGGATGGAGTATAGAATAGGATTGAGGATAGGATAGGATAGAGGATTGGATAGGATAGAGGATAGAGGATAGGATAGGATAGGATAGGATAGAGGATAGGATAGGATAGAGGATAGGATAGGATAGAGGATAGGATAGGATAGAGGATAGGATAGGATAGAGGATAGGATAGGATAGAGGATAGGATAGGATAGAGGATAGGATAGGATAGAGGATAGAATAGGATAGAGGATAGGATAGGATAGGGGATAGGATACGATAGAGGATAGGATAGGATAGAGAATAGGATATAGGATTGGATAGGATAGAGGATAGGATACGATAGAAGATAGGATAGGATAGGATAGAGAATAGGATAGGATAGATGATATTATAGGATAGAGGAAACGATATTATAGAGGATAGGATAGGATAGAGGATAGGATCGGATAGAGGATAAGATAGGGGATTGGATAGGATAGAGGATAGGCTTCGATAGAGGACAGTATAGGATAGGATGGCGGAAAGGCTGGGATAGAGTATAGAATAGGGCAGAGGATAAGATAGGATAGAGGATAGGATAAGTTAGAGGATAGGATAGGATAGAGGATAGGATAGAGAATAGGATAGGATAGAGGAGACGATAGGGGATTGGATCGGATACAGGATAGGATACGGTAGAGGATAGGATAGGATAGGATAGAGAATAGGATAGGATAGATGATATTATAGGATAGAGGACAGGATAGGATAGAGGATTGGATATGATAGAGGATACGATAGGATAGAGGATAGGATAGAGAATAGGATAGGATAGAGGAGACGATAGGGGATTGGATCGGATACAGGATAGGATACGGTAGAGGATAGGATAGAATAGGATAGGATAGATGATATTATAGGATAGAGGACAGGATGGTATAGAGGATAGGATAGGATAGAGGATAGGATAGGATAGAGGATAGCATAGGATAGAGGATAGGATAGGATAGAGGATAGGATAGGATAGAGGATAGGATAGGATAGAGGATAGGATAGGATAGGGGATAGGATAGGATAGAGGACAGGATAGGATCAAGGTTTGGATAGGATAGAGGATAGGATAGGATAGAGGATAGGATAGGATAGAGGATACGATATAGGATTGGATAGGATAGAGGATAGGATAGGAAAGAGGATAGGATAGGATAGAGAATGGGATAGGATAGAGCATAGGATAGGATAGAGGATAGGATAAGATAGAGGATAGGATAGGATAGAGGATAGGATAGGATAGAGGATAGGATAGGATAGAGGATAGGATAGGATAGAGGATAGAATAGGATAGAGGATAGGATAGGATAGAGGATAGGATAGGATAGAGGATAGGATAGGATAGGATAGAGGATAGGATAGGATAGGGGACAGGATAGGATAGAGGATAGGATAGGATAAAGGTTTGGATAGGATAGAGGATAGGATAGGATAGAGGATAGGATAGGATAGAGGATAGGATAGGATAGAGGATAGGATAGGATAGAGGATAGGATAGTGTAGAGGATAGGATAGGATAGAGGATAGGATAGGATAGAGGATAGGATAGGATAGAGGATAGGATAGGATAGAGGATAGGATAGGATAGAGGATAGGATAGGATAGGGGATAGGATAGGATAGAGGATAGGATAGGGGATTGGATAGGATAGGGGATTGGATAGGATAGAGGATAGGGTAGGATAGAGGATAGGATAGAGGATAGGGTAGGATAGAGGATAGGATAGGATAGGCGATTGGATCGGATACAGGATAGGATACGGTAGAGGATAGGATAGGATAGAGGATAGGATAGGATAGAGGATAGGACAGGATAGAGGATAGGATAGGATACAGGATAGGTTACGATAGAGGATAGGATATGATAGAGGATAGGATAGGATAGGATAGAGGATAGGATAGGAAAGAGGATAGGATAGGATAGGATAGAGGATAGGATAGAATAGATGATATTGTAGGATAGAGGAAGGCTAGGACAGATGATACGATATTATAGAGGATAGGATAGCATAGCGGAAAGGGTAGGATAGAGGATAGGATAGGGGATTGGATAGGATAGGGGATTGGATAGGATAGGGGATTGGATAGTATAGAGGACAGGAGACGATAGAGGATAGGATAGGATAGAGGATAGAATAGGATAGAGGATAGGATAGGATAGGGGATAGGATACGATAGAGGATAGGATAGGATAGAGAATAGGATATAGGATTGGATAGGATAGAGGATAGGATACGATAGAGGATAGGATAGGATAGGATAGAGAATAGGATAGGATAGATGATATTATAGGATAGAGGACATTATAGGACAGAGGAAACGATATTATAGAGGATAGGATAGGATAGAGGATAGGATCGGATAGAGGATAAGATAGGGGATTGGATAGGATAGAGGATAGGCTTCGATAGAGGACAGGATAGGATAGGATGGCGGAAAGGCTGGGATAGAGTATAGAATAGGGCAGAGGATAAGATAGGATAGAGGATAGGATAAGTTAGAGGATAGGATAGGATAGAGGATAGGATAGATAATAGGATAGGATAGAGGAGACGATAGGGGATTGGATCGGATACAGGATAGGATACGGTAGAGGATAGGATAGGATAGGATAGAGAATAGGATAGGATAGATGATATTATAGGATAGAGGACAGGATAGGATAGAGGATTGGATATGATAGAGGATACGATAGGATAGAGGATAGGATAGAGAATAGGATAGGATAGAGGAGACGATAGGGGATTGGATCGGATACAGGATAGGATACGGTAGAGGATAGGATAGAATAGGATAGGATAGATGATATTATAGGATAGAGGACAGGATGGTATAGAGGATAGGATAGGATAGAGGATAGGATAGGATAGAGGATAGCATAGGATAGAGGATAGGATAGGATAGAGGATAGGATAGGATAGAGGATAGGATAGGATAGAGGATAGGATAGGATAGGGGATAGGATAGGATAGAGGACAGGATAGGATCAAGGTTTGGATAGGATAGAGGATAGGATAGGATAGAGGATAGGATAGGATAGAGGATACGATATAGGATTGGATAGGATAGAGGATAGGATAGGAAAGAGGATAGGATAGGATAGAGAATGGGATAGGATAGAGCATAGGATAGGATAGAGGATAGGATAAGATAGAGGATAGGATAGGATAGAGGATAGGATAGGATAGAGGATAGGATAGGATAGAGGATAGGATAGGATAGAGGATGGAATAGGATAGAGGATAGGATAGGATAGAGGATAGGATAGGATAGAGGATAGGATAGGATAGAGGATAGGATAGGATAGGATAGAGGATAGGATAGGATAGGGGATAGGATAGGATAGAGGATAGGATAGGATAAAGGTTTGGATAGGATAGAGGATAAGATAGGATAGAGGATAGGATAGGATAGAGGATAGGATAGGATAGAGGATAGGATAGGATAGAGGATAGGATAGGGTAGAGGATAGGATAGGATAGAGGATAGGATAGGATAGAGGATAGGATAGGATAGAGGATAGGATAGGATAGAGGATAGGATAGGATAGAGGATAGGATAGGATAGGGGATAGGATAGGATAGAGGATAGGATAGGGGATTGGATAGGATAGGGGATTGGATGGGATAGAGGATAGGGTAGGATAGAGGATAGGATAGGATAGGCGATTGGATCGGATACAGGATAGGATACGGTAGAGGATAGGATAGGATAGAGGATAGGATAGGATAGAGGATAGGATAGGATAGAGGATAGGATAGGATACAGGATAGGTTACGATAGAGGATAGGATATGATAGAGGATAGGATAGGATAGGATAGAGGATAGGATAGGAAAGAGGATAGGATAGGATAGGATAGAGGATAGGATAGAATAGATGATATTGTAGGATAGAGGAAGGCTAGGACAGAGGATACGATATTATAGAGGATAGGATAGCATAGCGGAAAGGGTAGGATAGAGGATAGGATAGGGGATTGGATAGGATAGGGGATTGGATAGGATAGGGGATTGGATAGGATAGGGGATTGGATAGTATAGAGGACAGGAGACGATAGAGGATAGGATAGGATAGAGGATAGAATAGGATAGAGGATAGGATAGGATAGAGGATAGGATAGGATAGAGGATAGGATAGGATAGAGGATAGGATAAAATAGAGGATAGGATAGGATAGAGGATACGATATAGGATTGGATAGGATAGAGGATAGGATAGGAAAGAGGATAGGATAGGATAGAGAATGGGATAGGATAGAGCATAGGATAGGATAGAGGATAGGATAAGATAGAGGATAGGATAGGATAGAGGATAGGATAGGATAGAGGATAGGATAGGATAGAGGATAGAATAGGATAGAGGATAGGATAGGATAGAGGATAGGATAGGATAGAGGATAGGATAGGATAGAGGATAGGATAGGATAGGATAGAGGATAGGATAGGATTGGGGATAGGATAGGATAGAGGATAGGATAGGATAAAGGTTTGGATAGGACAGAGGATACGATATTATAGAGGATAGGATAGCATAGCGGAAAGGGTAGGATAGAGGATAGGATAGGGGATTGGATAGGATAGGGGATTGGATAGGATAGGGGATTGGATAGGATAGGGGATTGGATAGTATAGAGGACAGGAGACGATAGAGGATAGGATAGGATAGAGGATAGAATAGGATAGAGGATAGGATAGGATAGAGGATAGGATAGGATAGAGGATAGGATAGGATAGAGGATAGGATAAAATAGAGGATAGGATAGGATAGAGGATAGGATAGGATAGAGGATAGGATAGGTTAGAGTATAGGATAGGATAGAGGATAGGATAGGATAGAGGATAGGATAGGATAGAGGATAGGATAGGATAGAGGATAGGATAGGATAGAGGATAGGATAGGATAGAGGATAGGATAGGATAGACGATAGGATAGGATAGACGATAGGATAGGATAGAGAATAGGATAGGATAGAGGATAGGATAGGATAGTATAGAGGATAGGATAGAGGATAGAGGATAGGATAGGATAGTGGATAGGATAGGATAGAGCAGACGATAGGGGATAGGATAGGATACAGGATACGGTAGGATAGAGGAAAAGGTTAGGATAGAGGATAGTATAGGATTGCGGATAGAATAGGATGGAGTATAGGATAGGATTGAGGATAGGATAGGATGGTGGATAGGATAGGATAGAGGATAGGATAATAGAGTGGTTTGGATAGGATAGAGGATAGAATAGGATAGAGGATAGGATAGAGCATAGGATAGGATAGATGATATTATAGGAGAGAGGATAGGATAGGATAGAAGATAGGATAGGATAGAGGATAGGATAGGATAGAGGATAGGATAGGATAGGATAGAGAATAGGATAGGATAGATGATATTATAGGAGAGAGGATAGGATAGGATAGAGGATAGGATAGCATAGAGGATAGGATAGAGGATTGGATGGGGTCGAGGATAGTGACGATAGAGGATAGGATAAGATAGAGGATAGGATAGGATAGAGGATAGGAGAGGATAGAAGATAGGATAGCATAGAGAATAGGATAGAGGATAGGATAGGATAGAGGATAGGATAGGATAGAGGATAGGATACGATAGACGATAGGATAGGATAGAAGGTAGGATAGGATAGAGGATAGGATAGGATAGAGGATAGGATAGGATAGTGGATAGGATAGGATAGAGGATAGGATAGGATAGAGGATAGGATAGGATAGGATAGAGGATAGGATAGAGGATAGAGGATAGAGGATAGGATAGAGGATAGAGGATAGGATAGGATAGTGGATAGGATAGGATAGAGCAGACGATAGGGGATAGGATAGGATAGAGGATAGAATAGGATAGAAGATACGATATTATAGAGGCTAGGATAGGATAGAGTATAGGATACGATAGAGGATATGATAGATGATATTATAGGAAAGAGGGTAGGATAGGATAGAGGATACGATATTATAGACGATAGGATAGGATAGAGTATAGGATAGGATAGAGGATAGGATAGGATATTGGATGGGATAAGATAGGATAGAGGATAGGATGGAGGATTGGATAGGATAGGGTAGAGGATAGGATAGGATAAAGGATAGGATAGGATAGAGGATAGGATAGGATAGATGATATTATAGGATAGAGGACATTATAGGACAGAGGAAACGATATTATAGAGGATAGGATAGGATAGAGGATAGGATCGGATAGAGGATAGGATAGGATAGAGGATAGGAGACGATAGAGGATATGATAGGATAGAGTATAGGATAGGATGCAGAATAGGATAGGATAGGTGATAGGATAGGATAGAGGATAGGGGATTGGATAGGATAGAGGATAGAATAGGATAGAGGATAGGATAGAGCATAGGATAGGATAGAGGATAGGATAGGGGATTGGATAGGATAGAGGATAGGATTCGATAGAGGACAGGATAGGATAGGATGGCGGAAAGGATAGGATAGAGTATAGAATAGGACAGAGGATAAGATAGGATAGAGGATAGGATAAGTTAGAGGATAGGATAGGATAGAGGATAGGATAGAGGATTGGATAGGATAGAGGATACGATAGGATAGAGGATAGGATAGAAAATAGGATAGGATGGAGGATCGGATAGGATAGCATAGAGGATAGGATAGAGGATTGGATGGGGTCGAGGATAGTGACGATAGAGGATAGGATAAGATAGAGGATAGGATAGGATAGAGGATAGGAGAGGATAGAAGATAGGATAGCATAGAGAATAGGATAGAGGATAGGATAGGATAGAGGATAGGATAGGATAGAGGATAGGAGACGATAGACGATAGGATAGGATAGAGGGTAGGATAGGATAGAGGATAGGATAGGATAGAGGATAGGATAGGATAGTGGATAGGATAGGATAGAGGATATTATAGGATAGAGGATAGGATAGGATAGGATAGAGGATAGACGATAGAGGATAGGATAGAGGATAGAGGATAGGATAGGATAGTGGATAGGATAGGATAGAGCAGACGATAGGGGATAGGATAGGATAGAGGATAGAATAGGATAGAAGATACGATATTATAGAGGATAGGATAGGATAGAGTATAGGATACGATAGAGGATATGATAGATGATATTATAGGAAAGAGGATAGGATAGGATAGAGGATACGATATTATAGACGATAGGATAGGATAGAGTATAGGATAGGATAGAGGATAGGATAGGATATTGGATGGGATAAGATAGGATAGAGGATAGGATAGAGGATTGGATAGGATAGGGTAGAGGATAGGATAGGATAGAGGATAGGATAGGATAGAGGATAGGATAGGATAGAGGATAGGATAGGATAGAGGATAGGATAGGATAGGATAGAGAATAGGATAGGATAGATGATATTATAGGAGAGAGGATAGGATAGGATAGAAGATACGATATTATAGAGGATAGGATAGGATAGAGTATAGGATACGATAGAGGATATGATAGATGATATTATAGGAAAGAGGGTAGGATAGGATAGAGGATACGATATTATAGACGATAGGATAGGATAGAGTATAGGATAGGATAGAGGATAGGATAGGATATTGGATGGGATAAGATAGGATTGAGGATAGGATAGAGGATAGGATAGGGTAGAGGATAGGATAGGATAGAGGATAGGATAGGATAGAGGATAGGATAGGATAGATGATATTATAGGATAGAGGACATTATAGGACAGAGGAAACGATATTATAGAAGATAGGATAGGTTAGAGGATAGGATCGGATAGAGGATAGGATAGGGGATTGGATAGGATAGAGGATAGGATTCGATAGAGGACAGGATAGGATAGGATGGCGGAAAGGATAGGATAGAGTATAGAATAGGACAGAGGATAAGATAGGATAGAGGATAGGATAAGTTAGAGGATAGGATAGGATAGAGGATAGGATAGAGGATTGGATAGGATAGAGGATACGATAGGATAGAGGATAGGATAGAAAATAGGATAGGATGCAGGATCGGATAGGATAGCATAGAGGATAGGATAGAGGATTGGATGGGGTCGAGGATAGTGACGATAGAGGATAGGATAAGATAGAGGATAGGATAGGATAGAGGATAGGAGAGGATAGAAGATAGGATAGCATAGAGAATAGGATAGAGGATAGGATAGGATAGAGGATAGGATAGGATAGAGGATAGGATACGATAGACGATAGGATAGGATAGAGGGTAGGATAGGATAGAGGATAGGATAGGATAGAGGATAGGATAGGATAGTGGATAGGATAGGATAGAGGATAGGATAATATAGTGGTTTGGATAGGATAGAGGATAGAATAGGATAGAGGATAGGATAGAGCATAGGATAGGATAGATGATATTATAGGAGAGAGGATAGGATAGGATAGAAGATACGATATTATAGAGGATAGGATAGGATACGATAGAGGATAGGATAGATGATATTATAGGAAAGAGGGTAGGATAGGATAGAGGATACGATATTATAGACGATAGGATAGGATAGAGTATAGGATAGGATAGAGGATAGGATAGGATATTGGATGGGATAAGATAGGATTGAGGATAGGATAGAGGATAGGATAGGGTAGAGGATAGGATAGGATAGAGGATAGGATAGGATAGAGGATAGGATAGGATAGAGGATAGGATAGGATAGATGATATTATAGGATAGAGGATAGGATAGGATAGAGGATACGATATTATAGAGGATAGGATAGGATAGAGGATAGGATAGGATACAGGATAGGATAGGATAGAGGATAGGATACGATAGAGGATAGGATAGGATAGAGAATAGGATATAGGATTGGATAGGATAGAGGATAGGATACGTTAGAGGATAGGATAGGATAGGATAGAGAGTAGGATAGGATAGATGATATTATAGGATAGAGGACATTATAGGACAGAGGAAACGATATTATAGAAGATAGGATAGGTTAGAGGATAGGATCGGATAGAGGATAGGATAGGGGATTGGATAGGATAGAGGATAGGATTCGATAGAGGACAGGATAGGATAGGATGGCGGAAAGGATAGGATAGAGTATAGAATAGGACAGAGGATAAGATAGGATAGAGGATAGGATAAGTTAGAGGATAGGATAGGATAGAGGATAGGATAGAGGATTGGATAGGATAGAGGATACGATAGGATAGAGGATAGGATAGAAAATAGGATAGGATGGAGGATCGGATAGGATAGCATAGAGGATAGGATAGAGGATTGGATGGGGTCGAGGATAGTGACGATAGAGGATAGGATAAGATAGAGGATAGGATAGGATAGAGGATAGGAGAGGATAGAAGATAGGATAGCATAGAGAATAGGATAGAGGATAGGATAGGATAGAGGATAGGATAGGATAGAGGATAGGATACGATAGACGATAGGATAGGATAGAGGGTAGGATAGGATAGAGGATAGGATAGGATAGAGGATAGGATAGGATAGTGGATAGGATAGGATAGAGGATAGGATAATATAGTGGTTTGGATAGGATAGAGGATAGAATAGGATAGAGGATAGGATAGAGCATAGGATAGGATAGATGATATTATAGGAGAGAGGATAGGATAGGATAGAAGATACGATATTATAGAGGATAGGATAGGATACGATAGAGGATAGGATAGATGATATTATAGGAAAGAGGGTAGGATAGGATAGAGGATACGATATTATAGACGATAGGATAGGATAGAGTATAGGATAGGATAGAGGATAGGATAGGATAGAGGATAGGATAGGATAGAGGATAGGATAGGATAGGATAGAGAATAGGATAGGATAGATGATATTATAGGAAAGAGGGTAGGATAGGATAGAGGATACGATATTATAGACGATAGGATAGGATAGAGTATAGGATAGGATAGAGGATAGGATAGGATATTGGATGGGATAAGATAGGATTGAGGATATAATAGAGGATAGGATAGGGTAGAGGATAGGATAGGATAGAGGATAGGATAGGATAGAGGATAGGATAGGATAGAGGATAGGATAGGATAGATGATATTATAGGATAGAGGATAGGATAGGATAGAGGATACGATATTATAGAGGATAGGTTAGGATAGAGGATAGGATAGGATACAGGATAGGATAGGATAGAGGATAGGATACGATAGAGGATAGGATAGGATAGGATAGAGAGTAGGATAGGATAGATGATATTATAGGATAGAGGACATTATAGGACAGAGGAAACGATATTATAGAAGATAGGATAGGATAGAGGATAGGATCGGATAGAGGATAGGATAGGGGATTGGATAGGATAGAGGATAGGATTCGATAGAGGACAGGATAGGATAGGATGGCGGAAAGGATAGGATAGAGTATAGAATAGGACAGAGGATAAGATAGGATAGAGGATAGGATAAGTTAGAGGATAGGATAGGATAGAGGATAGGAGAGGATAGAAGATAGGATAGCATAGAGAATAGGATAGAGGATAGGATAGGATAGAGGATAGGATAGGATAGAGGATAGGATACGATAGACGATAGGATAGGATAGAGGGTAGGATAGGATAGAGGATAGGATAGGATAGAGGATAGGATAGGATAGTGGATAGGATAGGATAGAGGATATTATAGGATAGAGGATAGGATAGGATAGGATAGAGGATAGACGATAGAGGATAGGATAGAGGATAGAGGATAGGATAGGATAGTGGATAGGATAGGATAGAGCAGACGATAGGGGATAGGATAGGATAGAGGATAGAATAGGATAGAAGATACGATATTATAGAGGATAGGATAGGATAGAGTATAGGATACGATAGAGGATATGATAGATGATATTATAGGAAAGAGGATAGGATAGGATAGAGGATACGATATTATAGACGATAGGATAGGATAGAGTATAGGATAGGATAGAGGATAGGATAGGATATTGGATGGGATAAGATAGGATAGAGGATAGGATAGAGGATTGGATAGGATAGGGTAGAGGATAGGATAGGATAGAGGATATGATAGGATAGAGGATAGGATAGGATAGATGATATTATAGGATAGAGGACATTATAGGACAGAGGAAACGATATTATAGAGGATAGGATAGGATAGAGGATAGGATCGGATAGAGGATAGGATAGGATAGAGGATAGGAGACGATAGAGGATATGATAGGATAGAGTATAGGATAGCATGCAGAATAGGATAGGATAGGTGATAGGATAGGATAGAGGATAGGATAGGATAGAGGATAGGATAGGATAGAGGATAGGAGAGGATAGAGGATACGATATTATTGACGATAGGATAGGATAGAGTATAGGATAGGATAGAGGATAGGATAGGATATTGGATGGGATAGGATAGAGGATAGGATAGGATAGAGGATAGGATAGGATAGAGGATAGGATGGGATAAAGAATACGATATTATGGAGGATAGGATAGGATAGGATAGAGGATATGATCGGATAGAGGATAGGATAGGTTTGAAGATATTATACGATAGAATATGATAGAGGATACGATATTATAGAGGATACAATACTGTAGAGGATAGGATAGGGGATTCTATAGGATAGAGGATAGGATAGGATAGAGGATACGAAATTATAGAGGATAGGATAGGATACAGGATAGGATCGGATAGAGGATAGGATATAGGATAGGATAGGATAGTGGATAGGATAGGATAGAGGATAGGATAGGATAGAGGATAGGAAATAGGATTGAATAGGATAGAGGATAGGATATAATACAGGATATTATAGGATAGCCGATAGGATAGGATTGAGGATAGGACGGGATAGAGGAGAGGATAGAGGATAGGCTAGGCGATTGGATAGGATAGCGGATAGGAGACGATAGAGGATATGATAGGATAGAGTATAGGATAGGATGCAGAATACGATAGGATAGGTGATAGGATAGGATAGAGGATAGGGGATTGGATAGGATAGAGGATAGGATATAATACAGGATATGGTAGGATAGAGGATAGGATATGATTGAGGATAGGACGGGATAGACGATAGGATAGAGGATTGAATAGGATAGAGGATATTATAGGAAAGAGGGCGGGATATGATAGAGGGTACGTTATTATAGAGGATAGGGTAGGATAGAGGATCGGATAGGATAGAGGATTGGATATAATACAGGATATGATAGGATAGAGTATAGGATGTAATAGAATATAGGATAGAGAAGAGGATTGGATAGAGGATATGGTAGGATAGAGGATACGATAGGATAGAGGATATGATAGGATAGAGAATAGGATAGGATGGAGGATATGATGGGATTGAGGATACGATAGGATAGAGAATAGCATAGGATAGAGTATAGGATACGATAGAGGATATGATAGATGATATTATAGGAAAGAGGGTAGGATAGGATAGAGGATACGATATTATTGACGATAGGATAGGATAGACGATAGGATCGGATAGAGAATAGGACAGGGCATTGGATAGGATAGAGGATAGGATAGGATAGAGGATACGATATTATAGAGGATACAATACTGTAGAGGATAGGATAGGGGATTCTATAGGATAGAGGATAGGATAGGATAGAGGATACGAAATTATTGAGGATAGGATAGGATAGAGGATAGGATCGGATAGAGGATAGGATAGGATAGAGGATAGGATAGGATAGTGGATAGGATAGGATAGAGGATATTATAGGATAGAGGATAGGATAGGATAGGATAGAGGATAGACGATAGACGATAGAGGATAGGATAGAGGATAGAGGATAGGATAGGATAGTGGATAGGATAGGATAGAGCAGACGATAGGGGATAGGATAGGATAGAGGATAGAATAGGATAGAAGATACGATATTATAGAGGATAGGATAGGATAGAGTATAGGATACGATAGAGGATATGATAGATGATATTATAGGAAAGAGGATAGGATAGGATAGAGGATACGATATTATAGACGATAGGATAGGATAGAGTATAGGATAGGATAGAGGATAGGATAGGATATTGGATGGGATAAGATAGGATAGAGGATAGGATAGAGGATTGGATAGGATAGGGTAGAGGATAGGATAGGATAGAGGATAGGATAGGATAGAGGATAGGATAGGATAGATGATATTATAGGATAGAGGACATTATAGGACAGAGGAAACGATATTATAGAGGATAGGATAGGATAGAGGATAGGATCGGATAGAGGATAGGATAGGATAGAGGATAGGAGACGATAGAGGATATGATAGGATAGAGTATAGGATAGGATGCAGAATAGGATAGGATAGGTGATAGGATAGGATAGAGGATAGGATAGGATAGAGGATAGGATAGGATAGAGGATAGGAGAGGATAGAGGATACGATATTATTGACGATAGGATAGGATAGAGTATAGGATAGGATAGAGGATAGGATAGGATATTGGATGGGATAAGATAGGATAGAGGATAGGATAGAGGATAGGATAGGATAGATGATATTATAGGATAGAGGATAGGATAGGATAGAGGATAGGATAGGATAGAGGATAGTATAGGATAGAGGATAGGATAGGATAGAGGATAGGATAGGATAGAGGATAGGATATAATAGAGGATAGGATAGGATAGACGATAGGATATGATAGACGATAGGATAGGATAGAGGATAGGATAGGATAGAGGATAGGATAGGATAGAGGATAGGATAGGATAGAGGATAGGATGGGATAAAGGATACGATATTATAGAGGATAGGATAGGATAGGGTAGAGGATATGATCGGATAGAGGATAGGATAGGTTTGAAGGTATTATACGATAGAATATGATAGAGGATACGATATTATAGAGGATACAATACTGTAGAGGATAGGATAGGGGATTCTATAGGATAGAGGATAGGATAGGATAGAGGATACGAAATTATAGAGGATAGGATAGGATAGAGGATAGGATCGGATAGAGGATAGGATAGGGGATTGGATAGAATAGAGGGTAGGGTAGGATATAGGATAGGATAGGATGGAGGATAGGATAGGATAGAGGATAGGATAGGATAGAGGATACGATATTATAGAGGATAGGATAGGATAGTCGATAGGATCGGATAGAGAATAGGACAGGGCATTGGATAGGATAGAGGATATGATAGGATAGAGGATAGGATAGGATAGAGGATAGGATAGGATAGAGGATAGGATAGGATAGAGGATAGGATAGGGTAGAGGATAGGATAGGATACAGGATAGGATAGGATAGAGGATAGGATAGGATACAGGATAGGATAGGATAGAGGATAGGATAGGATAGAGGATAGGATAGGATAGAGGATAGGATAGGATAGAGGATAGGATAGGATAGAGGATAGGATGGGATAAAGAATACGATATTATGGAGGATAGGATAGGATAGGATAGAGGATATGATCGGATAGAGGATAGGATAGGTTTGAAGATATTATACGATAGAATATGATAGAGGATACGATATTATAGAGGATACAATACTGTAGAGGATAGGATAGGGGATTCTATAGGATAGAGGATAGGATAGGATAGAGGATACGAAATTATAGAGGATAGGATAGGATACAGGATAGGATCGGATAGAGGATAGGATATAGGATAGGATAGGATAGTGGATAGGATAGGATAGAGGATAGGATAGGATAGAGGATAGGAAATAGGATTGAATAGGATAGAGGATAGGATATAATACAGGATATTATAGGATAGTCGATAGGATAGGATTGAGGATAGGACGGGATAGAGGAGAGGATAGAGGATAGGCTAGGCGATTGGATAGGATAGCGGATAGGAGACGATAGAGGATATGATAGGATAGAGTATAGGATAGGATGCAGAATACGATAGGATAGGTGATAGGATAGGATAGAGGATAGGGGATTGGATAGGATAGAGGATAGGATATAATACAGGATATGGTAGGATAGAGGATAGGATATGATTGAGGATAGGACGGGATAGACGATAGGATAGAGGATTGAATAGGATAGAGGATATTATAGGAAAGAGGGCGGGATATGATAGAGGGTACGTTATTATAGAGGATAGGGTAGGATAGAGGATCGGATAGGATAGAGGATTGGATATAATACAGGATATGATAGGATAGAGTATAGGATGTAATAGAATATAGGATAGAGAAGAGGATTGGATAGAGGATATGGTAGGATAGAGGATACGATAGGATAGAGGATATGATAGGATAGAGAATAGGATAGGATGGAGGATATGATGGGATTGAGGATACGATAGGATAGAGGATAGGATAGGATAGAGGATAGGATAGGATAGTGGGTAGGATAGGATTGAGGATAGGATTGGAGAGAGGGTAGGATAGGATAAAGGATAGGATAGGATAGAGAATAGGATAGCTAAGAGGATAGGATAGGATAGAGAATAGGATAGGATAGAGGATAGGATAGGATAGAGGATAGGATAGAGGATAGGAGACGATAGAGAATAGGATAGGATAGATGATATTATAGGAAAGAGGATAGGATATGATAGAGGATACGAGATTATAGAGCATAGGATAGGATAGCGGATAGGACAGGATAGAGGATAGGATAGGATTGAGGATAGGATAAGAACGAGGATAGGGTAGGATAGAGGATACGATATTATAGATGATAGAATAGGATCGAGTATTGGGTAGGATAGAGAATAGGGTAGGGGATTGGATAGGATAGAGGATAGGATAGGATAGAGGATAGGATAGGGGATTGGATAGGATAGAGGATAGGATAGGATAGAGTATAGGATAGGATAGCGGATAGAATTGGATAGAGTATAGAATAGGATAGAGGATAGTATATAGGATTGGATAGGATAGAGGATAGGATACGATAGAGGATAGGATAGGGGATTGGATAGGATAGAGAATAGGATTGGATAGATGATATTATAGGAATGAGGATAGGATATAATAGAGGATACTATATTATAGAGGATAGGATAGGATAGAGGATCGGATAGGATAGAGGATCGGATAGGATAGAGGATTGGATGGGATAGATGATACGATAGGATAGTGGATAGGATAGGGAATAGGATATGATAGAAGATAGGATAGGATAGAGGATAGGATCGGATAGGATAGAGGATAGGATAGGATAGACGATAGGGTAGAGGATAGGATAGAGCATTGGATAGGATAGGGGATATTATAGGATAGAGGATAGAATAGGATAGCGGATAGGAGAGGATATAGGATTGGATAGGATAGAGGATTGGATACGATAGAGGATAGGATATGGGATTGTATAGGATAGTTGATAGAATAGGATAGAGGATAGGATAGCATAGAGAAGAGGATAGGATAGATTACATTAAAGGAAATAGGATAGGATATGATAGAGGATACGATATTATAGAGGATAGGATAGGATAGAGGATCGGATAGGATAGAGGATTGGATAGGATAGATTATACGATAGGATAGTGGATAGGATAGAGAATAGGATAGGATGGAGGATAAGATAGGATAGAGGATAGGATAGGATGGAGGATAGGATAGGGTAGAGGATAGGATAGGATAGAGGATAGGATAGGATAGGATAGAGGATAGGATAGGATAGAGGATACGATATAGGATAGGATAGGATAGAGGATAGGATAGGATAGAGGATACGATAGGATAGAAGATAGTATAGGATAGAGGATAGGATAGGATAGAGGATAGGATAGGATAGAGGATACGATAGGATAGAAGATAGGATAGGATAGAGGATAGGACAGGATAGAGGATAGGATAGGATAAAGGATAGGATACGATAGAGTATAGGATATAGGATTGAATAGGATAGAGGATAGAATAGGATTGAGGATAGGATAGGTTTGAGGATAGGATAGTATAAAGGATCGGATAGGGGATTGGATAGCATAGAGGATAGGATAGGATAGAGGATACGATATTATAGTGGAGAGGATCGGATAGGGGATTGGATAGGATAGAGGATAGGATAGGATAGAGGATACGATATTATAGTGGAGAGGATCGAATAGAGGATAGGATATGGGATAGGATATTACAGAGGATAGGATAGGATAGAGGATCTGATAAGATACAGTATTGGATAGGATAGAGGATAGGATAGGATAGTGGATAGGATAAGATAGAGGATAGGATAGGATAGAGGATAGGATAGGATAGAGGATAGGATAGGATAGAGGATAGGATAGGATAGACGATAGGATAGGATAGAGGATAGGATAGGATAGAGGATAGGATAGGATAGAGGATAGGATAGGATAGAGGATACGATATTATTGACGATAGGATAGGATAGAGTATAGGATAGGATAGAGGATAGGATAGGATATTGGATGGGATAAGATAGGATAGAGGATAGGATAGAGGATAGGATAGGATAGATGGTATTATAGGATAGAGGATAGGATAGGATAGAGGATAGGATAGGATAGAGGATAGTATAGGATAGAGGATAGGATAGGATAGAGGATAGGATAGGATAGAGGATAGGATATAATAGAGGATAGGATAGGATAGACGATAGGATATGATAGACGATAGGATAGGATAGAGGATAGGATAGGATAGAGGATAGGATAGGATAGAGGATAGGATAGGATAGAGGATAGGATGGGATAAAGGATACGATATTATAGAGGATAGGATAGGATAGGGTAGAGGATATGATCGGATAGAGGATAGGATAGGTTTGAAGGTATTATACGATAGAATATGATAGAGGATACGATATTATAGAGGATACAATACTGTAGAGGATAGGATAGGGGATTCTATAGGATAGAGGATAGGATAGGATAGAGGATACGAAATTATAGAGGATAGGATAGGATAGAGGATAGGATCGGATAGAGGATAGGATAGGGGATTGGATAGAATAGAGGGTAGGATAGGATAGAGGATACGATATTATAGTGGAGAGGATCGAATAGAGGATAGGATGTGGGATAGGATATTACAGAGGATAGGATAGGATAGAGGATCTGATAAGATACAGTATTGGATAGGATAGAGGATAGGATAGGATAGTGGATAGGATAGGATAGAGGATAGGATAGGATAGAGGATAGGATAGGATAGAGGATAGGATAGGATAGAGGACAGGATAGGATAGAGGATAGGATAGGATAGAGGATAGGATAGGATAGAGGATAGGATAGGATAGAGGATAGGATAGGATAGAGGATAGGATAGGATAGAGGATAGGATAGGTTAGAGGATAGGAGACGATAGAGGATAGGATAGGATAGATGAGATTATAGGAAAGAGTATAGGATATGATACAGGATACGATATTATAGAGGATAGGATAGGATAGAGGATTGGATAGGATAGAGGATTGGATAGGATAGATGATACGATTTTAAAAGAGGACAGGATAGCATAGAGGATACGATTGAGGATAGATTATAGGATAGAGGATAGCTTAGTATAGGATAGGATATAGGATAGGATAGGATAGAGTATAGGATATAGGATTGGATAGGATAGAGGATTGGATAGGGTAGAAGATACGATTTTAAAAGAGGACAGGATAGCATAGAGGATAGGATTGAGGATAGATTATAGGATAGAGGATAGGATAGGATAGAGGATCGGATAGGATAGAGGATTGGATAGGATAGATTATACGATAGGATAGTGGATAGGATAGAGAATAGGATAGGATGGAGGATAAGATAGGATAGAGGATAGGATAGGATGGAGGATAGGATAGGATAGAGGATAGGATAGGATAGAGGATAGGATAGGATAGGATTGAGGATAGGATAGGATAGAGGATAGGATAGGATAGAGGATAGGATAGGATAGAGGATAGGATAGGATAGAGGATAGGACAGGATAGAGGATAGGATAGGATAAAGGATAGGATACGATAGAGTATAGGATATAGGATTGAATAGGATAGAGGATAGAATAGGATTGAGGATAGGATAGGTTTGAGGATAGGATAGTATAGAGGATCGGATAGGGGATTGGATAGGATAGAGGATAGGATAGGATAGAGGATACGATATTATAGTGGAGAGGATCGGATAGGGGATTGGATAGGATAGAGGATAGGATAGGATAGAGGATACGATATTATAGTGGAGAGGATCGAATAGAGGATAGGATATGGGATAGGATATTACAGAGGATAGGATAGGATAGAGGATCTGATAAGATACAGTATTGGATAGGATAGAGGATAGGATAGGATAGTGGATAGGATAGGATAGAGGATAGGATAGGATAGAGGATAGGATAGGATAGAGGATAGGATAGGATAGAGGACAGGATAGGATAGAGGATAGGATAGGATAGAGGATAGGATAGGATAGAGGATAGGATAGGATAGAGGATAGGATAGGATAGAGGATAGGATAGGATAGAGGATAGGATAGGTTAGAGGATAGGAGACGATAGAGGATAGGATAGGATAGATGAGATTATAGGAAAGAGTATAGGATATGATACAGGATACGATATTATAGAGGATAGGATAGGATAGAGGATTGGATAGGATAGAGGATTGGATAGGATAGATGATACGATTTTAAAAGAGGACAGGATAGCATAGAGGATACGATTGAGGATAGATTATAGGATAGAGGATAGGATAGGATAGAGGATACGATAGGATAGAAGATAGGATAGGATAGAATATAGGATAGGATAGAGGATAGGATAGGATAAAGGATAGGATACGATAGAATATAGGATATAGGATTGAATAGGATAGAGGATAGGATAGGATTGAGGATCGGATAAGATACGGGATTGGATAGGATAGAGGATAGGATAGGATAGAGGATAGGATAGAGAATAGGATAGGATAGAGGATAGGATAGGATAGAGGATAGCTTAGTATAGGATAGGATATAGGATAGGATAGGATAGAGTATAGGATATAGGATTGGATAGGATAGAGGATTGGATAGGATAGAGGATTGGATAGGGTAGAAGATACGATTTTAAAAGAGGACAGGATAGCATAGAGGATAGGATTGAGGATAGATTATAGGATAGAGGATAGGATAGGATAGGGGATAGGATAGGATAGAGAATAGGATAGGATAAATGATATTATAGGAAATAGGATAGGATATGATAGAGGATACGATATTATAGAGGATAGGATAGGATAGAGGATCGGATAGGATAGAGGATTGGATAGGATAGAGGATACGATAGGATAGTGGATAGGATAGAGAATAGGACAGGGCAGAGAATAGGATAGGATAGAGGATAGGATAGGATAGAGGATAGGATAGGATAGAGGATAGGATCGGATAGGATAGAGGATAGGATAGGATAGGATAGAGGATCGGATAGGGGATTGGATAGGATAGAGGATAGGATAGGATAGTGGATACGATATTATAGTCGAGAGGATCGAATAGAGGATAGGATAGGGGATAGGATATTATAGAGGATAGGATAGAATATAGGATAGGATAGAGGATAGGATAGGATAGAGGATAGGATAGGATAGAGGATAGGATAGGATAGAGGATAGGATAGGATAGAGGACAGGATAGCATAGAGGATAGGATAGGATAGAGGATAGGATACGATAGGTGATAGGATAGGATAGAGAATAGGATAGGATAGATGATATTATAGGAAAGAGGATAGGATATGATAGAGGATACGATATTATAGATTGTAGGATATGATAGAGGATCGGATAGTATAGAGGATTGGATAGGATAGAGGATACGATAGGATAGTGGATAGGATAGAGAATAGGACAGGGCAGAGAATAGGATAGGATAGAGGATAGGATAGGATAGGGGATAGGACATAGGATTGGATAGGATAGAGAATAGGATACGATAGAGGATAGGATATGATTGGATAGGATAGAGAATAGCATACGATAGAGGATAGGATAGGATTGGATAGAGAATAGGATGGGATAGAGGATACGATATAGGATTGGATAGGATACAGAGGAGGAAACGATAGAGGATAGGGTAGGATTGGATAGAGAATAGGATGGGCTAGAGGATAGGATAGGATAGAGGATAGGATAGGATAGAGGATAGGATAGGATAGAGGATAGGATGGGATAGAGGATAGGATAGAGGATAGGATAGGATAGAGGATAGGATAGGATAGAGGATAGGATAGGATAGAGGATAGGATGGGATAGAGGATAGGATAGAGGATAGGATAGGATAGAGGATAGGATAGGATAGAGGATAGGATCGGATAGGATAGAGGATAGGATAGGATAGAGGATAGGATAGGATAGAGGATAGGATCGGATAGGATAGAGGATAGGATAGGATAGGATAGAGGATAGGACATAGGATTGCATATGATAGAGAATAGGATACGATAGAGGATAGGATAGGATTGGATAGAGAAGAGGATGGGATAGAGGATAGGATAGGATAGAGGATAGGATAGGACACAGGATAGGATAGGATAGAGGATAGGATAGGATAGAGGATAGGAAAGGATAGAGGATAGGATAGGATAGAGGATAGGATAGAATAGAGGATAGGATAGGATAGAGAATAGGATAGGATAGATGATATTATAGGAAAGGGGATAGGATATGATAAGGGATACGATATTATAGAGGATAGGATAGGACGGAGGATTGGATAGGATAGAGGATAGGATAAGATAGAGGATAGGATATGGGATTGGATAGGATAGAGGATAGGAGACGATAGAGGATAGGAGACGATAGAGGATACGATAGGATAGAGGATAGGATAGGATAGAGCATAGGATAGGATAGAGGATAGGATAGGATAGCGGATAGGATAGGATAGAGGATAGGATAGGATAGAGGATTGGATAG
Source organism: Halictus rubicundus (assembly GCF_050948215.1). Taxonomy (NCBI): domain Eukaryota; kingdom Metazoa; phylum Arthropoda; class Insecta; order Hymenoptera; family Halictidae; genus Halictus; species Halictus rubicundus. Next base: position 206,463 of record NW_027488671.1, on the reverse strand, counting down.
GATAGAGGATTGGATAGGATAGAGGATACGATATTATAGAGTATAGGATAGGATAGAGGATAGGATAGAGGATAGGATAGGATAGAGGATAGGATTGGATAGAGGATAGGATAGGATAGAGGATAGGATAGGATAGAGGATAGGATAGGATAGAGGATAGGATAGGATAGAGGATAGGATAGAGGATAGGATCGGATAGAGGATAGGATAGGATAGAGGATAGGGTAGGATAGAGGATAGGATAGGATAGGGGATAGGATAGGATAGAGAATAGGATTGGAAAGATGATATTTTAGGAAGGAGGATAGGATACAATAGAGGATACTATATTATAGAGGATAGGAAAGGATAGAGGATCGGATAGGATAGAGGATCGGATAGGATAGAGGATCGGATAGGATAGAGGATTGGATGGGATAGATGATACGATAGGATAGTGGATAGGATAGGGAATAGGATATGATAGAGGATAGGATAGGATAGAGGATAGGATCGGATAGGATAGAGGATAGGATAGGATAGGATAGAGGATTGGATAGGATTGAGGATAGGATAGAATAGAGGATGGGATATGATCGAGGAAAGGATAGGATAGACGATAGGGTAGAGGATAGGATAGAGGATTGGATAGGATAGGGGATATGATAGGATAGAGGATAGAATAGGATAGCGGATAGGAGAGGATATAGGATTGGATAGGATAGAGGATAGAATACGATAGAGGATAGGATAGGGGATTGGATAGGATAGTTGATAGAATAGGATAGAGGATAGGATAGCATAGAGAATAGGATAGGATAGATTACATTAAAGGAAATAGGATAGGATATGATAGAGGATACGGTATTATAGAGGATGGGATAGGATGGAGGATCGGATAGGATAGAGGATTGGATAGGATAGATTATACGATAGGATAGTGGATAGGATAGAGAATAGGACAGGGCAGAGAATAGGATAGGATGGAGGATAAGATAGGATAGAGGATAGGATAGGATAGAGGATAGGATAGGATACAGGATAGGATAGGATAGAGGATAGGATAGGATAGAGGATAGTATAGGATAGGTGATAGGATAGGATAGAGAATAGGATAGGATAGATGATATTATAGGAAAGAGGATAGGATATGATAGAGGATACGATATTATAGATTATAGGATAGGATAGAGGATCGGATAGGATAGAGGATTGGATAGGATAGAGGATAGGATAGGATAGGATAGAGGATAGGACATAGGATTGCATAGGATAGAGAATAGGATACGATAGAGGATAGGATAGGATTGGATAGAGAATAGGATGGGATAGAGGATATGATAGCATAGAGGATAGGATAGGATACAGGATAAGATAGGATAGAGGATAGGATAAGATAGAGGATAGGACAGGATAGAGGATAGGATAGGATAGAGGATAGGATAGAATAGAGGATAGGATAGGATAGAGAATAGGATAGGATAGATGATATTATAGGAAAGGGGATAGGATATGATAAGGGATACGATATTATAGAGGATAGGATAGGACGGAGGATTGGATAGGGTAGAGGATAGGATATGGGATTGGATAGGATAGAGAATAGGAGACGATAGAGGATACGATAGGATAGAGGATAGGATAGGATAGAGCATAAGATAGGATAGAGGATAGGATAGGATAGCGGATAGGATAGGATAGAGGATAGGATAGGATAGAGGATAGGATAGGATAGAGGATAGGGTAGGATAGGATAGAGGATAGGATAGAGGATAGGATAGGATAGGATAGAGGATAGGATAGGATAGAGGATAGGGTAGGATAGGATAGAGGATAGGACAGAGGATAGGATAGGATAGGATAGAGGATAGGACATAGGATTGGATAGGATAGAGAATAGGATACGATAGAGGATAGGATAGGATTGGATAGGATAGAGAATAGGAGACGATAGAGGATAGGATAGGATTGGATAGAGAATAGGATGGGATAGAGGATAGCAGAGGATAGAGGATAGGATAGGATAGAGGATAGGATAGGATAGAGGATACGATAGGATAGAACATAGGATAGGATAGAGGATAGGATAGGATAGAGGATAGCATACGATAGAGGATAGGATAGGGTAGGATATAGAATAGGATAGGATGGATGATACTATAGGAAAGAGGATAGGATATGATAGGGGATACGATTTTATAGAGGATAGGATAGGATAGAGGATCGGATAGGATGGTGGATAGGATAGGGAATAGGATAGGACAGAGAATAGGATAGGATAGAGGAGAGGATATGATAGAGGATAGGATAGGATAGAGGATAGGATAGAGGATAGGATAGGATAGAGGATAGGATAGGATAGAGGATAGGATCGGATAGGATAGAGGATAGGATAGGATAGGATAGAGGATTGGATAGGATTGAGGATAGGATAGAATAGAGGATGGGATAGGTTCGAGGAAATGATAGGATAGGCGATAGGGTAGAGGATAGGATAGAGGATTGGATAGGATAGGGGATATTATAGGATAGAGGATAGAATAGGATAGCGGATAGGAGAGGATATAGGATTGGATAGGATAGAGGATAGGATACGATAGAGGATAGGATAGGGGATTGGATAGGATAGTTGATAGAATAGGATAGAGGATAGGATAGGATAGAGAATAGGATAGGATAGATTATATTAAAGGAAATAGAATAGGATATTATAGAGGATACGATATTATAGAGGATGGGATAGGATAGAGGGTACGATATTATAGATAGGATAGGATAGAGGATAGGATTGAGGATAGATTATAGTTTAGAGGATAGGATAGGATAGAAGATAGGAGAGGATAGAGGATAGGATAGGATAGGATAGGATAGATGATAGGATAGGATAGAGGATACGATATTATAGAGGATAGGATAGGATAGAGGATACGATATTCTAGAGGATAGGATAGCATAGAGTATAGGATTGAGGATAGATTATAGGATAGAGGATAGGACAGGATAGAGGATACGATAGGATAGAAGATAGGATAGGATAGAGGATCGGATAGGATAGAGGATTGGATAGGATAGAGGATACGATAGGATAGTGGATAGGATAGAGAATAGGACAGGGCAGAGAATAGGATAGGATAGAGGATAGGATAGGATAGAGGAAAGGACATAGGATTGGATAGGATAGAGAATAGGATGCGATAGAGGATAGGATATGATTGGATAGGATAGAGAATAGCATACGATAGAGGATAGGATAGGATTGGATAGAGAATAGGATGGGATAGAGGATACGATATAGGATTGGATAGGATACAGAAGAGGAAACGATAGAGGATAGGGTAGGATTGGATAGAGAATAGGATGGGCTAGAGGATAGGATAGGATAGAGGATAGGATAGGATAGAGGATAGGATAGGATAGAGGATAGGATGGGATAGAGGATAGGATAGAGGATAGGATAGGATAGAGGATAGGATAGGATAGAGGATAGGATAGGATAGAGGATAGGATATAGGATAGGATAGGATAGAGTATAGGATATAGGATTGGATAGAGGAGAGGATAGGGGATAGGATATTATAGAGGATAGAATAGGATAGAGGATCGGATAAGATACAGTATTGGATAGGATAGAGGATAGGATAGGATAGAGGATAGGATAGGATAGAGGATAGGATAGGATTGAGGATAGGATAGGATAGAGGATAGGATAGTATAGAGGATAGGATAGGATAGAGGATAGGATAGGATAGAGGATAGGATAGGATAGAGGATAGGATAGGATAGAGGATAGGATAGGATGGAGTATAGAATAGGATAGAGGATAGGATAGGATAGAGGATAGGAAAGGAAAGAGGATAGGATAGGATTGAGGATAGGATAGGATAGAGGATAGGATAGGATAGAGGATAGGATAGGATAGAGGATCGGATAGGGGATAGGATAGGATAGAGAATAGGATAGGATAGAGGATAGGATAGGATTGAGGATAATATAGGATCGAGGATAGGATAGGATAGAGGATAGGATAGGATAGAGGATAGGATAGGATGGAGTACAGAATAGGATAGAGGATAGGATAGGATAGAGGATTGGATAGGATAGGATAGAGGATAGGAAAGGATAGAGGATAGGATAGGATAGAGGATACGATAGGATATAAAGATAGGATAGGATACAGGATAGGATAGGATAGAGGATAGGATAGTATAGGATAGTATATAGGATAGGATAGGATAGAGTATAGGATAGAGGATTGAATAGGATAGAGGATAGGATAGGATAGAGGATAGGATAGGATAGAGGATAGGATAGTATAGGATAGGAAATAGGATAGGATAGGATAGAGGATAGGATTGAGGATAGATTATAGGATAGAGGATAGGATAGGATAGAGGATACGATAGGATATAAAGATAGGATAGGATACAGAATAGGATAGGATAGAGGATAGGATAGTATAGGATAGTATATAGGATAGGATAGGATAGAGTATAGGATAGAGGATAGGATAGGATAGAGGATAGGATAGGATAGAGGATAGGATAGGATTGAGGATAGGATAGGATAGAGGACAGGATAGGATAGAGGATAGGATAGGATAGAGGATAGGATAGGATAGAGGATAGGATATAGGATAGGATAGGATAGAGTATAGGATATAGGATTGGATAGAGGAGAGGATAGGGGATAGGATATTATAGAGGATAGAATAGGATAGAGGATCGGATAAGATACAGTATTGGATAGGATAGAGGATAGGATAGGATAGAGGATAGGATAGGATAGAGGATAGGATAGGATTGAGGATAGGATAGGATAGAGGATAGGATAGTATAGAGGATAGGATAGGATAGAGGATAGGATAGGATAGAGGATAGGATAGGATAGAGGATAGGATAGGATAGAGGATAGGATAGGATGGAGTATAGAATAGGATAGAGGATAGGATAGGATAGAGGATAGGAAAGGAAAGAGGATAGGATAGGATTGAGGATAGGATAGGATAGAGGATAGGATAGGATAGAGGATAGGATAGGATAGAGGATAGGATAGAGAATAGGATAGGATAGAGGATAGGATAGGATTCGGGATAAGAAAGGATCGAGGTAGGATAGGATAGAGGTTTGGATAGGATAGAGGATAGGATAGGATAGAGGATAGGATAGGATAGAGGATAGGATAGTATAGGATAGGATATAGGATAGGATAGGATAGAGAATAGGATAGGATAGAGGATAGGATAGGATAGAGGATACGATAGGATATAGGATAGGCTAGGATAGAGGATAGGATAGGATAGAGGATAGGATAGGATAGAGGATAGGATAGGATAGAGGATAGGATAGGATAGAGGATAGGATAAGATACAGTATTGGATAGGATAGAGGATAGGATAGGATAGAGGATAGGATAGGATAGAGGATAGGATAGGATAGAGGATAGGATAGAATAGAGGATAGGATAGGATAGAGGATAGGATAGGATAGAGGATAGGATAGGATTGAGGATAGGATAGGATAGAGGACAGGATAGGATAGAGGATAGGATAGGATAGAGGATAGGATAGAGAATAGGATAGGATAGAGGATAGGGTAGGATTGGGGATAAGATAGGATCGAGGTAGGATAGGATAGAGGTTTGGATAGGATATAGGATAGGATAGGATAGAGAATAGGATAGGATAGAGGATAGGATAGGATAGAGGATACGATAGGATATAGGATAGGCTAGGATAGAGAATAGGATAGGATAGAGGATAGGATAAGATTGAGGATAATATAGGATCGAGGATAGGATAGGATAGAGGATAGGATAGGATGGAGTATAGAATAGGATAGAGGATAGGATAGGATAGAGGATAGGAAAGGATAGAGGATAGGATAGGATTGAGGATAGGATAGGATAGAGGACAGGATAGGATAGAGGATAGGATAGGATAGAGGATAGGATAGGATAGAGGATAGGATAGAGAATAGGATAGGATAGAGGATAGGATAGGATTGGGGATAAGAAAGGATCGAGGTAGGATAGGATAGAGGTTTGGATAGGATAGAGGATAGGATAGGATAGAGGATAGGATAGGATAGAGGATAGGATAGTATAGGATAGGATATAGGATAGGATAGGATAGAGAATAGGATAGGATAGAGGATAGGATAGGATAGAGGATACGATAGGATATAGGATAGGCTAGGATAGAGAATAGGATAGGATAGAGGATAGGATAAGATTGAGGATAATATAGGATCGAGGATAGGATAGGATAGAGGATAGGATAGGATGGAGTATAGAATAGGATAGAGGATAGGATAGGATAGAGGATAGGATAGGATAGAGGATAGGATAGGGGATTGGATAGGATAGAGGATAGGATAGGATAGAGGATACGATATTATAGTGGAGAGGATCGAATAGAGGATAGGATAGGGGATAGGATATTATAGAGGATAGGATAGGATAGAGGATCGGATAAGATACAGTATTTTATAGGATAGAGGATAGGATAGGATAGAGGATAGGTTAGGATAGAGGACAGGATAGGATAGAGGATAGGATAGGATAGAGGATAGGATAGTATAGGATAGGATATAGGATAGGATAGGATAGAGAATAGGATAGGATAGAGGATCGGATAGGGGATAGGATAGGATAGAGAATAGGATAGGATAGAGGATAGGATAGGATTGAGGATAATATAGGATCGAGGATAGGATAGGATAGAGGATAGGATAGGATAGAGGATAGGATAGGATGGAGTATAGAATAGGATAGAGGATAGGATAGGATAGAGGATTGGATAGGATAGGATAGAGGATAGGAAAGGATAGAGGATAGGATTGAGGATAGATTATAGGATAGAGGATAGGATAGGATAGAGGATACGATAGGATATAAAGATAGGATAGGATACAGGATAGGATAGGATAGAGGATAGGATAGTATAGGATAGTATATAGGATAGGATAGGATAGAGTATAGGATAGAGGATTGAATAGGATAGAGGATAGGATAGGATAGAGGATAGGATAGGATAGAGGATAGGATAGTATAGGATAGGAAATAGGATAGGATAGGATAGAGAATAGGATTGGATAGAGGATAGGATTGAGGATAGATTATAGGATAGAGGATAGGATAGGATAGAGGATACGATAGGATATAAAGATAGGATAGGATACAGGATAGGATAGGATAGAGGATAGGATAGTATAGGATAGTATATAGGATAGGATAGGATAGAGTATAGGATAGAGGATAGGATAGGATAGAGGATAGGATAGGATAGAGGATAGGATAGGATTGAGGATAGGATAGGATAGAGGACAGGATAGGATAGAGGATAGGATAGGATAGAGGATAGGATAGGATAGAGGATAGGATAGAGAATAGGATAGGATAGAGGATAGGATAGGATTGGGGATAATATAGGATCGAGGATAGGATAGGATAGAGGATAGGATAGGATAGAGGATAGGATAGGATAGAGGATAGGATATAGGATAGGATAGGATAGAGTATAGGATATAGGATTGGATAGAGGAGAGGATAGGGGATAGGATATTATAGAGGATAGAATAGGATAGAGGATCGGATAAGATACAGTATTGGATAGGATAGAGGATAGGATAGGATAGAGGATAGGATAGGATAGAGAATAGGATAGGATAGAGGATAGGCTAGGATTGAGGATAATATACGATCGAGGATAGGATAGGATAGAGGTTAGGATAGGATAGAGGATAGGATAGGATAGAGGATAGGATAGGATAGAGGATAGGATAGGATAGAGGGTAGGATAGGATAGAGGATAGGATAGGATAGAGGATAGGATAGGATAGAGGATCGGATAGGATAGAGGAGAGGATAGGATAGAGGATAGGATAGGATAGAGGATAGGATAGGATAGAGGATAGGATAGAGGATTGGATATGATAGAGGATTGCATATGATAGAGGATTGGATTGGATAGAGGATTGGATAGGATACAGGATGGGATAGGATAGAGGATAGGATAGAGGATAGGATAGAGGATAGGATAGAGGATAGGATAGGATAGAGGATAGAGGATAGCATATTATAGAGTATAGAATAGGATTGAGGATAGGATAGGATTGAGGATGGGATAGCATAGAGGATACGATAGGGTAGAGGATAGGATAGAATAGAGGATTGGATAGGATTCAGGATAGGATTGAGGATAGTATAGGATAGAGAATAGGATAGGATAGAGGATACGATAGAGGATTGGATAGGATAGAGGATCGGATAGTATAGAGGAAATTATAGGATATAGGATACGATAGGATAGAGGGTAGGATACGATAGAGGATGGGATAGGATAGAGGATATGATAGGATAGAGGATAGGATAGGATAGAGGATAGGATAGGATAGAGCATAGGATAGGATAGAGGATAAGATAGGATAGAGGATAGGATAGGATAGAGGATAGGATAGGATAGAGGATAGGATAGGATAGAGGATAGGATAGGATAGAGGATTGGATAGGATAGAGTATACGATATTATAGAGGATAGGATAGGATAGAGGATAGGATTGAGGATAGATTATAGGATAGAGGATAGGATAGGATAGAGGATAGGATAGGATAGAGGATACGATAGGATAGAAGATAGGATAGGATAGAGGATAGGATTGGATAGAGGATAGGATAGGATAAAGGATAGGATACGATAGAGTATAGGATATAGGATTGCATAGGATAGAGGATATGATAGGATTGAGGATAGGATAGAATAGAGGATAGGATAGGATAGAGGATCGGATATGGGATTGGATAGGATAGAGGATAGGATGGGATAGAGGATAGGATAGGATAGAGGATAGGATAGGATAGCGGATAGGATAGGATAGAGGATTGGATAGGATACAGGATTGGATAGGATAGAGGATTGGATAGGATAGAGGATACGATATTATAGAGGATAGGATAGGATAGAGGATAGGATTGAGGATAGATTATAGGATAGAGGATAGGATAGGATAGAGGATAGGATAGGATAGAAGATAGAATATGATAGAGGATAGGATAGGATAGAGGATAGGATAGGATAAAGGATAGGATACGATAGAGTATAGGATATAGGATTGAATAGGATAGAGGATAGGATACGATAGAGGATAGGATTGGGTACGATATAGAATAGGATAGGATGGATGATATTATAGGATAGAGGACAGGATAGGATAAAGTATAGGATATAGGATTGGATACGATAGAGGATAGGATAGGATAGAGGATACGATATTAAAGGGGATAGGATAGGATAGAGTATAGGATATAGGATTGGATACGATAGAGGATAGGATAGGATAGAGGATACGATAATATAGAGGATAGGATAGGATAGAGTATAGGATTGAATTGAGGATAGGATAGGTGATTGGATATTATAGAGGATAGGATAGGGGATTGGATAGGATAGAGGATAGAGGATAGGATAGGATAGAGGATAGGATAGGATAGAGGATAGGATAGGATAGAGGATAGGATAGGATAGAGGATAGGATAGGATTGAGGATAGGATAGGATAGAGGATAGGATAGGATAGAGGATAGGATAGGATAGAGGATAGGAGAGGATATAGGATTGGATAGGATAGAGGATAGGATACGATAGAGGATAGGATAGCGGATTGGATGGGATAGTTGATAGAATAGGATAGAGGATAGGATACGATAGAGGATAGGATAGGGGATTGGATAGGATAGTTGATAGAATAGGATAGAGGATAGGATAGGATAGAGAATAGGATAGGATAGATTATATTAAAGGAAATAGGATAGGATATGATAGAGGATGGGATAGGATAGAGGATACGATATTATAGAGGATAGGGTAGGATAGAGGATAGGATTGAGGATAGATTATAGTTTAGAGGATAGGATAGGATAGAGGATACGATAGGATAGAAGATAGGAGAGGATAGAGGATAGGATAGGATAGGATAGAGGATAGGATAGAGGATACGGTTATTATAGAGGATAGGATAGGATAGAGGATACGATATTCTAGAGGATAGGATAGGATAGAGGATAGGATTGAGGATAGATTATAGGATAGAGGATAGGATAGGATAGAGGATACGATAGGATATAAGATAGGATAGGATAGAGGATCGGATAGGATAGAGGATAGGATAGGATAGCGGATAGGATAGGATAGAGGATTGGATAGGATAGAGGATTGGATAGGATAGAGGATTGGATAGGACAGAGGATACGATATTATAGAGGATAGGATAGGATAGAGGATAGGATTGAGGATAGATTATAGGAAAGAGGATAGGATAGGATAGAGGATAGGATAGGATAGAAGATAGAATAGGATAGAGGATAGGATAGAGGATAGGATAGGATAAAGGATAGGATACGATAGAGTATAGGATATAGGATTGAATAGGATAGAGGATAGGATACGATAGAGGATAGGATAGGGTAGGATATAAAATAGGATAGGATGGATGATATTATAGGATAGAGTATAGGATATAGGATTGGATACGATAGAGGATAGGATAGGATAGAGGATACGATATTATAGAGGATAGGATAGGATAGTGGATTGGATACGATAGAGGATAGGATAGGATAGAGGATACGATATTATAGAGGATAGGATAGGATAGAGGATAGGATTGAGGATAGATTATAGGATAGAGGATAGGATAGGATAGAGGATACGATAGGATAGAAGATAGGATAGGATAGAGGATAGGATAGAATAGAGGATATGATAGGATAGAGGATACGATAGGATAGAAGATAGGATAGGATAGAGGATAGGATAGGATAGAGGATCGGATAGGATAGAGGATAGGATAGGATAGAGGATAGGATAGGATAGAGGACAGGATACGAAAGGGTATAGGACATAGGATTGAATAGGATAGAGGATTGGATACGATAGAGGATAGGATAGGTGATTGGATAGGATAGTTGATAGAATAGGATAGAGGATAGGATAGGATACAGAATAGGATACGATAGATTATATTTAAGGAAAGAGGATAGGATATGATAGTGGATACTATATTATAAAGGATAGGATAGGATAGAGGATACGATAGGATAGAAGATAGGATAGGATAGAGGATAGGATAGGATAGAGGATCGGATAGGATACAGGATTGGATAGGATAGAGGATACGATGGGATAGAGGACATTATAGAAAATAGGATAGGATAGAGGATAGGATAGGATAGTGGATAGGATAGGGGATTGGATAGGGTAGAGAATAGGATAGGGTAGATGATATTATAGGAAAGAGGATAGGATATGTTAGAGGATACGATATTGTAGAGGATAGGATAGGATAGAGAATAGGATAGGATAGAGGATAGGACAGGATAGAGGATAGGATAGGATAGAGGATCGGATATAGGATTGGATACGATAGAGGATAGGATAGGATACAGGATACGATATTATAGAGGATAGGATAGGATAGAGTATAGGATTGAATAGGGGAAAAAAGATAGGTGATTGGATATTATAGAGAATAGGAAACGGGATTGGATAGGATAGAGGATAGGATAGGATAGCGGATAGGATAGGATGGTGTATAGAATAGGATAGAGGATAGGATAGGATAGCGGATAGGATAGGATGGAGTATAGAATAGGATAGAGGATAGGATAGGATAGAGGATAGGATAGGATAGAGGATAGGATAGGATAGAGGATAGGATAGGATGGAGTATAGAATAGGATAGAGGATAGGATAGGATAGAGGATTGGATAGGATAGAGGATAGGATAGGATAGAGGATAGGATAGGATAGAGGATAGGATAGGATAGAGGATAGGATAGGATAGAGGATAGGATAGGATAGAGGATAGGATAGGATAGAGGATAGGATAGAGGATAGGATAGGATAGAGGATAGGATAGGATAGAGGATAGGATAGGATAGAGGAGAGGATAGGATAGAGGATAGGATAGGATAGAGGATAGGATAGGATAGAGGATAGGATAGGATAGAGGATAGGATAGGATAGAGGATAGGGTAGGATAGAGGATAGGATAGGATAGAGGATAGGATAGGATAGAGGATAGGATAGGATAGAGGATAGGATAGGATAGAGGATAGGATAGGATAGAGGATAGGATAGGATAGAGGATAGGATAGGATAGAGGATAGGATAGGATAGAGGATAGGATAGGATAGAGGATAGGATAGGATAGAGGATAGGATAGGATAGAGGATAGGATAGGATAGAGGATAGGATAGGATAGAGAATAGGATAGGATAGAGGATACGATAGAGGATTGGATAGGATAGAGGATCGGATAGTATAGAGGAAATTATAGGATATAGGATACGATAGGATAGAGGGTAGGATACGATAGAGGATGGGATAGGATAGAGGATATGATAGGATAGAGGATAGGATAGGATAGAGGATAGGATAGGATAGAGCATAGGATAGGATAGAGGATAAGATAGGATAGAGGATAGGATAGGATAGAGGATAGGATAGGATAGAGGATAGGATAGGATAGAGGATAGGATAGGATAGAGGATAGGATAGGATAGAGGATAGGATAGGATAGAGGATAGGATAGGATAGAGGATAGGATAGGATAGAGGATAGGATAGGATAGAGGATAGAATAGGATAGAGGATAGGATAGGATAGAGGGTAGGATAGGATAGAGGATAGGATAGGATAGAGGATAGGATAGGATAGAGGATAGGATAGGATAGAGGATTGGATTGGATAGAGGATTGGATAGGATACAGGATGGGATAGGATAGAGGATAGGATAGAGGATAGGATAGAGGATAGGATAGAGGATAGGATAGAGGATAGGATAGGATAGAGGATAGAGGATAGCATATTATAGAGTATAGAATAGGATTGAGGATAGGATAGGATTGTGGATGGGATAGCATAGAGGATACGATAGGGTAGAGGATAGGATAGAATAGAGGATTGGATAGGATTCAGGATAGGATTGAGGATAGTATAGGATAGAGAATAGGATAGGATAGAGGATACGATAGAGGATTGGATAGGATAGAGGGTAGGATACGATAGAGGATGGGATAGGATAGAGGATATGATAGGATAGAGGATAGGATAGGATAGAGGATAGGATAGGATAGAGCATAGGATAGGATAGAGGATAAGATAGGATAGAAGATAGGATAGGATAGAGGATCGGATAGGATACAGGATTGGATAGGATAGAGGATACGATGGGATAGAGGACATTATAGAAAATAGGATAGGATAGAGGATAGGATAGGATAGTGGATAGGAAAGGGGATTGGATAGGGTAGAGAATAGGATAGGGTAGATGATATTATAGGAAAGAGGATAGGATATGATAGAGGATACGATATTGTAGAGGATAGGATAGGATAGAGGATACGGCATTATAGAGAATATTATAGGGTAGAGGATAGGATTGAGGATAGATTACAGGATAGAGGATAGGATAGAATAGAGGATAGGATAGGATAGAGGATAGGATAGGATAGGGGATAGGATAGGATAGAGGATACGATAGGATAGAGGATAGGATAGGATAGAGGATAGGATAGGATAGAGGATAGGATAGGATAGAGGATAGGATAGGATAGAGGATAGGATAGGATAGAGGATAGGATAGAGGATAGGATAGGATAGAGGATAGGATAGGATAGAGGATAGGATAGGATAGAGGATAGGATAGGATAGAGGATAGGATAGGATAGAGGATAGGATAGGATAGAGGATAGGATAGGATAGAGGATTGGATTGGATAGAGGATTGGATAGGATACAGGATGGGATAGGATAGAGGATAGGATAGAGGATAGGATAGAGGATAGGATAGAGGATAGGATAGAGGATAGGATAGAGGATAGGATAGGATAGAGGATAGAGGATAGCATATTATAGAGTATAGAATAGGATTGAGGATAGGATAGGATTGTGGATGGGATAGCATAGAGGATACGATAGGGTAGAGGATAGGATAGAATAGAGGATTGGATAGGATTCAGGATAGGATTGAGGATAGTATAGGATAGAGAATAGGATATAATAGAGGATACGATAGAGGATTGGATAGGATAGAGGATCGGATAGTATAGAGGAAATTATAGGATATAGGATACGATAGGATAGAGGGTAGGATATGATAGAGGATGGGATAGGATAGAGGATATGATAGGATAGATGATAGGATAGGATAGAGGATAGGATAGGATAGAGCATAGGATAGGATAGAGGATAAGATAGGATAGAAGATAGGATAGGATAGAGGATAGGATAGGATAGAGGATACGATATTATAGAGGATAGGATAGGATAGAGGATCGGATAGGATACAGGATTGGATAGGATAGAGGATACGATGGGATAGAGGACATTATAGAAAATAGGATAAGATAGAGGATAGGATAGGATAGTGGATAGGATAGGGGATTGGATAGGGTAGAGAATAGGATAGGGTAGATGATATTATAGGAAAGAGGATAGGATATGATAGAGGATACGATATTGTAGAGGATAGGATAGGATAGAGGACTGGATAGGATAGAGGATACGATTTTATATAGGACAGGATAGCATAGAGGATAGGATTGAGGATAGATTATAGGATAGAGGATACGATAGGATAGAGGATCGGATAAGATACAGGATTGGATAGGACAGAGGATAGGATAGGATAGAGGATAGGATAGGATAGAGGATAGGATAGGATAGAGAATAGGATAGGATAGAGGATAGGACAGGATAGAGGATAGGATAGGATAGAGGATAGGATAGGATGAAGGATAGGATACGATAGAGGATACGGCATTATAGAGGATATTATAGGGTAGAGGATAGGATTGAGGATAGATTACAGGAGAGAGGATAGGAAAGAATAGAGGATAGGATAGGATAGAGGATAGGATAGGATAGAGGATAGAATAGGATAGAGGATACGATAGGATAGAGGATAGGATAGGGGATTGGATAGGATAGAGGATAGGATAGGATCGAGGATAGGAGACGATAGAGGATAGGATAGGATAGATGAGATTATAGGAAAGAGTATAGGATATGATACAGGATACGATATTATAGAGGATAGGATAGCATAGAGGATTGGATAGGATAGAGGATTCGATTTTATAGAGGACAGGATAGCATAGTGGATAGGATTGAGGATAGATTATAGGATAGAGGATATGATAGGATAGAGGATACGATAGGATAGAGGACCGGATAAGATACAGGATTGGATAGGATAGAGGATAGGATAGGATAGAGGATAGGATAGGATAGAGAATAGGATAGGATAGAGGATAGGACAGGATAGAGGATAGGATAGGATAGAGGATCGGATATAGGATTGGATACGATAGAGGATAGGATAGGATACAGGATACGATATTATAGAGGATAGGATAGGATAGAGTATAGGATTGAATAGAGGAAAAAAGATAGGTGATTGGATATTATAGAGAATAGGAAAGGGGATTGGATAGGGTAGAGGATAGGATAGGATAGCGGATAGGATAGGATGGAGTATAGAATAGGATAGAGGATAGGATAGGATAGCGGATAGGATAGGATGGAGTATAGAATAGGATAGAGGATAGGATAGGATAGAGGATAGGATAGGATAGAGGATAGGATAGGATGGAGTATAGAATAGGATTGAGGATAGGATAGGATAGAGGATTGGATAGGATAGAGGATAGAGGATAGGATAGGATAGGATAGGATAGAGGATAGGATAGGATAGAGGATAGGATAGGATAGAGGATAGGATAGGATAGAGGATAGGATAGGATAGAGGATAGGATAGGATAGAGGATAGGATAGGATAGAGGATAGGATAGGATAGAGGATAGGATAGGATAGAGGATAGGATAGGATAGAGGATAGGATAGGATAGAGGATAGGATAGGATAGAGGATAGGATAGGATAGAGGATAGGATAGGATAGAGGATAGGATAGGATAGAGGATAGGATAGGATAGGATAGAGGATAGGATAGGATAGAGGATAGGATAGGATAGAGGATAGGATAGGATAGAGGATAGGATAGGATAGAGGATAGGATAGGATAGAGGATAGGATAGGATAGAGGATAGGATAGGATAGAGGATAGGATAGGATAGAGGATAGGATAGGATAGAGGATAGGATAGGATAGAGGATTGGATAGGATAGAGGATAGGATAGGATAGAGGATAGGATAGGATAGAGGATAGCATAGGATAGAGGATAGGATAGGGTAGGATATAGAATAGGATAGGATGGATGATATTATAGGAAAGGGGATAGGATATGACAGAGGATACGATATTATAGAGGATAGGATAGGATAGAGGATACGATATTATAGAGGATAGGATATGATAGAGGATCGGATAGGATACAGGATTGGATAGGATAGAGGATACGATGGGATAGAGGACATTATAGAAAATAGGATAGGATAGAGGATAGGATAGGATAGAGGATAGGGTAGGGGATTGGATAGGGTAGAGAATAGGATAGGGTAGATGATATTATAGGAAAGAGGATAGGATATGATAGAGGATACGATATTGTAGAGGATAGGATAGGATAGAGGATACGGCATTATAGAGGATATTATAGGGTAGATGATAGGATTGAGGATAGATTACAGGATAGAGGATAGGATAGAATAGAGGATAGGATAGGATAGAGGATAGGATAGGATAGAGGATAGGATAGGATAGAGGATACGACAGGATAGAGGATAGGATAGGGGATTGGATCGGATAGAGGATAGGATAGGATAGATGAGATTATAGGAATGAGTATACGATATGATACAGGATACGATATTATAGAGGATAGGACAGGATAGAGGATTGGATAGGATAGAGGATTGGATAGGATAGAGGATACGATTTTATAGAGGACAGGATAGCATAGATGATAGGATTGAGGATAGATTATAGGATAGAGGATAGGATAGGATAGAGGATACGATAGGATAGAGGATCGGATAAGATACAGGATTGGATAGGATAGAGGATAGGATAGGATAGAGGATAGGATAGGATAGAGAATAGGGTAGGATAGAGGATAGGACAGGATAGAGGATAGGATAGGATAGAGGATAGGATAGGATAGAGGATAGGATAGGATGAAGGATAGGATACGATAGAGTATAGGATATAGGATTGCATAGGATACAGGATAGGATTGGATTGAGGATAGGATAGGATAGAGGATAGGATAGGATAGAGGATAGGATAGGATAGAGGATAGGATAGGATAGAGGATAGGATAGGATAGAGGATAGGATAGCATAGAGGATAGCATAGGATAGAGGATAGGATAGGATAGAGGATAGGATAGGATAGAGGATAGGATAGGATAGAGGATAGGATAGGATAGAGGATAGGATAGGATAGAGGATAGGATAGGATAGAGGATAGGATAGGATAGAGGATAGGATAGGATAGAGGATAGGATAGGATAGAGGATAGGATAGGATAGAGGATAGGATAGGATAGAGGATAGGATAGGATAGAGGGTAGGATAGGATAGAGGATAGGATAGGATAGAGGATAGGATAGGATAGAGGATAGGATAGGATAGGATAGAGGATTGGATTGGATAGAGGATTGGATATGATAGAGGATGGGATAGGATAGAGGATATGATAGGATAGATGATAGGATAGGATAGAGGATAGGATAGGATAGAGCATAGGATAGGATAGAGGATAAGATAGGATAGAAGATAGGATAGGATAGAGGATAGGATAGGATAGAGGATACGATATTATAGAGGATAGGATAGGATAGAGGATCGGATAGGATACAGGATTGGATAGGATAGAGGATACGATGGGATAGAGGACATTATAGAAAATAGGATAAGATAGAGGATAGGATAGGATAGTGGATAGGATAGGGGATTGGATAGGGTAGAGAATAGGATAGGGTAGATGATATTATAGGAAAGAGGATAGGATATGATAGAGGATACGATATTGTAGAGGATAGGATAGGATAGAGGACTGGATAGGATAGAGGATACGATTTTATATAGGACAGGATAGCATAGAGGATAGGATTGAGGATAGATTATAGGATAGAGGATACGATAGGATAGAGGATCGGATAAGATACAGGATTGGATAGGACAGAGGATAGGATAGGATAGAGGATAGGATAGGATAGAGGATAGGATAGGATAGAGAATAGGATAGGATAGAGGATAGGACAGGATAGAGGATAGGATAGGATAGAGGATAGGATAGGATGAAGGATAGGATACGATAGAGGATACGGCATTATAGAGGATATTATAGGGTAGAGGATAGGATTGAGGATAGATTACAGGAGAGAGGATAGGAAAGAATAGAGGATAGGATAGGATAGAGGATAGGATAGGATAGAGGATAGAATAGGATAGAGGATACGATAGGATAGAGGATAGGATAGGGGATTGGATAGGATCGAGGATAGGAGACGATAGAGGATAGGATAGGATAGATGAGATTATAGGAAAGAGTATAGGATATGATACAGGATACGATATTATAGAGGATAGGATAGCATAGAGGATTGGATAGGATAGAGGATTCGATTTTATAGAGGACAGGATAGCATAGTGGATAGGATTGAGGATAGATTATAGGATAGAGGATATGATAGGATAGAGGATACGATAGGATAGAGGACCGGATAAGATACAGGATTGGATAGGATAGAGGATAGGATAGGATAGAGGATAGGATAGGATAGAGAATAGGATAGGATAGAGGATAGGACAGGATAGAGGATAGGATAGGATAGAGGATCGGATATAGGATTGGATACGATAGAGGATAGGATAGGATACAGGATACGATATTATAGAGGATAGGATAGGATAGAGTATAGGATTGAATAGAGGAAAAAAGATAGGTGATTGGATATTATAGAGAATAGGAAAGGGGATTGGATAGGGTAGAGGATAGGATAGGATAGCGGATAGGATAGGATGGAGTATAGAATAGGATAGAGGATAGGATAGGATAGCGGATAGGATAGGATGGAGTATAGAATAGGATAGAGGATAGGATAGGATAGAGGATAGGATAGGATAGAGGATAGGATAGGATGGAGTATAGAATAGGATTGAGGATAGGATAGGATAGAGGATTGGATAGGATAGAGGATAGAGGATAGGATAGGATAGGATAGGATAGAGGATAGGATAGGATAGAGGATAGGATAGGATAGAGGATAGGATAGGATAGAGGATAGGATAGGATAGAGGATAGGATAGGATAGAGGATAGGATAGGATAGAGGATAGGATAGGATAGAGGATAGAATAGGATAGAGGATAGGATAGGATAGGGGATAGGATACGATAGAGGATAGGATAGGATAGAGAATAGGATATAGGATTGGATAGGATAGAGGATAGGATACGATAGAAGATAGGATAGGATAGGATAGAGAATAGGATAGGATAGATGATATTATAGGATAGAGGAAACGATATTATAGAGGATAGGATAGGATAGAGGATAGGATCGGATAGAGGATAAGATAGGGGATTGGATAGGATAGAGGATAGGCTTCGATAGAGGACAGGATAGGATAGGATGGCGGAAAGGCTGGGATAGAGTATAGAATAGGGCAGAGGATAAGATAGGATAGAGGATAGGATAAGTTAGAGGATAGGATAGGATAGAGGATAGGATAGAGAATAGGATAGGATAGAGGAGACGATAGGGGATTGGATCGGATACAGGATAGGATACGGTAGAGGATAGGATAGGATAGGATAGAGAATAGGATAGGATAGATGATATTATAGGATAGAGGACAGGATAGGATAGAGGATTGGATATGATAGAGGATACGATAGGATAGAGGATAGGATAGAGAATAGGATAGGATAGAGGAGACGATAGGGGATTGGATCGGATACAGGATAGGATACGGTAGAGGATAGGATAGAATAGGATAGGATAGATGATATTATAGGATAGAGGACAGGATGGTATAGAGGATAGGATAGGATAGAGGATAGGATAGGATAGAGGATAGCATAGGATAGAGGATAGGATAGGATAGAGGATAGGATAGGATAGAGGATAGGATAGGATAGAGGATAGGATAGGATAGGGGATAGGATAGGATAGAGGACAGGATAGGATCAAGGTTTGGATAGGATAGAGGATAGGATAGGATAGAGGATAGGATAGGATAGAGGATACGATATAGGATTGGATAGGATAGAGGATAGGATAGGAAAGAGGATAGGATAGGATAGAGAATGGGATAGGATAGAGCATAGGATAGGATAGAGGATAGGATAAGATAGAGGATAGGATAGGATAGAGGATAGGATAGGATAGAGGATAGGATAGGATAGAGGATAGGATAGGATAGAGGATAGAATAGGATAGAATAGGATAGAGGATAGGATAGGATAGAGGATAGGATAGGATAGAGGATAGGATAGGATAGGATAGAGGATAGGATAGGATAGGGGACAGGATAGGATAGAGGATAGGATAGGATAAAGGTTTGGATAGGATAGAGGATAGGATAGGATAGAGGATAGGATAGGATAGAGGATAGGATAGGATAGAGGATAGGATAGGATAGAGGATAGGATAGGGTAGAGGATAGGATAGGATAGAGGATAGGATAGGATAGAGGATAGGATAGGATAGAGGATAGGATAGGATAGAGGATAGGATAGGATAGAGGATAGGATAGGATAGGGGATAGGATAGGATAGAGGATAGGATAGGGGATTGGATAGGATAGGGGATTGGATAGGATAGAGGATAGGGTAGGATAGAGGATAGGATAGAGGATAGGGTAGGATAGAGGATAGGATAGGATAGGCGATTGGATCGGATACAGGATAGGATACGGTAGAGGATAGGATAGGATAGAGGATAGGATAGGATAGAGGATAGGACAGGATAGAGGATAGGATAGGATACAGGATAGGTTACGATAGAGGATAGGATATGATAGAGGATAGGATAGGATAGGATAGAGGATAGGATAGGAAAGAGGATAGGATAGGATAGGATAGAGGATAGGATAGAATAGATGATATTGTAGGATAGAGGAAGGCTAGGACAGATGATACGATATTATAGAGGATAGGATAGCATAGCGGAAAGGGTAGGATAGAGGATAGGATAGGGGATTGGATAGGATAGGGGATTGGATAGGATAGGGGATTGGATAGTATAGAGGACAGGAGACGATAGAGGATAGGATAGGATAGAGGATAGAATAGGATAGAGGATAGGATAGGATAGGGGATAGGATACGATAGAGGATAGGATAGGATAGAGAATAGGATATAGGATTGGATAGGATAGAGGATAGGATACGATAGAGGATAGGATAGGATAGGATAGAGAATAGGATAGGATAGATGATATTATAGGATAGAGGACATTATAGGACAGAGGAAACGATATTATAGAGGATAGGATAGGATAGAGGATAGGATCGGATAGAGGATAAGATAGGGGATTGGATAGGATAGAGGATAGGCTTCGATAGAGGACAGGATAGGATAGGATGGCGGAAAGGCTGGGATAGAGTATAGAATAGGGCAGAGGATAAGATAGGATAGAGGATAGGATAAGTTAGAGGATAGGATAGGATAGAGGATAGGATAGATAATAGGATAGGATAGAGGAGACGATAGGGGATTGGATCGGATACAGGATAGGATACGGTAGAGGATAGGATAGGATAGGATAGAGAATAGGATAGGATAGATGATATTATAGGATAGAGGACAGGATAGGATAGAGGATTGGATATGATAGAGGATACGATAGGATAGAGGATAGGATAGAGAATAGGATAGGATAGAGGAGACGATAGGGGATTGGATCGGATACAGGATAGGATACGGTAGAGGATAGGATAGAATAGGATAGGATAGATGATATTATAGGATAGAGGACAGGATGGTATAGAGGATAGGATAGGATAGAGGATAGGATAGGATAGAGGATAGCATAGGATAGAGGATAGGATAGGATAGAGGATAGGATAGGATAGAGGATAGGATAGGATAGAGGATAGGATAGGATAGGGGATAGGATAGGATAGAGGACAGGATAGGATCAAGGTTTGGATAGGATAGAGGATAGCATAGGATAGAGGATAGGATAGGATAGAGGATACGATATAGGATTGGATAGGATAGAGGATAGGATAGGAAAGAGGATAGGATAGGATAGAGAATGGGATAGGATAGAGCATAGGATAGGATAGAGGATAGGATAAGATAGAGGATAGGATAGGATAGAGGATAGGATAGGATAGAGGATAGGATAGGATAGAGGATAGGATAGGATAGAGGATAGAATAGGATAGAGGATAGGATAGGATAGAGGATAGGATAGGATAGAGGATAGGATAGGATAGAGGATAGGATAGGATAGGATAGAGGATAGGATAGGATAGGGGATAGGATAGGATAGAGGATAGGATAGGATAAAGGTTTGGATAGGATAGAGGATAAGATAGGATAGAGGATAGGATAGGATAGAGGATAGGATAGGATAGAGGATAGGATAGGATAGAGGATAGGATAGGGTAGAGGATAGGATAGGATAGAGGATAGGATAGGATAGAGGATAGGATAGGATAGAGGATAGGATAGGATAGAGGATAGGATAGGATAGAGGATAGGATAGGATAGGGGATAGGATAGGATAGAGGATAGGATAGGGGATTGGATAGGATAGGGGATTGGATAGGATAGAGGATAGGGTAGGATAGAGGATAGGATAGGATAGGCGATTGGATCGGATACAGGATAGGATACGGTAGAGGATAGGATAGGATAGAGGATAGGATAGGATAGAGGATAGGATAGGATAGAGGATAGGATAGGATACAGGATAGGTTACGATAGAGGATAGGATATGATAGAGGATAGGATAGGATAGGATAGAGGATAGGATAGGAAAGAGGATAGGATAGGATAGGATAGAGGATAGGATAGAATAGATGATATTGTAGGATAGACGAAGGCTAGGACAGAGGATACGATATTATAGAGGATAGGATAGCATAGCGGAAAGGGTAGGATAGAGGATAGGATAGGGGATTGGATAGGATAGGGGATTGGATAGGATAGGGGATTGGATAGGATAGGGGATTGGATAGTATAGAGGACAGGAGACGATAGAGGATAGGATAGGATAGAGGATAGAATAGGATAGAGGATAGGATAGGATAGAGGATAGGATAGGATAGAGGATAGGATAGGATAGAGGATAGGATAAAATAGAGGATAGGATAGGATAGAGGATACGATATAGGATTGGATAGGATAGAGGATAGGATAGGAAAGAGGATAGGATAGGATAGAGAATGGGATAGGATAGAGCATAGGATAGGATAGAGGATAGGATAAGATAGAGGATAGGATAGGATAGAGGATAGGATAGGATAGAGGATAGGATAGGATAGAGGATAGAATAGGATAGAGGATAGGATAGGATAGAGGATAGGATAGGATAGAGGATAGGATAGGATAGAGGATAGGATAGGATAGGATAGAGGATAGGATAGGATTGGGGATAGGATAGGATAGAGGATAGGATAGGATAAAGGTTTGGATAGGACAGAGGATACGATATTATAGAGGATAGGATAGCATAGCGGAAAGGGTAGGATAGAGGATAGGATAGGGGATTGGATAGGATAGGGGATTGGATAGGATAGGGGATTGGATAGGATAGGGGATTGGATAGTATAGAGGACAGGAGACGATAGAGGATAGGATAGGATAGAGGATAGAATAGGATAGAGGATAGGATAGGATAGAGGATAGGATAGGATAGAGGATAGGATAGGATAGAGGATAGGATAAAATAGAGGATAGGATAGGATAGAGGATAGGATAGGATAGAGGATAGGATAGGTTAGAGTATAGGATAGGATAGAGGATAGGATAGGATAGAGGATAGGATAGGATAGAGGATAGGATAGGATAGAGGATAGGATAGGATAGAGGATAGGATAGGATAGAGGATAGGATAGGATAGACGATAGGATAGGATAGACGATAGGATAGGATAGAGAATAGGATAGGATAGAGGATAGGATAGGATAGTATAGAGGATAGGATAGAGGATAGAGGATAGGATAGGATAGTGGATAGGATAGGATAGAGCAGACGATAGGGGATAGGATAGGATACAGGATACGGTAGGATAGAGGAAAAGGTTAGGATAGAGGATAGTATAGGATTGCGGATAGAATAGGATGGAGTATAGGATAGGATTGAGGATAGGATAGGATGGTGGATAGGATAGGATAGAGGATAGGATAATAGAGTGGTTTGGATAGGATAGAGGATAGAATAGGATACAGGATAGGATAGAGCATAGGATAGGATAGATGATATTATAGGAGAGAGGATAGGATAGGATAGAAGATAGGATAGGAAAGAGGATAGGATAGGATAGAGGATAGGATAGGATAGGATAGAGAATAGGATAGGATAGATGATATTATAGGAGAGAGGATAGGATAGGATAGAGGATAGGATAGCATAGAGGATAGGATAGAGGATTGGATGGGGTCGAGGATAGTGACGATAGAGGATAGGATAAGATAGAGGATAGGATAGGATAGAGGATAGGAGAGGATAGAAGATAGGATAGCATAGAGAATAGGATAGAGGATAGGATAGGATAGAGGATAGGATAGGATAGAGGATAGGATACGATAGACGATAGGATAGGATAGAAGGTAGGATAGGATAGAGGATAGGATAGGATAGAGGATAGGATAGGATAGTGGATAGGATAGGATAGAGGATAGGATAGGATAGAGGATAGGATAGGATAGGATAGAGGATAGGATAGAGGATAGAGGATAGAGGATAGGATAGAGGATAGAGGATAGGATAGGATAGTGGATAGGATAGGATAGAGCAGACGATAGGGGATAGGATAGGATAGAGGATAGAATAGGATAGAAGATACGATATTATAGAGGCTAGGATAGGATAGAGTATAGGATACGATAGAGGATATGATAGATGATATTATAGGAAAGAGGGTAGGATAGGATAGAGGATACGATATTATAGACGATAGGATAGGATAGAGTATAGGATAGGATAGAGGATAGGATAGGATATTGGATGGGATAAGATAGGATAGAGGATAGGATGGAGGATTGGATAGGATAGGGTAGAGGATAGGATAGGATAAAGGATAGGATAGGATAGAGGATAGGATAGGATAGATGATATTATAGGATAGAGGACATTATAGGACAGAGGAAACGATATTATAGAGGATAGGATAGGATAGAGGATAGGATCGGATAGAGGATAGGATAGGATAGAGGATAGGAGACGATAGAGGATATGATAGGATAGAGTATAGGATAGGATGCAGAATAGGATAGGATAGGTGATAGGATAGGATAGAGGATAGGGGATTGGATAGGATAGAGGATAGAATAGGATAGAGGATAGGATAGAGCATAGGATAGGATAGAGGATAGGATAGGGGATTGGATAGGATAGAGGATAGGATTCGATAGAGGACAGGATAGGATAGGATGGCGGAAAGGATAGGATAGAGTATAGAATAGGACAGAGGATAAGATAGGATAGAGGATAGGATAAGTTAGAGGATAGGATAGGATAGAGGATAGGATAGAGGATTGGATAGGATAGAGGATACGATAGGATAGAGGATAGGATAGAAAATAGGATAGGATGGAGGATCGGATAGGATAGCATAGAGGATAGGATAGAGGATTGGATGGGGTCGAGGATAGTGACGATAGAGGATAGGATAAGATAGAGGATAGGATAGGATAGAGGATAGGAGAGGATAGAAGATAGGATAGCATAGAGAATAGGATAGAGGATAGGATAGGATAGAGGATAGGATAGGATAGAGGATAGGAGACGATAGACGATAGGATAGGATAGAGGGTAGGATAGGATAGAGGATAGGATAGGATAGAGGATAGGATAGGATAGTGGATAGGATAGGATAGAGGATATTATAGGATAGAGGATAGGATAGGATAGGATAGAGGATAGACGATAGAGGATAGGATAGAGGATAGAGGATAGGATAGGATAGTGGATAGGATAGGATAGAGCAGACGATAGGGGATAGGATAGGATAGAGGATAGAATAGGATAGAAGATACGATATTATAGAGGATAGGATAGGATAGAGTATAGGATACGATAGAGGATATGATAGATGATATTATAGGAAAGAGGATAGGATAGGATAGAGGATACGATATTATAGACGATAGGATAGGATAGAGTATAGGATAGGATAGAGGATAGGATAGGATATTGGATGGGATAAGATAGGATAGAGGATAGGATAGAGGATTGGATAGGATAGGGTAGAGGATAGGATAGGATAGAGGATAGGATAGGATAGAGGATAGGATAGGATAGAGGATAGGATAGGATAGAGGATAGGATAGGATAGGATAGAGAATAGGATAGGATAGATGATATTATAGGAGAGAGGATAGGATAGGATAGAAGATACGATATTATAGAGGATAGGATAGGATAGAGTATAGGATACGATAGAGGATATGATAGATGATATTATAGGAAAGAGGGTAGGATAGGATAGAGGATACGATATTATAGACGATAGGATAGGATAGAGTATAGGATAGGATAGAGGATAGGATAGGATATTGGATGGGATAAGATAGGATTGAGGATAGGATAGAGGATAGGATAGGGTAGAGGATAGGATAGGATAGAGGATAGGATAGGATAGAGGATAGGATAGGATAGATGATATTATAGGATAGAGGACATTATAGGACAGAGGAAACGATATTATAGAAGATAGGATAGGTTAGAGGATAGGATCGGATAGAGGATAGGATAGGGGATTGGATAGGATAGAGGATAGGATTCGATAGAGGACAGGATAGGATAGGATGGCGGAAAGGATAGGATAGAGTATAGAATAGGACAGAGGATAAGATAGGATAGAGGATAGGATAAGTTAGAGGATAGGATAGGATAGAGGATAGGATAGAGGATTGGATAGGATAGAGGATACGATAGGATAGAGGATAGGATAGAAAATAGGATAGGATGCAGGATCGGATAGGATAGCATAGAGGATAGGATAGAGGATTGGATGGGGTCGAGGATAGTGACGATAGAGGATAGGATAAGATAGAGGATAGGATAGGATAGAGGATAGGAGAGGATAGAAGATAGGATAGCATAGAGAATAGGATAGAGGATAGGATAGGATAGAGGATAGGATAGGATAGAGGATAGGATACGATAGACGATAGGATAGGATAGAGGGTAGGATAGGATAGAGGATAGGATAGGATAGAGGATAGGATAGGATAGTGGATAGGATAGGATAGAGGATAGGATAATATAGTGGTTTGGATAGGATAGAGGATAGAATAGGATAGAGGATAGGATAGAGCATAGGATAGGATAGATGATATTATAGGAGAGAGGATAGGATAGGATAGAAGATACGATATTATAGAGGATAGGATAGGATACGATAGAGGATAGGATAGATGATATTATAGGAAAGAGGGTAGGATAGGATAGAGGATACGATATTATAGACGATAGGATAGGATAGAGTATAGGATAGGATAGAGGATAGGATAGGATATTGGATGGGATAAGATAGGATTGAGGATAGGATAGAGGATAGGATAGGGTAGAGGATAGGATAGGATAGAGGATAGGATAGGATAGAGGATAGGATAGGATAGAGGATAGGATAGGATAGATGATATTATAGGATAGAGGATAGGATAGGATAGAGGATACGATATTATAGAGGATAGGATAGGATAGAGGATAGGATAGGATACAGGATAGGATAGGATAGAGGATAGGATACGATAGAGGATAGGATAGGATAGAGAATAGGATATAGGATTGGATAGGATAGAGGATAGGATACGTTAGAGGATAGGATAGGATAGGATAGAGAGTAGGATAGGATAGATGATATTATAGGATAGAGGACATTATAGGACAGAGGAAACGATATTATAGAAGATAGGATAGGTTAGAGGATAGGATCGGATAGAGGATAGGATAGGGGATTGGATAGGATAGAGGATAGGATTCGATAGAGGACAGGATAGGATAGGATGGCGGAAAGGATAGGATAGAGTATAGAATAGGACAGAGGATAAGATAGGATAGAGGATAGGATAAGTTAGAGGATAGGATAGGATAGAGGATAGGATAGAGGATTGGATAGGATAGAGGATACGATAGGATAGAGGATAGGATAGAAAATAGGATAGGATGGAGGATCGGATAGGATAGCATAGAGGATAGGATAGAGGATTGGATGGGGTCGAGGATAGTGACGATAGAGGATAGGATAAGATAGAGGATAGGATAGGATAGAGGATAGGAGAGGATAGAAGATAGGATAGCATAGAGAATAGGATAGAGGATAGGATAGGATAGAGGATAGGATAGGATAGAGGATAGGATACGATAGACGATAGGATAGGATAGAGGGTAGGATAGGATAGAGGATAGGATAGGATAGAGGATAGGATAGGATAGTGGATAGGATAGGATAGAGGATAGGATAATATAGTGGTTTGGATAGGATAGAGGATAGAATAGGATAGAGGATAGGATAGAGCATAGGATAGGATAGATGATATTATAGGAGAGAGGATAGGATAGGATAGAAGATACGATATTATAGAGGATAGGATAGGATACGATAGAGGATAGGATAGATGATATTATAGGAAAGAGGGTAGGATAGGATAGAGGATACGATATTATAGACGATAGGATAGGATAGAGTATAGGATAGGATAGAGGATAGGATAGGATAGAGGATAGGATAGGATAGAGGATAGGATAGGATAGGATAGAGAATAGGATAGGATAGATGATATTATAGGAAAGAGGGTAGGATAGGATAGAGGATACGATATTATAGACGATAGGATAGGATAGAGTATAGGATAGGATAGAGGATAGGATAGGATATTGGATGGGATAAGATAGGATTGAGGATATAATAGAGGATAGGATAGGGTAGAGGATAGGATAGGATAGAGGATAGGATAGGATAGAGGATAGGATAGGATAGAGGATAGGATAGGATAGATGATATTATAGGATAGAGGATAGGATAGGATAGAGGATACGATATTATAGAGGATAGGTTAGGATAGAGGATAGGATAGGATACAGGATAGGATAGGATAGAGGATAGGATACGATAGAGGATAGGATAGGATAGGATAGAGAGTAGGATAGGATAGATGATATTATAGGATAGAGGACATTATAGGACAGAGGAAACGATATTATAGAAGATAGGATAGGATAGAGGATAGGATCGGATAGAGGATAGGATAGGGGATTGGATAGGATAGAGGATAGGATTCGATAGAGGACAGGATAGGATAGGATGGCGGAAAGGATAGGATAGAGTATAGAATAGGACAGAGGATAAGATAGGATAGAGGATAGGATAAGTTAGAGGATAGGATAGGATAGAGGATAGGAGAGGATAGAAGATAGGATAGCATAGAGAATAGGATAGAGGATAGGATAGGATAGAGGATAGGATAGGATAGAGGATAGGATACGATAGACGATAGGATAGGATAGAGGGTAGGATAGGATAGAGGATAGGATAGGATAGAGGATAGGATAGGATAGTGGATAGGATAGGATAGAGGATATTATAGGATAGAGGATAGGATAGGATAGGATAGAGGATAGACGATAGAGGATAGGATAGAGGATAGAGGATAGGATAGGATAGTGGATAGGATAGGATAGAGCAGACGATAGGGGATAGGATAGGATAGAGGATAGAATAGGATAGAAGATACGATATTATAGAGGATAGGATAGGATAGAGTATAGGATACGATAGAGGATATGATAGATGATATTATAGGAAAGAGGATAGGATAGGATAGAGGATACGATATTATAGACGATAGGATAGGATAGAGTATAGGATAGGATAGAGGATAGGATAGGATATTGGATGGGATAAGATAGGATAGAGGATAGGATAGAGGATTGGATAGGATAGGGTAGAGGATAGGATAGGATAGAGGATATGATAGGATAGAGGATAGGATAGGATAGATGATATTATAGGATAGAGGACATTATAGGACAGAGGAAACGATATTATAGAGGATAGGATAGGATAGAGGATAGGATCGGATAGAGGATAGGATAGGATAGAGGATAGGAGACGATAGAGGATATGATAGGATAGAGTATAGGATAGCATGCAGAATAGGATAGGATAGGTGATAGGATAGGATAGAGGATAGGATAGGATAGAGGATAGGATAGGATAGAGGATAGGAGAGGATAGAGGATACGATATTATTGACGATAGGATAGGA
This sequence comes from Halictus rubicundus, assembly GCF_050948215.1. Taxonomy (NCBI): domain Eukaryota; kingdom Metazoa; phylum Arthropoda; class Insecta; order Hymenoptera; family Halictidae; genus Halictus; species Halictus rubicundus. The sequence continues at coordinate 176,075 of NW_027488671.1, read as the reverse complement.
TAGAGTATAGGATAGGATAGAGGATAGGATAGGATATTGGATGGGATAGGATAGAGGATAGGATAGGATAGAGGATAGGATAGGATAGAGGATAGGATGGGATAAAGAATACGATATTATGGAGGATAGGATAGGATAGGATAGAGGATATGATCGGATAGAGGATAGGATAGGTTTGAAGATATTATACGATAGAATATGATAGAGGATACGATATTATAGAGGATACAATACTGTAGAGGATAGGATAGGGGATTCTATAGGATAGAGGATAGGATAGGATAGAGGATACGAAATTATAGAGGATAGGATAGGATACAGGATAGGATCGGATAGAGGATAGGATATAGGATAGGATAGGATAGTGGATAGGATAGGATAGAGGATAGGATAGGATAGAGGATAGGAAATAGGATTGAATAGGATAGAGGATAGGATATAATACAGGATATTATAGGATAGCCGATAGGATAGGATTGAGGATAGGACGGGATAGAGGAGAGGATAGAGGATAGGCTAGGCGATTGGATAGGATAGCGGATAGGAGACGATAGAGGATATGATAGGATAGAGTATAGGATAGGATGCAGAATACGATAGGATAGGTGATAGGATAGGATAGAGGATAGGGGATTGGATAGGATAGAGGATAGGATATAATACAGGATATGGTAGGATAGAGGATAGGATATGATTGAGGATAGGACGGGATAGACGATAGGATAGAGGATTGAATAGGATAGAGGATATTATAGGAAAGAGGGCGGGATATGATAGAGGGTACGTTATTATAGAGGATAGGGTAGGATAGAGGATCGGATAGGATAGAGGATTGGATATAATACAGGATATGATAGGATAGAGTATAGGATGTAATAGAATATAGGATAGAGAAGAGGATTGGATAGAGGATATGGTAGGATAGAGGATACGATAGGATAGAGGATATGATAGGATAGAGAATAGGATAGGATGGAGGATATGATGGGATTGAGGATACGATAGGATAGAGAATAGCATAGGATAGAGTATAGGATACGATAGAGGATATGATAGATGATATTATAGGAAAGAGGGTAGGATAGGATAGAGGATACGATATTATTGACGATAGGATAGGATAGACGATAGGATCGGATAGAGAATAGGACAGGGCATTGGATAGGATAGAGGATAGGATAGGATAGAGGATACGATATTATAGAGGATACAATACTGTAGAGGATAGGATAGGGGATTCTATAGGATAGAGGATAGGATAGGATAGAGGATACGAAATTATAGAGGATAGGATAGGATAGAGGATAGGATCGGATAGAGGATAGGATAGGGGATTGGATAGAATAGATGGCAGGATAGGATATAGGATAGGATAGGAAAGAGGATAGGATAGGATAGAGGATAGGAAATAGGATTGAATAGGATAGAGGATAGGATATAATACAGGATATTATAGGATAGTCGATAGGATAGGATTGAGGATAGGACGGGATAGAGGAGAGGATAGAGGATAGGCTAGGCGATTGGATAGGATAGCGGATAGGAGACGATAGAGGATATGATAGGATAGAGTATAGGATAGGATGCAGAATACGATAGGATAGGTGATAGGATAGGATAGAGGATAGGGGATTGGATAGGATAGAGGATAGGATATAATACAGGATATGGTAGGATAGAGGATAGGATATGATTGAGGATAGGACGGGATAGACGATAGGATAGAGGATTGAATAGGATAGAGGATATTATAGGAAAGAGGGCGGGATATGATAGAGGGTACGTTATTATAGAGGATAGGGTAGGATAGAGGATCGGATAGGATAGAGGATTGGATATAATACAGGATATGATAGGATAGAGTATAGGATGTAATAGAATATAGGATAGAGAAGAGGATTGGATAGAGGATATGGTAGGATAGAGGATACGATAGGATAGAGGATATGATAGGATAGAGAATAGGATAGGATGGAGGATATGATGGGATTGAGGATACGATAGGATAGAGGATAGGATAGGATAGAGGATAGGATAGGATAGTGGGTAGGATAGGATTGAGGATAGGATTGGAGAGAGGGTAGGATAGGATAAAGGATAGGATAGGATAGAGAATAGGATAGCTAAGAGGATAGGATAGGATAGAGAATAGGATAGGATAGAGGATAGGATAGGATAGAGGATAGGATAGAGGATAGGAGACGATAGAGAATAGGATAGGATAGATGATATTATAGGAAAGAGGATAGGATATGATAGAGGATACGAGATTATAGAGCATAGGATAGGATAGCGGATAGGACAGGATAGAGGATAGGATAGGATTGAGGATAGGATAAGAACGAGGATAGGGTAGGATAGAGGATACGATATTATAGATGATAGAATAGGATCGAGTATTGGGTAGGATAGAGAATAGGGTAGGGGATTGGATAGGATAGAGGATAGGATAGGATAGAGGATAGGATAGGGGATTGGATAGGATAGAGGATAGGATAGGATAGAGTATAGGATAGGATAGCGGATAGAATTGGATAGAGTATAGAATAGGATAGAGGATAGTATATAGGATTGGATAGGATAGAGGATAGGATACGATAGAGGATAGGATAGGGGATTGGATAGGATAGAGGATAGGATAGGATAGAGGATAGGATAGAGGATAGGATCGGATAGAGGATAGGATAGGATAGAGGATAGGGTAGGATAGAGGATAGGATAGGATAGGGGATAGGATAGGATAGAGAATAGGATTGGATAGATGATATTATAGGAATGAGGATAGGATATAATAGAGGATACTATATTATAGAGGATAGGATAGGATAGAGGATCGGATAGGATAGAGGATCGGATAGGATAGAGGATTGGATGGGATAGATGATACGATAGGATAGTGGATAGGATAGGGAATAGGATATGATAGAAGATAGGATAGGATAGAGGATAGGATCGGATAGGATAGAGGATAGGATAGGATAGACGATAGGGTAGAGGATAGGATAGAGCATTGGATAGGATAGGGGATATTATAGGATAGAGGATAGAATAGGATAGCGGATAGGAGAGGATATAGGATTGGATAGGATAGAGGATTGGATACGATAGAGGATAGGATATGGGATTGTATAGGATAGTTGATAGAATAGGATAGAGGATAGGATAGCATAGAGAAGAGGATAGGATAGATTACATTAAAGGAAATAGGATAGGATATGATAGAGGATACGATATTATAGAGGATAGGATAGGATAGAGGATCGGATAGGATAGAGGATTGGATAGGATAGATTATACGATAGGATAGTGGATAGGATAGAGAATAGGATAGGATGGAGGATAAGATAGGATAGAGGATAGGATAGGATGGAGGATAGGATAGGGTAGAGGATAGGATAGGATAGAGGATAGGATAGGATAGGATAGAGGATAGGATAGGATAGAGGATACGATATAGGATAGGATAGGATAGAGGATAGGATAGGATAGAGGATACGATAGGATAGAAGATAGTATAGGATAGAGGATAGGATAGGATAGAGGATAGGATAGGATAGAGGATACGATAGGATAGAAGATAGGATAGGATAGAGGATAGGACAGGATAGAGGATAGGATAGGATAAAGGATAGGATACGATAGAGTATAGGATATAGGATTGAATAGGATAGAGGATAGAATAGGATTGAGGATAGGATAGGTTTGAGGATAGGATAGTATAAAGGATCGGATAGGGGATTGGATAGCATAGAGGATAGGATAGGATAGAGGATACGATATTATAGTGGAGAGGATCGGATAGGGGATTGGATAGGATAGAGGATAGGATAGGATAGAGGATACGATATTATAGTGGAGAGGATCGAATAGAGGATAGGATATGGGATAGGATATTACAGAGGATAGGATAGGATAGAGGATCTGATAAGATACAGTATTGGATAGGATAGAGGATAGGATAGGATAGTGGATAGGATAAGATAGAGGATAGGATAGGATAGAGGATAGGATAGGATAGGATAGAGGATAGGATAGGATAGAGGATAGGATAGGATAGACGATAGGATAGGATAGAGGATAGGATAGGATAGAGGATAGGATAGGATAGAGGATAGGATAGGATAGAGGATACGATATTATTGACGATAGGATAGGATAGAGTATAGGATAGGATAGAGGATAGGATAGGATATTGGATGGGATAAGATAGGATAGAGGATAGGATAGAGGATAGGATAGGATAGATGGTATTATAGGATAGAGGATAGGATAGGATAGAGGATAGGATAGGATAGAGGATAGTATAGGATAGAGGATAGGATAGGATAGAGGATAGGATAGGATAGAGGATAGGATATAATAGAGGATAGGATAGGATAGACGATAGGATATGATAGACGATAGGATAGGATAGAGGATAGGATAGGATAGAGGATAGGATAGGATAGAGGATAGGATAGGATAGAGGATAGGATGGGATAAAGGATACGATATTATAGAGGATAGGATAGGATAGGGTAGAGGATATGATCGGATAGAGGATAGGATAGGTTTGAAGGTATTATACGATAGAATATGATAGAGGATACGATATTATAGAGGATACAATACTGTAGAGGATAGGATAGGGGATTCTATAGGATAGAGGATAGGATAGGATAGAGGATACGAAATTATAGAGGATAGGATAGGATAGAGGATAGGATCGGATAGAGGATAGGATAGGGGATTGGATAGAATAGAGGGTAGGATAGGATAGAGGATACGATATTATAGTGGAGAGGATCGAATAGAGGATAGGATGTGGGATAGGATATTACAGAGGATAGGATAGGATAGAGGATCTGATAAGATACAGTATTGGATAGGATAGAGGATAGGATAGGATAGTGGATAGGATAGGATAGAGGATAGGATAGGATAGAGGATAGGATAGGATAGAGGATAGGATAGGATAGAGGACAGGATAGGATAGAGGATAGGATAGGATAGAGGATAGGATAGGATAGAGGATAGGATAGGATAGAGGATAGGATAGGATAGAGGATAGGATAGGATAGAGGATAGGATAGGTTAGAGGATAGGAGACGATAGAGGATAGGATAGGATAGATGAGATTATAGGAAAGAGTATAGGATATGATACAGGATACGATATTATAGAGGATAGGATAGGATAGAGGATTGGATAGGATAGAGGATTGGATAGGATAGATGATACGATTTTAAAAGAGGACAGGATAGCATAGAGGATACGATTGAGGATAGATTATAGGATAGAGGATAGCTTAGTATAGGATAGGATATAGGATAGGATAGGATAGAGTATAGGATATAGGATTGGATAGGATAGAGGATTGGATAGGATAGAGGATTGGATAGGGTAGAAGATACGATTTTAAAAGAGGACAGGATAGCATAGAGGATAGGATTGAGGGTAGATTATAGGATAGAGGATAGGATAGGATAGAGGATCGGATAGGATAGAGGATTGGATAGGATAGATTATACGATAGGATAGTGGATAGGATAGAGAATAGGATAGGATGGAGGATAAGATAGGATAGAGGATAGGATAGGATGGAGGATAGGATAGGATAGAGGATAGGATAGGATAGAGGATAGGATAGGATAGGATTGAGGATAGGATAGGATAGAGGATAGGATAGGATAGAGGATAGGATAGGATAGAGGATAGGATAGGATAGAGGATAGGACAGGATAGAGGATAGGATAGGATAAAGGATAGGATACGATAGAGTATAGGATATAGGATTGAATAGGATAGAGGATAGAATAGGATTGAGGATAGGATAGGTTTGAGGATAGGATAGTATAGAGGATCGGATAGGGGATTGGATAGGATAGAGGATAGGATAGGATAGAGGATACGATATTATAGTGGAGAGGATCGGATAGGGGATTGGATAGGATAGAGGATAGGATAGGATAGAGGATACGATATTATAGTGGAGAGGATCGAATAGAGGATAGGATATGGGATAGGATATTACAGAGGATAGGATAGGATAGAGGATCTGATAAGATACAGTATTGGATAGGATAGAGGATAGGATAGGATAGTGGATAGGATAGGATAGAGGATAGGATAGGATAGAGGATAGGATAGGATAGAGGATAGGATAGGATAGAGGACAGGATAGGATAGAGGATAGGATAGGATAGAGGATAGGATAGGATAGAGGATAGGATAGGATAGAGGATAGGATAGGATAGAGGATAGGATAGGATAGAGGATAGGATAGGTTAGAGGATAGGAGACGATAGAGGATAGGATAGGATAGATGAGATTATAGGAAAGAGTATAGGATATGATACAGGATACGATATTATAGAGGATAGGATAGGATAGAGGATTGGATAGGATAGAGGATTGGATAGGATAGATGATACGATTTTAAAAGAGGACAGGATAGCATAGAGGATACGATTGAGGATAGATTATAGGATAGAGGATAGGATAGGATAGAGGATACGATAGGATAGAAGATAGGATAGGATAGAATATAGGATAGGATAGAGGATAGGATAGGATAAAGGATAGGATACGATAGAATATAGGATATAGGATTGAATAGGATAGAGGATAGGATAGGATTGAGGATCGGATAAGATACGGGATTGGATAGGATAGAGGATAGGATAGGATAGAGGATAGGATAGAGAATAGGATAGGATAGAGGATAGGATAGGATAGAGGATAGCTTAGTATAGGATAGGATATAGGATAGGATAGGATAGAGTATAGGATATAGGATTGGATAGGATAGAGGATTGGATAGGATAGAGGATTGGATAGGGTAGAAGATACGATTTTAAAAGAGGACAGGATAGCATAGAGGATAGGATTGAGGATAGATTATAGGATAGAGGATAGGATAGGATAGGGGATAGGATAGGATAGAGAATAGGATAGGATAAATGATATTATAGGAAATAGGATAGGATATGATAGAGGATACGATATTATAGAGGATAGGATAGGATAGAGGATCGGATAGGATAGAGGATTGGATAGGATAGAGGATACGATAGGATAGTGGATAGGATAGAGAATAGGACAGGGCAGAGAATAGGATAGGATAGAGGATAGGATAGGATAGAGGATAGGATAGGATAGAGGATAGGATCGGATAGGATAGAGGATAGGATAGGATAGGATAGAGGATCGGATAGGGGATTGGATAGGATAGAGGATAGGATAGGATAGTGGATACGATATTATAGTCGAGAGGATCGAATAGAGGATAGGATAGGGGATAGGATATTATAGAGGATAGGATAGAATATAGGATAGGATAGAGGATAGGATAGGATAGAGGATAGGATAGGATAGAGGATAGGATAGGATAGAGGATAGGATAGGATAGAGGACAGGATAGCATAGAGGATAGGATAGGATAGAGGATAGGATACGATAGGTGATAGGATAGGATAGAGAATAGGATAGGATAGATGATATTATAGGAAAGAGGATAGGATATGATAGAGGATACGATATTATAGATTGTAGGATAGGATAGAGGATAGGATAGAGGATAGGATAGGATAGAGGATAGGATTGGATAGAGGATAGGATAGGATAGAGGATAGGATAGGATAGAGGATAGGATAGGATAGAGGATAGGATAGGATAGAGGATAGGATAGAGGATAGGATCGGATAGAGGATAGGATAGGATAGAGGATAGGGTAGGATAGAGGATAGGATAGGATAGGGGATAGGATAGGATAGAGAATAGGATTGGAAAGATGATATTTTAGGAAGGAGGATAGGATACAATAGAGGATACTATATTATAGAGGATAGGAAAGGATAGAGGATCGGATAGGATAGAGGATCGGATAGGATAGAGGATCGGATAGGATAGAGGATTGGATGGGATAGATGATACGATAGGATAGTGGATAGGATAGGGAATAGGATATGATAGAGGATAGGATAGGATAGAGGATAGGATCGGATAGGATAGAGGATAGGATAGGATAGGATAGAGGATTGGATAGGATTGAGGATAGGATAGAATAGAGGATGGGATATGATCGAGGAAAGGATAGGATAGACGATAGGGTAGAGGATAGGATAGAGGATTGGATAGGATAGGGGATATGATAGGATAGAGGATAGAATAGGATAGCGGATAGGAGAGGATATAGGATTGGATAGGATAGAGGATAGAATACGATAGAGGATAGGATAGGGGATTGGATAGGATAGTTGATAGAATAGGATAGAGGATAGGATAGCATAGAGAATAGGATAGGATAGATTACATTAAAGGAAATAGGATAGGATATGATAGAGGATACGGTATTATAGAGGATGGGATAGGATGGAGGATCGGATAGGATAGAGGATTGGATAGGATAGATTATACGATAGGATAGTGGATAGGATAGAGAATAGGACAGGGCAGAGAATAGGATAGGATGGAGGATAAGATAGGATAGAGGATAGGATAGGATAGAGGATAGGATAGGATACAGGATAGGATAGGATAGAGGATAGGATAGGATAGAGGATAGTATAGGATAGGTGATAGGATAGGATAGAGAATAGGATAGGATAGATGATATTATAGGAAAGAGGATAGGATATGATAGAGGATACGATATTATAGATTATAGGATAGGATAGAGGATCGGATAGGATAGAGGATTGGATAGGATAGAGGATAGGATAGGATAGGATAGAGGATAGGACATAGGATTGCATAGGATAGAGAATAGGATACGATAGAGGATAGGATAGGATTGGATAGAGAATAGGATGGGATAGAGGATATGATAGCATAGAGGATAGGATAGGATACAGGATAAGATAGGATAGAGGATAGGATAAGATAGAGGATAGGACAGGATAGAGGATAGGATAGGATAGAGGATAGGATAGAATAGAGGATAGGATAGGATAGAGAATAGGATAGGATAGATGATATTATAGGAAAGGGGATAGGATATGATAAGGGATACGATATTATAGAGGATAGGATAGGACGGAGGATTGGATAGGATAGAGGATAGGATATGGGATTGGATAGGATAGAGAATAGGAGACGATAGAGGATACGATAGGATAGAGGATAGGATAGGATAGAGCATAAGATAGGATAGAGGATAGGATAGGATAGCGGATAGGATAGGATAGAGGATAGGATAGGATAGAGGATAGGATAGGATAGAGGATAGGGTAGGATAGGATAGAGGATAGGATAGAGGATAGGATAGGATAGGATAGAGGATAGGATAGGATAGAGGATAGGGTAGGATAGGATAGAGGATAGGACAGAGGATAGGATAGGATAGGATAGAGGATAGGACATAGGATTGGATAGGATAGAGAATAGGATACGATAGAGGATAGGATAGGATTGGATAGGATAGAGAATAGGAGACGATAGAGGATAGGATAGGATTGGATAGAGAATAGGATGAGATAGAGGATAGCAGAGGATAGAGGATAGGATAGGATAGAGGATAGGATAGGATAGAGGATACGATAGGATAGAACATAGGATAGGATAGAGGATAGGATAGGATAGAGGATAGCATACGATAGAGGATAGGATAGGGTAGGATATAGAATAGGATAGGATGGATGATACTATAGGAAAGAGGATAGGATATGATAGAGGATACGATTTTATAGAGGATAGGATAGGATAGAGGATCGGATAGGATGGTGGATAGGATAGGGAATAGGATAGGACAGAGAATAGGATAGGATAGAGGAGAGGATATGATAGAGGATAGGATAGGATAGAGGATAGGATAGAGGATAGGATAGGATAGAGGATAGGATAGGATAGAGGATAGGATCGGATAGGATAGAGGATAGGATAGGATAGGATAGAGGATTGGATAGGATTGAGGATAGGATAGAATAGAGGATGGGATAGGTTCGAGGAAATGATAGGATAGGCGATAGGGTAGAGGATAGGATAGAGGATTGGATAGGATAGGGGATATTATAGGATAGAGGATAGAATAGGATAGCGGATAGGAGAGGATATAGGATTGGATAGGATAGAGGATAGGATACGATAGAGGATAGGATAGGGGATTGGATAGGATAGTTGATAGAATAGGATAGAGGATAGGATAGGATAGAGAATAGGATAGGATAGATTATATTAAAGGAAATAGAATAGGATATTATAGAGGATACGATATTATAGAGGATGGGATAGGATAGAGGGTACGATATTATAGATAGGATAGGATAGAGGATAGGATTGAGGATAGATTATAGTTTAGAGGATAGGATAGGATAGAAGATAGGAGAGGATAGAGGATAGGATAGGATAGGATAGGATAGATGATAGGATAGGATAGAGGATACGATATTATAGAGGATAGGATAGGATAGAGGATACGATATTCTAGAGGATAGGATAGCATAGAGTATAGGATTGAGGATAGATTATAGGATAGAGGATAGGACAGGATAGAGGATACGATAGGATAGAAGATAGGATAGGATAGAGGATCGGATAGGATAGAGGATTGGATAGGATAGAGGATACGATAGGATAGTGGATAGGATAGAGAATAGGACAGGGCAGAGAATAGGATAGGATAGAGGATAGGATAGGATAGAGGAAAGGACATAGGATTGGATAGGATAGAGAATAGGATGCGATAGAGGATAGGATATGATTGGATAGGATAGAGAATAGCATACGATAGAGGATAGGATAGGATTGGATAGAGAATAGGATGGGATAGAGGATACGATATAGGATTGGATAGGATACAGAAGAGGAAACGATAGAGGATAGGGTAGGATTGGATAGAGAATAGGATGGGCTAGAGGATAGGATAGGATAGAGGATAGGATAGGATAGAGGATAGGATAGGATAGAGGATAGGATGGGATAGAGGATAGGATAGAGGATAGGATAGGATAGAGGATAGGATAGGATAGAGGATAGGATAGGATAGAGGATAGGATAGAATAGAGGATAGGATAGGATAGAGAATAGGATAGGATAGATGATAGGACATAGGATTGCATAGGATAGAGAATAGGATACGATAGAGGAGAGGATACGATTGGATAGAGAATAGGATGGGATAGAGGGTAGGATAGGATAGAGGATAGGATAGGATACAGGATAGGATAGGATAGAGGATAGGATAGGATAGAGGATAGGACAGGATAGAGGATAGGATAGGATAGAGGATAGGATAGAATAGAGGATAGGATAGGATAGAGAATAGGATAGGATAGATGATATTATAGGAAAGGGGATAGGATATGATAAGGGATACGATATTACAGAGGATAGGATAGGACGGAGGATTGGATAGGATAGAGGATAGGATAAGATAGAGGATAGGATATGGGATTGGATAGGATAGAGGATAGGAGACGCTAGAGGATAGGAGACGATAGAGGATACGATAGGATAGAGGATAGGATAGGATAGAGCATAGGATAGGATAGAGGATAATATAGGATAGCGGATAGGATAGGATAGAGGATAGGATAGGATAGAGGATTGGATAGGATAGAGGATAGGATAGGATAGAGGATACGATATTATAGTGGAGAGGATCGAATAGAGGATAGGATAGGGGATAGGATATTACAGAGGATAGGATAGGATAGAGGATCTGATAAGATACAGTATTGGATAGGATAGAGGATAGGATAGGATAGAGGATAGGATAGGATAGAGGATAGGATAGGATAGAGGATAGGATAGCATTGAGGATAGGATAGGATAGAGGACAGGATAGGATAGAGGATAGGATAGGATAGAGGATAGGATAGGATAGAGGATAGGATAGGATAGAGGATTGGATAGGATAGAGGATTGGATAGGATAGATGATACGATTTTAAAAGAGGACAGGATAGTATAGAGGATAGGATTGAGGATAGATTATAGGATAGAGGATAGGATAGGATAGAGGATACGATAGGATAGAAGATAGGATAGGATAGAATATAGGATAGGATAGAGGATAGGATAGGATAGAGGATAGGATACGATAGAGGATAGGATAGGGTAGGATATAGAATATGATAGGATGGATGATATTATAGGATAGAGGACAGGATAGGATAGAGGATAGGATAGGATAGAGGATAGGATAGGATAGAAGATAGGATAGAGAATAGGATAGGATAGAGGATAGGATAGGATTGGGGATAAGATAGGATCGAGGATAGGATAGGATAGAGGATTGGATAGGATAGAGGATAGGATAGGATAGAGGATAGGATAGGATAGAGGATAGGATAGAGAATAGGATAGGATAGAGGATAGGATAGGATTGGGGATAAGATAGGATCGAGGATAGGATAGGATAGAGGATTGAATAGGATAGAGGATAGGATAGGATAGAGGATAGGATAGGATAGAGGATAGGATAGTATAGGATAGGATATAGGATAGGATAGGATAGAGAATAGGATAGGATAGAGGATAGGATAGGATAGAGGATACGATAGGATAGAAGATAGGATAGGATAGAGGATAGGATAGGATAGAGGATAGGATAGGATAAAGGATAGGATACGATAGAATATAGGATATAGGATTGAATAGGATAGAGGATAGGATAGGATTGAGGATAGGATAGGATAGAGGATCGGATAGGGGATTGGATAGGATAGAGGATAGGATAGGATAGAGGATACGATATTATAGTGGAGAGGATCGAATAGAGGATAGGATTGGGGATAAGATAGGATCGAGGATAGGATAGGATAGAGGATTGGATAGGATAGAGGATAGGATAGGATAGAGGATAGGATAGGATAGAGGATAGGATAGTATAGGATAGGATAGTATAGGATAGGATATAGGATAGGATAGGATAGAGAATAGGATAGGATAGAGGATAGGCTAGGATTGAGGATAATATAGGATCGAGGATAGGATAGGATAGAGGATAGGATCGTATAGGATAGGATATAGGATATTATAGGATAGAGTATAGGATGTAGGATTGGATAGGATAGAGGATAGGATAGGATAGAGGATACGATATTATAGTGGAGAGGATCGAATAGAGGATAGGATAGGGGATAGGATATTATAGAGGATAGGATAGGATAAAGGATCGGATAAGATACAGTATTGGATAGGATAGAGGATAGGATAGGATAGAGGATAGGATAGGATAGAGGATAGGATAGGATAGAGGATAGGGTAGGATAGAGGATAGGATAGGATAGAGGATAGGATAAGATACAGTATTGGATAGGATAGAGGATAGGATAGGATAGAGGATAGGATAGGATAGAGGATAGGGTAGGATAGAGGATAGGATAGGATAGAGGATAGGATAGGATTGAGGATAGGATAGGATAGAGGACAGGAAAGGATAGAGGAGAGGATAGGATTGAGGATAGGTTAGGATAGAGGATAGGAGAGGATAGAGGATAGGATAGGATAGGATAGGATAGAGGATAGGATACGATAGAGGATACGATATTATAGAGGATAGGATAGGATAGAGGATACGATATTCTAGAGGATAGGATAGCATAGAGGATAGGATTGAGGATAGATTATAGGATAGAGGATAGGATAGGATAGAGGATACGATAGGATAGAAGATAGGATAGGATAGAGGATTGGATAGGGTAGAGGTTAGGATAGGATAGAGGATACGATAGAATAGAGGATAGGATAGGATAGAGAATAGGATAGGATAGATGATATTATAGGAAAGGGGATAGGATATGATAAGGGATACGATATTATAGAGGATAGGATAGGACGGAGGATTGGATAGGATAGAGGATAGGATAAGATAGAGGATAGGATATGGGATTGGATAGGATAGAGAATAGGATGCGATAGAGGATAGGATATGATTGGATAGGATAGAGAATAGCATACGATAGAGGATAGGATAGGATTGGATAGAGAATAGGATGGGATAGAGGATACGATATAGGATTGGATAGGATACAGAAGAGGAAACGATAGAGGATAGGGTAGGATTGGATAGAGAATAGGATGGGCTAGAGGATAGGATAGGATAGAGGATAGGATAGGATAGAGGATAGGATAGGATAGAGGATAGGACAGGATAGAGGATAGGATAGGATAGAGGATAGGATAGAATAGAGGATAGGATAGGATAGAGAATAGGATAGGATAGATGATATTATAGGAAAGGGGATAGGATATGATAAGGGATACGATATTATAGAGGATAGGATAGGACGGAGGATTGGATAGGATAGAGGATAGGATAAGATAGAGGAAAGGATATGGGATTGGATAGGATAGAGGATAGGAGACGATAGAGGATAGGAGACGATAGAGGATACGATAGGATAGAGGATAGGATAGGATAGAGCATAGGATAGGATAGAGGATAATATAGGATAGCGGATAGGATAGGATAGAGGATAGGATAGGATAGAGGATTGGATAGGATAGAGGATAGGATAGGATAGAGGATACGATATTATAGTGGAGAGGATCGAATAGAGGATAGGATAGGGGATAGGATATTACAGAGGATAGGATAGGATAGAGGATCTGATAAGATACAGTATTGGATAGGATAGAGGATAGGATAGGATAGAGGATAGGATAGGATAGAGGATAGGATAGGATAGAGGATAGGATAGGATAGAGGATAGGATAGCATTGAGGATAGGATAGGATAGAGGACAGCATAGGATAGACGATAGGATAGGATAGAGGATAGGATAGGATAGAGGATAGGATAGGATAGAGGATTGGATAGGATAGAGGATTGGATAGGATAGATGATACGATTTTAAAAGAGGACAGGATAGTATAGAGGATAGGATTGAGGATAGATTATAGGATAGAGGATAGGATAGGATAGAGGATACGATAGCATAGAAGATAGGATAGGATAGAATATAGGATAGGATAGAGGATAGGATAGGATAAAGGATAGGATACGATAGAATATAGGATATAGGATTGAATAGGATAGAGGATAGGATAGGATTGAGGATAGGATAGGATAGAGGATCGGATAGGGGATTGGATAGGATAGAGGATAGGATAGGATAGAGGATACGATATTATAGTGGAGAGGATCGAATAGAGGATAGGATAGGGGATAGGATAGTATAGAGGATAGGATAGGGGATAGGATATTATAGAGGATAGGATAGGATAAAGGATCGGATAAGATACAGTATTGGATAGGATAGACGATGGGATAGGATAGAGGATAGGATAGGATGGAGGATAGGATAGGATAGAGGATAGGATAGGATAGAGGAGAGGATAGGATAGAGGATAGGATAGGATTGAGGATAGGATAGGATAGAGGACAGGATAGGATAGAGGATAGGATAGGATAGAGGATAGGATAGGATAGACGATAGGATAGGATAGAGGATAGGATAGGATAGAGGATAATATAGGATCGAGGATAGGATAGGATAGGATGGAGTATAGAATAGGATTGAGGATAGGATAGGATAGAGGATAGGATAGGATAGAGGATAGGATAGTATAGGATAGGATATAGGATAGGATAGGATAGAGAATAGGATAGGATAGAGGATAGGATAGGATTGAGGATAGGATAGGATAGGGGATCGGATATGGGATTGGATAGGATAGAGGATAGGATAGGATAGAGGATACGATATTATAGTGGAGATGATCGAATAGAGGATAGGATAGGGGATAGGATAGGATAGAGGATAGGATAGTATAGGATAGGATATAGGATAGGATAGGATAGACGATAGGATAGGATTGAGGATAGGATAGGATAGGGGATCGGATAGGGGATTGGATAGGATAGAGGATAGGATAGGATAGAGGATAGGATAGGATAGAGGATAGGATAGTATAGGATAGGATATAGGATAGGATAGGATAGAGAATAGGATAGGATAGAGGATAGGATAGGATTGAGGATAATATAGGATTGGGGATAAGATAGGATCGAGGTAGGATAGGATAGAGGTTTGGATAGGATAGAGGATAGGATAGGATAGAGGATACGATATTATAGTGGAGAGGATCGAACAGAGGATAGGGTTGGGGATAGGATAGGATAGAGGATAGGATAGTATAGGATAGAGGATTGGATAGGATAGAGGATCGGATAGGGAATTGGATAGGATAGAGGATAGGATAGGATAGAGGATAGGATAAGATAGAGGATAGGATAGAGGATTGGATAGGATAGAGGACAGGAGACGATAGAGGATAGGAGAGGATAGAGGAAAGGATATAGGATTGAATAGGATAGAGGATAGGATACGATAGAGGATAGGATAGGGTAGGATATAGAATATGATAGGATGGATGATATTATAGGATAGAGGACAGGATAGGATAGAGGATACGATATTACAGTGGAGAGGATCAAATAGAGGATAGGATAGGGTATAGGATATTATATAGGATAGGATAGGTTAGAGGATCGGATAAGATACAGTATTTTATAGGATAGAGGATAGGATAGGATAGAGGATAGGATAGGATAGAGGATAGGATAGGATAGAAGATAGGATAGAGAATAGGATAGGATAGAGGATAGGATAGGATTGGGGATAAGATAGGATCGAGGATAGGATAGGATAGAGGATTGGATAGGATAGAGGATAGGATAGGATAGAGGATAGGATAGGATAGAGGATAGGATAGAGAATAGGATAGGATAGAGGATAGGATAGGATTGGGGATAAGATAGGATCGAGGATAGGATAGGATAGAGGATTGAATAGGATAGAGGATAGGATAGGATAGAGGATAGGATAGGATAGAGGATAGGATAGTATAGGATAGGATATAGGATAGGATAGGATAGAGAATAGGATAGGATAGAGGATAGGATAGGATAGAGGATACGATAGGATAGAAGATAGGATAGGATAGAGGATAGGATAGGATAGAGGATAGGATAGGATAAAGGATAGGATACGATAGAATATAGGATATAGGATTGAATAGGATAGAGGATAGGATAGGATTGAGGATAGGATAGGATAGAGGATCGGATAGGGGATTGGATAGGATAGAGGATAGGATAGGATAGAGGATACGATATTATAGTGGAGAGGATCGAATAGAGGATAGGATTGGGGATAAGATAGGATCGAGGATAGGATAGGATAGAGGATTGGATAGGATAGAGGATAGGATAGGATAGAGGATAGGATAGGATAGAGGATAGGATAGTATAGGATAGGATAGTATAGGATAGGATATAGGATAGGATAGGATAGAGAATAGGATAGGATAGAGGATAGGCTAGGATTGAGGATAATATAGGATCGAGGATAGGATAGGATAGAGGATAGGATCGTATAGGATAGGATATAGGATATTATAGGATAGAGTATAGGATGTAGGATTGGATAGGATAGAGGATAGGATAGGATAGAGGATACGATATTATAGTGGAGAGGATCGAATAGAGGATAGGATAGGGGATAGGATATTATAGAGGATAGGATAGGATAAAGGATCGGATAAGATACAGTATTGGATAGAATAGAGGATAGGATAGGATAGAGGATAGGATAGGATAGAGGATAGGATAGGATAGAGGATAGGGTAGGATAGAGGATAGGATAGGATAGAGGATAGGATAAGATACAGTATTGGATAGGATAGAGGATAGGATAGGATAGAGGATAGGATAGGATAGAGGATAGGGTAGGATAGAGGATAGGATAGGATAGAGGATAGGATAGGATTGAGGATAGGATAGGATAGAGGACAGGAAAGGATAGAGGAGAGGATACGATAGAGGATAGGTTAGGATAGAGGATAGGAGAGGATAGAGGATAGGATAGGATAGGATAGGATAGAGGATAGGATACGATAGAGGATACGATATTATAGAGGATAGGATAGGATAGAGGATACGATATTCTAGAGGATAGGATAGCATAGAGGATAGGATTGAGGATAGATTATAGGATAGAGGATAGGATAGGATAGAGGATACGATAGGATAGAAGATAGGATAGGATAGAGGATTGGATAGGGTAGAGGTTAGGATAGGATAGAGGATACGATAGGATAGAAGATAGGATAGGATAGAGGAACGGATAGGATAGAGGATTGGATAGGATAGAGGATACGATAGGATAGTGGATAGGACAGGATAGAGGATAGGATAGGATAGAGGATAGGATAGAATAGAGGATAGGATAGGATAGAGAATAGGATAGGATAGATGATAGGACATAGGATTGCATAGGATAGAGAATAGGATACGATAGAGGATAGGATAGGATAAGATACAGTATTGGATAGGATAGAGGATAGGATAGGATAGAGGATAGGATAGGATACAGGATAGGATAGGATAGAGGATAGGATAGGATAGAGGATAGGACAGGATAGAGGATAGGATAGGATAGAGGATAGGATAGAATAGAGGATAGGATAGGATAGAGAATAGGATAGGATAGATGATATTATAGGAAAGGGGATAGGATATGATAAGGGATACGATATTATAGAGGATAGGATAGGACGGAGGATTGGATAGGATAGAGGATAGGATAAGATAGAGGAAAGGATATGGGATTGGATAGGATAGAGGATAGGAGACGATAGAGGATAGGAGACGATAGAGGATACGATAGGATAGAGGATAGGATAGGATAGAGCATAGGATAGGATAGAGGATAATATAGGATAGCGGATAGGATAGGATAGAGGATAGGATAGGATAGAGGATTGGATAGGATAGAGGATAGGATAGGATAGAGGATACGATATTATAGTGGAGAGGATCGAATAGAGGATAGGATAGGGGATAGGATATTACAGAGGATAGGATAGGATAGAGGATAGGATAGGATAGAGGATAGGATAGGATAGAGGATAGGATAGCATTGAGGATAAGATAGGATAGAGGACAGGATAGGATAGAGGATAGGATAGGATAGAGGATAGGATAGGATAGAGGATAGGATAGGATAGAGGATTGGATAGGATAGAGGATTGGATAGGATAGATGATACGATTTTAAAAGAGGACAGGATAGTATAGAGGATAGGATTGATGATAGATTATAGGATAGAGGATAGGATAGGATAGAGGATACGATAGGATAGAAGATAGGATAGGATAGAATATAGGATAGGATAGAGGATAGGATAGGATAAAGGATAGGATAGGATAGAGGATAGGATAGGATAGACGATAGGATAGGATAGAGGATAGGATAGGATAGAGGATAATATAGGATCGAGGATAGGATAGGATAGGATGGAGTATAGAATAGGATTGAGGATAGGATAGGATAGAGGATAGGATAGGATAGAGGATAGGATAGTATAGGATAGGATATAGGATAGGATAGGATAGAGAATAGGATAGGATAGAGGATAGGATAGGATTGAGGATAGGATAGGATAGGGGATCGGATATGGGATTGGATAGGATAGAGGATAGGATAGGATAGAGGATACGATATTATAGTGGAGATGATCGAATAGAGGATAGGATAGGGGATAGGATAGGATAGAGGATAGGATAGTATAGGATAGGATATAGGATAGGATAGGATAGACGATAGGATAGGATTGAGGATAGGATAGGATAGGGGATCGGATAGGGGATTGGATAGGATAGAGGATAGGATAGGATAGAGGATAGGATAGGATAGAGGATAGGATAGTATAGGATAGGATATAGGATAGGATAGGATAGAGAATAGGATAGGATAGAGGATAGGATAGGATTGAGGATAATATAGGATTGGGGATAAGATAGGATCGAGGTAGGATAGGATAGAGGTTTGGATAGGATAGAGGATAGGATAGGATAGAGGATACGATATTATAGTGGAGAGGATCGAATAGAGGATAGGATAGGGGATAGGATATTATACAGGATAGGATAGGTTAGAGGATCGGATAAGATACAGTATTTTATAGGATAGAGGATAGGATAGGATAGAGGATAGGATAGGATAGAGGATAGGATAGGATAGAAGATAGGATAGAGAATAGGATAGGATAGAGGATAGGATAGGATTGGGGATAAGATAGGATCGAGGATAGGATAGGATAGAGGATTGGATAGGATAGAGGATAGGATAGGATAGAGGATAGGATAGGATAGAGGATAGGATAGAGAATAGGATAGGATAGAGGATAGGATAGGATTGGGGATAAGATAGGATCGAGGATAGGATAGGATAGAGGATTGAATAGGATAGAGGATAGGATAGGATAGAGGATAGGATAGGATAGAGGATAGGATAGTATAGGATAGGATATAGGATAGGATAGGATAGAGAATAGGATAGGATAGAGGATAGGATAGGATAGAGGATACGATAGGATAGAAGATAGGATAGGATAGAGGATAGGATAGGATAGAGGATAGGATAGGATAAAGGATAGGATACGATAGAATATAGGATATAGGATTGAATAGGATAGAGGATAGGATAGGATTGAGGATAGGATAGGATAGAGGATCGGATAGGGGATTGGATAGGATAGAGGATAGGATAGGATAGAGGATACGATATTATAGTGGAGAGGATCGAATAGAGGATAGGATTGGGGATAAGATAGGATCGAGGATAGGATAGGATAGAGGATTGGATAGGATAGAGGATAGGATAGGATAGAGGATAGGATAGGATAGAGGATAGGATAGTATAGGATAGGATAGTATAGGATAGGATATAGGATAGGATAGGATAGAGAATAGGATAGGATAGAGGATAGGCTAGGATTGAGGATAATATAGGATCGAGGATAGGATAGGATAGAGGATAGGATCGTATAGGATAGGATATAGGATATTATAGGATAGAGTATAGGATGTAGGATTGGATAGGATAGAGGATAGGATAGGATAGAGGATACGATATTATAGTGGAGAGGATCGAATAGAGGATAGGATAGGGGATAGGATATTATAGAGGATAGGATAGGATAAAGGATCGGATAAGATACAGTATTGGATAGGATAGAGGATAGGATAGGATAGAGGATAGGATAGGATAGAGGATAGGATGGGATAGAGGATAGGGTAGGATAGAGGATAGGATAGGATAGAGGATAGGATAAGATACAGTATTGGATAGGATAGAGGATAGGATAGGATAGAGGATAGGATAGGATAGAGGATAGGGTAGGATAGAGGATAGGATAGGATAGAGGATAGGATAGGATTGAGGATAGGATAGGATAGAGGACAGGAAAGGATAGAGGAGAGGATAGGATAGAGGATAGGTTAGGATAGATGATAGGATAGGATAGAGGATAGGATAGGATAGAGGATAGGATAGAGAATAGGATAGGATAGAGGATAGGATAGGATTGGGGATAAGATAGGATCGAGGATAGGATAGGATAGAGGATTGGATAGGATAGAGGATACGATAGGATAGAGGATAGGATAGGATAGAGGATAGGATAGTATAGGATAGGATATAGGATAGGATAGGATAGAGAATAGGATAGGATAGAGTATAGGCTAGGATTGAGGATAATATAGGATCGAGGATAGGATAGGATAGAGGATAGGATAGGATAGAGGATAGGATAGGATAGAGGATTGGATAGGATAGAGGATAGGATAGGGGACAGGATACGATAGAGTATAGGATATAGGCTTGAATAGGATAGAGGATAGGGTAGGATTGAGGATAGGATAGGATAGGATAGAGGATAGGATAGGATAGAGGATCGGATAGGGCATTGGATAGGATAGAGGATAGGATAGGATAGAGGATAGGATAAGATAGAGGATAGGATAGGGGATTGGATAGGATAGAGGACAGGAGACGATAGAAGATAGGATAGGATAGAGGATAGGATATAGGATTGAATAGGATAGAGGATAGGATACGATAGAGGATAGGATAGGTTAGGATATAGAATATGATAGGATGGATGATATTATAGCATAGAGGACAGGATAGGATAGAGGATACGATATTACAGTGGAGAGGATCAAATAGAGGATAGGATAGGGGATAGGATAGGATAGAGGATTGGATAGGATAGAGGATAGAATAGGATTGAGGATAGGATAGGATAGAGGACAGGATAGGATAGAGGATAGGATGGGATAGAGGATAGGATAGGATAGAGGATAGGATAGGATAGAGGATAGGATAGGATAGAGGATAGGATAGGATAGAGGATAGGATAGGATAGAGGATAGGATAGGATGGAGGATAGGAGACGATAGAGGATAGGATAGGATAGATGAGATTATAGGAAAGAGTATAGGATATAATACAGGATACGATATTATAGAGGATAGGATAGGATAGAGGATTGGATAGGATAGAGGATTGGATAGGATAGAGGATACGATTATAAAAGAGGACAGGATAGCATAGAGGATAGGATTGAGGATAGATTATAGGATAGAGGATAGGATAGGATAGAGGATACGATAGGATAGAAGATAGGATAGGATAGAGGATAGGATAGGATAGATGATAGGATAGGATAAAGGATAGGATACGATAGAGTATAGGATATAGGATTGAATAGGATAGATTATAGGATAGGATTGAGGATAGGATAGGATAGAGGATCGCATAGGGGATTGGATAGGATAGAGGATAGGATAGGATAGAGGATACGATATTATAGTGGAGAGGATCGAATAGAGGATAGGATAGGGGATAGGATATTATAGAGGATAGGATAGGATAGAGGATCGGATAAGATACAGTATGGGATAGGATAGAGGATAGGATATGATAGAGGAAAGGTTAGGATAGAGGATAGGATAGGATAGAGGATAGGATAGGATAGAGGATAGGATAGGATAGAGGATAGGATAGGGGATTGGATAGGATAGAGGATAGGATAGGATAGAGGACACGATATTATAGTGGAGAGGATCGAATAGAGGATAGGATAGGGGATAGGATATTATAGAGGATAGGATAGGATAGAGGATCGGATAGGATTGGGGATAAGATAGGATCGAGGATAGGATAGGATAGAGGATTGGATAGGAAAGAGGATAGGATAGGATAGAGGATAGGATAGGATAGAGGATAGGATAGTATAGGATACGATATAGGATAGGATAGGATAGAGAATAGGATATGATAGAGGATAGGCTAGGATTGAGGATAATATAGGATCGAGGATAGGATAGGATAGAGGATAGAATAGGATTGAGGATAGGATAGGATTGAGGATAGGATAGTATAGGATAGGATAGTATAGGATAGGATATAGGATATTATAGGATAGAGTATAGGATATAGGATTGGATAGGATAGAGGATACGATATTGTAGAGGATAGGATAGGATAGAGTATAGGATTGAATAGAGGATAGGATAGGTGATTGGATATTCTAGAGGATAGGATAGGGGATTGGATAGGATAGAGGATAGGATAGGATAGTGGATAGGATAGTATAGGATAGGATATAGGATAGGATAGGATGGAGAATAGGATAGGATAGAGGATAGGATAGGATTGAGGATAATATAGGATCGAGGATAGGATAGGATAGAGGATAGGATAGGAGAGATGAGATTGTAGGAAAGAGTATAGGATATGATACAGGATACGATATTATAGAAGATAGGATAGGATAGAGGATTGGATAGGATAGAGGATTGGATAGGATAGAGGATACGATTTTAAAAGAGGACAGGATAGCATAGAGGATAGGATTGAGGATAGATTATAGGATAGAGGATAGGATATGATAGAGGATACGATAGGATAGAAGATAGGATAGGATAGAGGATAGGATAGGATAGAGGATCGGATAAGATACAGTATTGGATAGGATAGAGGATAGGATAGGATAGAGGATAGGATAGGATAGAGGATAGGATAGGATAGAGGATAGGATAGGATAGAGGATAGGATAGGATAGAGGATAGGATAGGATAGAGGATAGGATAGGATAGAGGATAGGATAGGATAGAGGATAGGATAGGATAGAGGATAGGATAGGATAGAGGATAGGATAGGATAGAGGATAGGATAGGATAGAGGATAGGATAGGATAGAGGATAGGATAGGATAGAGTATAGGATAAGATACAGTATTGGATAGGATAGAGGATAGGATAGGATAGAGGATAGGATAGGATAGAGGATAGGATAGGATAGAGGATAGGATAGGATAGAGGATAGGATAGGATAGAGGATAGGATAGGATAGAGGATAGGATAGGATAGAGGATAGGATAGGATTGAGGATAGGATAGGATAGAGGACAGGATAGGATAGAGGATAGGATAGGATAGAGGATAGGATAGGATAGAGGATAGGATAGAGAATAGGATAGGATAGAGGATAGGATAGGATTGGGGATAAGATAGGATCGAGGTAGGATAGGATAGAGGTTTGGATAGGATAGAGGATAGGATAGGATAGAGGATAGGATAGGATAGAGGATAGGATAGTATAGGATAGGATATAGGATAGGATAGGATAGAGAATAGGATAGGATAGAGGATAGGATAGGATAGAGGATAGGATAAGATTGAGGATAATATAGGATCGAGGATAGGATAGGATAGAGGATAGGATAGGATGGAGTATAGAATAGGATAGAGGATAGGATAGGATAGAGGATAGGATAGGATAGAGGATAGGATAGGATTGAGGATAGGATAGGATAGAGGACAGGATAGGATAGAGGATAGGATAGGATAGAGGATAGGATAGGATAGAGGATAGGATAGAGAATAGGATAGGATAGAGGATAGGATAGGATTGGGGATAAGATAGGATCGAGGTAGGATAGGATAGAGGTTTGGATAGGATAGAGGATAGGATAGGATAGAGGATAGGATAGGATAGAGGATAGGATAGTATAGGATAGGATATAGGATAGGATAGGATAGAGAATAGGATAGGATAGAGGATAGGATAGGATAGAGGATACGATAGGATATAGGATAGGCTAGGATAGAGAATAGGATAGGATAGAGGATAGGATAAGATTGAGGATAATATAGGATCGAGGATAGGATAGGATAGAGGATAGGATAGGATGGAGTATAGAATAGGATAGAGGATAGGATAGGATAGAGGATAGGATAGGATAGAGGATAGGATAGGGGATTGGATAGGATAGAGGATAGGATAGGATAGAGGATACGATATTATAGTGGAGAGGATCGAATAGAGGATAGGATAGGGGATAGGATATTATAGAGGATAGGATAGGATAGAGGATCGGATAAGATACAGTATTTTATAGGATAGAGGATAGGATAGGATAGAGGATAGGTTAGGATAGAGGATAGGATAGGATAGAGGATAGGATAGGATAGAGGATAGGATAGACAATAGGATAGGATAGAGGATAGGATAGGATTGGGGATAAGATAGGATCGAGGATAGAATAGGATAGAGGATTGGATAGGATAAAGGATAGGATAGGATAGAGGATAGGACAGGATAGGATAGGATATAGGATAGGATAGGATGGAGAATAGGATTAGATAGAGGATAGGCTAGGATTGAGGATAATATAGGATCGAGGATAGGATAGGATAGAGGATAGGATAGGATAGAGGATAGGATAGGATAGAGGATAGGATAGGATAGAGGATAGGATAGTATAGGATAGGATATAGGATAGGATAGGATAGAGAATAGGATAGGATAGAGGATCGGATAGGGGATAGGATAGGATAGAGAATAGGATAGGATAGATGATAGGATAGGATTGAGGATAATATAGGATCGAGGATAGGATAGGATAGAGGATAGGATAGGATAGAGGATAGGATAGGATAGAGGATAGGATATAGGATAGGATAGGATAGAGTATAGGATATAGGATTGGATAGAGGAGAGGATAGGGGATAGGATATTATAGAGGATAGAATAGGATAGAGGATCGGATAAGATACAGTATTGGATAGGATAGAGGATAGGATAGGATAGAGGATAGGATAGGATAGAGGATAGGATAGGATTGAGGATAGGATAGGATAGAGGATAGGATAGTATAGGATAGGATATAGGATAGGATAGGATAGAGAATAGGATAGGATAGAGGATAGTATAGGATTCAGGATAGGATATGATTCAGGATAATATAGGATCGAGGATAAATAGGATCGAGTATAGGATAGTATAGAGGATAGGATAGGATGGAGTATAGAATAGGATAGAGGATAGGATAGGATAGAGGATAGGATAGGATAGAGGATAGGATAGGGGATTGGATAGGATAGAGGATAGGATAGGATAGAGGATACGATATTATAGTGGAGAGGATCGAATAGAGGATAGGATAGGGGATAGGATATTATAGAGGATAGGATAGGATAGAGGATCGGATGAGATACAGTATTGGATAGGATAGAGTATAGGATAGGATAGAGGATAGGTTAGGATAGAGGATAGGATAGGATAGAGGATAGGATAGGATAGAGGATAGGATAGAGAATAGGATAGGATAGAGGATAGGATAGGATTGGGGATAAGATAGGATCGAGGATAGGATAGGATAGAGGTTAGGATAGGATAGAGGATAGGATAGTATAGGATAGGATATAGGATATTATAGGATAGAGTATAGGATATAGGATTAGATAGGATAGAGGATTGGATAGGATAGAGGATACGATATTGTAGAGGATAAGATATTATAGAGTATAGGATTGAATAGAGGATAGGATAGGTGATTGGATATTATAGAGGATAGGATAATGGATTGGATAGGATAGAGGATAGTATAGGATAGCGGATAGGATAGGATGGAGTATAGAATAGGATAGAGGATAGGATAGGATAGAGGATATGATAGGATAGAGGATTGGATTGGATGGAGTATAGAATAGGATAGAGGATAGGATAGGATAGAGGATTGGATAGGATAGGATAGAGGATAGGATAGGATAGAGGATAGGATAGGATAGAGGATAGGATAGGATAGAGGATAGGATAGGATAGAGGATAGGATAGGATAGAGGATAGGATAGGATAGAGGTAGGATAGGATAGAGGATAGGATAGGATAGAGGATAGGATAGGATAGAGGATAGGATAGGATAGAGGATAGGATAGGATAGAGGATAGGATAGGATAGAGGATAGGATAGGATAGAGGATAGGATAGGATAGAGGATAGGATAGGATAGAGGATAGGATAGGATAGAGGATAGGATAGGATAGAGGATAGGATAGGATAGAGGATAGGATAGGATAGAGGATAGGATAGGATAGAGGATAGGATAGGATAGAGGATAGGATAGGATAGAGGATAGGATAGGATAGAGGATAGGATAGGATAGAGGATAGGATAGGATAGAGGATAGGATAGGATAGAGGGTAGGATAGGATAGAGGATAGGATAGGATAGAGGATAGGATAGGATAGAGGATCGGATAGGATAGAGGAGAGGATAGGATAGAGGATAGGATAGGATAGAGGATAGGATAGGATAGAGGATAGGATAGAGGATTGGATATGATAGAGGATTGCATATGATAGAGGATTGGATTGGATAGAGGATAGGATAGGATACAGGATGGGATAGGATAGAGGATAGGATAGAGGATAGGATAGAGGATAGGATAGAGGATAGGATAGGATAGAGGATAGAGGATAGCATATTATAGAGTATAGAATAGGAATGAGGATAGGATAGCATTGAGGATGGGATAGCATAGAGGATACGATAGGGTAGAGTATAGGATAGAATAGAGGATTGGGGATAGGGGATAGGATATTATAGAGGATAGGATAGGATAGAGGATCGGATGAGATACAGTATTGGATAGGATAGAGGATAGGATAGGATAGAGGATAGGTTAGGATAGAGGATAGGATAGGATAGAGGATAGGATAGAGAATAGGATAGGATAGAGGATAGGATAGGATTGGGGATAAGATAGGATCGAGGATAGGATAGGATAGAGGTTAGGATAGGATAGAGGATAGGATAGTATAGGATAGGATATAGGATATTATAGGATAGAGTATAGGATATAGGATTAGATAGGATAGAGGATTGGATAGGATAGAGGATACGATATTGTAGAGGATAGGATATTATAGAGTATAGGATTGAATAGAGGATAGGATAGGTGATTGGATATTATAGAGGATAGGATAATGGATTGGATAGGATAGAGGATAGTATAGGATAGCGGATAGGATAGGATGGAGTATAGAATAGGATAGAGGATAGGATAGGATAGAGGATATGATAGGATAGAGGATTGGATTGGATGGAGTATAGAATAGGATAGAGGATAGGATAGGATAGAGGATTGGATAGGATAGGATAGAGGATAGGATAGGATAGAGGATAGGATAGGATAGAGGATAGGATAGGATAGAGGATAGGATAGGATAGAGGATAGGATAGGATAGAGGATCGGATAGGATAGAGGAGAGGATAGGATAGAGGATAGGATAGGATAGAGGATAGGATAGGATAGAGGATAGGATAGAGGATTGGATATGATAGAGGATTGCATATGATAGAGGATTGGATTGGATAGAGGATAGGATAGGATACAGGATGGGATAGGATAGAGGATAGGATAGAGGATAGGATAGAGGATAGGATAGAGGATAGGATAGGATAGAGGATAGAGGATAGCATATTATAGAGTATAGAATAGGAATGAGGAAAGGATAGCATTGAGGATGGGATAGCATAGAGGATACGATAGGGTAGAGGATAGGATAGAATAGAGGATTGGATAGGATTCAGGATAGGATTGAGGATAGTATAGGATAGAGAATAGGATAGGATAGAGGATACGATAGAGGATTGGATAGGATAGAGGATCGGATAGGATAGAGGATAGGATAGGATAGAGGATAGGATAGGATAGAGGGTAGGATAGGATAGAGGATAGGATAGGATAGAGGATCGGATAGGATAGAGGAGAGGATAGGATAGAGGATAGGATAGGATAGAGGATAGGATAGGATAGAGGATAGGATAGAGGATTGGATATGATAGAGGATTGCATATGATAGAGGATTGGATTGGATAGAGGATAGGATAGGATACAGGATGGGATAGGATAGAGGATAGGATAGAGGATAGGATAGAGGATAGGATAGAGGATAGGATAGGATAGAGGATAGAGGATAGCATATTATAGAGTATAGAATAGGAATGAGGATAGGATAGCATTGAGGATGGGATAGCATAGAGGATACGATAGGGTAGAGGATAGGATAGAATAGAGGATTGGATAGGATTCAGGATAGGATTGAGGATAGTATAGGATAGAGAATAGGATAGGATAGAGGATACGATAGAGGATTGGATAGGATAGAGGATCGGATAGTATAGAGGAAATTATAGGATATAGGATACGATAGGATAGAGGGTAGGATAAGATAGAGGATGGGATAGGATAGAGGATATGATAGGATAGAGGATAGGATAGGATAGAGGATAGGATAGGATAGAGCATAGGATAGGATAGAGGATAAGATAGGATAGAGGATAGGATAGGATAGAGGATAGGATAGGATAGAGGATAGGATAGGATAGAGGATAGGATAGCATAGAGGATAGGATAGGATAGAGGATTGGATAGGATAGAGGATTGGATAGGATAGAGGATTGGATAGGATAGAGGATACGATATTATAGAGGATAGGATAGGATAGAGGATAGGATTGAGGATAGATTATAGGATAGAGGATAGGATAGGATAGAGGATAGGATAGGATAGAGGATACGATAGGATAGAAGATAGGATAGGATAGAGGATAGGATTGGATAGAGGATAGGATAGGATAAAGGATAGGATACGATAGAGTATAGGATATAGGATTGCATAGGATAGAGGATATGATAGGATTGAGGATAGGATAGGATAGAGGATAGGATAGGATAGAGGATCGGATATGGGATTGGATAGGATAGAGGATAGGATGGGATAGAGGATAGGATAGGATAGAGGATAGGATAGGATAGCGGATAGGATAGGATAGAGGATTGGATAGGATACAGGATTGGATAGGATAGAGGATTGGATAGGATAGAGGATACGATATTATAGAGGATAGGATAGGATAGAGGATAGGATTGAGGATAGATTATAGGATAGAGGATAGGATAGGATAGAGGATAGGATAGGATAGAAGATAGAATAGGATAGAGGATAGGATAGGATAGAGGATAGGATAGGATAAAGGATAGGATACGATAGAGTATAGGATATAGGATTGAATAGGATAGAGGATAGGATACGATAGAGGATAGGATTGGGTACGATATAGAATAGGATAGGATGGATGATATTATAGGATAGAGGCCAGGATAGGATAAAGTATAGGATATAGGATTGGATACGATAGAGGATAGGATAGGATAGAGGATACGATATTAAAGGGGATAGGATAGGATAGAGTATAGGATATAGGATTGGATACGATAGAGGATAGGATAGGATAGAGGATACGATAATATAGAGGATAGGATAGGATAGAGTATAGGATTGAATTGAGGATAGGATAGGTGATTGGATATTATAGAGGATAGGATAGGGGATTGGATAGGATAGAGGATAGAGGATAGGATAGGATAGAGGATAGGATAGGATAGAGGATAGGATAGGATAGAGGATAGGATAGGATAGAGGATAGGATAGGATTGAGGATAGGATAGGATAGAGGATAGGATAGGATAGAGGATAGGATAGGATAAAGGATAGGATAGAGGATAGGATAGGATAGAGGATAGGATAGGATAGAGGATAGGATAGGATAAAGGATAGGATAGGATAGAGGATAGGAGAGGATATAGGATTGGATAGGATTGAGGATAGGATAGGATAGAGGATAGGATAGGATAGAGGATAGGATAGGATAAAGGATAGGATAGAGGATAGGATAGGATAGAGGATAGGATAGGATAGAGGATACGATAGGATAGAGGATAGGATAGGATAGAGGATAGGATAGGATAGAGGATAGGATAGGATAGAGGATAGGAGAGGATATAGGATTGGATAGGATAGAGGATAGGATAGGATAGAGGATAGGATAGGATAGAGCATAGGATAGGATAGAGGATAAGATAGGATAGAGGATAGGATAGGATAGAGGATAGGATAGGATAGAGGATAGGATAGGATAGAGGATAGGATAGCATAGCGGATAGGATAGGATAGAGGATTGGATAGGATAGAGGATTGGATAGGATAGAGGATTGGATAGGATAGAGGATACGATATTATAGAGGATAGGATAGGATAGAGGATAGGATTGAGGATAGATTATAGGATAGAGGATAGGATAGGATAGAGGATAGGATAGGATAGAGGATACGATAGGATAGAAGATAGGATAGGATAGAGGATAGGATTGGATAGAGGATAGGATAGGATAGAGGATACGATAGGATAGAAGATAGGATAGGATAGAGGATAGGATAGAATAGAGGATATGATAGGATAGAGGATACGATAGGATAGAAGATAGGATAGGATAGAGGATAGGATAGGATAGAGGATCGGATAGGATAGAGGATAGGATAGGATAGAGGATAGGATAGGATAGAGGACAGGATACGAAAGGGTATAGGACATAGGATTGAATAGGATAGAGGATTGGATACGATAGAGGATAGGATAGGTGATTGGATAGGATAGTTGATAGAATAGGATAGAGGATAGGATAGGATACAGAATAGGATACGATAGATTATATTTAAGGAAAGAGGATAGGATATGATAGTGGATACTATATTATAAAGGATAGGATAGGATAGAGGATACGATAGGATAGAAGATAGGATAGGATAGAGGATAGGATAGGATAGAGGATACGATATTATAGAGGATAGGATAGGATAGAGGATCGGATAGGATACAGGATTGGATAGGATAGATGATACGATGGGATAGAGGACATTATAGAAAATAGGATAGGATAGAGGATAGGATAGGATAGTGGATAGGATAGGGGATTGGATAGGGTAGAGAATAGGATAGGGTAGATGATATTATAGGAAAGAGGATAGGATATGTTAGAGGATACGATATTGTAGAGGATAGGATAGGATAGAGGATACGGCATTATAGAGGATATTATAGGGTAGAGGATAGGATTGAGGATAGATTACAGGATAGAGGATAGGATAGAATAGAGGATAGGATAGGATAGAGGATAGGATAGGATAGAGGATAGGATAGGATAGAGGATACGATAGGATAGAGGATAGGATAGGGGATTGGATAGGATAGAGGATAGGATACGATAGATGATAGGAGACGATAGAGGATAGGATAGGATAGATGAGATTATAGGAAAGAGTATAGGATATGATACAGGATACGATATTTTAGAGGATAGGATAGGATAGAGGATTGGATAGGATAGAGGATACGATTTTATATAGGACAGGATAGCATAGAGGATAGGATTGAGGATAGATTATAGGATAGAGGATACGATAGGATAGAGGATAGGATAGGATAGAGGATAGGATAGGATAGAGAATAGGATAGGATAGAGGATAGGACAGGATAGAGGATAGGATAGGATAGAGGATAGGATATGATAGAGGATAGGATAGGATGAAGGATAGGATACGATAGAGGATACGGCATTATAGAGGATATTATAGGGTAGAGGATAGGATTGAGGATAGATTACAGGATAGAGGATAGGAAAGAATAGAGGATAGGATAGGATAGAGGATAGGATAGGATAGAGGATAGAATAGGATAGAGGATACGATAGGATAGAGGATAGGATAGGGGATTGGATAGGATAGAGGATAGGATAGGATAGAGGATAGGAGACGATAGAGGATAGGATAGGATAGAGGATCGGATAAGATACAGTATTTTATAGGATAGAGGATAGGATAGGATAGAGGATAGGTTAGGATAGAGGATAGGATAGGATAGAGGATAGGATAGAGAATAGGATAGGATAGAGGATAGGATAGGATTGGGGATAAGATAGGATCGAGGATAGGATAGGATAGAGGATTGGATAGGATAGAGGATAGGATAGGATAGAGGATAGGACAGGATAGGATAGGATATAGGATAGGATAGGATGGAGAATAGGATTAGATAGAGGATAGGCTAGGATTGAGGATAATATAGGATCGAGGATAGGATAGGATAGAGGATAGGATAGGATAGAAGATTGGATAGGATAGAAGATAGGATAGGATAGAGGATAGGATAGGATAGAGGATAGGATAGTATAGGATAGGATATAGGATATGATAGGATAGAGAATAGGATAGGATAGAGGATCGGATAGGGGATAGGATAGGATAGAGAATAGGATAGGATAGAGGATAGGATAGGATTGAGGATAATATAGGATCGAGGATAGGATAGGATAGAGGATAGGATAGGATAGAGGATAGGATAGGATGGAGTATAGAATAGGATAGAGGATAGGATAGGATAGAGGATTGGATAGGATAGGATAGAGGATAGGATAGAGGATAGGATAGAATGGAGGATAGGATAGTATAGGATAGGATATAGGATAGGATAGGATAGAGAATAGGATAGGATAGAGGATAGGATAGGATTGAGGATAATATAGGATCGAGGATAGGATAGGATAGAGGATAGGATAGGATAGAGGATAGGATAGGATAGAGGATAGGATATAGGATAGGATAGGATAGAGTATAGGATATAGGATTGGATAGAGGAGAGGATAGGGGATAGGATATTATAGAGGATAGAATAGGATAGAGGATCGGATAAGATACAGTATTGGATAGGATAGAGGATAGGATAGGATAGAGGATAGGATAGGATAGAGGATAGGATAGGATTGAGGATAGGATAGGATAGAGGATAGGATAGTATAGGATAGGATATAGGATAGGATAGGATAGAGAATAGGATAGGATAGAGGATAGTATAGGATTCAGGATAGGATAGGATTCAGGATAATATAGGATCGAGGATAAATAGGATCGAGTATAGGATAGTATAGAGGATAGGATAGGATGGAGTATAGAATAGGATAGAGGATAGGATAGGATAGAGGATAGGATAGGATAGAGGATAGGATAGGATAGAGGATAGGATAGGGGATTGGATAGGATAGAGGATAGGATAGGATAGAGGATACGATATTATAGTGGAGAGGATCGAATAGAGGATAGGATAGGGGATAGGATATTATAGAGGATGGGATAGGATAGAGGATAGGATAGAGAATAGGATAGGATAGAGGATAGGATAGGATTGGGGACAAGATAGGATCGAGGATAGGATAGGATAGAGGATTGGATAGGATAGAGGATAGCATAGGATAGAGGATAGGATAGGATAGAGGATAGGATAATATAGGATAGGATATAGGATAGGATAGGATAGAGGATAGGATAGGGTAGGATATAGAACATGATAGTATGGATGATACTATAGGATAGAGGACAGGATAGGATAGAGGATACGATATTACAGTGGAGAGGATCAAATAGAGGATAGGATAGGGGATAGGATATTATAGAGGATAGGATAGGATAGAGGAAAGGATAGGATAGAGGATAGGATAGGATAAAGGATAGGATACGGTAGAATATAGGATATAGGAGTGAATAGGATAGAGGATAGGATAGGATTGAGGATAGGATAGGATTGAGGATAGGATAGGATTGAGGATAGGATAGGATTGAGGATAGGATAGGATAGAGGATCGGATAGGGGATTAGATAGGATAGAGGATAGGATAGGATAGAGGATACGATATTATAGTGGAGCGGATCGAATAGAGGATAGGATAGGGGATAGGATATTACAGAGGATAGGATAGGATAAAGGATCGGATAAGATACAGTATTGGATAGGATAGAGGATAGGATAGGATAGAGGATAGGATAGGATAGAGGATAGGATAGGATAGAGGATAGGATAGGATAGAGGATAGGATAGGATAGAGGATAGGATAGGATTGAGGATAGGATAGGATAGAGGATAGGATAGGATAGAGGATAGGATAGAGGATAGGATAGGATAGAGGATAGGATAGGATAGAGGATAGGATAGGATAGAGGATAGGATAGGATAGAGGATAGGATAGGATAGAGGATAGGATAGGATAGAGGATAGGATAGGATAGAGGATAGGATAGGATAGAGGATAGGAGAGGATATAGGATTGGATAGGATTGAGGATAGGATAGGATAGAGGATAGGATAGGATAGAGGATAGGATAGGATAAAGGATAGGATAGAGGATAGGATAGGATAGAGGATAGGATAGGATAGAGGATAGGATAGGATAGAGGATAGGAGAGGATATAGGATTGGATAGGATAGAGGATAGGATACGATAGAGGATAGGATAGGGGATTGGATAGGATAGTTGATAGAATAGGATAGAGGATAGGATACGATAGAGGATAGGATAGGGGATTGGATAGGATAGTTGATAGAATAGGATAGAGGATAGGATAGGATAGAGAATAGGATAGGATAGATTATATTAAAGGAAATAGGATAGGATATGATAGAGGATACGATATTATAGAGGATGGGATAGGATAGAGGATACGATATTATAGAGGATAGGGTAGGATAGAGGATAGGATTGAGGATAGATTATAGTTTAGAGGATAGGATAGGATAGAGGATACGATAGGATATAAGATAGGATAGGATAGAGGATCGGATAGGATAGAGGATAGGATAGGATAGAGGATAGGATAGGATAGAAGATAGAATAGGATAGAGGATAGGATAGAGGATAGGATTGAGGATAGATTACAGGATAGAGGATAGGATAGAATAGAGGATAGGATAGGATAGAGGATAGGATAGGATAGAGGATAGGATAGGATAGAGGATACGATAGGATAGAGGATAGGATAGGGGATTGGATAGGATAGAGGATAGGATACGATAGATGATAGGAGACGATAGAGGATAGGATAGGATAGATGAGATTATAGGAAAGAGTATAGGATATGATACAGGATACGATATTTTAGAGGATAGGATAGGATAGAGGATTGGATAGGATAGAGGATACGATTTTATATAGGACAGGATAGCATAGAGGATAGGATTGAGGATAGATTATAGGATAGAGGATACGATAGGATAGAGTATAGGATAGGATAGAGGATAGGATAGGATAGAGAATAGGATAGGATAGAGGATAGGACAGGATAGAGGATAGGATAGGATAGAGGATAGGATATGATAGAGGATAGGATAGGATGAAGGATAGGATACGATAGAGGATACGGCATTATAGAGGATATTATAAGGTAGAGGATAGGATTGAGGATAGATTACAGGATAGAGGATAGGAAAGAATAGAGGATAGGATAGGATAGAGGATAGGATAGGATAGAGGATAGAATAGGATAGAGGATACGATAGGATAGAGGATAGGATAGGGGATTGGATAGGATAGAGGATAGGATAGGATAGAGGATAGGAGACGATAGAGGATAGGATAGGATAGAGGATCGGATAAGATACAGTATTTTATAGGATAGAGGATAGGATAGGATAGAGGATAGGTTAGGATAGAGGATAGGATAGGATAGAGGATAGGATAGGATAGAGGATAGGATAGAGAATAGGATAGGATAGAGGATAGGACAGGATAGGATAGGATATAGGATAGGATAGGATGGAGAATAGGATTAGATAGAGGATAGGCTAGGATTGAGGATAATATAGGATCGAGGATAGGATAGGATAGAGGATAGGATAGGATAGAAGATTGGATAGGATAGAAGATAGGATAGGATAGAGGATTGGATAGGATAGAGGATAGGATAGTATAGGATAGGATATAGGATAGGATAGGATAGAGAATAGGATAGGATAGAGGATCGGATAGGGGATAGGATAGGATAGAGAATAGGATAGGATAGAGGATAGGATAGGATTGAGGATAATATAGGATCGAGGATAGGATAGGATAGAGGATAGGATAGGATAGAGGATAGGATAGGATGGAGTACAGAATAGGATAGAGGATAGGATAGGATAGAGGATTGGATAGGATAGGATAGAGGATAGGAAAGGATAGAGGATAGGATAGGATAGAGGATACGATAGGATATAAAGATAGGATAGGATACAGGATAGGATAGGATAGAGGATAGGATAGTATAGGATAGTATATAGGATAGGATAGGATAGAGTATAGGATAGAGGATTGAATAGGATAGAGGATAGGATAGGATAGAGGATAGGATAGGATAGAGGATAGGATAGTATAGGATAGGAAATAGGATAGGATAGGATAGAGGATAGGATTGAGGATAGATTATAGGATAGAGGATAGGATAGGATAGAGGATACGATAGGATATAAAGATAGGATAGGATACAGAATAGGATAGGATAGAGGATAGGATAGTATAGGATAGTATATAGGATAGGATAGGATAGAGTATAGGATAGAGGATAGGATAGGATAGAGGATAGGATAGGATAGAGGATAGGATAGGATTGAGGATAGGATAGGATAGAGGACAGGATAGGATAGAGGATAGGATAGGATAGAGGATAGGATAGGATAGAGGATAGGATATAGGATAGGATAGGATAGAGTATAGGATATAGGATTGGATAGAGGAGAGGATAGGGGATAGGATATTATAGAGGATAGAATAGGATAGAGGATCGGATAAGATACAGTATTGGATAGGATAGAGGATAGGATAGGATAGAGGATAGGATAGGATAGAGGATAGGATAGGATTGAGGATAGGATAGGATAGAGGATAGGATAGTATAGAGGATAGGATAGGATAGAGGATAGGATAGGATAGAGGATAGGATAGGATAGAGGATAGGATAGGATAGAGGATAGGATAGGATGGAGTATAGAATAGGATAGAGGATAGGATAGGATAGAGGATAGGAAAGGAAAGAGGATAGGATAGGATTGAGGATAGGATAGGATAGAGGATAGGATAGGATAGAGGATAGGATAGGATAGAGGATCGGATAGGGGATAGGATAGGATAGAGAATAGGATAGGATAGAGGATAGGATAGGATTGAGGATAATATAGGATCGAGGATAGGATAGGATAGAGGATAGGATAGGATAGAGGATAGGATAGGATGGAGTACAGAATAGGATAGAGGATAGGATAGGATAGAGGATTGGATAGGATAGGATAGAGGATAGGAAAGGATAGAGGATAGGATAGGATAGAGGATACGATAGGATATAAAGATAGGATAGGATACAGGATAGGATAGGATAGAGGATAGGATAGTATAGGATAGTATATAGGATAGGATAGGATAGAGTATAGGATAGAGGATTGAATAGGATAGAGGATAGGATAGGATAGAGGATAGGATAGGATAGAGGATAGGATAGTATAGGATAGGAAATAGGATAGGATAGGATAGAGGATAGGATTGAGGATAGATTATAGGATAGAGGATAGGATAGGATAGAGGATACGATAGGATATAAAGATAGGATAGGATACAGAATAGGATAGGATAGAGGATAGGATAGTATAGGATAGTATATAGGATAGGATAGGATAGAGTATAGGATAGAGGATAGGATAGGATAGAGGATAGGATAGGATAGAGGATAGGATAGGATTGAGGATAGGATAGGATAGAGGACAGGATAGGATAGAGGATAGGATAGGATAGAGGATAGGATAGGATAGAGGATAGGATATAGGATAGGATAGGATAGAGTATAGGATATAGGATTGGATAGAGGAGAGGATAGGGGATAGGATATTATAGAGGATAGAATAGGATAGAGGATCGGATAAGATACAGTATTGGATAGGATAGAGGATAGGATAGGATAGAGGATAGGATAGGATAGAGGATAGGATAGGATTGAGGATAGGATAGGATAGAGGATAGGATAGTATAGAGGATAGGATAGGATAGAGGATAGGATAGGATAGAGGATAGGATAGGATAGAGGATAGGATAGGATAGAGGATAGGATAGGATGGAGTATAGAATAGGATAGAGGATAGGATAGGATAGAGGATAGGAAAGGAAAGAGGATAGGATAGGATTGAGGATAGGATAGGATAGAGGATAGGATAGGATAGAGGATAGGATAGGATAGAGGATAGGATAGAGAATAGGATAGGATAGAGGATAGGATAGGATTCGGGATAAGAAAGGATCGAGGTAGGATAGGATAGAGGTTTGGATAGGATAGAGGATAGGATAGGATAGAGGATAGGATAGGATAGAGGATAGGATAGTATAATAGGATATAGGATAGGATAGGATAGAGAATAGGATAGGATTGAGGATAGGATAGGATAGAGGACAGGATAGGATAGAGGATAGTATAGGATAGGATATAGGATAGGATAGGATAGAGAATAGGATAGGATAGAGGATAGGATAGGATAGAGGATACGATAGGATATAGGATAGGCTAGGATAGAGGATAGGATAGGATAGAGGATAGGATAGGATAGAGGATAGGATAGGATAGAGGATAGGATAGGATAGAGGATAGGATAAGATACAGTATTGGATAGGATAGAGGATAGGATAGGATAGAGGATAGGATAGGATAGAGGATAGGATAGGATAGAGGATAGGATAGAATAGAGGATAGGATAGGATAGAGGATAGGATAGGATAGAGGATAGGATAGGATTGAGGATAGGATAGGATAGAGGACAGGATAGGATAGAGGATAGGATAGGATAGAGGGTAGGATAGAGAATAGGATAGGATAGAGGATAGGGTAGGATTGGGGATAAGATAGGATCGAGGTAGGATAGGATAGAGGTTTGGATAGGATATAGGATAGGATAGGATAGAGAATAGGATAGGATAGAGGATAGGATAGGATAGAGGATACGATAGGATATAGGATAGGCTAGGATAGAGAATAGGATAGGATAGAGGATAGGATAAGATTGAGGATAATATAGGATCGAGGATAGGATAGGATAGAGGATAGGATAGGATGGAGTATAGAATAGGATAGAGGATAGGATAGGATAGAGGATAGGAAAGGATAGAGGATAGGATAGGATTGAGGATAGGATAGGATAGAGGACAGGATAGGATAGAGGATAGGATAGGATAGAGGATAGGATAGGATAGAGGATAGGATAGAGAATAGGATAGGATAGAGGATAGGATAGGATTGGGGATAAGAAAGGATCGAGGTAGGATAGGATAGAGGTTTGGATAGGATAGAGGATAGGATAGGATAGAGGATAGGATAGGATAGAGGATAGGATAGTATAGGATAGGATATAGGATAGGATAGGATAGAGAATAGGATAGGATAGAGGATAGGATAGGATAGAGGATACGATAGGATATAGGATAGGCTAGGATAGAGAATAGGATAGGATAGAGGATAGGATAAGATTGAGGATAATATAGGATCGAGGATAGGATAGGATAGAGGATAGGATAGGATGGAGTATAGAATAGGATAGAGGATAGGATAGGATAGAGGATAGGATAGGATAGAGGATAGGATAGGGGATTGGATAGGATAGAGGATAGGATAGGATAGAGGATACGATATTATAGTGGAGAGGATCGAATAGAGGATAGGATAGGGGATAGGATATTATAGAGGATAGGATAGGATAGAGGATCGGATAAGATACAGTATTTTATAGGATAGAGGATAGGATAGGATAGAGGATAGGTTAGGATAGAGGACAGGATAGGATAGAGGATAGGATAGGATAGAGGATAGGATAGTATAGGATAGGATATAGGATAGGATAGGATAGAGAATAGGATAGGATAGAGGATCGGATAGGGGATAGGATAGGATAGAGAATAGGATAGGATAGAGGATAGGATAGGATTGAGGATAATATAGGATCGAGGATAGGATAGGATAGAGGATAGGATAGGATAGAGGATAGGATAGGATGGAGTATAGAATAGGATAGAGGATAGGATAGGATAGAGGATTGGATAGGATAGGATAGAGGATAGGAAAGGATAGAGGATAGGATTGAGGATAGATTATAGGATAGAGGATAGGATAGGATAGAGGATACGATAGGATATAAAGATAGGATAGGATACAGGATAGGATAGGATAGAGGATGGGATAGTATAGGATAGTATATAGGATAGGATAGGATAGAGTATAGGATAGAGGATTGAATAGGATAGAGGATAGGATAGGATAGAGGATAGGATAGGATAGAGGATAGGATAGTATAGGATAGGAAATAGGATAGGATAGGATAGAGAATAGGATTGGATAGAGGATAGGATTGAGGATAGATTATAGGATAGAGGATAGGATAGGATAGAGGATACGATAGGATATAAAGATAGGATAGGATACAGGATAGGATAGGATAGAGGATAGGATAGTATAGGATAGTATATAGGATAGGATAGGATAGAGTATAGGATAGAGGATAGGATAGGATAGAGGATAGGATAGGATAGAGGATAGGATAGGATTGAGGATAGGATAGGATAGAGGACAGGATAGGATAGAGGATAGGATAGGATAGAGGATAGGATAGGATAGAGGATAGGATAGAGAATAGGATAGGATAGAGGATAGGATAGGATTGGGGATAATATAGGATCGAGGATAGGATAGGATAGAGGATAGGATAGGATAGAGGATAGGATAGGATAGAGGATAGGATATAGGATAGGATAGGATAGAGTATAGGATATAGGATTGGATAGAGGAGAGGATAGGGGATAGGATATTATAGAGGATAGAATAGGATAGAGGATCGGATAAGATACAGTATTGGATAGGATAGAGGATAGGATAGGATAGAGGATAGGATAGGATAGAGAATAGGATAGGATAGAGGATAGGCTAGGATTGAGGATAATATACGATCGAGGATAGGATAGGATAGAGGTTAGGATAGGATAGAGGATAGGATAGGATAGAGGATAGGATAGGATAGAGGATAGGATAGGATAGAGGGTAGGATAGGATAGAGGATAGGATAGGATAGAGGATAGGATAGGATAGAGGATCGGATAGGATAGAGGAGAGGATAGGATAGAGGATAGGATAGGATAGAGGATAGGATAGGATAGAGGATAGGATAGAGGATTGGATATGATAGAGGATTGCATATGATAGAGGATTGGATTGGATAGAGGATTGGATAGGATACAGGATGGGATAGGATAGAGGATAGGATAGAGGATAGGATAGAGGATAGGATAGAGGATAGGATAGGATAGAGGATAGAGGATAGCATATTATAGAGTATAGAATAGGATTGAGGATAGGATAGGATTGAGGATGGGATAGCATAGAGGATACGATAGGGTAGAGGATAGGATAGAATAGAGGATTGGATAGGATTCAGGATAGGATTGAGGATAGTATAGGATAGAGAATAGGATAGGATAGAGGATACGATAGAGGATTGGATAGGATAGAGGATCGGATAGTATAGAGGAAATTATAGGATATAGGATACGATAGGATAGAGGGTAGGATACGATAGAGGATGGGATAGGATAGAGGATATGATAGGATAGAGGATAGGATAGGATAGAGGATAGGATAGGATAGAGCATAGGATAGGATAGAGGATAAGATAGGATAGAGGATAGGATAGGATAGAGGATAGGATAGGATAGAGGATAGGATAGGATAGAGGATAGGATAGGATAGAGGATTGGATAGGATAGAGTATACGATATTATAGAGGATAGGATAGGATAGAGGATAGGATTGAGGATAGATTATAGGATAGAGGATAGGATAGGATAGAGGATAGGATAGGATAGA
This sequence comes from Halictus rubicundus, assembly GCF_050948215.1. Classification (NCBI taxonomy): domain Eukaryota; kingdom Metazoa; phylum Arthropoda; class Insecta; order Hymenoptera; family Halictidae; genus Halictus; species Halictus rubicundus. The sequence goes on along the minus strand of NW_027488671.1, from coordinate 133,437 downwards.
GGATACGATAGGATAGAAGATAGGATAGGATAGAGGATAGGATTGGATAGAGGATAGGATAGGATAAAGGATAGGATACGATAGAGTATAGGATATAGGATTGCATAGGATAGAGGATATGATAGGATTGAGGATAGGATAGAATAGAGGATAGGATAGGATAGAGGATCGGATATGGGATTGGATAGGATAGAGGATAGGATGGGATAGAGGATAGGATAGGATAGAGGATAGGATAGGATAGCGGATAGGATAGGATAGAGGATTGGATAGGATACAGGATTGGATAGGATAGAGGATTGGATAGGATAGAGGATACGATATTATAGAGGATAGGATAGGATAGAGGATAGGATTGAGGATAGATTATAGGATAGAGGATAGGATAGGATAGAGGATAGGATAGGATAGAAGATAGAATATGATAGAGGATAGGATAGGATAGAGGATAGGATAGGATAAAGGATAGGATACGATAGAGTATAGGATATAGGATTGAATAGGATAGAGGATAGGATACGATAGAGGATAGGATTGGGTACGATATAGAATAGGATAGGATGGATGATATTATAGGATAGAGGACAGGATAGGATAAAGTATAGGATATAGGATTGGATACGATAGAGGATAGGATAGGATAGAGGATACGATATTAAAGGGGATAGGATAGGATAGAGTATAGGATATTTGATTGGATACGATAGAGGATAGGATAGGATAGAGGATACGATAATATAGAGGATAGGATAGGATAGAGTATAGGATTGAATTGAGGATAGGATAGGTGATTGGATATTATAGAGGATAGGATAGGGGATTGGATAGGATAGAGGATAGAGGATAGGATAGGATAGAGGATAGGATAGGATAGAGGATAGGATAGGATAGAGGATAGGATAGGATAGAGGATAGGATAGGATTGAGGATAGGATAGGATAGAGGATAGGATAGGATAGAGGATAGGATAGGATAGAGGATAGGAGAGGATATAGGATTGGATAGGATAGAGGATAGGATACGATAGAGGATAGGATAGCGGATTGGATGGGATAGTTGATAGAATAGGATAGAGGATAGGATACGATAGAGGATAGGATAGGGGATTGGATAGGATAGTTGATAGAATAGGATAGAGGATAGGATAGGATAGAGAATAGGATAGGATAGATTATATTAAAGGAAATAGGATAGGATATGATAGAGGATGGGATAGGATAGAGGATACGATATTATAGAGGATAGGGTAGGATAGAGGATAGGATTGAGGATAGATTATAGTTTAGAGGATAGGATAGGATAGAGGATACGATAGGATAGAAGATAGGAGAGGATAGAGGATAGGATAGGATAGGATAGAGGATAGGATAGAGGATACGGTTATTATAGAGGATAGGATAGGATAGAGGATACGATATTCTAGAGGATAGGATAGGATAGAGGATAGGATTGAGGATAGATTATAGGATAGAGGATAGGATAGGATAGAGGATACGATAGGATATAAGATAGGATAGGATAGAGGATCGGATAGGATAGAGGATAGGATAGGATAGCGGATAGGATAGGATAGAGGATTGGATAGGATAGAGGATTGGATAGGATAGAGGATTGGATAGGACAGAGGATACGATATTATAGAGGATAGGATAGGATAGAGGATAGGATTGAGGATAGATTATAGGAAAGAGGATAGGATAGGATAGAGGATAGGATAGGATAGAAGATAGAATAGGATAGAGGATAGGATAGAGGATAGGATAGGATAAAGGATAGGATACGATAGAGTATAGGATATAGGATTGAATAGGATAGAGGATAGGATACGATAGAGGATAGGATAGGGTAGGATATAAAATAGGATAGGATGGATGATATTATAGGATAGAGTATAGGATATAGGATTGGATACGATAGAGGATAGGATAGGATAGAGGATACGATATTATAGAGGATAGGATAGGATAGAGGATTGGATACGATAGAGGATAGGGTAGGATAGAGGATACGATATTATAGAGGATAGGATAGGATAGAGGATAGGATTGAGGATAGATTATAGGATAGAGGATAGGATAGGATAGAGGATACGATAGGATAGAAGATAGGATAGGATAGAGGATAGGATAGAATAGAGGATATGATAGGATAGAGGATACGATAGGATAGAAGATAGGATAGGATAGAGGATAGGATAGGATAGAGGATCGGATAGGATAGAGGATAGGATAGGATAGAGGATAGGATAGGATAGAGGACAGGATACGAAAGGGTATAGGACATAGGATTGAATAGGATAGAGGATTGGATACGATAGAGGATAGGATAGGTGATTGGATAGGATAGTTGATAGAATAGGATAGAGGATAGGATAGGATACAGAATAGGATACGATAGATTATATTTAAGGAAAGAGGATAGGATATGATAGTGGATACTATATTATAAAGGATAGGATAGGATAGAGGATACGATAGGATAGAAGATAGGATAGGATAGAGGATAGGATAGGATAGAGGATCGGATAGGATACAGGATTGGATAGGATAGAGGATACGATGGGATAGAGGACATTATAGAAAATAGGATAGGATAGAGGATAGGATAGGATAGTGGATAGGATAGGGGATTGGATAGGGTAGAGAATAGGATAGGGTAGATGATATTATAGGAAAGAGGATAGGATATGTTAGAGGATACGATATTGTAGAGGATAGGATAGGATAGAGAATAGGATAGGATAGAGGATAGGACAGGATAGAGGATAGGATAGGATAGAGGATCGGATATAGGATTGGATACGATAGAGGATAGGATAGGATACAGGATACGATATTATAGAGGATAGGATAGGATAGAGTATAGGATTGAATAGGGGAAAAAAGATAGGTGATTGGATATTATAGAGAATAGGAAACGGGATTGGATAGGATAGAGGATAGGATAGGATAGCGGATAGGATAGGATGGTGTATAGAATAGGATAGAGGATAGGATAGGATAGCGGATAGGATAGGATGGAGTATAGAATAGGATAGAGGATAGGATAGGATAGAGGATAGGATAGGATAGAGGATAGGATAGGATAGAGGATAGGATAGGATGGAGTATAGAATAGGATAGAGGATAGGATAGGATAGAGGATTGGATAGGATAGAGGATAGGATAGGATAGAGGATAGGATAGGATAGAGGATAGGATAGGATAGAGGATAGGATAGGATAGAGGATAGGATAGGATAGAGGATAGGATAGGATAGAGGATAGGATAGAGGATAGGATAGGATAGAGGATAGGATAGGATAGAGGATAGGATAGGATAGAGGAGAGGATAGGATAGAGGATAGGATAGGATAGAGGATAGGATAGGATAGAGGATAGGATAGGATAGAGGATAGGATAGGATAGAGGATAGGGTAGGATAGAGGATAGGATAGGATAGAGGATAGGATAGGATAGAGGATAGGATAGGATAGAGGATAGGATAGGATAGAGGATAGGATAGGATAGAGGATAGGATAGGATAGAGGATAGGATAGGATAGAGGATAGGATAGGATAGAGGATAGGATAGGATAGAGGATAGGATAGGATAGAGGATAGGATAGGATAGAGGATAGGATAGGATAGAGGATAGGATAGGATAGAGAATAGGATAGGATAGAGGATACGATAGAGGATTGGATAGGATAGAGGATCGGATAGTATAGAGGAAATTATAGGATATAGGATACGATAGGATAGAGGGTAGGATACGATAGAGGATGGGATAGGATAGAGGATATGATAGGATAGAGGATAGGATAGGATAGAGGATAGGATAGGATAGAGCATAGGATAGGATAGAGGATAAGATAGGATAGAGGATAGGATAGGATAGAGGATAGGATAGGATAGAGGATAGGATAGGATAGAGGATAGGATAGGATAGAGGATAGGATAGGATAGAGGATAGGATAGGATAGAGGATAGGATAGGATAGAGGATAGGATAGGATAGAGGATAGGATAGGATAGAGGATAGAATAGGATAGAGGATAGGATAGGATAGAGGGTAGGATAGGATAGAGGATAGGATAGGATAGAGGATAGGATAGGATAGAGGATAGGATAGGATAGAGGATTGGATTGGATAGAGGATTGGATAGGATACAGGATGGGATAGGATAGAGGATAGGATAGAGGATAGGATAGAGGATAGGATAGAGGATAGGATAGAGGATAGGATAGGATAGAGGATAGAGGATAGCATATTATAGAGTATAGAATAGGATTGAGGATAGGATAGGATTGTGGATGGGATAGCATAGAGGATACGATAGGGTAGAGGATAGGATAGAATAGAGGATTGGATAGGATTCAGGATAGGATTGAGGATAGTATAGGATAGAGAATAGGATAGGATAGAGGATACGATAGAGGATTGGATAGGATAGAGGGTAGGATACGATAGAGGATGGGATAGGATAGAGGATATGATAGGATAGAGGATAGGATAGGATAGAGGATAGGATAGGATAGAGCATAGGATAGGATAGAGGATAAGATAGGATAGAAGATAGGATAGGATAGAGGATCGGATAGGATACAGGATTGGATAGGATAGAGGATACGATGGGATAGAGGACATTATAGAAAATAGGATAGGATAGAGGATAGGATAGGATAGTGGATAGGAAAGGGGATTGGATAGGGTAGAGAATAGGATAGGGTAGATGATATTATAGGAAAGAGGATAGGATATGATAGAGGATACGATATTGTAGAGGATAGGATAGGATAGAGGATACGGCATTATAGAGAATATTATAGGGTAGAGGATAGGATTGAGGATAGATTACAGGATAGAGGATAGGATAGAATAGAGGATAGGATAGGATAGAGGATAGGATAGGATAGGGGATAGGATAGGATAGAGGATACGATAGGATAGAGGATAGGATAGGATAGAGGATAGGATAGGATAGAGGATAGGATAGGATAGAGGATAGGATAGGATAGAGGATAGGATAGGATAGAGGATAGGATAGAGGATAGGATAGGATAGAGGATAGGATAGGATAGAGGATAGGATAGGATAGAGGATAGGATAGGATAGAGGATAGGATAGGATAGAGGATAGGATAGGATAGAGGATTGGATTGGATAGAGGATTGGATAGGATACAGGATGGGATAGGATAGAGGATAGGATAGAGGATAGGATAGAGGATAGGATAGAGGATAGGATAGAGGATAGGATAGAGGATAGGATAGGATAGAAGATAGAGGATAGGATAGAGGATAGGATAGAGGATAGGATAGGATAGAGGATAGAGGATAGCATATTATAGAGTATAGAATAGGATTGAGGATAGGATAGGATTGTGGATGGGATAGCATAGAGGATACGATAGGGTAGAGGATAGGATAGAATAGAGGATTGGATAGGATTCAGGATAGGATTGAGGATAGTATAGGATAGAGAATAGGATATAATAGAGGATACGATAGAGGATTGGATAGGATAGAGGATCGGATAGTATAGAGGAAATTATAGGATATAGGATACGATAGGATAGAGGGTAGGATATGATAGAGGATGGGATAGGATAGAGGATATGATAGGATAGATGATAGGATAGGATAGAGGATAGGATAGGATAGAGCATAGGATAGGATAGAGGATAAGATAGGATAGAAGATAGGATAGGATAGAGGATAGGATAGGATAGAGGATACGATATTATAGAGGATAGGATAGGATAGAGGATCGGATAGGATACAGGATTGGATAGGATAGAGGATACGATGGGATAGAGGACATTATAGAAAATAGGATAAGATAGAGGATAGGATAGGATAGTGGATAGGATGGGGGATTGGATAGGGTAGAGAATAGGATAGGGTAGATGATATTATAGGAAAGAGGATAGGATATGATAGAGGATACGATATTGTAGAGGATAGGATAGGATAGAGGACTGGATAGGATAGAGGATACGATTTTATATAGGACAGGATAGCATAGAGGATAGGATTGAGGATAGATTATAGGATAGAGGATACGATAGGATAGAGGATCGGATAAGATACAGGATTGGATAGGACAGAGGATAGGATAGGATAGAGGATAGGATAGGATAGAGGATAGGATAGGATAGAGAATAGGATAGGATAGAGGATAGGACAGGATAGAGGATAGGATAGGATAGAGGATAGGATAGGATGAAGGATAGGATACGATAGAGGATACGGCATTATAGAGGATATTATAGGGTAGAGGATAGGATTGAGGATAGATTACAGGAGAGAGGATAGGAAAGAATAGAGGATAGGATAGGATAGAGGATAGGATAGGATAGAGGATAGAATAGGATAGAGGATACGATAGGATAGAGGATAGGATAGGGGATTGGATAGGATAGAGGATAGGATAGGATCGAGGATAGGAGACGATAGAGGATAGGATAGGATAGATGAGATTATAGGAAAGAGTATAGGATATGATACAGGATACGATATTATAGAGGATAGGATAGCATAGAGGATTGGATAGGATAGAGGATTCGATTTTATAGAGGACAGGATAGCATAGTGGATAGGATTGAGGATAGATTATAGGATAGAGGATATGATAGGATAGAGGATACGATAGGATAGAGGACCGGATAAGATACAGGATTGGATAGGATAGAGGATAGGATAGGATAGAGGATAGGATAGGATAGAGAATAGGATAGGATAGAGGATAGGACAGGATAGAGGATAGGATAGGATAGAGGATCGGATATAGGATTGGATACGATAGAGGATAGGATAGGATACAGGATACGATATTATAGAGGATAGGATAGGATAGAGTATAGGATTGAATAGAGGAAAAAAGATAGGTGATTGGATATTATAGAGAATAGGAAAGGGGATTGGATAGGGTAGAGGATAGGATAGGATAGCGGATAGGATAGGATGGAGTATAGAATAGGATAGAGGATAGGATAGGATAGCGGATAGGATAGGATGGAGTATAGAATAGGATAGAGGATAGGATAGGATAGAGGATAGGATAGGATAGAGGATAGGATAGGATGGAGTATAGAATAGGATTGAGGATAGGATAGGATAGAGGATTGGATAGGATAGAGGATAGAGGATAGGATAGGATAGGATAGGATAGAGGATAGGATAGGATAGAGGATAGGATAGGATAGAGGATAGGATAGGATAGAGGATAGGATAGGATAGAGGATAGGATAGGATAGAGGATAGGATAGGATAGAGGATAGGATAGGATAGAGGATAGGATAGGATAGAGGATAGGATAGGATAGAGGATAGGATAGGATAGAGGATAGGATAGGATAGAGGATAGGATAGGATAGAGGATAGGATAGGATAGAGGATAGGATAGGATAGAGGATAGGATAGGATAGAGGATAGGATAGGATAGAGGATAGGATAGGATAGAGGATAGGATAGGATAGGATAGAGGATAGGATAGGATAGAGGATAGGATAGGATAGAGGATAGGATAGGATAGAGGATAGGATAGGATAGAGGATAGGATAGGATAGAGGATAGGATAGGATAGAGGATAGGATAGGATAGAGGATAGGATAGGATAGAGGATAGGATAGGATAGAGGATTGGATAGGATAGAGGATAGGATAGGATAGAGGATAGGATAGGATAGAGGATAGCATAGGATAGAGGATAGGATAGGGTAGGATATAGAATAGGATAGGATGGATGATATTATAGGAAAGGGGATAGGATATGACAGAGGATACGATATTATAGAGGATAGGATAGGATAGAGGATACGATATTATAGAGGATAGGATATGATAGAGGATCGGATAGGATACAGGATTGGATAGGATAGAGGATACGATGGGATAGAGGACATTATAGAAAATAGGATAGGATAGAGGATAGGATAGGATAGAGGATAGGGTAGGGGATTGGATAGGGTAGAGAATAGGATAGGGTAGATGATATTATAGGAAAGAGGATAGGATATGATAGAGGATACGATATTGTAGAGGATAGGATAGGATAGAGGATACGGCATTATAGAGGATATTATAGGGTAGATGATAGGATTGAGGATAGATTACAGGATAGAGGATAGGATAGAATAGAGGATAGGATAGGATAGAGGATAGGATAGGATAGAGGGTAGGATAGGATAGAGGATAGGATAGGATAGAGGATAGGATAGGATAGAGGATAGGATAGGATAGGATAGAGGATTGGATTGGATAGAGGATTGGATATGATAGAGGATGGGATAGGATAGAGGATATGATAGGATAGATGATAGGATAGGATAGAGGATAGGATAGGATAGAGGATAGGATAGGATAGAGGATAGGATAGGATAGAGGATAGGATAGGATAGAGGATAGGATAGGATAGAGGATAGGATAGCATAGAGGATAGCATAGGATAGAGGATAGGATAGGATAGAGGATAGGATAGGATAGAGGATAGGATAGGATAGAGGATAGGATAGGATAGAGGATAGGATAGGATAGAGGATAGGATAGGATAGAGGATAGGATAGGATAGAGGATAGGATAGGATAGAGGATAGGATAGGATAGAGGATAGGATAGGATAGAGGATAGGATAGGATAGAGGATAGGATAGGATAGAGGGTAGGATAGGATAGAGGATAGGATAGGATAGAGGATAGGATAGGATAGAGGATAGGATAGGATAGGATAGAGGATTGGATTGGATAGAGGATTGGATATGATAGAGGATGGGATAGGATAGAGGATATGATAGGATAGATGATAGGATAGGATAGAGGATAGGATAGGATAGAGCATAGGATAGGATAGAGGATAAGATAGGATAGAAGATAGGATAGGATAGAGGATAGGATAGGATAGAGGATACGATATTATAGAGGATAGGATAGGATAGAGGATCGGATAGGATACAGGATTGGATAGGATAGAGGATACGATGGGATAGAGGACATTATAGAAAATAGGATAAGATAGAGGATAGGATAGGATAGTGGATAGGATAGGGGATTGGATAGGGTAGAGAATAGGATAGGGTAGATGATATTATAGGAAAGAGGATAGGATATGATAGAGGATACGATATTGTAGAGGATAGGATAGGATAGAGGACTGGATAGGATAGAGGATACGATTTTATATAGGACAGGATAGCATAGAGGATAGGATTGAGGATAGATTATAGGATAGAGGATACGATAGGATAGAGGATCGGATAAGATACAGGATTGGATAGGACAGAGGATAGGATAGGATAGAGGATAGGATAGGATAGAGGATAGGATAGGATAGAGAATAGGATAGGATAGAGGATAGGACAGGATAGAGGATAGGATAGGATAGAGGATAGGATAGGATGAAGGATAGGATACGATAGAGGATACGGCATTATAGAGGATATTATAGGGTAGAGGATAGGATTGAGGATAGATTACAGGAGAGAGGATAGGAAAGAATAGAGGATAGGATAGGATAGAGGATAGGATAGGATAGAGGATAGAATAGGATAGAGGATACGATAGGATAGAGGATAGGATAGGGGTTTGGATAGGATCGAGGATAGGAGACGATAGAGGATAGGATAGGATAGATGAGATTATAGGAAAGAGTATAGGATATGATACAGGATACGATATTATAGAGGATAGGATAGCATAGAGGATTGGATAGGATAGAGGATTCGATTTTATAGAGGACAGGATAGCATAGTGGATAGGATTGAGGATAGATTATAGGATAGAGGATATGATAGGATAGAGGATACGATAGGATAGAGGACCGGATAAGATACAGGATTGGATAGGATAGAGGATAGGATAGGATAGAGGATAGGATAGGATAGAGAATAGGATAGGATAGAGGATAGGACAGGATAGAGGATAGGATAGGATAGAGGATCGGATATAGGATTGGATACGATAGAGGATAGGATAGGATACAGGATACGATATTATAGAGGATAGGATAGGATAGAGTATAGGATTGAATAGAGGAAAAAAGATAGGTGATTGGATATTATAGAGAATAGGAAAGGGGATTGGATAGGGTAGAGGATAGGATAGGATAGCGGATAGGATAGGATGGAGTATAGAATAGGATAGAGGATAGGATAGGATAGCGGATAGGATAGGATGGAGTATAGAATAGGATAGAGGATAGGATAGGATAGAGGATAGGATAGGATAGAGGATAGGATAGGATGGAGTATAGAATAGGATTGAGGATAGGATAGGATAGAGGATTGGATAGGATAGAGGATAGAGGATAGGATAGGATAGGATAGGATAGGATAGAGGATAGGATAGGATAGAGGATAGGATAGGATAGAGGATAGGATAGGATAGAGGATAGGATAGGATAGAGGATAGGATAGGATAGAGGATAGGATAGGATAGAGGATAGGATAGGATAGAGGATAGGATAGGATAGAGGATAGGATAGGATAGAGGATAGGATAGGATAGAGGATAGGATAGGATAGAGGATAGGATAGGATAGGATAGAGGATAGGATAGGATAGAGGATAGGATAGGATAGAGGATAGGATAGGATAGAGGATAGGATAGGATAGAGGATAGGATAGGATAGAGGATAGGATAGGATAGAGGATAGGATAGGATAGAGGATAGGATAGGATAGAGGATAGGATAGGATAGAGGATTGGATAGGATAGAGGATAGGATAGGATAGAGGATAGGATAGGATAGAGGATAGCATAGGATAGAGGATAGGATAGGGTAGGATATAGAATAGGATAGGATGGATGATATTATAGGAAAGGGGATAGGATATGACAGAGGATACGATATTATAGAGGATAGGATAGGATAGAGGATACGATATTATAGAGGATAGGATATGATAGAGGATCGGATAGGATACAGGATTGGATAGGATAGAGGATACGATGGGATAGAGGACATTATAGAAAATAGGATAGGATAGAGGATAGGATAGGATAGAGGATAGGGTAGGGGATTGGATAGGGTAGAGAATAGGATAGGGTAGATGATATTATAGGAAAGAGGATAGGATATGATAGAGGATACGATATTGTAGAGGATAGGATAGGATAGAGGATACGGCATTATAGAGGATATTATAGGGTAGATGATAGGATTGAGGATAGATTACAGGATAGAGGATAGGATAGAATAGAGGATAGGATAGGATAGAGGATAGGATAGGATAGAGGATAGGATAGGATAGAGGATACGACAGGATAGAGGATAGGATAGGGGATTGGATCGGATAGAGGATAGGATAGGATAGATGAGATTATAGGAATGAGTATACGATATGATACAGGATACGATATTATAGAGGATAGGACAGGATAGAGGATTGGATAGGATAGAGGATTGGATAGGATAGAGGATACGATTTTATAGAGGACAGGATAGCATAGATGATAGGATTGAGGATAGATTATAGGATAGAGGATAGGATAGGATAGAGGATACGATAGGATAGAGGATCGGATAAGATACAGGATTGGATAGGATAGAGGATAGGATAGGATAGAGGATAGGATAGGATAGAGAATAGGGTAGGATAGAGGATAGGACAGGATAGAGGATAGGATAGGATAGAGGATAGGATAGGATAGAGGATAGGATAGGATGAAGGATAGGATACGATAGAGTATAGGATATAGGATTGCATAGGATACAGGATAGGATTGGATTGAGGATAGGATAGGATAGAGGATAGGATAGGATAGAGGATAGGATAGGATAGAGGATAGGATAGGATAGAGGATAGGATAGGATAGAGGATAGGATAGCATAGAGGATAGCATAGGATAGAGGATAGGATAGGATAGAGGATAGGATAGGATAGAGGATAGGATAGGATAGAGGATAGGATAGGATAGAGGATAGGATAGGATAGAGGATAGGATAGGATAGAGGATAGGATAGGATAGAGGATAGGATAGGATAGAGGATAGGATAGGATAGAGGATAGGATAGGATAGAGGATAGGATAGGATAGAGGATAGGATAGGATAGAGGGTAGGATAGGATAGAGGATAGGATAGGATAGAGGATAGGATAGGATAGAGGATAGGATAGGATAGGATAGAGGATTGGATTGGATAGAGGTTTGGATAGGATACAGGATGGGATAGGATAGAGGATAGGATAGAGGATAGGATAGAGGATAGGATAGAGGATAGGATAGAGGATAGGATAGAGCATAGGATAGGATAGAGGATAGAGGATAGCATATTATAGCGTATAGAATAGGATTGAGGATAGGATAGGATTGTGGATGGGATAGCATAGAGGATACGATAGGGTAGAGGATAGGATAGAATAGAGGATTGGATAGGATTCAGGATAGGATTGAGGATAGTATAGGATAGAGAATAGGATAGGATAGAGGATACGATAGAGGATTGGATAGGATAGAGGATCGGATAGTATAGAGGAAATTATAGGATATAGGATACGATAGGATAGAGGGTAGGATACGATAGAGGATGGGATAGGATAGAGGATATGATAGGATAGAGGATAGGATAGGATAGAGGATAGGATAGGATAGAGCATAGGATAGGATAGAGGATAAGATAGGATAGAGGATAGGATAGGATAGAGGATAGGATAGGATAGAGGATAGGATAGGGGACTGGATAGGATAGAGGATAGGATAGGATAGAGGATAGGATATGTTAGAGGATAGGATAAGATAGAGAATAGGATAGGGGATTGGATAGGATACAGGATAGGATACGATAGAGGAAAGAATAGGATAGAGGATAGGATAGGATAGGATTGAGGATAGGATAGGATAGAGGATAGGACAGGATAGAGGATAGGATAGGATAGAGGATAGGATAGTATAGGATAGGATATAGGATAGGATAGGATAGAGTATAGGATATAGGATTGGATACGATAGAGGATAGGATAGGATAGAGGATACGATATTATAGAGGATAGGATAGGATAGAGTATAGGATATAGGATTGTATACGATAGAGGATAGGATAGGATAGAGGATAGGATAGGATAGAGGACAGGATACGAAAGGGTATAGGACATAGGATTGAATAGGATAGAGGATTGGATACGATAGAGGATAGGATAGGTGATTGGATAGGACAGATGATAGAATAGGATAGAGGATAGGATAGGATACAGAATAGGATACGATAGATTATATTTAAGGAAAGAGGATAGGATATGATAGTGGATACTATATTATAAAGGATAGGATAGGATAGAGGATACGATAGGATAGAAGATAGGATAGGATAGAGGATAGGATAGGATAGAGGATACGATATTATAGAGGATAGGATAGGATAGAGGATCGGATAGGATACAGGATTGGATAGGATAGAGGATACGATGGGATAGAGGACATTATAGAAAATAGGATAGGATAGAGGATAGGATAGGATAGTGGATAGGATAGGGGATTGGATAGGGTATAGAATAGGATAGGGTAGATGATATTATAGGAAAGAGGATAGGATATGATAGAGGATACGATATTGTAGAGGATAGGATAGGATAGAGGATACGGCATTATAGAGGATATTATAGGGTAGAGGATAGGATTGAGGATAGATTACAGGATAGAGGATAGGATAGAATAGAGGATAGGATAGGATAGAGGATAGGATAGGATAGAGGATAGGATAGGATAGAGGATACGATAGGATAGAGGATAGGATAGGGGATTGGATAGGATAGAGGATAGGATACGATAGATGATAGGAGACGATAGAGGATAGGATAGGATAGATGAGATTATAGGAAAGAGTATAGGATATGATACAGGATACGATATTATAGAGGATAGGATAGGATAGAGGATACGATTTTATATAGGACAGGATAGCATAGAGGATAGGATTGAGGATAGATTATAGGATAGAGGATAGGATAGGATAGAGGATACGATAGGATAGAGGATCGGATAAGATACAGGATTGGATAGGACAGAGGATAGGATAGGATAGAGGATAGGATATGATAGAGGATAGAATAGGATAGAGGATAGGATAGGATAGAGGATTGGATAGGATAGAGGATAGGATACAATAGAGTATAGGATAGAGTATAGGATAGTGGATCGTGGATAGGATAGGATAGAGGATAGGATAGGATGGATGATAGGATATGATAGAGAATAGGATAGGATAGACGATAGAGGATAGGAAGGATAATATTATATGATAGAGGATAGGATAGGATAGAGGATAGGATAGGATAGAGGATAGGGTAGGATAGAGGATAGTATAGGATGGAGAATAGGTTAGGATATATGATATTATAGTATAGAGAATAGGATAGGATAGAGGATACGATAATATAGAGGATAGGATAGGATAGAGGGTAGGATAGGGGATTGGATAGGATAGGATAGAGGATACGATATTATATAGGATACGATAGGATAGAGGATAGGATAGGATAGAGGATAGGATAGGATAGAGGATACGATAGGATAGGATAGGATAGAGGATAGGATAGGATAGAGGATAGGATAGAGGATAGGATAGAGGATAGGATAGAGGATAGGATAGAGGATAGGATAGAATAGGGGATAGTATACAGTATATGATAGAGAATGGATGATAGGATAGGATAGAGGATAGGATAGGATATAGGATAGAGAATAGGATGGGATAGGTTAGGATAGAGGATAGGATAGGATGGACGATAGGATAGGATAGAGGATAGGATTTTATAGGGGATAGAATAGAATTGACCATAGGATAGGATAGAGGATAGGATAGAATAGAGGATAGGATAGGATAGAGGATAGGGGAGGATTGAGGATAGAGTAAGAAAGAGGATAGGATAGGATAGAGGATACGATATTATAGATGATACAATAGGATCGAGTATTGGATAGGATAGAGAATAGGGTAGGGGATTGGATAGGATAGAGGATAGGATAGGATAGAGGATAGGATAGGGGATTGCATAGGATAGAGGATAGGATAGGATTGAGGATAGGATAGGTTAGAGGCTAGGATAGGATAGGATAGAGGATGTTATATAAAACAGGATATGACAGGATAGAGGATAGGATAAGATTGAGGATAGGATAGAGGATAGGATAATGGATGGGATAGGATAGAGGATAGGATAATATAGAGGATAGGAAAGGGGATTGGATAGGATAGAGGATCGGATAGGATAGATGATATTATAGGAAAGAGGATAGGATACGATGGAGGATACGATATTATAGAGAATACGATCTTATAGAGGATAGGATAGGATAGAGGATAGGATAGAGGATAGGATAGAGGATATTATAGGATAGAGGATAGGATAGAGGATATTATAGGATAGAGGATAGGATAGGATAGCGGATAGGATAGGATGAAGTAGAGGATAGGAATGAGGATAGGATAGGGTTGAGGATAGGATAGCATAGAGGATATTATAGGAAAGAGGATAGGATATGATAGAGGATAGGATAGGATAGAGGATAGGATAGGATAGAGGATAGGATAGGTTAGAGGATAGGATAGGATAGAGGATAGGATTTTATAGAGGATAGGATAGAATTGACCATAGGATAAGATAGAGGATAGGATAGAATAGAGGATAGGGTAGGATAGAGGATAGGGGAGGATTGAGGATAGAGTAAGAAAGAGGATAGGATAGGATAGAGGATACGATATTATAGATGATACAATAGGATCGAGTATTGGATAGGATAGAGAATAGGGTAGGGGATTGGATAGGATAGAGGATAGGATAGGATAGAGGATAGGATAGGGGATTGCATAGGATAGAGGATAGGATAGGATTGAGGATAGGATAGGTTAGAGGCTAGGATAGGATAGGATAGAGGATGTTATATAAAACAGGATATGACAGGATAGAGGATAGGATAAGATTGAGGATAGGATAGAGGATAGGATATAGGATTGGATAGGATAGAGGATAGGATACCATAGAGGATAGGAAAGGGGATTGGATAGGATAGAGGATCGGATAGGATAGAGAATAGGATAGGATAGATGATATTATAGGAAAGAGGATAGGATACGATGGAGGATACGATATTATAGAGAATACGATCTTATAGAGGATAGGATATGATAGGGGATCGGATAGGATAGAGGATCGGATAGGATAGAGGATAGGATAGGATACAGGATAGGATTGTATAGAGGATAGGATAGGATAGAGGATACGATATAGGATTGGATAGGATAGAGGATAGGATAGGATAGAGAACAGGATAGGATAGATGATATTATAGGAAAGAGGATAGGATGCGATGGAGGATACGATATTATAGAGAATACGATCTTATAGAGGATAGGATAGGATAGAGGATAGGATAGAGGATAGGATAGAGGATAGGATAGAGGATATTATAGGATAGAGGATAGGATAGGATAGCGGATAGGATAGGATGGAGTAGAGGATAGGAATGAGGATAGGATAGGGTTGAGGATAGGATCGCATAGAGGATATTATAGTAAAGAGGATAGGATATGATAGAGGATCGGATAGGATAGAGGATAGGATACGATAGAGGATGGGATCGGATAGAGGATAGAGTAGGATAGAGGATAGGATATGATATAGGATAGGATAGGATAGAGGATAGGATATGATAGGATAGAGGATAGGATATGATAGAGGATAGTATAGGATAGCGGATAGGATAGGATGGAGTATAGGATAGGATTGAGGATAGTATAGGATAGAGGATAGGATATAATACAGGATATGATACGATAGAGGATAGGATAAGATTGAGGATAGGACGGGATAGACGATAGAATAGTGGATTGGATAGGTTAGAGAATAGTATAGGATAGAGGATAGGATAGGATAGAGGATAGGATAGGATAGAGGATAGGATAGGATAGAGGATAGAGTAGGATAGAGGATAGGATAGGATAGAGGATAGGATAGGATAGAGGATAGGATAGGATAGAGGATAGGATACAATAGAGTATAGGATAGAGAATAGGATAGAGGATGGAGGATAGGATAGGATAGAGGATAGGATAGGATGCATGATGGGATATGACAGAGGATAGGATAGTACAGAGTATAGGATTGGACACAGGATAGGATAGAGTATAGGATAGAGGATGGAGGATAGGATAGGATAGAGGATAGGATAGAGTAGAGGATAGTATAGGATAGAGGATAGGATAGGATAGAGGAAAGGATAGGATAGAGGATAGGATAGGATAGAGGATAGGATAGGACAGAGGATAGGATAGAGTATAGGATAGAGGATGCAGGATAGGATAGGATAGAGGATAGGATAGTATAGAGTATAGGATAGGATACAGAATAGGATAGGATATAGGATAGAGAATAATATAGGATATAGGATAGAGAATAGGATAGGATATAGGATATTATAGGATAGAGGATAGGATAGGATAGACGATAGAGGATAGGATGGATAATAGGATATTATAGAGGATAGGATAGGATAGAGGAGAGGATGGGATAGAGGATAGGATACAATAGAGTATAGGATAGAGTATAGGATAGAGGATGGAGGATAGGATAGGATAGAGGATAGGATAGGATGCATGATGGGATATGACAGAGGGTAGGATAGTACAGAGTATAGGATTGGACACAGGATAGGATAGAGTATAGGATAGAGGATGCAGGATAGGATAGGATAGAGGATAGGATAGGAAAGAGGATAGGATAGAATAGAGGATAGCATAGGATAGAGGATGGGATAGTATAGAGTATAGGATAGGATACAGAATAGGATAGGATATAGGATAGAGAATAATATAGGATATAGGATAGAGAATAGGATAGGATATAGGATATTATAGGATAGAGGATAGGATAGGATAGACGATAGAGGATAGGATGGATAATAGGATATTATAGAGGATAGGATAGGATAGAGGAGAGGATGGGATAGAGGATAGGATAGGATCGAGGATAGGATTGGATTGAGGATACGATAGGATAGAGGATAGGATAGGATAGAGGATAGGATACAATAGATTATAGGATAGAGTATAGGATAGAGGATGGAGGATAGGATAGGATAGAGGATAGGATAGGATGCATGATGGGATATGACAGAGGATAGGATAGTACAGAGTATAGGATTGGACACAGGATAGGATAGAGTATAGGATAGAGGATGCAGGATAGGATAGGATAGAGGATAGCATAGGATAGAGGATAGGATAGGATAGGTTACCAGATAGGATAGAATAGAGGATAGGATAGGAAAGAGGATAGGATAGAATAGAGGATAGCATAGGATAGAGGATGGGATACAATAGAGTATAGGATAGAGTATAGGATAGAGGATGGAGGATAGGATAGGATAGAGGATAGGATATGATGGATGATAGGATATGATAGAGGATAGGATAAGATAGAGGAGAGGATGGGATAGAGGATAGGATAGGATAGAGGATAGGATAGGATAGAGGATAGGATAGGATAGAGTATCGGATACAGGATGGAGGATAGGATAGGATAGAGGATAGGATAGGATAGAGGAAGGGATAGGATATAGGATAGGATAGAATAGAGGATAGGATAGGACACAGGATAGGTTAGAGTATAGGATAGAGGATGCAGGATAGGATAGGATAGAGGATAGGGTAGGATAGAGGATAGGATAGGATAGAGGATAGGATAGGATAGAGGATAGGATAGGATAGAGGATAGGATAGGATAGAGGATAGGATAGGATAGAGGATAGGATGGGATAGAGGATAGGATGGGATAGAGGATAGGATAGAGGATAGGCTAGAATAGAGGAAAGGATAGGATATAGGGTAGGATAGAATAGAGGATAGGATAGGACACAGCATAGGATAGAGTATGGGATAGAGGATGCAGGATAGGATAGGATAGAGGATAGGATAGGATAGAGTATAGGATAGGATAGAGGATAGGATAGGATATTGGATGGGATAATATAGGATAGAGGATAGGATAGAGGATTGGATAGGATAGAGGATAGGATAGGGTAGAGGATAGGATAGGATAGAGGATAGGATAGGATAGAGGATAGGATAGGATAGATGATATTATAGGATAGAGGATAGGATAGGATAGAGGATACGATATTATAGAGGATAGGATAGAATAGACGATAGGATCGGATAGAGAATAGGATAGGGCATTGGATAGGATAGAGGATAGGATAGGATACAGGATAGGATAGGATAGAGGATAGGATAGGATAGCGGATAGGATAGGATGGAGTATAGGATAGGATTGAGGATAGGATAGGATGGTGGATAGGATAGGATAGAGGATAGGATAATATAGTGGTTTGGATAGGATAGAGGATAGGATAGGATAGAGGATAGGATAGGATAGAGGATAGGATAGGATAGCGGATAGGATAGGATGGAGTATAGGATAGGATTGAGGATAGGATAGGATGGTGGATAGGATAGGATAGAGGATAGGATAATATAGTGGTTTGGATAGGATAGAGGATAGGATAGGATAGAGGATAGGATAGGATAGAGGATAGGATAGGATAGTGGATAGGATAGGATAGGATAGAGAATAGGATAGGATAGGTGATATTATAGGAGAGAGGATAGGATAGGATAGAAGATACGATATTATAGAGGATAGGATAGGATAGAGTATAGGATACGATAGAGGATAGGATAGATGATATTATAGGAAAGAGGGTAGGATAGGATAGAGGATACGATATTATAGACGATAGGATAGGATAGATTATAGGATAGGATAGAGGATAGGATAGGATAGAGGATACGATAGGATAGAGGATAGGATAGGATAGATTATAGGATAGGATAGAGGATAGGATAGGATAGAGGATACGATAGGATAGAGGATAGGATAGGATAGGATAGAGAATAGGATATTATAGATGATATTATAGGAGAGAGGATAGGATAGGATAGAAGATACGATATTATAGAGGATAGAATAGGATAGAGTATAGGATACGATAGAGGATATGATAGATGATATTATAGGAAAGAGGGTAGGATAGGATAGAGGATACGATATCATAGACGATAGGATAGGATAGAGTATAGGATAGGATAGAGGATAGGATAGGATATTGGATGGGATAAGATAGGATAGAGGATATAATAGAGGATTGGGTAGGATAGAGGATAGGATAGGGTAGAGGATAGGATAGGATAGAGGATAGGATAGGATAGATGATATTATAGGATAGAGGATAGGATAGGATAGAGGATACGATATTATAGAGGATAGGCTAGGATAGACGATAGGATCGGATAGAGAATAGGATAGGGCATTGGATAGGATAGAGGATAGGATAGGATACAGGATAGGATAGGATAGAGGATAGGATAGGATAGAGGATAGGATAGGATAGAGGATAGGATGGGATAGGATAGAGGATAGGATAGGATAGGATAGAGGATAGGATAGAGGATAGAAGATATGATAGGATAGTGGATAGGATAGGATAGAGCAGACGATAGTGGATTGGATCGGATAGAGGATAGGATGGGATAAAGGATACGATATTACAGAGGATAGGATATGATAGACGATGTGATCGGATACAGAATAGGATTGGGTATTGGATAGGATAGAGGATAGGATAGGATAGAGGGCAGGATAGGATAGAGGATAGGATAGGATAGAGTATACGAAATTATAGAGGATAGGATAGGATAGAGGATAGGATAGGGGATTGGATAGAATAGAGGATAGGATAGGATAGAGGATAGGGTAGGATAGAGGATAGGATAGGATAGAGGATAGGATAGGATTGAGGATACGATATTATAGATGATAGGATAGGATAGAGTATAGGATACGATAGAGGATAGGATAGATGATATTATAGGAAAGAGGGTAGGATAGGATAGAGGATACGATATTATAGACGATAGGATAGGATAGATTATAGGATAGGATAGAGGATACGATAGGATAGAGGATAGGATAGGATAGATTATAGGATAGGATAGAGGATAGGATAGGATAGAGGATACGATAGGATAGAGGATAGGATGGGATAGGATAGAGGATAGGATAGGATAGGATAGAGGATAGGATAGAGGATAGAAGATATGATAGGATAGTGGATAGGATAGGATAGAGCAGACGATAGTGGATTGGATCGGATAGAGGATAGGATGGGATAAAGGATACGATATTACAGAGGATAGGATAGGATAGACGATGTGATCGGATACAGAATAGGATTGGGTATTGGATAGGATAGAGGATAGGATAGGATAGAGGGCAGGATAGGATAGAGGATAGGATAGGATAGAGTATACGAAATTTTAGAGGATAGGATAGGATAGAGGATAGGATAGGGGATTGGATAGAATAGAGGATAGGATAGGATAGAGGATAGGATAGGATAGAGGATAGGATAGGATAGAGGATAGGATAGGATTGAGGATACGATATTATAGATGATAGGATAGGATAGAGTATAGGATACGATAGAGGATAGGATAGATGATATTATAGGAAAGAGGGTAGGATAGGATAGAGGATACGATATTATAGACGATAGGATAGGATAGATTATAGGATAGGATTGAGTATAGGATAGGATAGAGGATAGGATAGGATATTGGATGGGATAGGATAGGATAGAGGATAGGTTAGAGGATTGGATAGGATAGAGGATAGGATAGGATAGACGATAGGATCGGATAGAGAATAGGATAGGATAGAGGATAGGATAGGATAGAGGATAGAATAGGATAGAGGATAGGATAGGATAGAGGATAAAATAGGATAGATGATAGGATAGGATATAGGATGGGATAGGATAGGATAGAGGATAGGATAGAGGATATGATCGGATAGAGGATAGGATAGGATAGAGGATAGGATAGGATACAGGATAGGATAGGATAGGATAGATAATAGGATAGGATAGGTGATATTATAGGAGAGAGGATAGGATAGGATAGAAGATACGATATTATAGAGGATAGGAGAGGCTAGAGGATAGGATAGGATAGGATAGAGGATAGGATAGGATAGAGGATATGATAGGATAGAGGATAGGATAGGATAGCGGATAGGATAGGATGGAGTATAGGATAGGATAGAGGATAGGATGGGATAGAGGATAGGATGGGATAGAGGATAGGATAGAGGATAGGCTAGAATAGAGGAAAGGATAGGATATAGGGTAGGATAGAATAGAGGATAGGATAGGACACAGCATAGGATAGAGTACGGGATAGAGGATGCAGGATAGGATAGGATAGAGGATAGGATAGGATAGAGTATAGGATAGGATAGAGGATAGGATAGGATATTGGATGGGATAATATAGGATAGAGGATAGGATAGAGGATTGGATAGGATAGAGGATAGGATAGGGTAGAGGATAGGATAGGATAGAGGATAGGATAGGATAGAGGATAGGATAGGATAGATGATATTATAGGATAGAGGATAGGATAGGATAGAGGATACGATATTATAGAGGATAGGATAGAATAGACGATAGGATCGGATAGAGAATAGGATAGGGCATTGGATAGGATAGAGGATAGGATAGGATACAGGATAGGATAGGATAGAGGATAGGATAGGATAGCGGATAGGATAGGATGGAGTATAG
Organism: Halictus rubicundus; assembly: GCF_050948215.1. Lineage (NCBI taxonomy): Eukaryota > Metazoa > Arthropoda > Insecta > Hymenoptera > Halictidae > Halictus > Halictus rubicundus. Next base: position 110,853 of record NW_027488671.1, on the reverse strand, counting down.
GATAGGATTGAGGATAGGATAGGATGGTGGATAGGATAGGATAGAGGATAGGATAATATAGTGGTTTGGATAGGATAGAGGATAGGATAGGATAGAGGATAGGATAGGATAGAGGATAGGATAGGATAGCGGATAGGATAGGATGGAGTATAGGATAGGATTGAGGATAGGATAGGATGGTGGATAGGATAGGATAGAGGATAGGATAATATAGTGGTTTGGATAGGATAGAGGATAGGATAATATAGTGGTTTGGATAGGATAGAGGATAGGATAGGATAGAGGATAGGATAGGATAGAGGATAGGATAGGATAGTGGATAGGATAGGATAGGATAGAGAATAGGATAGGATAGGTGATATTATAGGAGAGAGGATAGGATAGGATAGAAGATACGATATTATAGAGGATAGGATAGGATAGAGTATAGGATACGATAGAGGATAGGATAGATGATATTATAGGAAAGAGGGTAGGATAGGATAGAGGATACGATATTATAGACGATAGGATAGGATAGATTATAGGATAGGATAGAGGATAGGATAGGATAGAGGATACGATAGGATAGAGGATAGGATAGGATAGATTATAGGATAGGATAGAGGATAGGATAGGATAGAGGATACGATAGGATAGAGGATAGGATAGGATAGAGGATACGATATTATAGAGGATAGGCTAGGATAGACGATAGGATCGGATAGAGAATAGGATAGGGCATTGGATAGGATAGAGGATAGGATAGGATACAGGATAGGATAGGATAGAGGATAGGATAGGATAGAGGATAGGATAGGATAGAGGATAGGATGGGATAGGATAGAGGATAGGATAGGATAGGATAGAGGATAGGATAGAGGATAGAAGATATGATAGGATAGTGGATAGGATAGGATAGAGCAGACGATAGTGGATTGGATCGGATAGAGGATAGGATGGGATAAAGGATACGATATTACAGAGGATAGGATAGGATAGACGATGTGATCGGATACAGAATAGGATTGGGTATTGGATAGGATAGAGGATAGGATAGGATAGAGGGCAGGATAGGATAGAGGCTAGGATAGGATAGATTATACGAAATTATAGAGGATAGGATAGGATAGAGGATAGGATAGGGGATTGGATAGAATAGAGGATAGGATAGGATAGAGGATAGGATAGGATAGAGGATAGGATAGGATTGAGGATACGATATTATAGATGATAGGATAGGATAGAGTATAGGATACGATAGAGGATAGGATAGATGATATTATAGGAAAGAGGGTAGGATAGGATAGAGGATACGATATTATAGACGATAGGATAGGATAGATTATAGGATAGGATAGAGGATAGGATAGGATAGAGGATACGATAGGATAGAGGATAGGATAGGATAGATTATAGGATAGGATAGAGGATAGGATAGGATAGAGGATACGATAGGATAGAGGATAGGATAGGATAGGATAGAGAATAGGATATTATAGATGATATTATAGGAGAGAGGATAGGATAGGATAGAAGATACGATATTATAGAGGATAGAATAGGATAGAGTATAGGATACGATAGAGGATATGATAGATGATATTATAGGAAAGAGGGTAGGATAGGATAGAGGATACGATATAGGATTGGATAGGATAGAGGATAGGATAGGAAAGAGGATAGGATAGGATAGAGAATGGGATAGGATAGAGCATAGGATAGGATAGAGGATAGGATAAGATAGAGGATAGGATAGGATAGAGGATAGGATAGGATAGAGGATAGGATAGGATAGGATAGAGGATAGGATAGAGGATAGGATAGGATAGGGGATAGGATAGGATAGAGGATAGGATAGGATAAAGGTTTGGATAGGATACAGGATAGGATAGGATAGAGGATAGGATAGGATAGAGGATACGATATAGGATTCGATAGGATAGAGGATAGGATAGGAAAGAGGATAGGATAGGATAGAGAATGGGATAGAATAGAGGATAGGATAGGATAGAGGATAGGATAAGATAGAGGATAGGATAGGATAGAGGATAGGATAGGATAGAGGATAGGATAGAGGATAGGATAGGATAGAGGATAGGATAGGATAGAGGATAGGATAGGATAGAGGATAGGATAGGATAGAGGATAGGATAGGATAGAGGATAGGATAGGATAGAGGATAGGATAGGATAGAGGATAGGATAGGATAGAGGATAGGATAGGATAGAGGATAGGATAGGATAGAGGATAGGATAGGATAGGATAGAGGATAGGATAGAATAGATGATATTGTAGGATAGAGGATAGGATAGGATAGAGGATACGATATAGGATTGGATAGGATAGAGGATACGATAGGATAGAGGATAGGATAGGATAGAGAATGGGATAGGATAGAGCATAGGATAGGATAGAGGATAGGATAGGATAGGATGGAGTATAGAATAGGATAGAGGATAGGATAGGATAGAGGATAGGATAGGATAGAGGATAGGATAGTATAGGATAGGATATAGGATAGGATAGGATAGAGAATAGGATAGGATAGAGGATAGGATAGGATTGAGGATAGGATAGGATTGAGGATAGGGTAGGATAGAGGATCGGATAGGGGATTGGATAGGATAGAGTATAGGATAGGATAGAGGATACGATATTATAGTGGAGAGGATCGAATAGAGGATAGGATAGGGGATAGGATAGGATAGAGAATAGGATAGTATAGGATGGGATATAGGATAGGATAGGATAGAGTATAGGATATAGGATTGGATAGGATAGAGGATAGGATAGGATAGAGGATACGATATTGTAGAGGATAGGATAGGATAGAGTATAGGATTGAATAGAGGATAGGATAAGTGATTGGATATTATAGAGGATAGGATAGGGGATTGGATAGGATAGAGGATAGGATAGGATAGCGGATAGGATAGGATAGAGGATAGGATAGGATAGACGATAGGATAGGATAGACGATAGGATAGTATAGGATACGATATAGGATAGGATAGGATAGAAAATAGGATAGGATAGAGGATAGGATAGGATTGAGGATAGGATAGGATTGAGGATAGGATAGGATAGAGGATCCGATAGGGGATTGGATAGGATAGAGGATAGGATAGGATAGAGGATACGATATTATAGTGGAGAGGATCGAATAGAGGATAGGATAGGGGAAAGGATATTATAGAGGATAGGATAGGATAGAGGATCGGATAAGATACAGTATTGGATAGGATAGAGGATAGGATAGGATAGAGGATAGGATAGGATAGAGGATAGGATAGTATAGGATAGGATATAGGATAGGATAGGATAGAGAATAGGATAGGATAGAGGATAGGATAGGATTGAGTATAATATAGGATAGAGGATACGATATTGTAGAGGATTGGATAGGATAGAGTATAGGATTGAATAGAGGATAGGATAGGTGATTGGATATTATAGAGGATAGTATAGGGGATTGGATAGGATAGAGGATAGGATAGGTTAGCGGATAGGATAGGATGGAGTATAGAATAGGATAGAGGATAGGATAGGATAGAGGATAGGATAGGATAGAGGATAGGATAGGATGGAGTATAGAATAGGATAGAGGATAGGATAGGATATAGGATTGGATAGGATAGGATAGAGGATAGGATAGGATATAGGATAGGATAGGATAGAGTATAGGATAGAGGATTGGATAGGATAGAAGATAGGATAGGATAGAGGATAGGATAGGATAGAGGATAGGATAGTATAGGATAGGATATAGGATAGGATAGGATAGAGAATAGGATAGGATAGAGGATAGGATAGGATTGAGGATAGGATAGGATAGAGTATAGGATAGGATAGAGGATAGGATAGGATATTGGATGGGATAATATAGGATAGAGGATAGGATAGAGGATTGGATAGGTTAGAGGATAGGATAGGGTAGAGGATAGGATAGGATAGAGGATAGGATAGGATAGAGGATAGGATAGGATAGATGATATTATAGGATAGAGGATAGGATAGGATAGAGGATACGATATTATAGAGGATAGGATAGAATAGACGATAGGATCGGATAGAGAATAGGATAGGGCATTGGATAGGATAGAGGATAGGATAGGATAGAGGATAGGATAGGATAGTGGATAGGATAGGATAGGATAGAGAATAGGATAGGATAGGTGATATTATAGGAGAGAGGATAGGATAGGATAGAAGATACGATATTATAGAGGATAGGATAGGATAGAGTATAGGATACGATAGAGGATAGGATAGATGATATTATAGGAAAGAGGGTAGGATAGGATAGAGGATACGATATTATAGACGATAGGATAGGATAGATTATAGGATAGGATAGAGGATAGGATAGGATAGAGGATACGATAGGATAGAGGATAGGATAGGATAGATTATAGGATAGGATAGAGGATAGGATAGGATAGAGGATACGATAGGATAGAGGATAGGATAGGATAGAGGATACGATATTATAGAGGATAGGCTAGGATAGACGATAGGATCGGATAGAGAATAGGATAGGGCATTGGATAGGATAGAGGATAGGATAGGATACAGGATAGGATAGGATAGAGGATAGGATAGGATAGAGGATAGGATAGGATAGAGGATAGGATAGGATAGAGGATAGGATGGGATAGGATAGAGGATAGGATAGGATAGGATAGAGGATAGGATAGAGGATAGAAGATATGATAGGATAGTGGATAGGATAGGATAGAGCAGACGATAGTGGATTGGATCGGATAGAGGATAGGATGGGATAAAGGATACGATATTACAGAGGATAGGATAGGATAGACGATGTGATCGGATACAGAATAGGATTGGGTATTGGATAGGATAGAGGATAGGATAGGATAGAGGGCAGGATAGGATAGAGGCTAGGATAGGATAGATTATACGAAATTATAGAGGATAGGATAGGATAGAGGATAGGATAGGGGATTGGATAGAATAGAGGATAGGATAGGATAGAGGATAGGATAGGATAGAGGATAGGATAGGATAGAGGATAGGATAGGATTGAGGATACGATATTATAGATGATAGGATAGGATAGAGTATAGGATACGATAGAGGATAGGATAGATGATATTATAGGAAAGAGGGTAGGATAGGATAGAGGATACGATATTATAGACGATAGGATAGGATAGATTATACGATAGGATAGAGGATAGGATAGGATAGAGGATACGATAGGATAGAGGATAGGATAGGATAGATTATAGGATAGGATAGAGGATAGGATAGGATAGAGGATACGATAGGATAGAGGATAGGATAGGATAGGATAGAGAATAGGATATTATAGATGATATTATAGGAGAGAGGATAGGATAGGATAGAAGATACGATATTATAGAGGATAGAATAGGATAGAGTATAGGATACGATAGAGGATATGATAGATGATATTATAGGAAAGAGGGTAGGATAGGATAGAGGATACGATATAGGATTGGATAGGATAGAGGATAGGATAGGAAAGAGGATAGGATAGGATAGAGAATGGGATAGGATAGAGCATAGGATAGGATAGAGGATAGGATAAGATAGAGGATAGGATAGGATAGAGGATAGGATAGGATAGAGGATAGGATAGGATAGGATAGAGGATAGGATAGAGGATAGGATAGGATAGGGGATAGGATAGGATAGAGGATAGGATAGGATAAAGGTTTGGATAGGATACAGGATAGGATAGGATAGAGGATAGGATAGGATAGAGGATACGATATAGGATTCGATAGGATAGAGGATAGGATAGGAAAGAGGATAGGATAGGATAGAGAATGGGATAGAATAGAGGATAGGATAGGATAGAGGATAGGATAAGATAGAGGATAGGATAGGATAGAGGATAGGATAGGATAGAGGATAGGATAGAGGATAGGATAGGATAGAGGATAGGATAGGATAGAGGATAGGATAGGATAGAGGATAGGATAGGATAGAGGATAGGATAGGATAGAGGATAGGATAGGATAGAGGATAGGATAGGATAGAGGATAGGATAGGATAGAGGATAGGATAGGATAGAGGATAGGATAGGATAGGATAGAGGATAGGATAGAATAGATGATATTGTAGGATAGAGGATAGGATAGGATAGAGGATACGATATAGGATTGGATAGGATAGAGGATACGATAGGATAGAGGATAGGATAGGATAGAGAATGGGATAGGATAGAGCATAGGATAGGATAGAGGATAGGATAGGATAGGATGGAGTATAGAATAGGATAGAGGATAGGATAGGATAGAGGATAGGATAGGATAGAGGATAGGATAGTATAGGATAGGATATAGGATAGGATAGGATAGAGAATAGGATAGGATAGAGGATAGGATAGGATTGAGGATAGGATAGGATTGAGGATAGGGTAGGATAGAGGATCGGATAGGGGATTGGATAGGATAGAGTATAGGATAGGATAGAGGATACGATATTATAGTGGAGAGGATCGAATAGAGGATAGGATAGGGGATAGGATAGGATAGAGAATAGGATAGTATAGGATAGGATATAGGATGGGATAGGATAGAGTATAGGATATAGGATTGGATAGGATAGAGGATAGGATAGGATAGAGGATACGATATTGTAGAGGATAGGATAGGATAGAGTATAGGATTGAATAGAGGATAGGATAAGTGATTGGATATTATAGAGGATAGGATAGGGGATTGGATAGGATAGAGGATAGGATAGGATAGCGGATAGGATAGGATAGAGGATAGGATAGGATAGACGATAGGATAGGATAGAGGATAGGATAGGATAGACGATAGGATAGTATAGGATACGATATAGGATAGGATAGGATAGAAAATAGGATAGGATAGAGGATAGGATAGGATTGAGGATAGGATAGGATTGAGGATAGGATAGGATAGAGGATCCGATAGGGGATTGGATAGGATAGAGGATAGGATAGGATAGAGGATACGATATTATAGTGGAGAGGATCGAATAGAGGATAGGATAGGGGAAAGGATATTATAGAGGATAGGATAGGATAGAGGATCGGATAAGATACAGTATTGGATAGGATAGAGGATAGGATAGGATAGAGGATAGGATAGGATAGAGGATATAATAGGATAGAAGATAGGATAGGATAGAGGATAGGATAGGATAGAGGATAGGATAGTATAGGATAGGATATAGGATAGGATAGGATAGAGAATAGGATAGGATAGAGGATAGGATAGGATTGAGTATAATATAGGATAGAGGATACGATATTGTAGAGGATTGGATAGGATAGAGTATAGGATTGAATAGAGGATAGGATAGGTGATTGGATATTATAGAGGATAGTATAGGGGATTGGATAGGATAGAGGATAGGATAGGTTAGCGGATAGGATAGGATGGAGTATAGAATAGGATAGAGGATAGGATAGGATAGAGGATAGGATAGGATAGAGGATAGGATAGGATGGAGTATAGAATAGGATAGAGGATAGGATAGGATATAGGATTGGATAGGATAGGATAGAGGATAGGATAGGATATAGGATAGGATAGGATAGAGTATAGGATAGAGGATTGGATAGGATAGAAGATAGGATAGGATAGAGGATAGGATAGGATAGAGGATAGGATAGTATAGGATAGGATATAGGATAGGATAGGATAGAGAATAGGATAGGATAGAGGATAGGATAGGATTGAGGATAGGATAGGATTGAGGATAGGATAGGATAGAGGATCGGATAGGGGATTGGATAGGATAGAGGAAAGGATAGGATAGAGGATAGGATAGGGTAGAGGATACGATATTATAGTGGAGAGGATCGAATAGAGGATAGGATAGGGGATAGGATAGGATAGAGAATAGGATAGGATAGAGGATAGGATAGGATTGAGGATAATATAGGATCGAGGATAGGATAGGATAGAGGATAGGATAGGATAGAGGAGAGGATAGGATGGAGTATAGAATAGGATAGAGGATAGGATAGGATAGAGGATTGGATAGGATAGGATAGAGGATAGGATAGGATATAGGATAGGATAGGATAGAGTATAGGATAGAGGATTGGATAGAATAGAGGATAGGATAGGATAGAGAATAGGATAGGATAGAGGATAGGATAGGATTGAGGATAGGATAGGATAGAGGATAGGATAGTATAGGATAGGATATAGGATAGGATAGGATAGAGAATAGGATAGGATAGAGGATAGGATAGGATTGAGGATAGGATAGGATTGAGGATAGAATAGGATAGAGGATCGGATAGGGGATTGGATAGGATAGAGGATAGAATAGGATAGAGGATACGATATTATAGTGGAGAGGATCGAATAGAGGATAGGATAGTATAGGGTAGGATATAGGATAGGATAGGATAGAGGATACGATATTGTAGAGGATTGGATAGGATAGAGTATAGGATTGAATAGAGGATAGCATAGGTGATTGGATATTATTGAGGATAGTATAGGGGATTGGATAGGATAGAGGATAGGATAGGTTAGCGGATAGGATAGGATGGAGTATAGAATAGGATAGAGGATAGGATAGGATAGAGAATAGGATAGGATAGAGGATAGGATAGGATAGAGGATAGGATAGGATAGAGGATAGGATAGGATAGAGGATAGGATAGTATAGGATAGGATATAGGATAGGATAGGATAGAGTATAGGATATAGGATTGGATAGGATAGAGGATAGGATAGGATAGAGGATACGATATTATAGTGGAGAGGATCGAATAGAGGATAGGATAGGGGATAGGACAGGATTGAGGATAGGATAGTATAGGATACGATATAGGATAGGATAGGATAGAGTATAGGATAGAGGATTGGATAGGATACAGGATAGGATAGGATAGAGGATTGAATAGGATAGAGGATAGGATAGTATAGGATAGGATATAGGATAGGATAGGGTAGAGAATAGGATAGGATAGAGGATAGGATAGGATTGCGGATAGGATAGGATGTAGTATAGAATAGGATAGAGGATAGGATAGGATAGAGGATAGGATAGGATAGAGGATAGGATAGGATAGGATGGAGTATAGAATAGGATAGAGGATAGGATAGGATAGAGGATAGGATAGGATAGAGGATAGGATAGTATAGGATAGGATATAGGATAGGATAGGATAGAGAATAGGATAGGATAGAGGATAGGATAGGATTGAGGATAGGATAGGATTGAGGATAGGGTAGGATAGAGGATCGGATAGGGGATTGGATAGGATAGAGGATAGGATAGGATAGAGGATACGATATTATAGTGGAGAGGATCGAATAGAGGATAGGATAGGGGATAGGATAGGATAGAGAATAGGATAGTATAGGATAGGATATAGGATAGGATAGGATAGAGTATAGGATATAGGATTGGATAGGATAGAGGATAGGATAGGATAGAGGATACGATATTGTAGAGGATAGGATAGGATAGAGTATAGGATTGAATAGAGGATAGGATAAGTGATTGGATATTATAGAGGATAGGATAGGGGATTGGATAGGATAGAGGATAGGATAGGATAGCGGATAGGATAGGATGGAGTATAGAATAGGATAGAGGATAGGATAGGATAGAGGATAGGATAGGATAGAGGATAGGATAGGATAGAGGATAGGATAGGATAGAGGATAGGATAGGATGGAGTATAGAATAGGATAGAGGATAGGATAGGATAGAGAATAGGATAGGATAGAGGATAGGATAGGATAGAGGATAGGATAGGATAGAGGATAGGATAGGATAGAGGATAGGATAGTATAGGATAGGATATAGGATAGGATAGGATAGAGTATAGGATATAGGATTGGATAGGATAGCGGATAGGATAGGATAGAGGATACGATATTGTAGAGGATAGGATAGGATAGAGTATAGGATTGAATAGAGGATATGATAAGTGATTGGATATTATAGAGGATAGGATAGGGGATTGGATAGGATAGAGGATAGGATAGGATAGCGGATAGGATAGGATGGAGTATAGAATAGGATAGAGGATAGGATAGGATAGAGGATAGGATAGGATAGAGGATAGGATAGGATAGAGGATAGGATAGGATAGAGGATAGGATAGGATAGAGGATAGGATAGGATAGAGGATAGGATAGGATAGAGGATAGGATAGGATAGAGGATAGGATAGTATAGGATAGGATATAGGATAGGATAGGATAGAGAATAGGATAGGATAGAGGATAGGATAGGATAGCGGATAGGATAGGATGGAGTATAGAATAGGATAGGATAGAGGATAGGATAGGATAGGATATAGTATAGAACAGGATAGAGGATAGGATAGGATAGAGGATAGGATAGTATAGGATAGGATAGGATATAGGATAGGATAGGATAGAGAATAGGATAGGATAGAGGATAGGATAGGATTGAGGATAGGATAGGATTGAGGATAGGGTAGGATAGAGGATCGGATAGGGGATTTTATAGGATAGAGGATAGGATAGGATAGAGGATACGATATTATAGTGGAGAGGATCGAATAGAGGATAGGATAGGGGATAGGATAGGATAGAGGATAGGATAGTATAGGATAGGATATAGGATAGGATAGGATAGAGTATAGGATAGAGGATTGGATAGGATAGAGGATAGGATAGGATAGTATAGGATAGGATATAGGATAGGATAGGATAGAGAATAGGATAGGATAGAGGATAGGATAGGATAGCGGATAGGATAGGATGGAGTATAGAATAGGATAGGATAGAGGATAGGATAGGATAGGATGGAGTATAGAATAGGATAGAGGATAGGATAGGATAGAGGATAGGATAGTATAGGATAGGATATAGGATAGGATAGGATAGAGAATAGGATAGGATAGAGGATAGGATAGGATTGAGGATAGGATAGGATTGAGGATAGGGTAGGATAGAGGATCGGATAGGATAGAGGATCGGATAGGGGATTGGATAGGATAGAGGATAGGATAGGATAGAGGATAGGATAGGATAGCGGATAGGATAGGATGGAGTATAGAATAGGGTAGAGGATAGGATAGGATAGAGGATAGGATAGGATAGAGGATAGGATAGGATGGAGTATAGAATAGGATAGAGGATAGGATAGGATAGAGGATAGGATAGGATAGAGGATAGGATAGTATAGGATAGGATATAGGATAGGATAGGATAGAGAATAGGATAGGATAGAGGATAGGATAGGATTGAGGATAGGATAGGATAGAGGATAGGATAGGATAGCGGATAGGATAGGATGGAGTATAGAATAGGATAGAGGATAGGATAGGATAGAGGATAGGATAGGATAGAGGATAGGATAGGATAGGATGGAGTATAGAATAGGATAGAGGATAGGATAGGATAGAGGATAGGATAGGATAGAGGATAGGATAGGATAGAGGATAGGATAGGATAGGATAGGATAGAGAATAGGATAGGATAGAGGATAGGATAGGATTGAGGATAGGATAGGATTGAGGATAGGGTAGGATAGAGGATCGGATAGGGGATTGGATAGGATAGAGGATAGGATAGGATAGAGGATACGATATTATAGTGGAGAGGATCGAATAGAGGATAGGATAGGGGATAGGATAGGATAGAGAATAGGATAGTATAGGATAGGATATAGGATAGGATAGGATAGAGTATAGGATATAGGATTGGATAGGATAGAGGATAGGATAGGATAGAGGATACGATATTGTAGAGGATAGGATAGAGTATAGGATTGAATAGAGGATAGGATAAGTGATTGGATATTATAGAGGATAGGATAGGGGATTGGATAGGATAGAGGATAGGATAGGATAGCGGATAGGATAGGATAGAGGATAGGATAGGATAGACGATAGGATAGGATAGAGGATAGGATAGGATAGACGATAGGATAGTATAGGATACGATATAGGATAGGATAGGATAGAAAATAGGATAGGATAGAGGATAGGATAGGATTGAGGATAGGATAGGATTGAGGATAGGATAGGATAGAGGATCCGATAGGGGATTGGATAGGATAGAGGATAGGATAGGATAGAGGATACGATATTATAGTGGAGAGGATCGAATAGAGGATAGGATAGGGGAAAGGATATTATAGAGGATAGGATAGGATAGAGGATCGGATAAGATACAGTATTGGATAGGATAGAGGATAGGATAGGATAGAGGATAGGATAGGATAGAGGATATAATAGGATAGAAGATAGGATAGGATAGAGGATAGGATAGGATAGAGGATAGGATAGTATAGGATAGGATATAGGATAGGATAGGATAGAGAATAGGATAGGATAGAGGATAGGATAGGATTGAGTATAATATAGGATAGAGGATACGATATTGTAGAGGATTGGATAGGATAGAGTATAGGATTGAATAGAGGATAGGATAGGTGATTGGATATTATAGAAGATAGTATAGGGGATTGGATAGGATAGAGGATAGGATAGGTTAGCGGATAGGATAGGATGGAGTATAGAATAGGATAGAGGATAGGATAGGATAGAGGATAGGATAGGATAGAGGATAGGATAGGATGGAGTATAGAATAGGATAGAGGATAGGATAGGATAGAGGATTGGATAGGATAGGATAGAGGATAGGATAGGATATAGGATAGGATAGGATAGAGTATAGGATAGAGGATTGGATAGGATAGAAGATAGGATAGGATAGAGGATAGGATAGTATAGGATAGGATATAGGATAGGATAGGATAGAGAATAGGATAGGATAGAGGATAGGATAGGATTGAGGATAGGATAGGATTGAGGATAGGATAGGATAGAGGATCGGATAGGGGATTGGATAGGATAGAGGAAAGGATAGGATAGAGGATAGGATAGGGTAGAGGATACGATATTATAGTGGAGAGGATCGAATAGAGGATAGGATAGGGGATAGGATAGGATAGAGAATAGGATAGGATAGAGGATAGGATAGGATTGAGGATAATATAGGATCGAGGATAGGATAGGATAGAGGATAGGATAGGATAGAGGAGAGGATAGGATGGAGTATAGAATAGGATAGAGGATAGGATAGGATAGAGGATTGGATAGGATAGGATAGAGGATAGGATAGGATATAGGATAGGATAGGATAGAGTATAGGATAGAGGATTGGATAGAATAGAGGATAGGATAGGATAGAGAATAGGATAGGATAGAGGATAGGATAGGATTGAGGATAGGATAGGATAGAGGATAGGATAGTATAGGATAGGATATAGGATAGGATAGGATAGAGAATAGGATAGGATAGAGGATAGGATAGGATTGAGGATAGGATAGGATTGAGGATAGAATAGGATAGAGGATCGGATAGGGGATTGGATAGGATAGAGGATAGAATAGGATAGAGGATACGATATTATAGTGGAGAGGATCGAATAGAGGATAGGATAGTATAGGGTAGGATATAGGATAGGATAGGATAGAGGATACGATATTGTAGAGGATTGGATAGGATAGAGTATAGGATTGAATAGAGGATAGCATAGGTGATTGGATATTATTGAGGATAGTATAGGGGATTGGATAGGATAGAGGATAGGATAGGTTAGCGGATAGGATAGGATGGAGTATAGAATAGGATAGAGGATAGGATAGGATAGAGAATAGGATAGGATAGAGGATAGGATAGGATAGAGGATAGGATAGGATAGAGGATAGGATAGGATAGAGGATAGGATAGTATAGGATAGGATATAGGATAGGATAGGATAGAGTATAGGATATAGGATTGGATAGGATAGAGGATAGGATAGGATAGAGGATACGATATTATAGTGGAGAGGATCGAATAGAGGATAGGATAGGGGATAGGACAGGATTGAGGATAGGATAGTATAGGATACGATATAGGATAGGATAGGATAGAGTATAGGATAGAGGATTGGATAGGATACAGGATAGGATAGGATAGAGGATTGAATAGGATAGAGGATAGGATAGTATAGGATAGGATATAGGATAGGATAGGGTAGAGAATAGGATAGGATAGAGGATAGGATAGGATTGCGGATAGGATAGGATGTAGTATAGAATAGGATAGAGGATAGGATAGGATAGAGGATAGGATAGGATAGAGGATAGGATAGGATAGGATGGAGTATAGAATAGGATAGAGGATAGGATAGGATAGAGGATAGGATAGGATAGAGGATAGGATAGTATAGGATAGGATATAGGATAGGATAGGATAGAGAATAGGATAGGATAGAGGATAGGATAGGATTGAGGATAGGATAGGATTGAGGATAGGGTAGGATAGAGGATCGGATAGGGGATTGGATAGGATAGAGGATAGGATAGGATAGAGGATACGATATTATAGTGGAGAGGATCGAATAGAGGATAGGATAGGGGATAGGATAGGATAGAGAATAGGATAGTATAGGATAGGATATAGGAAAGGATAGGATAGAGTATAGGATATAGGATTGGATAGGATAGAGGATAGGATAGGATAGAGGATACGATATTGTAGAGGATAGGATAGGATAGAGTATAGGATTGAATAGAGGATAGGATAAGTGATTGGATATTATAGAGGATAGGATAGGGGATTGGATAGGATAGAGGATAGGATAGGATAGCGGATAGGATAGGATGGAGTATAGAATAGGATAGAGGATAGGATAGGATAGAGGATAGGATAGGATAGAGGATAGGATAGGATAGAGGATAGGATAGGATAGAGGATAGGATAGGATGGAGTATAGAATAGGATAGAGGATAGGATAGGATAGAGAATAGGATAGGATAGAGGATAGGATAGGATAGAGGATAGGATAGGATAGAGGATAGGATAGGATAGAGGATAGGATAGTATAGGATAGGATATAGGATAGGATAGGATAGAGTATAGGATATAGGATTGGATAGGATAGCGGATAGGATAGGATAGAGGATACGATATTGTAGAGGATAGGATAGGATAGAGTATAGGATTGAATAGAGGATATGATAAGTGATTGGATATTATAGAGGATAGGATAGGGGATTGGATAGGATAGAGGATAGGATAGGATAGCGGATAGGATAGGATGGAGTATAGAATAGGATAGAGGATAGGATAGGATAGAGGATAGGATAGGATAGAGGATAGGATAGGATAGAGGATAGGATAGGATAGAGGATAGGATAGGATAGAGGATAGGATAGGATAGAGGATAGGATAGTATAGGATAGGATATAGGATAGGATAGGATAGAGAATAGGATAGGATAGAGGATAGGATAGGATAGCGGATAGGATAGGATGGAGTATAGAATAGGATAGGATAGAGGATAGGATAGGATAGGATATAGTATAGAACAGGATAGAGGATAGGATAGGATAGAGGATAGGATAGTATAGGATAGGATAGGATATAGGATAGGATAGGATAGAGAATAGGATAGGATAGAGGATAGGATAGGATTGAGGATAGGATAGGATTGAGGATAGGGTAGGATAGAGGATCGGATAGGGGATTTTATAGGATAGAGGATAGGATAGGATAGAGGATACGATATTATAGTGGAGAGGATCGAATAGAGGATAGGATAGGGGATAGGATAGGATAGAGGATAGGATAGTATAGGATAGGATATAGGATAGGATAGGATAGAGTATAGGATAGAGGATTGGATAGGATAGAGGATAGGATAGGATAGTATAGGATAGGATATAGGATAGGATAGGATAGAGAATAGGATAGGATAGAGGATAGGATAGGATAGCGGATAGGATAGGATGGAGTATAGAATAGGATAGGATAGAGGATAGGATAGGATAGGATGGAGTATAGAATAGGATAGAGGATAGGATAGGATAGAGGATAGGATAGTATAGGATAGGATATAGGATAGGATAGGATAGAGAATAGGATAGGATAGAGGATAGGATAGGATTGAGGATAGGATAGGATTGAGGATAGGGTAGGATAGAGGATCGGATAGGATAGAGGATCGGATAGGGGATTGGATAGGATAGAGGATAGGATAGGATAGAGGATAGGATAGGATAGCGGATAGGATAGGATGGAGTATAGAATAGGGTAGAGGATAGGATAGGATAGAGGATAGGATAGGATAGAGGATAGGATAGGATGGAGTATAGAATAGGATAGAGGATAGGATAGGATAGAGGATAGGATAGGATAGAGGATAGGATAGTATAGGATAGGATATAGGATAGGATAGGATAGAGAATAGGATAGGATAGAGGATAGGATAGGATTGAGGATAGGATAGGATAGAGGATAGGATAGGATAGCGGATAGGATAGGATGGAGTATAGAATAGGATAGAGGATAGGATAGGATAGAGGATAGGATAGGATAGAGGATAGGATAGGATAGGATGGAGTATAGAATAGGATAGAGGATAGGATAGGATAGAGGATAGGATAGGATAGAGGATAGGGTAGGATAGAGGATCGGATAGGGGAATGGATAGGATAGAGGATAGGATAGTATAGGATAGGATATAGGATAGGATAGGATAGAGTATAGGATATAGGATTGGATAGGATAGAGGATAGGATAGGATAGAGGATACGATATTGTAGAGGATTGGATAGGATAGAGTATAGGATTGAATAGAGGATAGGATAGGTGATTGGATATTATAGAGAATAGTATAGGGGATTGGATAGGATAGAGGATAGGATAGGTTAGCGGATAGGATAGGATGGAGTATAGAATAGGATAGAGGATAGGATAGGATAGAGGATAGGATATGATAGAGGATAGGATAGGATGGAGTATAGAATAGGATAGAGGATAGGATAGGATAGAGGATTGGTTAGGATAGGATAGAGGATAGGATAGGATATAGGATAGGATAGGATAGAGTATAGGATAGAGGATTGGATAGGATAGAAGATAGGATAGGATAGAGGATAGGATAGGATAGAGGATAGGATAGTATAGGATAGGATATAGGATAGGATAGGATAGAGAATAGGATAGGATAGAGGATAGGATAGGATTGAGGATAGGATAGGATTGAGGATAGGATAGGATAGAGGATCGGATAGGGGATTGGATAGGATAGAGGAAAGGATAGGATAGAGGATAGGATAGGATAGAGGATACGATATTATAGTGGAGAGGATCGAATAGAGGATAGGATAGGGGATAGGATAGGATAGAGGATAGGATAGTATAGGATAGGATATAGGATAGGATAGGATAGAGTATAGGATAGAGGATTGGATAGGATAGAGGATAGGATAGGATAGTATAGGATAGGATATAGGATAGGATAGGATAGAGAATAGGATAGGATAGAGGATAGGATAGGATAGCGGATAGGATAGGATGGAGTACAGAATAGGATAGGATAGAGGATAGGATAGGATAGGATGGAGTATAGAATAGGATAGAGGATAGGATAGGATTGAGGATAGGATAGGATTGAGGATAGGGTAGGATAGAGGATCGGATAGGATAGAGGATCGGATAGGGGATTGGATAGGATAGAGGATAGGATAGGATAGAGGATAGGATAGGATAGCGGATAGGATAGGATGGAGTATAGAATAGGGTAGAGGATAGGATAGGATAGAGGATAGGATAGGATAGAGGATAGGATAGGATGGAGTATAGAATAGGATAGAGGATAGGATAGGATGGAGGATAGGATAGGATAGAGGATAGGATAGTATAGGATAGGATAGAGGATAGGATAGGATAGCGGATAGGATAGGATGGAGTATAGAATAGGATAGAGGATAGGATAGGATAGAAGATAGGATAGGATAGAGGATAGGATAGGATAGGATGGAGTATAGAATAGGATAGAGGATAGGATAGGATAGAGGATAGGATAGGATAGAGGATAGGGTAGGATAGAGCATAGGATATAGGATTGGATAGGATAGAGGATAGGATAGGATAGAGGATACGATATTGTAGAGGACTGGATAGGATAGAGTATAGGATTGAATAGAGGATAGGATAGGTGATTGGATATTATAGAGAATAGTATAGGGGATTGGATAGGATAGAGGATAGGATAGGTTAGCGGATAGGATAGGATGGAGTATAGAATAGGATAGAGGATAGGATAGGATAGAGGATAGGATATGATAGAGGATAGGATAGGATGGAGTATAGAATAGGATAGAGGATAGGATAGGATAGAGGATTGGTTAGGATAGGATAGAGGATAGGATAGGATATAGGATAGGATAGGATAGAGTATAGGATAGAGGATTGGATAGGATAGAAGATAGGATAGGATAGAGGATAGGATAGGATAGAGGATAGGATAGTATAGGATAGGATATAGGATAGGATAGGATGGAGAATAGGATAGGATAGAGGATAGGATAGGATTGAGGATAGGATAGGATTGAGGATAGGATAGGATAGAGGATCGGATAGGGGATTGGATAGGATAGAGGAAAGGATAGGATAGAGGATAGGATAGGGTAGAGGATACGATATTATAGTGGAGAGGATCGAATAGAGGATAGGATAGGGGATAGGATATTATAGAGGATAGGATAGGATAGAGGATCGGATAAGATACAGTATTGGATAGGATAGAGGATAGGATAGGATAGAGGATAGGATAGGATAGAGGATAGGATAGAGGATAGGATAGAGGATAGGATAGGATAGAGGATAGGATAGGATAGAGGATAGGGTAGGATAGAGGATAGGATAGGATAGAGGATAGGATAGGATTGAGGATAGGATAGGATAGAGGATAGGATAGTATAGGATAGGATATAGGATAGGATAGGATAGAGAATAGGATAGGATAGAGGATAGGATAGGATTGAGGATAGGATAGGATAGAGGATAGGATAGTATAGGATAGGATATAGGATAGGATAGGATAGAGAATAGGATAGGATAGAGGATAGGATAGGATTGAGGATAGGATAGGATTGAGGATAGGATAGGATAGAGGATCGGATAGGGGATTGGATAGGATAGAGGAAAGGATAGGATAGAGGATAGGATAGGATAGAGGATACGATATTATAGTGGAGAGGATCGAATAGAGGATAGGATAGGGGATAGGATAGGATAGAGGATAGGATAGTATAGGATAGGATATAGGATAGGATAGGATATAGTATAGGATAGAGGATTGGATAGGATAGAGGATAGGATAGGATAGTATAGGATAGGATATAGGATAGGATAGGATAGAGAATAGGATAGGATAGAGGATAGGATAGGATAGCGGATAGGATAGGATGGAGTACAGAATAGGATAGGATAGAGGATAGGATAGGATAGGATGGAGTATAGAATAGGATAGAGGATAGGATAGGATAGAGGATAGGATAGTATAGGATAGGATATAGGATAGGATAGGATAGAGAATAGGATAGGATAGAGGATAGGATAGGATTGAGGATAGGATAGGATTGAGGATAGGGTAGGATAGAGGATCGGATAGGATAGAGGATCGGATAGGGGATTGGATAGGATAGAGGATAGGATAGGATAGAGGATAGGATAGGATGGAGTATAGAATAGGATAGAGGATAGGATAGGATAGAGAATAGGATAGGATAGAGGATAGGATAGGATAGAGGATAGGATAGGATAGAGGATAGGATAGGATAGAGGATAGGATAGTATAGGATAGGATATAGGATAGGATAGGATAGAGTATAGGATATAGGATTGGATAGGATAGCGGATAGGATAGGATAGAGGATACGATATTGTAGAGGATAGGATAGGATAGAGTATAGGATTGAATAGAGGATAGGATAAGTGATTGGATATTATAGAGGATAGGATAGGGGATTGGATAGGATAGAGGATAGGATAGGATAGCGGATAGGATAGGATGGAGTATAGAATAGGATAGAGGATAGGATAGGATAGAGGATAGGATAGGATAGAGGATAGGATAGGATAGAGGATAGGATAGGATAGAGGATAGGATAGGATGGAGTATAGAATAGAATAGAGGATAGGATAGTATAGGATAGGATATAGGATAGGATAGGATAGAGTATAGGATATAGGATTGGATAGGATAGCGGATAGGATAGGATAGAGGATACGATATTGTAGAGGATAGGATAGGATAGAGTATAGGATTGAATAGAGGATATGATAAGTGATTGGATATTATAGAGGATAGGATAGGGGATTGGATAGGATAGAGGATAGGATAGGATAGCGGATAGGATAGGATGGAGTATAGAATAGGATAGAGGATAGGATAGGATAGAGGATAGGATAGGATAGAGGATAGGATAGGATAGAGGATAGGATAGGATAGAGGATAGGATAGGATAGAGGATAGGATAGGATAGAGGATAGGATAGGATAGAGGATAGGATAGGATAGAGGATAGGATAGTATAGGATAGGATATAGGATAGGATAGGATAGAGAATAGGATAGGATAGAGGATAGGATAGGATAGCGGATAGGATAGGATGGAGTATAGAATAGGATAGGATAGAGGATAGGATAGGATAGGATATAGTATAGAACAGGATAGAGGATAGGATAGGATAGAGGATACGATATTATAGTGGAGAGGATCGAATAGAGGATAGGATAGGGGATAGGATAGGATAGAGGATAGGATAGGATGGAGTATAGAATAGGATAGAGGATAGGATAGGATAGAGGATTGGTTAGGATAGGATAGAGGATAGGATAGGATATAGGATAGGATAGGATAGAGTATAGGATAGAGGATTGGATAGGATAGAGAATAGGATAGGATAGAGGATAGGATAGGATAGCGGATAGGATAGGATGGAGTATAGAATAGGATAGGATAGAGGATAGGATAGGATAGGATGGAGTATAGAATAGGATAGAGGATAGGATAGGATAGAGGATAGGATAGTATAGGATAGGATATAGGATAGGATAGGATAGAGAATAGGATAGGATAGAGGATAGGATAGGATTGAGGATAGGATAGGATTGAGGATAGGGTAGGATAGAGGATCGGATAGGATAGAGGATCGGATAGGGGATTGGATAGGATAGAGGATAGGATAGGATAGAGGATAGGATAGGATAGCGGATAGGATAGGATGGAGTATAGAATAGGGTAGAGGATAGGATAGGATAGAGGATAGGATAGGATAGAGGATAGGATAGGATGGAGTATAGAATAGGATAGAGGATAGGATAGGATAGAGGATAGGATAGGATAGAGGATAGGATAGTATAGGATAGGATATAGGATAGGATAGGATAGAGAATAGGATAGGATAGAGGATAGGATAGGATTGAGGATAGGATAGGATAGAGGATAGGATAGGATAGCGGATAGGATAGGATGGAGTATAGAATAGGATAGAGGATAGGATAGGATAGAGGATAGGATAGGATAGAGGATAGGATAGGATAGGATGGAGTATGGAATAGGATAGAGGATAGGATAGGATAGAGGATAGGATAGGATAGAGGATAGGGTAGGATAGAGGATCGGATAGGGGAATGGATAGGATAGAGGATAGGATAGTATAGGATAGGATATAGGATAGGATAGGATAGAGTATAGGATATAGGATTGGATAGGATAGAGGATAGGATAGGATAGAGGATACGATATTGTAGAGGATTGGATAGGATAGAGTATAGGATTGAATAGAGGATAGGATAGGTGATTGGATATTATAGAGAATAGTATAGGGGATTGGATAGGATAGAGGATAGGATAGGTTAGCGGATAGGATAGGATGGAGTATAGAATAGGATAGAGGATAGGATAGGATAGAGGATAGGATATGATAGAGGATAGGATAGGATGGAGTATAGAATAGGATAGAGGATAGGATAGGATAGAGGATTGGTTAGGATAGGATAGAGGATAGGATAGGATATAGGATAGGATAGGATAGAGTATAGGATAGAGGATTGGATAGGATAGAAGATAGGATAGGATAGAGGATAGGATAGGATAGAGGATAGGATAGTATAGGATAGGATATAGGATAGGATAGGATAGAGAATAGGATAGGATAGAGGATAGGATAGGATTGAGGATAGGATAGGATTGAGGATAGGATAGGATAGAGGATCGGATAGGGGATTGGATAGGATAGAGGAAAGGATAGGATAGAGGATAGGATAGGATAGAGGATACGATATTATAGTGGAGAGGATCGAATAGAGGATAGGATAGGGGATAGGATAGGATAGAGGATAGGATAGTATAGGATAGGATATAGGATAGGATAGGCTAGAGTATAGGATAGAGGATTGGATAGGATAGAGGATAGGATAGGATAGTATAGGATAGGATATAGGATAGGATAGGATAGAGAATAGGATAGGATAGAGGATAGGATAGGATAGCGGATAGGATAGGATGGAGTACAGAATAGGATAGGATAGAGGATAGGATAGGATAGGATGGAGTATAGAATAGGATAGAGGATAGGATAGGATAGAGGATAGGATAGTATAGGATAGGATATAGGATAGGATAGGATAGAGAATAGGATAGGATAGAGGATAGGATAGGATTGTGGATAGGATAGGATTGAGGATAGGGTAGGATAGAGGATCGGATAGGATAGAGGATCGGATAGGGGATTGGATAGGATAGAGGATAGGATAGGATAGAGGATAGGATAGGATAGCGGATAGGATAGGATGGAGTATAGAATAGGGTAGAGGATAGGATAGGATAGAGGATAGGATAGGATAGAGGATAGGATAGGATGGAGTATAGAATAGGATAGAGGATAGGATAGGATGGAGGATAGGATAGGATAGAGGATAGGATAGTATAGGATAGGATAGAGGATAGGATAGGATAGCGGATAGGATAGGATGGAGTATAGAATAGGATAGAGGATAGGATAGGATAGAGGATAGGATAGGATAGAGGATAGGATAGGATAGGATGGAGTATAGAATAGGATAGAGGATAGGATAGGATAGAGGATAGGATAGGATAGAGGATAGGGTAGGATAGAGGATCGGATAGGGGAATGGATAGGATAGAGGATAGGATAGTATAGGATAGGATATAGGATAGGATAGGATAGAGCATAGGATATAGGATTGGATAGGATAGAGGATAGGATAGGATAGAGGATACGATATTGTAGAGGACTGGATAGGATAGAGTATAGGATTGAATAGAGGATAGGATAGGTGATTGGATATTATAGAGAATAGTATAGGGGATTGGATAGGATAGAGGATAGGATAGGTTAGCGGATAGGATAGGATGGAGTATAGAATAGGATAGAGGATAGGATAGGATAGAGGATAGGATATGATAGAGGATAGGATAGGATGGAGTATAGAATAGGATAGAGGATAGGATAGGATAGAGGATTGGTTAGGATAGGATAGAGGATAGGATAGGATATAGGATAGGATAGGATAGAGTATAGGATAGAGGATTGGATAGGATAGAAGATAGGATAGGATAGAGGATAGGATAGTATAGGATAGGATATAGGATAGGATAGGATAGAGAATAGGATAGGATAGAGGATAGGATAGGATTGAGGATAGGATAGGATTGAGGATAGGATAGGATAGAGGATCGGATAGGGGATTGGATAGGATAGAGGAAAGGATAGGATAGAGGATAGGATAGGGTAGAGGATACGATATTATAGTGGAGAGGATCGAATAGAGGATAGGATAGGGGATAGGATATTATAGAGGATAGGATAGGATAGAGGATCGGATAAGATACAGTATTGGATAGGATAGAGGATAGGATAGGATAGAGGATAGGATAGGATAGAGGATAGGATAGAGGATAGGATAGAGGATAGGATAGGATAGAGGATAGGATAGGATAGAGGATAGGACAGGATAGAGGATAGGATAGGATAGAGGATAGGATAGGATTGAGGATAGGATAGGATAGAGGATAGGATAGTATAGGATAGGATATAGGATAGGATAGGATAGAGAATAGGATAGGATAGAGGATAGGATAGGATTGAGGATAGGATAGGATTGAGGATTGGATAGGATAGAGGATCGGATAGGGGATTGGATAGGAGAGAAGAGAGGATAGGATAGAGGATACGATATTATAGTGGAGAGGATCGAATAGAGGATAGGATAGGGGATAGGATAGGATAGAGGATAGGATAGTATAGGATAGGATATAGGATAGGATATAGGATAGGATAGGATAGAGAATAGGATAGGATAGAGGATAGGATAGGATTGAGGATAGGATAGGATTGAGGATAGGAAAGGATAGAGGATCGGATAGGGGATTGAATAGGATAGAGGATAGGATAGAGATAGAGGATACGATATTATAGTGGAGAGGATCGAATAGAGGATAGGATAGTATAGGGTAGGATATAGGATAGGATAGAGGATAGGATAGGTTTGCGGATAGGATAGGATGGAGTATAGAATAGGATAGAGGATAGGATAGGATAGAGGATAGGATAGGATAGAGGATAGGATAGGATAGGATGGAGTATAGAATAGGATAGAGGATAGGATAGGATAGAGGATAGGATAGGATAGAGGATAGGATAGTATAGGATAGGATATACGATAGGATAGGATAGAGAATAGGATAGGATAGAGGATAGGATAGGATTGAGGATAGGATAGGATTGAGGATAGGGTAGGATAGAGGATCGGATAGGGGATTGGATAGGATAGAGGATAGGATAGGATAGAGGATACGATATTATAGTGGAGAGGATCGAATAGAGGATAGGATAGGGGATAGGATAGGATAGAGAATAGGATAGTATAGGATAGGATATAGGATAGGATAGGATAGAGTATAGGATAGAGGATTGGATAGGATAGAGGATAGGATAGGATAGTATAGGATAGGATATAGGATAGGATAGGATAGAGAATAGGATAGGATAGAGGATAGGATAGGATAGCGGATAGGATAGGATGGAGTACAGAATAGGATAGGATAGAGGATAGGATAGGATAGGATGGAGTATAGAATAGGATAGAGGATAGGATAGGATAGAGGATAGGATAGTATAGGATAGGATATAGGATAGGATAGGATAGAGAATAGGATAGGATAGAGGATAGGATAGGATTGAGGATAGGATAGGATTGAGGATAGGGTAGGATAGAGGATCGGATAGGATAGAGGATCGGATAGGGGATTGGATAGGATAGAGGATAGGATAGGATAGAGGATAGGATAGGATAGCGGATAGGATAGGATGGAGTATAGAATAGGGTAGAGGATAGGATAGGATAGAGGATAGGATAGGATAGAGGATAGGATAGGATGGAGTATAGAATAGGATAGAGGATAGGATAGGATGGAGGATAGGATAGGATAGAGGATAGGATAGTACAGGATAGGATAGAGGATAGGATAGGATAGCGGATAGGATAGGATGGAGTATAGAATAGGATAGAGGATAGGATAGGATAGAGGATAGGATAGGATAGAGGATAGGATAGGATAGGATGGAGTATAGAATAGGATAGAGGATAGGATAGGATAGAGGATAGGATAGGATAGAGGATAGGGTAGGATAGAGGATCGGATAGGGGAATGGATAGGATAGAGGATAGGATAGTATAGGATAGGATATAGGATAGGATAGGATAGAGCATAGGATATAGGATTGGATAGGATAGAGGATAGGATAGGATAGAGGATACGATATTGTAGAGGACTGGATAGGATAGAGTATAGGATTGAATAGAGGATAGGATAGGTGATTGGATATTATAGAGAATAGTATAGGGGATTGGATAGGATAGAGGATAGGATAGGTTAGCGGATAGGATAGGATGGATTATAGAATAGGATAGAGGATAGGATAGGATAGAGGATAGGATATGATAGAGGATAGGATAGGATGGAGTATAGAATAGGATAGAGGATAGGATAGGATAGAGGATTGGTTAGGATAGGATAGAGGATAGGATAGGATATAGGATAGGATAGGATAGAGTATAGGATAGAGGATTGGATAGGATAGAAGATAGGATAGGATAGAGGATAGGATAGGATAGAGGATAGGATAGTATAGGATAGGATATAGGATAGGATAGGATAGAGAATAGGATAGGATAGAGGATAGGATAGGATTGAGGATAGGATAGGATTGAGGATAGGATAGGATAGAGGATCGGATAGGGGATTGGATAGGATAGAGGAAAGGATAGGATAGAGGATAGGATAGGGTAGAGGATACGATATTATAGTGGAGAGGATCGAATAGAGGATAGGATAGGGGATAGGATATTATAGAGGATAGGATAGGATAGAGGATCGGATAAGATACAGTATTGGATAGGATAGAGGATAGGATAGGATAGAGGATAGGATAGGATAGAGGATAGGATAGAGGATAGGATAGAGGATAGGATAGGATAGAGGATAGGATAGGATAGAGGATAGGATAGGATAGAGGATAGGATAGGATAGAGGATAGGATAGGTTTGAGGATAGGATAGGATAGAGGATAGGATAGTATAGGATAGGATATAGGATAGGATAGGATAGAGAATAGGATAGGATAGAGGATAGGATAGGATTGAGGATAGGATAGGATTGAGGATTGGATAGGATAGAGGATCGGATAGGGGATTGGATAGGAGAGAAGAGAGGATAGGATAGAGGATACGATATTATAGTGGAGAGGATCGAATAGAGGATAGGATAGGGGATAGGATAGGATAGAGGATAGGATAGTATAGGATAGGATATAGGATAGGATATAGGATAGAATAGGATAGAGAATAGGATAGGATAGAGGATAGGATAGGATTGAGGATAGGATAGGATTGAGGATAGGAAAGGATAGAGGATCGGATAGGGGATTGAATAGGATAGAGGATAGGATAGAGATAGAGGATACGATATTATAGTGGAGAGGATCGAATAGAGGATAGGATAGTATAGGGTAGGATATAGGATAGGATAGAGGATAGGATAGGTTTGCGGATAGGATAGGATGGAGTATAGAATAGGATAGAGGATAGGATAGGATAGAGGATAGGATAGGATAGAGGATAGGATAGGATAGGATGGAGTATAGAATAGGATAGAGGATAGGATAGGATAGAGGATAGGATAGGATAGAGGATAGGATAGTATAGGATAGGATATACGATTGGATAGGATAGAGAATAGGATAGGATAGAGGATAGGATAGGATTGAGGATAGGATAGGATTGAGGATAGGGTAGGATAGAGGATCGGATAGGGGATTGGATAGGATAGAGGATAGGATAGGATAGAGGATACGATATTATAGTGGAGAGGATCGAATAGAGGATAGGATAGGGGATAGGATAGGATAGAGAATAGGATAGTATAGGATAGGATATAGGATAGGATAGGATAGAGTATAGGATATAGGATTGGATAGGATAGAGGATAGGATAGGATAGAGTATAGGATTGAATAGAGGATAGGATAAGTGATTGGATATTATAGAGGATAGGATAGGGGATTGGATAGGATAGAGGATAGGATAGGATAGCGGATAGGATAGGATGGAGTATAGAATAGGATAGAGGATAGGATAGGATAGAGGATAGGATAGGATAGAGGATAGGATAGGATAGAGGATAGGACAGGATGGAGTATAGAATAGGATAGAGGATAGGATAGGATAGGGGATAGGATAGGATAGAGAATAGGATAGTATAGGATAGGATATAGGATAGGATAGGATAGAGTATAGGATATAGGATTGGATAGGATAGAGGATAGGATAGGATAGAGGATACGATATTGTAGAGGATAGGATAGGATAGAGTATAGGATTGAATAGAGGATAGGATAAGTGATTGGATATTATAGAGGATAGGATAGGGGATTGGATAGGATAGAGGATAGGATAGGATAGCGGATAGGATAGGATGAAGTATAGAATAGGATAGAGGATAGGATAGGATAGAGGATAGGATAGGATAGAGGATAGGATAGGATAGAGGATAGGATAGGATGGAGTATAGAATAGGATAGAGGATAGGATAGGATAGAGGATAGGATAGGATAGAGGATAGGATAGTATAGGATAGGATATAGGATAGGATAGGATAGAGAATAGGATAGGATAGAGGATAGGATAGGATTGAGGATAGGATAGGATTGAGGATAGGATAGGATAGAGGATCGGATAGGGGATTGGATAGGATAGAGGAAAGGATAGGATAGAGGATAGGATAGCGTAGAGGATACGATATTATAGTGGAGAGGATAGGATAGAGAATAGGATAGGATAGAGGATAGGATAGGATTGAGGATAGGATAGGATTGAGGATAGAATAGGATAGAGGATCGGATAGGGGATTGGATAGGATAGAGGAAAGGATAGGATAGAGGATAGGATAGGGTTGAGGATACGATATTATAGTGGAGAGGATCGAATAGAGGATAGGATAGGGGATAGGATATTATAGAGCATAGGATAGGATAGAGTATCGGATAAGATACAGTATTGGATAGGACAGACGATAGGATAGGATAGAGGATAGGATAGGATAGAGGATAGGATAGGATAGAGGATAGGATAGGATAGAGGATAGGATAGGATAGAGGATAGGATAGGATTGAGGATAGGATAGGATAGAGGATAGGATAGTATAGGATAGGATATAGGATAGGATAGGATAGAGAATAGGATAGGATAGAGGATAGGATAGGATTGAGGATAGGATAGGATTGAGGATAGGATAGGATAGAGGATCGGATAGGGGATTGGATAGGATAGAGGATAGGATAGGATAGAGGATACGATATTATAGTGGAGAGGATCGAATAGAGGATGGGATAGTATAGGATAGGATAGAGGATAGGATAGTATAGGATAGGATATAGAATAGGATAGAATAGAGAATAGGATAGGATAGAGGATAGGATAGGATTGAGGATAGGATAGGATTGAGGATAGGATAGGATAGAGGATAGGATAGGATAGAGGATAGGATAGGATTGAGGATAGGATAGGATAGAGGATAGGATAGTATAGGATAGGATATAGGATAGGATAGGATAGAGAATAGGATAGGATAGAGGATAGGATAGGATTGAGGATAGGGTAGGATTGAGGATAGGATAGGATAGAGGATCGGATAGGGGATTGGATAGTATAGAGGATAGGATAGGATAGAGGATACGATATTATAGTGGAGAGGATCGAATAGAGGATAGGATAGGGGATAGGATAGGATAGAGGATAGGATAGTATAGGATAGGATATAGGATAGGATAGGATAGAGAATAGGATAGGATAGAAGATAGGATAGGATTGAGGATAGGATAGGATTGAGGATAGGATAGGATAGAGGATCGGATAGGGAATTGGATAGGATAGAGGATAGGATAGGATAGAGGATACGATATTATAGTGGAGAGGATCGAAAAGAGGATGGGATAGTATAGGGTAGGATATAGGATAGGATAGGATAGAGTATAGGATAGAGGATTGGATAGGATAGAGGATAGGATAGGATAGAGGATAGGATAGGATAGAGGATAGGATAGTATAGGATAGGATATAGGATAGGATAGGATAGACAATAGGATAGGATGGAGGATAGGATAGGATTGTGGATAGGATAGGATTGAGGATAGGATAGGATAGAGGATCGGATAGGGGATTGGATAGGATAGAGGATAGGATAGGATAGAGGATACGATATTATAGTGGAGAGGATCGAATAGAGGATAGGATAGGGGATAGGATATTATAGAGGATAGGATAGGATAGAGGATCGGATACGATACAGTATTGGATAGGATAGAGGATAGGATAGGATAGAGGATAGGATAGGATAGAGGATAGGATAGGATAGAGGATAGGATAGGATTGAGGATAGGATAGGATAGAGGACAGGATAGGATAGAGGATAGGATAGGATAGAGGATACGATATTATAGTGGAGAGCATCGAATAGAGGATAGGAAAGGGGGTAGGATATTATAGAGGATAGGATAGGATAAAGGATCGGATAAGATACAGTATTTGATAGGATAGAGGATAGGATAGGATAGAGGATAGGATAGGATAGAGGATAGGATAGGATAGAGGATAGGATAGGATAGAGGATAGGATAGGATAGAGGATAGGATAGGATAGAGGATAGGATAGGATAGAGGATAGGATAGGATAGAGGATAGGATAGGATAGAGGATACGATATTATAGTGGAGAGGATCGAATAGAGGATAGGATAGGGGATAGGATATTATAGAGGATAGGATAGGATAAAGGATCGGATAAGATACAGTATTGGATAGGATAGAGGATAGGATAGGATAGAGGATAGGATAGGATAGAGGATAGGATAGGATAGAGGATAGGATAGGAGAGAGAATAGGATAGGATAGAGGATAGGATAGGATTGAGGATAGGTTAGGATAGAGTATAGGATAGGATAGCGGATACGATAGGATGGAGTATAGAATAGGATAGAGGATAGGATAGGATAGAGGATAGGTTAGGATAGAGGATAGGATATTGTAGAGGATAGGATAGGATAGAGTATAGGATTGAATAGAGGATAGGATAAGTGATTGGATATTATAGAGGATAGGATAGGGGATTGGATAGGATAGAGGATAGGATAGGATAGCGGATCGGATAGGATGGAGTATAGAATAGGATAGAGGATAGGATAGGATAGAGGATAGGATAGGATAGAGGATAGGATAGGATGGAGTATAGAATAGGATAGAGGATAGGATAGGATAGAGGATAGGATAGGATAGAGGATAGGGTAGGATAGAGGATCGGATAGGGGATTGGATAGGATAGAGGATAGGATAGTATAGGATAGGATATAGGATAGGATAGGATAGAGTATAGGATATAGGATTGGATAGGATAGAGGATAGGATAGGATAGAGGATACGATATTGTAGAGGATAGGATAGGATAGAGTATAGGATTGAATAGAGGATAGGATAAGTGATTGGATATTATAGAGGATAGGATAGGGGATTGGATAGGATAGAGGATAGGATAGGATAGCGGATAGGATAGGATGGAGTATAGAATAGGATAGAGGATAGGATAGGATAGAGGATAGGATAGGATACAGGATAGGATAGTATAGGATAGGATATAGGATAGGATAGGATAGAGAATAGGATAGGATAGAGGATAGGATAGGATTGAGGATAGGATAGGATTGAGGATAGGATAGGGTAGAGGATACGATATTATAGTGGAGAGGATCGAATAGAGGATAGGATAGGGGATAGGATAGGATAGAGAATAGGATAGGATAGAGGATAGGATAGGATTGAGGATAATATAGGATCGAGGATAGGATAGGATAGAGGATAGGATAGGATAGAGGATAGGATAGGATGGAGTATAGAATAGGATAGAGGATAGGATAGGATAGAGGATTGGATAGGATAGGATAGAGGATAGGATAGGATATAGGATAGGATAGGATAGAGTATAGGATAGAGGATTGGATAGGATAGAAGATAGGATAGGATAGAGGATAGGATAGGATAGAGGATAGGATAGTATAGGATAGGATATAGGATAGGATAGGATAGAGAATAGGATAGGATAGAGGATAGGATAGGATTGAGGATAGGATAGGATAGAGGATAGGATAGTATAGGATAGGATATAGGATAGGATAGGATAGAGAATAGGATAGGATAGAGGATAGGATAGGATTGAGGGTAGGATAAGATTGAGGATAGGATAGGATAGAGGATCGGATAGGGGATTGGATAGGATAGAGGATAGGATAGGATAGAGGATACGATATTATAGTGGAGAGGATCGAATAGAGGATAGGATAGGGGATAGGATAGGATAGAGGATAGGATAGTATAGGATAGGATATAGGATAGGGTAGGATAGAGAATAGGATAGGATAGAGGATAGGATAGGATTGAGGATAGGATAGGATTGAGGATAGGATAGGATAGAGGATCGGATAGGGGATTGGATAGGATAGAGGATAGGATAGGATAGAGGATACGATATTATAGTGGAGAGGATCGAATAGAGGATAGGATAGGGGATAGGATAGGATAGAGGATAGGATAGTATGGGATAGGATATAGGATAGGATAGGATAGAGTATAGGATAGAGGATTGGATAGGATAGAGGATTGGATAGGATAGAGGATAGGATAGTATAGGATAGGATATAGGATAGGATAGGGTAGAGAATAGGATAGGATAGAGGATAGGATAGGATAGCGGATAGGATAGGATGGAGTATAGAATAGGATAGAGGATAGGATAGGATAGAGGATAGGATAGGATAGAGGATAGGATAGGATGGAGTATAGAATAGGATAGAGGATAGGATAGGATAGTGGATTGGATAGGATAGGATAGAGGATAGGATAGGATATAGGATAGGATAGGATAGAGTATAGGATAGAGGATTGGATAGGATAGAAGATAGGATAGGATAGAGGATAGGATAGGATAGAGGATAGGATAGTATAGGATAGGAAATAGGATAGGATAGGATAGAGAATAGGATAGGCTAGAGGATAGGATAGGATTGAGGATAGGATAGGATAGAGGATAGGATAGTATAGGATAGGATATAGGATAGGATAGGATAGAGAATAGGATAGGATAGAGGATAGGATAGGATTGAGGATAGGATAAGATTGAGGATAGGATAGGATAGAGGATCGGATAGGGGATTGGATAGGATAGAGGATAGGATAGGATAGAGGATACGATATTATAGTGGAGAGGATCGAATAGAGGATAGGATAGGGGATAGGATAGGATAGAGGATAGGATAGTATAGGATAGGATATAGGATAGGGTAGGATAGAGAATAGGATAGGATAGAGGATAGGATAGGATTGAGGATAGGATAGGATTGAGGATAGGATAGGATAGAGGATCGGATAGGGGATTGGATAGGATAGAGGATAGGATAGGATAGAGGATACGATATTATAGTGGAGAGGATCGAATAGAGGATAGGATAGTATAGGGTAGGATATAGGATAGGATAGGATAGGGGATACGATATTGTAGAGGATTGGATAGGATAGAGTATAGGATTGAATAGAGGATAGGATAAGTGATTGGATATTATAGAGGATCGGATAGGGGATTGGATAGGATAGAGGAAAGGATAGGATAGAGGATAGGATAGGGTAGAGGATACGATATTATAGTGGAGAGGATCGAATAGAGGATAGGATAGGGGATAGGATAGGATAGAGAATAGGATAGGATAGAGGATAGGATAGGGTTGGGG
The DNA here is from genome assembly GCF_050948215.1 of Halictus rubicundus. Taxonomy (NCBI): domain Eukaryota; kingdom Metazoa; phylum Arthropoda; class Insecta; order Hymenoptera; family Halictidae; genus Halictus; species Halictus rubicundus. The sequence goes on along the minus strand of NW_027488671.1, from coordinate 77,707 downwards.
ATAATATAGGATCGAGGATAGGATAGGATAGAGGATAGGATAGGATAGAGGATAGGATAGGATGGAGTATAGAATAGGATAGAGGATAGGATAGGATAGAGGATTGGATAGGATAGGATAGAGGATAGGATAGGATATATGATAGGATAGGATAGAGTATAGGATAGAGGATTGGATAGGATAGAAGATAGGATAGGATAGAGGATAGGATAGGATAGAGGATAGGATAGTATAGGATAGGATATAGGATAGGATAGGATAGAGAATAGGATAGGATAGAGGATAGGATAGGATTGAGGATAGGATAGGATAGAGGATAGGATAGTATAGGATAGGATATAGGATAGGATAGGATAGAGAATAGGATAGGATAGAGGATAGGATAGGATTGAGGATAGGATAAGATTGAGGATAGGATAGGATAGAGGATCGGATAGGGGATTGGATAGGATAGAGGATAGGATAGGATGGAGGATACGATATTATAGTGGAGAGGATCGAATAGAGGATAGGATAGGGGATAGGATAGGATAGAGGATAGGATAGTATAGGATAGGATATAGGATAGGGTAGGATAGAGAATAGGATAGGATAGAGGATAGGATAGGATTGAGGATAGGATAGTATGGGATAGGATATAGGATAGGATAGGATAGAGTATAGGATAGAGGATTGGATAGGATAGAGGATAGGATAGTATAGGATAGGATATAGGATAGGATAGGGTAGAGAATAGGATAGGATAGAGGATAGGATAGGATAGCGGATAGGATAGGATGGAGTATAGAATAGGATAGAGGATAGGATAGGATAGAGGATAGGATAGGATAGAGGATAGGATAGGATGGAGTATAGAATAGGATAGAGGATAGGATAGGATAGTGGATTGGATAGGATAGGATAGAGGATAGGATAGGATATAGGATAGGATAGGGTAGAGAATAGGATAGGATAGAGGATAGGATAGGATAGCGGATAGGATAGGATGGAGTATAGAATAGGATAGAGGATAGGATAGGATAGAGGATAGGATAGGATAGAGGATAGGATAGGATGGAGTATAGAATAGGATAGAGGATAGGATAGGATAGTGGATTGGATAGGATAGGATAGAGGATAGGATAGGATATAGGATAGGATAGGATAGAGTATAGGATAGAGGATTGGATAGGATAGAAGATAGGATAGGATAGAGGATAGGATAGGATAGAGGATAGGATAGTATAGGATAGGAAATAGGATAGGATAGGATAGAGAATAGGATAGGATAGAGGATAGGATAGGATTGAGGATAGGATAGGATAGAGGATAGGATAGTATAGGATAGGATATAGGATAGGATAGGATAGAGAATAGGATAGGATAGAGGATAGGATAGGATTGAGGATAGGATAAGATTGAGGATAGGATAGGATAGAGGATCGGATAGGGGATTGGATAGGATAGAGGATAGGATAGGATAGAGGATACGATATTATAGTGGAGAGGATCGAATAGAGGATAGGATAGGGGATAGGATAGGATAGAGGATAGGATAGTATAGGATAGGATATAGGATAGGGTAGGATAGAGAATAGGATAGGATAGAGGATAGGATAGGATTGAGGATAGGATAGGATTGAGGATAGGATAGGATAGAGGATAGGATAGGATAGAGGATAGGATAGGATAGAGGATAGGATAGGATAGAGGATAGGATAGGATAGAGGATAGGATAGGATAGAGGATAGGATAGGATTGAGGATAGGATAGGATAGAGGATAGGATAGTATAGGATAGGATATAGGATAGGATAGGATAGAGAATAGGATAGGATAGAGGATAGGATAGGATTGAGGATAGGATAGGATTGAGGATTGGATAGGAGAGAGGATCGGATAGGGGATTGGATAGGATAGAAGAGAGGATAGGATAGAGGATACGATATTATAGTGGAGAGGATCGAATAGAGGATAGGATAGGGGATAGGATAGGATAGAGGATAGGATAGTATAGGATAGGATATAGGATAGGATATAGGATAGGATAGGATAGAGAATAGGATAGGATAGAGGATAGGATAGGATTGAGGATAGGATAGGATTGAGGATAGGAAAGGATAGAGGATCGGATAGGGGATTGGATAGGATAGAGGATAGGATAGAGATAGAGGATACGATATTATAGTGGAGAGGATCGAATAGAGGATAGGATAGTATAGGGTAGGATATAGGATAGGATAGGATAGAGTATAGGATATAGGATTGGATAGGATAGAGGATAGGATAGGATAGAGGATACGATATTGTAGAGGATTGGATAGGATAGAGTATAGGATTGAATTGAGGATAGGATAGGTGATTGGATATTATAGAGGATCGTATAGGGGATTGGATAGGATAGAGGATAGGATAGGTTAGCGGATAGGATTGGATGGAGTATAGAATAGGATAGAGGATAGGATAGGATAGAGAATAGGATAGGATAGAGGATAGGATAGGATTGAGGATAATATAGGATCGAGGATAGGATAGGATAGAGGATAGGATAGGATAGAGGATAGGATAGGATAGAGGATAGGATAGGATAGAGGATAGGATAGGATAGAGGATAGGATAGGATAGAGGATAGGATAGGATAGAGGATAGGATAGGATAGAGGATAGGATAGGATAGAGGATAGGATAGGATAGAGGATAGGATAGGATAGAGGATAGGATAGGATAGAGGATAGGATAGGATAGAGGATAGGATAGTATAGGAAAGGATATAGGATAGGATAGGATAGAGAATAGGATAGGATAGAGGATAGGATAGGATTGAGGATAGGATAGGATTGAGGATAGGATAGGATAGAGGATCGGATAGGGGATTGGATAGGATAGAGGATAGGATAGGATAGAGGATACGATATTATAGTGGAGAGGATCGAATAGAGGATAGGATAGGGGATAGGATAGGATAGAGGATAGGATAGTATAGGATAGGATATAGGATAGGATAGGATAGAGTATAGGATAGAGGATTGGATAGGATAGAAGATAGGATAGGATAGAGGATAGGATAGGATAGAGGATAGGATAGGATAGAGGATAGGATAGTATAGGATAGGATATAGGATAGGATAGGATAGAGAATAGGATAGGATAGAGGATAGGATAGGATTGAGGATAGGATAGGATTGAGGATAGAATAGGATAGATAATCGGATAGGGGATTGGATAGGATAGAGGAAAGGATAGGATAGAGGATAGGATAGGGTTGAGGATACGATATTATAGTGGAGAGGATCGAATAGAGGATAGGATAGGGGATAGGATATTATAGAGCATAGGATAGGATAGAGTATCGGATAAGATACAGTATTGGATAGGACAGACGATAGGATAGGATAGAGGATAGGATAGGATAGAGGATAGGATAGGATAGAGGATAGGATAGGATAGAGGATAGGATAGGATAGAGGATAGGATAGGATAGAGGATAGGATAGGATAGAGGATAGGATAGGATTGAGGATAGGATAGGATAGAGGATAGGATAGTATAGGATAGGATATAGGATAGGATAGGATAGAGAATAGGATAGGATAGAGGATAGGATAGGATTGAGGATAGGATAGGATTGAGGATAGGATAGGATAGAGGATCGGATAGGGGATTGGATAGGATAGAGGATAGGATAGGGTAGAGGATACGATATTATAGTGGAGAGGATCGAATAGAGGATGGGATAGTATAGGATAGGATAGAGGATAGGATAGTATAGGATAGGATATAGAATAGGATAGGATAGAGAATAGGATAGGATAGAGGATAGGATAGGATTGAGGATAGGATAGGATTGAGGATAGGATAGGATAGAGGATAGGATAGGATAGAGGATAGGATAGGATTGAGGATAGGATAGGATAGAGGATAGGATAGTATAGGATAGGATATAGGATAGGATAGGATAGAGAATAGGATAGGATAGAGGATAGGATAGGATTGAGGATAGGGTAGGATTGAGGATAGGATAGGATAGAGGATCGGATAGGGGATTGGATAGTATAGAGGATAGGATAGGATAGAGGATACGATATTATAGTGGAGAGGATCGAATAGAGGATAGGATAGGGGATAGGATAGGATAGAGGATAGGATAGTATAGGATAGGATATAGGATAGGGTAGGATAGAGAATAGGATAGGATAGAGGATAGGATAGGATTGAGGATAGGATAGGATTGAGGATAGGATAGGATAGAGGATAGGATAGGATAGAGGATAGGATAGGATAGAGGATAGGATAGGATAGAGGATAGGATAGGATAGAGGATAGGATAGGATAGAGGATAGGATAGGATTGAGGATAGGATAGGATAGAGGATAGGATAGTATAGGATAGGATATAGGATAGGATAGGATAGAGAATAGGATAGGATAGAGGATAGGATAGGATTGAGGATAGGATAGGATTGAGGATTGGATAGGAGAGAGGATCGGATAGGGGATTGGATAGGATAGAAGAGAGGATAGGATAGAGGATACGATATTATAGTGGAGAGGATCGAATAGAGGATAGGATAGGGGATAGGATAGGATAGAGGATAGGATAGTATAGGATAGGATATAGGATAGGATATAGGATAGGATAGGATAGAGAATAGGATAGGATAGAGGATAGGATAGGATTGAGGATAGGATAGGATTGAGGATAGGAAAGTATAGAGGATCGGATAGGGGATTGGATAGGATAGAGGATAGGATAGAGATAGAGGATACGATATTATAGTGGAGAGGATCGAATAGAGGATAGGATAGTATAGGGTAGGATATAGGATAGGATAGGATAGAGTATAGGATATAGGATTGGATAGGATAGAGGATAGGATAGGATAGAGGATACGATATTGTAGAGGATTGGATAGGATAGAGTATAGGATTGAATTGAGGATAGGATAGGTGATTGGATATTATAGAGGATCGTATAGGGGATTGGATAGGATAGAGGATAGGATAGATTAGCGGATAGGATTGGATAGAGTATAGAATAGGATAGAGGATAGGATAGGATAGAGAATAGGATAGGATAGAGGATAGGATAGGATTGAGGATAATATAGGATCGAGGATAGGATAGGATAGAGGATAGGATAGGATAGAGGATAGGATAGGATAGAGGATAGGATAGGATAGAGGATAGGATAGGATAGAGGATAGGATAGGATAGAGGATAGGATAGGATAGAGGATAGGATAGGATAGAGGATAGGATAGGATAGAGGATAGGATAGGATAGAGGATAGGATAGTATAGGAAAGGATATAGGATAGGATAGGATAGAGAATAGGATAGGATAGAGGATAGGATAGGATTGAGGATAGGATAGGATTGAGGATAGGATAGGATAGAGGATCGGATAGGGGATTGGATAGGATAGAGGATAGGATAGGATAGAGGATACGATATTATAGTGGAGAGGATCGAATAGAGGATAGGATAGGGGATAGGATAGGATAGAGGATAGGATAGTATAGGATAGGATATAGGATAGGATAGGATAGAGTATAGGATAGAGGATTGGATAGGATAGAAGATAGGATAGGATAGAGGATAGGATAGGATAGAGGATAGGATAGGATAGAGGATAGGATAGTATAGGATAGGATATAGGATAGGATAGGATAGAGAATAGGATAGGATAGAGGATAGGATAGGATTGAGGATAGGATAGGATTGAGGATAGAATAGGATAGAGGATCGGATAGGGGATTGGATAGGATAGAGGATAGGATAGGGTAGAGGATACGATATTATAGTGGAGAGGATCGAATAGAGGATGGGATAGTATAGGATAGGATAGAGGATAGGATAGTATAGGATAGGATATAGAATAGGATAGGATAGAGAATAGGATAGGATAGAGGATAGGATAGGATTGAGGATAGGATAGGATTGAGGATAGGATAGGATAGAGGATAGGATAGGATAGAGGATAGGATAGGATTGAGGATAGGATAGGATAGAGGATAGGATAGTATAGGATAGGATATAGGATAGGATAGGATAGAGAATAGGATAGGATAGAGGATAGGATAGGATTGAGGATAGGGTAGGATTGAGGATAGGATAGGATAGAGGATCGGATAGGGGATTGGATAGTATAGAGGATAGGATAGGATAGAGGATACGATATTATAGTGGAGAGGATCGAATAGAGGATAGGATAGGGGATAGGATAGGATAGAGGATAGGATAGTATAGGATAGGATATAGGATAGGATAGGATAGAGAATAGGATAGGATAGAAGATCGGATAGGATTGAGGATAGGATAGGATTGAGGATAGGATAGGATAGAGGATCGGATAGGGAATTGGATAGGATAGAGGATAGGATAGGATAGAGGATACGATATTATAGTGGAGAGGATCGAAAAGAGGATGGGATAGTATAGGGTAGGATATAGGATAGGATAGGATAGAGTATAGGATAGAGGATTGGATAGGATAGAGGATAGGATAGGATAGAGGATAGGATAGGATAGAGGATAGGATAGTATAGGATAGGATATAGGATAGGATAGGATAGACAATAAGATAGGATGGAGGATAGGATAGGATTGTGGATAAGATAGGATTGAGGATAGGATAGGATAGAGGATCGGATAGGGGATTGGATAGGATAGAGGATAGGATAGGATAGAGGATACGATATTATAGTGGAGAGGATCGAATAGAGGATAGGATAGGGGATAGGATATTATAGAGGATAGGATAGGATAGAGGATCGGATAAGATACAGTATTGGATAGGATAGAGGATAGGATAGGATAGAGGATAGGATAGGATAGAGGATAGGATAGGATAGAGGATAGGATAGGATTGAGGATAGGATAGGATAGAGGACAGGATAGGATAGAGGATAGGATAGCATAGAGGATACGATATTATAGTGGAGAGCATCGAATAGAGGATAGGAAAGGGGGTAGGATATTATAGAGGATAGGATAGGATAAAGGATCGGATAAGATACAGTATTGGATAGGATAGAGGATAGGATAGGATAGAGGATAGGATAGGATAGAGGATAGGATAGGATAGAGGATAGGATAGGATAGAGGATAGGATAGGATAGAGGATAGGATAGGATAGAGGATAGGATAGGATAGAGGATAGGATAGGATAGAGGATACGATATTATAGTGGAGAGGATCGAATAGAGGATAGGATAGGGGATAGGATATTATAGAGGATAGGATAGGATAAAGGATCGGATAAGATACAGTATTGGATAGGATAGAGGATAGGATAGGATAGAGGATAGGATAGGATAGAGGATAGGATAGGATAGAGGATAGGATAGGAGAGAGAATAGGATAGGATAGAGGATAGGATAGGATTGAGGATAGGTTAGGATAGAGTATAGGATAGGATAGCGGATACGATAGGATGGAGTATAGAATAGGATAGAGGATAGGATAGGATAGAGGATAGGATAGGATAGAGTATAGGATAGAGGATTGGATAGGATAGAAGATAGGATAGGATAGAGGATAGGATAGGATAGAGGATAGGATAGTATAGGATAGGCTATAGGATAGGATAGGATAGAGAATAGGATAGGATAGAGGATAGGATAGGATTGAGGATAGGATAGGATAGAGGATAGGATAGTATAGGATAGGATATAGGATAGGATAGGATAGAGAATAGGATAGGATAGAGGATAGGATAGGATTGAGGATAGGATAAGATTGAGGATAGGATAGGATAGAGGATCGGATAGGGGATTGGATAGGATAGAGGATAGGATAGGATGGAGGATACGATATTATAGTGGAGAGGATCGAATAGAGGATAGGATAGGGGATAGGATAGGATAGAGGATAGGATAGTATAGGATAGGATATAGGATAGGGTAGGATAGAGAATAGGATAGGATAGAGGATAGGATAGGATTGAGGATAGGATAGTATGGGATAGGATATAGGATAGGATAGGATAGAGTATAGGATTGAGGATAGGATAGGATAGAGGATAGGATAGTATAGGATAGGATATAGGATAGGATAGGATAGAGAATAGGATAGGATAGAGGATAGGATAGGATTGAGGATAGGATAGGATTGAGGATAGGATAGGATAGAGGATCGGATAGGGGATTGGATAGGATAGAGGATAGGATAGGGTAGAGGATACGATATTATAGTGGAGAGGATCGAATAGAGGATGGGATAGTATAGGATAGGATAGAGGATAGGATAGTATAGGATAGGATATAGAATAGGATAGGATAGAGAATAGGATAGGATAGAGGATAGGATAGGATTGAGGATAGGATAGGATTGAGGATAGGATAGGATAGAGGATAGGATAGGATAGAGGATAGGATAGGATTGAGGATAGGATAGGATAGAGGATAGGATAGTATAGGATAGGATATAGGATAGGATAGGATAGAGAATAGGATAGGATAGAGGATAGGATAGGATTGAGGATAGGGTAGGATTGAGGATAGGATAGGATAGAGGATCGGATAGGGGATTGGATAGTATAGAGGATAGGATAGGATAGAGGATACGATATTATAGTGGAGAGGATCGAATAGAGGATAGGATAGGGGATAGGATAGGATAGAGGATAGGATAGTATAGGATAGGATATAGGATAGGATAGGATAGAGAATAGGATAGGATAGAAGATAGGATAGGATTGAGGATAGGATAGGATTGAGGATAGGATAGGATAGAGGATCGGATAGGGAATTGGATAGGATAGAGGATAGGATAGGATAGAGGATACGATATTATAGTGGAGAGGATCGAAAAGAGGATGGGATAGTATAGGGTAGGATATAGGATAGGATAGGATAGAGTATAGGATAGAGGATAGGATAGGATAGAGGATAGGATAGTATAGGATAGGATATAGGATAGGATAGGATAGACAATAGGATAGGATGGAGGATAGGATAGGATTGTGGATAAGATAGGATTGAGGATAGGATAGGATAGAGGATCGGATAGGGGATTGGATAGGATAGAGGATAGGATAGGATAGAGGATACGATATTATAGTGGAGAGGATCGAATAGAGGATAGGATAGGGGATAGGATATTATAGAGGATAGGATAGGATAGAGGATCGGATAAGATACAGTATTGGATAGGATAGAGGATAGGATAGGATAGAGGATAGGATAGGATAGAGGATAGGATAGGATAGAGGATAGGATAGGATTGAGGATAGGATAGGATAGAGGACAGGATAGGATAGAGGATAGGATAGCATAGAGGATACGATATTATAGTGGAGAGCATCGAATAGAGGATAGGAAAGGGGGTAGGATATTATAGAGGATAGGATAGGATAAAGGATCGGATAAGATACAGTATTGGATAGGATAGAGGATAGGATAGGATAGAGGATAGGATAGGATAGAGGATAGGATAGGATAGAGGATAGGATAGGATAGAGGATAGGATAGGATAGAGGATAGGATAGGATAGAGGATAGGATAGGATAGAGGATAGGATAGGATAGAGGATAGGATAGGATAGAGGATAGGATAGGATAGAGGATACGATATTATAGTGGAGAGGATCTAATAGAGGATAGGATAGGGGATAGGATATTATAGAGGATAGGATAGGATAAAGGATCGGATAAGATACAGTATTGGATAGGATAGAGGATAGGATAGGATAGAGGATAGGATAGGATAGAGGATAGGATAGGATAGAGGATAGGATAGGAGAGAGAATAGGATAGGATAGAGGATAGGATAGGATTGAGGATAGGTTAGGATAGAGTATAGGATAGGATAGCGGATACGATAGGATGGAGTATAGAATAGGATAGAGGATAGGATAGGATAGAGGATAGGATAGGATAGAGTATAGGATAGAGGATTGGATAGGATAGAAGATAGGATAGGATAGAGGATAGGATAGGATAGAGGATAGGATAGTATAGGATAGGCTATAGGATAGGATAGGATAGAGAATAGGATAGGATAGAGGATAGGATAGGATTGAGGATAGGATAGGATAGAGGATAGGATAGGATAGTATAGGATAGGATATAGGATAGGATAGGATAGAGAATAGGATAGGATAGAGGATAGGATAGGATTGAGGATAGGATAAGATTGAGGATAGGATAGGATAGAGGATCGGATAGGGGATTGGATAGGATAGAGGATAGGATAGGATGGAGGATACGATATTATAGTGGAGAGGATCGAATAGAGGATAGGATAGGGGATAGGATAGGATAGAGGATAGGATAGTATAGGATAGGATATAGGATAGGGTAGGATAGAGAATAGGATAGGATAGAGGATAGGATAGGATTGAGGATAGGATAGTATGGGATAGGATATAGGATAGGATAGGATAGAGTATAGGATAGAGGATTGGATAGGATAGAGGATAGGATAGTATAGGATAGGATATAGGATAGGATAGGGTAGAGAATAGGATAGGATAGAGGATAGGATAGGATAGCGGATAGGATAGGATGGAGTATAGAATAGGATAGAGGATAGGATAGGATAGAGGATAGGATAGGATAGAGGATAGGATAGGATGGAGTATAGAATAGGATAGAGGATAGGATAGGATAGTGGATTGGATAGGATAGGATAGAGGATAGGATAGGATATAGGATAGGATAGGATAGAGTATAGGATAGAGGATTGGATAGGATAGAAGATAGGATAGGATAGAGGATAGGATAGGATAGAGGATAGGATAGTATAGGATAGGAAATAGGATAGGATAGGATAGAGAATAGGATAGGATAGAGGATAGGATAGGATTGAGGATAGGATAGGATAGAGGATAGGATAGTATAGGATAGGATATAGGATAGGATAGAATAGAGAATAGGATAGGATAGAGGATAGGATAGGATTGAGGATAGGATAAGATTGAGGATAGGATAGGATAGAGGATCGGATAGGGGATTGGATAGGATAGAGGATAGGATAGGATAGAGGATACGATATTATAGTGGAGAGGATCGAATAGAGGATAGGATAGGGGATAGGATAGGATAGAGGATAGGATAGTATAGGATAGGATAGGATAGGATGGAGTATAGAATAGGATAGAGGATAGGATAGGATAGAGGATAGGATAGGATAGAGGATAGGATAGTATAGGATAGGATATAGGATAGGATAGGATAGAGAATAGGATAGGATAGAGGATAGGATAGGATTGAGGATAGGATAGGATTGAGGATAGGGTAGGATAGAGGATAGGATAGAGGATAGGATAGGATAGAGGATACGATATTATAGTGGAGAGGATCGAATAGAGGATAGGATAGGGGATAGGATAGGATAGAGAATAGGATAGTATAGGATAGGATATAGGATAGGATAGGATAGAGTATAGGATATAGGATTGGATAGGATAGAGGATAGGATAGGATAGAGGATACGATATTGTAGAGGATAGGATAGGATAGAGTATAGGATTGAATACAGGATAGGATAAGTGATTGGATATTATAGAGGATAGGATAGGGGATTGGATAGGATAGAGGATAGGATAGGATAGCGGATAGGATAGGATGGAGTATAGAATAGGATAGAGGATAGGATAGGATAGAGTATAGGATATAGGATTGGATAGGATAGAGGATAGGATAGGATAGAGGATACGATATTGTAGAGGATAGGATAGGATAGAGTATAGGATTGAATAGAGGATAGGATAAGTGATTAGATATTATAGAGGATGGGATAGGGGATTGGATAGGATAGAGGATAGGATAGGATAGCGGATAGGATAGGATGGAGTATAGAATAGGATAGAGGATAGGATAGGATAGAGGATAGGATAGGATAGAGGATAGGATAGTATAGGATAGGATATAGGATAGGATAGGATAGAGAATAGGATAGGATAGAGGATAGGATAGGATTGAGGATAGGATAGGATTGAGGATAGGATAGGATAGAGGATAGGATAGGATAGAGGATAGGATAGGATAGAGGATAGGATAGGATAGAGGATAGGATAGGATAGGATGGAGCGTAGAATAGGATAGAGGATAGGATAGGATAGAGGATAGGATAGTATAGGATAGGATATAGGATAGGATAGGATAGAGAATAGGATAGGATAGAGGATAGGATAGGATTGAGGATAGGATAGGATAGAGGATAGGATAGGATGCGGACAGGATAGGATGGAGTATAGAATAGGATAGAGGATAGGATAGGATAGAGGACAGGTTAGGATAGAGGATAGGATATTGTAGAGGATAGGATAGGATAGAGTATAGGATTGAATAGAGGATAGGATAAGTGATTGGATATTATAGAGGATAGGATAGGGGATTGGATAGGATAGAGGATAGGATAGGATAGAGAATAGGATAGGATAGAGGATAGGATAGGATTGAGGATAGGATAGGATTGAGGATAGGATAGGATAGAGGATCGGATAGGGGATTGGATAGGATAGAGGAAAGGATAGGATAGAGGATAGGATAGGGTAGAGGATACGATATTATAGTGGAGAGGATCGAATAGAGGATAGGATAGGGGATAGGATAGGATAGAGAATAGGATAGGATAGAGGATAGGATAGGATTGAGGATAATATAGGATCGAGGATAGGATAGGATAGAGGATAGGATAGGATAGAGGATAGGATAGGATGGAGTATAGAATAGGATAGAGGATAGGATAGTATAGGATAGGATATAGGATAGGATAGGATAGAGAATAGGATAGGATAGAGGATAGGATAGGATTGAGGATAGGATAGGATAGAGGATAGGATAGTATAGGATAGGATATAGGATAGGATAGGATAGAGAATAGGATAGGATAGAGGATAGGATAGGATTGAGGATAGGATAAGATTGAGGATAGGATAGGATAGAGGATCGGATAGGGGATTGGATAGGATAGAGGATAGGATAGGATGGAGGATACGATATTATAGTGGAGAGGATCGAATAGAGGATAGGATAGGGGATAGGATAGGATAGAGGATAGGATAGTATAGGATAGGATATAGGATAGGGTAGGATAGAGAATAGGATAGGATAGAGGATAGGATAGGATTGAGGATAGGATAGGATTGAGGATAGGATAGGATAGAGGATCGGATAGGGGATTGGATAGGATAGAGGATAGGATAGGATAGAGGATACGATATTATAGTGGAGAGGATCGAATAGAGGATAGGATAGGGGATAGGATAGGATAGAGGATAGGATAGTATAGGATAGGATATAGGATAGGATAGGATAGAGTATAGGATAGAGGATTGGATAGGATAGAGGATTGGATAGGATAGAGGATAGGATAGTATAGGATAGGATATAGGATAGGATAGGGTAGAGAATAGGATAGGATAGAGGATAGGATAGGATAGCGGATAGGATAGGATGGAGTATAGAATAGGATAGAGGATAGGATAGGATAGAGGATAGGATAGGATAGAGGATAGGATAGGATAGAGGATAGGATAGGATGGAGTATAGAATAGGATAGAGGATAGGATAGGATAGAGGATTGGATAGGATAGGATAGAGGATAGGATAGGATATAGGATAGGATAGGATAGAGTATAGGATAGAGGATTGGATAGGATAGAAGATAGGACAGGATAGAGGATAGGATAGGATAGAGGATAGGATAGTATAGGATAGGATATAGGATAGGATAGGATAGAGAATAGGATAGGATAGAGGAGAGGATAGGATTGAGGATAGGATAGGATAGAGGATAGGATAGTATAGGATAGGATATAGGATAGGATAGGATAGAGAATAGGATAGGATAGAGGATAGGATAGGATTGAGGATAGGATAAGATTGAGGATAGGATAGGATAGAGGATCGGATAGGGGATTGGATAGGATAGAGGATAGGATAGGATAGAGGATACGATATTATAGTGGAGAGGATCGAATAGAGGATAGGATAGGGGATAGGATAGGATAGAGGATAGGATAGTATAGGATAGGATATAGGATAGGGTAGGATAGAGAATAGGATAGGATAGAGGATAGGATAGGATTGAGGATAGGATAGGATTGAGGATAGGATAGGATAGAGGATCGGATAGGGGATTGGATAGGATAGAGGATAGGATAGGATAGAGGATACGATATTATAGTGGAGAGTATCGAATAGAGGATAGGATAGTATAGGGTAGCATATAGGATAGGATAGGATAGAGGATACGATATTGTAGAGGATTGGATAGGATAGAGTATAGGATTGAATAGAGGATAGGATAGGTGATTGGATATTATAGAGGATAGTATAGGGGATTGGATAGGATAGAGGATAGGATAGGTTAGCGGATAGGATAGGATGGAGTATAGAATAGGATAGAGGATAGGATAGGATAGAGAATAGGATAGGATAGAGGATAGGATAGGATTGAGGATAATATAGGATCGAGGATAGGATAGGATAGAGGATAGGATAGGATAGAGGATAGGATAGGATAGAGGATAGGATAGGATAGAGGATAGGATAGGTTAGAGGATAGGATAGTATAGGATAGGATATAGGATAGGATAGGATAGAGTATAGGATATAGGATTGGATAGGATAGAGGATAGGATAGGATAGAGGATACGATATTATAGTGGAGAGGATCGAATAGAGGATAGGATAGGGGATAGGATAGGATAGAGGATAGGATAGTATAGGATAGGATATAGGATAGGATAGGATAGAGTATAGGATAGAGGATTGGATAGGATAGAGGATAGGATAGTATAGGATAGGATATAGGATAGGATAGGGTAGAGAATAGGATAGGATAGAGGATAGGATAGGATAGCGGATAGGATAGGATGGAGTATAGAATAGGATAGAGGATAGGATAGGATAGAGGATAGGATAGGATAGAGGATAGGATAGGATAGAGGATAGGATAGGATAGGATGGAGTATAGAATAGGATAGAGGATAGGATAGGATAGAGGATAGTATAGGATAGAGGATAGGATAGTATAGGATAGGATATAGGATAGGATAGGATAGAGAATAGGATAGGATAGAGGATATGATAGGATTGAGGATAGGATAGGATTGAGGATAGGGTAGGATAGAGGATAGGATAGAGGATAGGATAGGATAGAGGATACGATATTATAGTGGAGAGGATCGAATAGAGGATAGGATAGGGGATAGGATAGGATAGAGAATAGGATAGTATAGGATAGGATATAGGATAGGATAGGATAGAGTATAGGATATAGGATTGGATAGGATAGAGGATAGGATAGGATAGAGGATACGATATTGTAGAGGATAGGATAGGATAGAGTATAGGATTGAATACAGGATAGGATAAGTGATTGGATATTATAGAGGATACGATAGGGGATTGGACAGGATAGAGGATAGGATAGGATAGCGGATAGGATAGGATGGAGTATAGAATAGGATAGAGGATAGGATAGGATAGAGTATAGGATATAGGATTGGATAGGATAGAGGATAGGATAGGATAGAGGATACGATATTGTAGAGGATAGGATAGGATAGAGTATAGGATTGAATAGAGGATAGGATAAGTGATTAGATATTATAGAGGATAGGATAGGGGATTGGATAGGATAGAGGATAGGATAGGATAGCGGATAGGATAGGATGGAGTATAGAATAGGATAGAGGATAGGATAGGATAGAGGACAGGTTAGGATAGAGGATAGGATATTGTAGAGGATAGGATAGGATAGAGTATAGGATTGAATAGGATAGGATAAGTGATTGGATATTATAGAGGATAGGATAGGGGATTGGATAGGATAGAGGATAGGATAGGATAGAGAATAGGATAGGATAGAGGATAGGATAGGATTGAGGATAGGATAGGATTGAGGATAGGATAGGATAGAGGATCGGATAGGGGATTGGATAGGATAGAGGAAAGGATAGGATAGAGGATAGGATAGGGTAGAGGATACGATATTATAGTGGAGAGGATCGAATAGAGGATAGGATAGGGGATAGGATAGGATAGAGAATAGGATAGGATAGAGGATAGGATAGGATTGAGGATAATATAGGATCGAGGATAGGATAGGATACAGGATAGGATAGGATAGAGGATAGGATAGGATGGAGTATAGAATAGGATAGAGGATAGGATAGGATAGAGGATTGGATATGATAGGATAGAGGATAGGATAGGATATAGGATAGGATAGGATAGAGTATAGGATAGAGGATTGGATAGGATAGAAGATAGGATAGGATAGAGGATAGGATAGGATAGAGGATAGGATAGTATAGGATAGGATATAGGATAGGATAGGATAGAGAATAGGATAGGATAGAGGATAGGATAGGATTGAGGATAGGATAGGATAGAGGATAGGATAGTATAGGATAGGATATAGGATAGGATAGGATAGAGAATAGGATAGGATAGAGGATAGGATAGGATTGAGGATAGGATAAGATTGAGGATAGGATAGGATAGAGGATCGGATAGGGGATTGGATAGGATAGAGGATAGGATAGGATAGAGGATACGATATTATAGTGCAGAGGATCGAATAGAGGATAGGATAGGGGATAGGATAGGATAGAGGATAGGATAGTATAGGATAGGATATAGGATAGGGTAGGATAGAGAATAGGATAGGATAGAGGATAGGATAGGATTGAGGATAGGATAGGATTGAGGATAGGATAGGATAGAGGATCGGATAGGGGATTGGATAGGATAGAGGATAGGATAGGATAGAGGATACGATATTATAGTGGAGAGGATCGAATAGAGGATAGGATAGGGGATAGGATAGGATAGAGGATAGGATAGGATAGAGGATAGGATAGGATAGAGGATAGGATAGGATAGGATGGAGTATAGAATAGGATAGAGGATAGGATAGGATAGAGGATAGGATAGGATAGAGGATAGGATAGTATAGGATAGGATATAGGATAGGATAGGATAGAGAATAGGATAGGATTGAGGATAGGATAGGATTGAGGATAGGATAGGATTGAGGATAGGGTAGGATAGAGGATAGGATAGAGGATAGGATAGGATAGAGGATACGATATTATAGTGGAGAGGATCGAATAGAGGATAGGATAGGTGATAGGATATAGGATAGGATAGGATAGAGTATAGGATATAGGATTAGATAGGATAGAGGATAGGATAGGATAGAGGATACGATATTGTAGAGGATAGGATAGGATAGAGGATAGGATAGTATAGGATTGGATATAGGATAGGATAGGATAGAGTATAAGATAGAGGATTGGATAGGATAGAGGATAGGATAGGATAGAGGATAGGTTAGGATAGAGGATAGGATAGTATAGGATAGGATAGGATATAGGATAGGATAGGATGGAGAATAGGATAGGATAGAGGATAGGATAGGATAGCGGATAGGATAGGATGGAGTATAGAATAGGATAGGATAGAGGATAGGATAGGATAGGATGGAGTATAGAATAGGATAGAGGATAGGATAGGATAGAGGATAGGATAGTATAGGATAGGATATAGGATAGGATAGGATAGAGAATAGGATAGGATAGAGGATAGGATAGGATTGAGGATAGTATAGTATTGAGGATAGGGTAGGATAGAGGATCGGATAGGATAGGATGGAGTATAGAATAGGATAGAGGATAGGATAGGATAGAGGATAGGATAGGATAGAGGATAGGATAGTATAGGATAGGATATAGGATAGGATAGGATAGAGAATAGGATAGGATAGAGGATAGGATAGGATTGAGGATAGGATAGGATTGAGGATAGGGTAGGATAGAGGATAGGATAGAGGATAGGATAGGATAGAGGATACGATATTATAGTGGAGAGGATCGAATAGAGGATAGGATAGGGGATAGGATAGGATAGAGAATAGGATAGTATAGGATAGGATATAGGATAGGATAGGATAGAGTATAGGATATAGGATTGGATAGGATAGAGGATAGGATAGGATAGAGGATACGATATTGTAGAGGATAGGATAGGATAGAGTATAGGATTGAATACAGGATATGATAAGTGATTGGATATTATAGAGGATAGGATAGGGGATTG
Source organism: Halictus rubicundus (assembly GCF_050948215.1). Lineage (NCBI taxonomy): Eukaryota > Metazoa > Arthropoda > Insecta > Hymenoptera > Halictidae > Halictus > Halictus rubicundus. The sequence goes on along the minus strand of NW_027488671.1, from coordinate 59,676 downwards.
GATAGGATAGAGGATAGGATAGGATAGCGGATAGGATAGGATGGAGTATAGAATAGGATAGAGGATAGGATAGGATAGAGTATAGGATATAGGATTGGATAGGATAGAGGATAGGATAGGATAGAGGATACGATATTGTAGAGGATAGGATAGGATAGAGTATAGGATTGAATAGAGGATAGGATAAGTGATTAGATATTATAGAGGATAGGATAGGGGATTGGATAGGATAGAGGATAGGATAGGATAGCGGATAGGATAGGATGGAGTATAGAATAGGATAGAGGATAGGATAGGATAGAGGATAGGATAGGATAGAGGATAGGATAGTATAGGATAGGATATAGGATAGGATAGGATAGAGAATAGGATAGGATAGAGGATAGGATAGGATTGAGGATAGGATAGGATTGAGGATAGGATAGGATAGAGGATAGGATAGGATAGAGGATAGGATAGGATAGAGGATAGGATAGGATAGAGGATAGGATAGGATAGGATGGAGCGTAGAATAGGATAGAGGATAGGATAGGATAGAGGATAGGATAGTATAGGATAGGATATAGGATAGGATAGGATAGAGAATAGGATAGGATAGAGGATAGGATAGGATTGAGGATAGGATAGGATAGAGGATAGGGTAGGATAGCGGACAGGATAGGATGGAGTATAGAATAGGATAGAGGATAGGATAGCATAGAGGACAGGTTAGGATAGAGGATAGGATATTGTAGAGGATAGGATAGGACAGAGTATAGGATTGAATAGAGGATAGGATAAGTGATTGGATATTATAGAGGATAGGATAGGGGATTGGATAGGATAAAGGATAGGATAGGATAGAGAATAGGATAGGATAGAGGATAGGATAGGATTGAGGATAGGATAGGGTTGAGGATAGGATAGGATAGAGGATCGGATAGGGGATTGGATAGGATAGAGGAAAGGATAGGATAGAGGATAGGATAGGGTAGAGGATACGATATTATAGTGGAGAGGATCGAATAGAGGATAGGATAGTGGATAGGATAGGATAGAGAATAGGATAGGATAGAGGGTAGGATAGGATTGAGGATAATATAGGATCGAGGATAGGATAGGATAGAGGATAGGATAGGATAGAGGATAGGATAGGATGGAGTATAGAATAGGATAGAGGATAGGATAGGATAGAGGATTGGATAGGATAGGATAGAGGATAGGATAGGATATAGGATAGGATAGGATAGAGTATAGGATAGAGGATTGGATAGGATAGAAGATAGGATAGGATAGAGGATAGGATAGGATAGAGGATAGGATAGTATAGGATAGGATATAGGATAGGATAGGATAGAGAATAGGATAGGATAGAGGATTGGATAGGATAGGATAGAGGATAGGATAGGATAGAGTATAGGATAGAGGATTGGATAGGATAGTAGATAGGATAGGATAGAGGATAGGATAGGATAGAGGATAGGATAGTATAGGATAGGATATAGGATAGGATAGGATTGAGGATAGGATAGGATAGAGGATCGGATAGGGAATTGGATAGGATAGAGGATAGGATAGGATAGAGGATAGGATAGGGTAGAGGATACGATATTATAGTGGAGAGGATCGAATAGAGGATAGGATAGGGGATAGGATAGGATAGAGAATAGGATAGGATAGAGGGTAGGATAGGATTGAGGATAATATAGGATCGAGGATAGGATAGGATAGAGGATAGGATAGGATAGAGGATAGGATAGGATGGAGTATAGAATAGGATAGAGGATAGGATAGGATAGAGGATTGGATAGGATAGGATAGAGGATAGGATAGGATATAGGATAGGATAGGATAGAGTATAGGATAGAGGATTGGATAGGATAGTAGATAGGATAGGATAGAGGATAGGATAGGATAGAGGATAGGATAGTATAGGACAGGATATAGGATAGGATAGGATTGAGGATAGGATAGGATAGAGGATCGGATAGGGAATTGGATAAGGATAGAGGATAGGTTAGGATAGAGGATACGATATTATAGTGGAGAGGATCGAATAGAGGATAGGATAGGGGATAGGATAGGATAGAGGATAGGATAGTATAGGATAGGATATAGGATAGGATAGGATAGAGTATAGGATAGAGGATTGGATAGGATAGAGGATTGAATAGGATAGAGGATTGGATAGGATAGAGGATAGGATAGTATAGGATAGGATATAGGATAGGATAGGGTAGAGAATAGGATAGGATAGAGGATAGGATAGGATAGCGGATAGGATAGGATGGAGTATAGAATAGGATAGAGGATAGGATAGGATAGAGGATAGGATAGGATAGAGGATAGGATAGGATGGAGTATAGAATAGGATAGAGGATAGGATAGGATAGAGGATTGGATAGGATAGGATAGAGGATAGGATAGGATATAGGATAGGATAGGATAGAGTATAGGATAGAGGATTGGATAGGATAGTAGATAGGATAGGATAGAGGATAGGATAGGATAGAGGATAGGATAGTATAGGATAGGATATAGGATAGGATAGGATAGAGAATAGGATAGGATAGAGGATAGGATAGGATTGAGGATAGGATAGGATAGAGGATAGGATAGTATAGGATAGGATATAGGATAGGATAGGATAGAGAATAGGATAGGATAGAGGATAGGATAGGATTGAGGATAGGATAAGATTGAGGATAGGATAGGATAGAGGATCGGATAGGGGATTGGATAGGATAGAGGATAGGATAGGATAGAGGAGACGATATTATAGTGGAGAGGATCGAATAGAGGATAGGATAGGGGATAGGATAGGATAGAGGATAGGATAGTATAGGATAGGATATAGGATAGGGTAGGATAGAGAATAGGATAGGATAGAGGATAGGATAGGATTGAGGATAGGATAGGATTGAGGATAGGATAGGATAGAGGATCGGATAGGGGATTGGATAGGATAGAGGATACGATATTATAGTGGAGAGGATCGAATAGAGGATAGGATAGTATAGGGTAGGATATAGGATAGGATAGGATAGAGGATACGATATTGTAGAGGATTTGATAGGATAGAGTATAGGATTGAATAGAGGATAGGATAGGTGATTGGATATTATAGAGGATAGTATAGGGGATTGGATAGGATAGAGGATAGGATAGGTTAGCGGATAGGATAGGATGGAGTATAGAATAGGATAGAGGATAGGATAGGATAGAGAATAGGATAGGATAGAGGATAGGATAGGATTGAGGATAATATAGGATCGAGGATAGGATAGGATAGAGGATAGGATAGGATAGAGGATAGGATAGGATAGAGGATAGGATAGGATAGAGGATAGGATAGGATAGAGGATAGGATAGGATAGAGGATAGGATAGTATAGGATAGGATATAGGATAGGATAGGATAGAGGATACGATATTATAGTGGAGAGGATCGAATAGAGGATAGGATAGTATAGGGTAGGATATAGGATAGGATAGGATAGAGGATACGATATTGTAGAGGATTGGATAGGATAGAGTATAGGATTGAATAGAGGATAGGATAGGTGATTGGATATTATAGAGGATATTATAGGGGATTGGATAGGATAGAGGATAGGATAGGTTAGCGGATAGGATAGGATGGAGTATAGAATAGGATAGAGGATAGGATAGGATAGAGAATAGGATAGGATAGAGGATAGGATAGGATTGAGGATAATATAGGATCGAGGATAGGATAGGATAGAGGATAGGATAGGATAGAGGATAGGATAGGATAGAGGATAGGATAGGATAGATGATAGGATAGGATAGAGGATAGGATAGGATAGAGGATAGGATAGTATAGGATAGGATATAGGATAGGATAGGATATAGGATTGGATAGGATAGAGGATAGGATAGGATAGAGGATACGATATTATAGTGGAGAGGATCGAATAGAGGATGGGATAGGGGATAGGATAGGATAGAGGATAGGATAGTATAGGATAGGATATAGGATAGGATAGGATAGAGTATAGGATAGAGGATTGGATAGGATAGAGGATTGGATAGGATAGAGGATAGGATAGTATAGGATAGGATATAGGATAGGATAGGGTAGAGAATAGGATAGGATAGAGGATAGGATAGGATAGCGGAGAGGATAGGATGGAGTATAGAATAGGATAGAGGATAGGATAGGATAGAGGATAGGATAGGATAGGATGGAGTATAGAATAGGATAGAGGATAGGATAGGATAGAGGATAGGATAGGATAGAGGATAGGATAGGATGGAGTATAGAATAGGATAGAGGATAGGATAGGATAGAGGATAGGATAGGATGGAGCATAGAATAGGATAGAGGATAGGATAGGATAGAGGATAGGATACGATAGAATATAGGATATAGGATTGAATAGGATAGAGGATAGGATAGGATTGAGGATAGGATAGGATTGAGGATAGGATAGGATAGAGGATCGGGTAGGGGATTGGATAGGATAGAGGATCGGGTAGGGGATTGGATAGAATAGAGGATAGGATAGGATAGAGGATACGATATTATAGTGGAGAGGATCGAATAGAGGATAGGATAGAGGATAGGATAGGATGGAGCATAGAATAGGATAGAGGATAGGATAGGATAGAGGATAGAATAGGATAGAGGATAGGATAGTATAGGATAGGATATAGGATAGGATAGGATAGAGAATAGGATAGGATAGAGGATAGGATAGGATTGAGGATAGGATAGGATAGAGGATAGGATAGGATAGCGGATAGGATAGGATGGAGTATAGAATAGGATAGAGGATAGGATAGGATAGAGGATAGGTTAGGATAGAGGATAGGATATTGTAGAGGATAGGATAGGGGACTGGATAGGATAGAGGATAGGATAGGATAGCGGATAGGATAGGATGGAGTATAGAATAGGATAGAGGATAGGATAGGATAGAGGATAGGATAGGATAGAGGATAGGATAGGATAGGATAGGATATAGGATGGGATAGGATAGAGAATAGGATAGGATTGAGGATAGGATAGGATTGAGGATAGGATAGGATTGAGGATAGGATAGGATAGAGGATAGGATAGGATAGAGGATAGGATAGGATAGAGGATAGGATAGGATAGGATGGAGCGTAGAATAGGATAGAGGATAGGATAGGATAGAGGATAGGATAGTATAGGATAGGATATAGGATAGGATAGGATAGAGAATAGGATAGGGTAGAGGATAGGATAGGATTGAGGATAGGATAGGATAGAGGATAGGATAGGATAGCGGATAGGATAGGGTAGAGGATACGATATTATAGTGGAGAGGATCGAATAGAGGTTAGGATAGGGGATAGGATAGGATAGAGAATAGGATAGGATAGAGGATAGGATAGGATTGAGGATAATATAGGATCGAGGATAGGATAGGATAGAGGATAGGATAGGATAGAGGATAGGATAGGATGGAGTATAGAATAGGATAGAGGATAGGATAGGATAGAGGATTGGATAGGATAGGATAGAGGATAGGATAGGATATAGGATAGGATAGGATAGAGTATAGGATAGAGGATTGGATAGGATAGAAGATAGGATAGGATAGAGGATAGGATAGTATAGGATAGGATATAGGATAGGATAGGATAGAGAATAGGATAGGATAGAGGATAGGATAGGATTGAGGATAGGATAGGATAGAGGATAGGATAGTATAGGATAGGATATAGGATAGGATAGGATAGAGAATAGGATAGGATAGAGGATAGGATAGGATTGAGGATAGGATAAGATTGAGGATAGGATAGGATAGAGGATCGGATAGGGGATTGGATAGGATAGAGGATAGGATAGGATAGAGGATACGATATTATAGTGGAGAGGATCGAATAGAGGATAGGATAGGGGATAGGATAGGATAGAGGATAGGATAGTATAGGATAGGATATAGGATAGGGTAGGATAGAGAATAGGATAGGATAGAGGATAGGATAGGATTGAGGATAATATAGGATCGAGGATAGGATAGGATAGAGGATAGGATAGGGGATTGGATAGGATAGAGGATAGGATAGGATAGAGGATACGATATTATAGTGGAGAGGATCGAATAGAGGATAGGATAGGGGATAGGATAGGATAGAGGATAGGATAGTATAGGATAGGATATAGGATAGGATAGGATAGAGTATAGGATAGAGGATTGGATAGGATAGAGGATTGGATAGGATAGAGGATTGGATAGGATAGAGGATAGGATAGTATAGGATAGGATATAGGATAGGATAGGGTAAAGAATAGGATAGGATAGAGGATAGGATAGGATAGCGGATAGGATAGGATGGAGTATAGAATAGGATAGAGGATAGGATAGGATAGAGGATAGGATAGGATAGAGGATAGGATAGGATAGGATAGGATATAGGATAGGATAGGATAGAGAATAGGATAGGATTGAGGATAGGATAGGATTGAGGATAGGATAGGATTGAGGATAGGATAGGATAGAGGATAGGATAGGATAGAGGATAGGATAGGATAGAGGATAGGATAGGATAGAGGATAGGATAGGATAGGATGGAGCGTAGAATAGGATAGAGGATAGGATAGGATAGAGGATAGGATAGTATAGGATAGGATATAGGATAGGATAGGATAGAGAATAGGATAGGATAGAGGATAGGATAGGATTGAGGATAGGATAGGATAGAGGATAGGATAGGATAGCGGATAGGATAGGGTAGAGGATACGATATTATAGTGGAGAGGATCGAATAGAGGTTAGGATAGGGGATAGGATAGGATAGAGAATAGGATAGGATAGAGGATAGGATAGGATTGAGGATAATATAGGATCGAGGATAGGATAGGATAGAGGATAGGATAGGATAGAAGATAGGATAGGATGGAGTATAGAATAGGATAGAGGATAGGATAGGATAGAGGATTGGATAGGATAGGATAGAGGATAGGATAGGATATAGGATAGGATAGGATAGAGTATAGGATAGAGGATTGGATAGGATAGAAGATAGGATAGGATAGAGGATAGGATAGTATAGGATAGGATATAGGATAGGATAGGATAGAGAATAGGATAGGATAGAGGATAGGATAGGATTGAGGATAGGATAGGATAGAGGATAGGATAGTATAGGATAGGATATAGGATAGGATAGGATAGAGAATAGGATAGGATAGAGGATAGGATAGGATTGAGGATAGGATAAGATTGAGGATAGGATAGGATAGAGGATCGGATAGGGGATTGGATAGGATAGAGGATAGGATAGGATAGAGGATACGATATTATAGTGGAGAGGATCGAATAGAGGATAGGATAGGGGATAGGATAGGATAGAGGATAGGATAGTATAGGATAGGATATATGATAGGGTAGGATAGAGAATAGGATAGGATAGAGGATAGGATAGGATTGAGGATAATATAGGATCGAGGATAGGATAGGATAGAGGATAGGATAGGGGATTGGATAGGATAGAGGATAGGATAGGATAGAGGATACGATATTATAGTGGAGAGGATCGAATAGAGGATAGGATAGGGGATAGGATAGGATAGAGGATAGGATAGTATAGGATAGGATATAGGATAGGATAGGATAGAGTATAGGATAGAGGATTGGATAGGATAGAGGATTGGATAGGATAGAGGATTGGATAGGATAGAGGATAGGATAGTATAGGATAGGATATAGGATAGGATAGGGTAAAGAATAGGATAGGATAGAGGATAGGATAGGATAGCGGATAGGATAGGATGGAGTATAGAATAGGATAGAGGATAGGATAGGATAGAGGATAGGATAGGATAGAGGATAGGATAGGATGGAGTATAGAATAGGATAGAGGATTGGATAGGATAGGATAGAGGATAGGATAGGATATAGGATAGGATAGGATAGAGTATAGGATAGAGGATTGGATAGGATAGAAGATAGGATAGGATAGAGGATAGGATAGGATAGAGGATAGGATAGTATAGGATAGGATATAGGATAGGATAGGATAGAGAATAGGATAGGATAGAGGATAGGATAGGATTGAGGATAGGATAGGATAGAGGATAGGATAGTATAGGATAGGATATAGGATAGGATAGGATAGAGAATAGGATAGGATAGAGGATAGGATACGATAGAATATAGGATATAGGATTGAATAGGATAGAGGATAGGATAGGATTGAGGATAGGATATAATTGAGGATAGGATAGGATAGAGGATCGGGTAGGGGATTGGATAGGATAGAGGATAGGATAGGATAGAGGATACGATATTATAGTGGAGAGGATCGAATTGAGGATAGGATAGAGGATAGGATAGGATAGAGGATAGGATAGGATAGAGGATCGGGTAGGGGATTGGATAGGATAGAGGATAGGATAGGATAGAGGATACGATATTATAGTGGAGAGGATCGAATAGAGGATAGGATAGAGGATAGGTTGGGATAGAGGATAGGATAGGATGGAGCATAGAATAGGATAGAGGATAGGATAGGATAGAGGATAGAATAGGATAGAGGATAGGATAGTATAGGATAGGATATAGGATAGGATAGGATAGAGAATAGGATAGGATAGAGGATAGGATAGGATTGAGGATAGGATAGGATAGGATAGAGGATAGGATAGGATAGCGGATAGGATAGGATAGCGGATAGGATAGGATGGAGTATAGAATAGGATAGAGGATAGGATAGGATAGAGGATAGGATAGGATAGAGGATAGGATAGGATGGAGTATAGAATAGGATAGAGGATAGGATAGGATAGAGGATAGGATAGGATAGGGGATAGGGTAGGATAGGGGATTGGATAGGATAGAGGATAGGATAGTATAGGATAGGATATAGGATAGGATAGGATAGAGTATAGGATATAGGATTGGATAGGATAGAGGATAGGATAGGATAGAGGATACGATATTGTAGAGGATAGGATAGGATAGAGTATAGGATTGAATAGAGGATAGGATAAGTGATTGGATATTATAGAGGATAGGATAGGGGACTGGATAGGATAGAGGATAGGATAGGATAGCGGATAGGATAGGATGGAGTATAGAATAGGATAGAGGATAGGATAGGATAGAGGATAGGATAGGATAGAGGATAGGATAGTATAGGATAGGATATAGGATAGGATAGGATAGAGAATAGGATAGGATAGAGGATAGGATAGGATTGAGGATAGGATAGGATTGAGGATAGGATAGGATAGAGGATAGGATAGGATAGAGGATAGGATAGGATAGAGGATAGGATAGGATAGAGGATAGGATAGGATAGGATGGAGCGTAGAATAGGATAGAGGATAGGATAGGATAGAGGATAGGATAGTATAGGATAGGATATAGGATAGGATAGGATAGAGAATAGGATAGGATAGAGGATAGGATAGGATTGAGGATAGGATAGGATAGAGGATAGGATAGGATAGCGGATAGGATAGGGTAGAGGATACGATATTATAGTGGAGAGGATCGAATAGAGGATAGGATAGGGGATAGGATAGGATAGAGAATAGGATAGGATAGAGGATAGGATAGGATTGAGGATAATATAGGATCGAGGATAGAATAGGATGGAGTATAGAATAGGATAGAGGATAGGATAGGATAGAGGATAGGTTAGGATAGAGGATAGGATATTGTAGAGGATAGGATAGGATAGAGTATAGGATTGAATAGAGGATAGGATAAGTGATTGGATATTATAGATGATAGGATAGGGGATTGGATAGGATAGAGGATAGGATAGGATAGCGGATAGGATAGGATGGAGTATAGAATAGGATAGAGGATAGGATAGGATAGAGGATAGGATAGGATAGGGGATAGGGTAGGATAGGGGATTGGATAGGATAGAGGATAGGATAGTATAGGATAGGATATAGGATAGGATAGGATAGAGTATAGGATATAGGATTGGATAGGATAGAGGATAGGATAGGATAGAGGATACGATATTGTAGAGGATAGGATAGGATAGAGTATAGGATTGAATAGAGGATAGGATAAGTGATTGGATATTATAGAGGATAGGATAGGGGACTGGATAGGATAGAGGATAGGATAGGATAGCGGATAGGATAGGATGGAGTATAGAATAGGATAGAGGATAGGATAGGATAGAGGATAGGATAGGATAGAGGATAGGATAGTATAGGATAGGATATAGGATAGGATAGGATAGAGAATAGGATAGGATAGAGGATAGGATAGGATTGAGGATAGGATAGGATTGAGGATAGGATAGGATAGAGGATAGGATAGGATAGAGGATAGGATAGGATAGAGGATAGGATAGGATAGAGGATAGGATAGGATAGGATGGAGCGTAGAATAGGATAGAGGATAGGATAGGATAGAGGATAGGATAGTATAGGATAGGATATAGGATAGGATAGGATAGAGAATAGGATAGGATAGAGGATAGGATAGGATTGAGGATAGGATAGGATAGAGGATAGGATAGGATAGCGGATAGGATAGGGTAGAGGATACGATATTATAGTGGAGAGGATCGAATAGAGGATAGGATAGGGGATAGGATAGGATAGAGAATAGGATAGGATAGAGGATACTATAGGATTGAGGATAATATAGGATCGAGGATAGGATAGGATAGAGGATAGGATAGGATAGAGGATAGGATAGGATGGAGTATAGAATAGGATAGAGGATAGGATAGGATAGAGGATTGGATAGGATAGGATAGAGGATAGGATAGGATATAGGATAGGATAGGATAGAGTATAGGATAGAGGATTGGATAGGATATAAGATAGGATAGGATAGAGGATAGGATAGTATAGGATAGGATATAGGATAGGATAGGATAGAGAATAGGATAGGATAGAGGATAGGATAGGATTGAGGATAGGATAGGATAGAGGATAGGATAGTATAGGATAGGATATAGGATAGGATAGGATAGAGAATAGGATAGGATAGAGGATAGGATAGGATTGAGGATAGGATAAGATTGAGGATAGGATAGGATAGAGGATCGGATAGGGGATTGGATAGGATAGAGGATAGGATAGGATAGAGGATACGATATTATAGTGGAGAGGATCGAATAGAGGATAGGATAGGGGATAGGATAGGATAGAGGATAGGATAGTATAGGATAGGATATAGGATAGGGTAGGATAGAGAATAGGATAGGATAGAGGATAGGATAGGATTGAGGATAGGATAGGATTGAGGATAGGATAGGATAGAGGATCGGATAGGGGATTGGATAGGATAGAGGATAGGATAGGATAGAGGATACGATATTATAGTGGAGAGGATCGAATAGAGGATAGGATAGGGGATAGGATAGGATAGAGGATAGGATAGTATAGGATAGGATATAGGATAGGATAGGATAGAGTATAGGATAGAGAATTGGATAGGATAGAGGATTGGATAGGATAGAGGATAGGATAGTATAGGATAGGATATAGGATAGGATAGGGTAAAGAATAGGATAGGATAGAGGATAGGATAGGATAGCGGATAGGATAGGATGGAGTATAGAATAGGATAGAGGATAGGATAGGATAGAGGATAGGATAGGATGGAGTATAGAATAGGATAGAGGATAGGATAGGATAGAGGATTGGATAGGATAGGATAGAGGATAGGATAGGATATAGGATAGGATAGGATAGCGTATAGGACAGAGGATTGGATAGGATAGAAGATAGGATAGGATAGAGGATAGGATAGGATAGAGGATAGGATAGTGTAGGATAGGATATAGGATAGGATAGGATAGAGAATAGGATAGGATAGAGGATAGGATAGGATTGAGGATAGGATAGGATAGAGGATAGGATAGTATAGGATAGGATATAGGATAGGATAGGATAGAGAATAGGATAGGATAGAGGATAGGATAGGATTGAGGATAGGATAAGATTGAGGATAGGATAGGATAGAGGATCGGATAGGGGATTCGATAGGATATAGGATAGGATAGGATAGAGGATACGATATTATAGTGGAGAGGATCGAATAGAGTATAGGATAGGGGATAGGATAGGATAGAGGATAGGATAGTATAGGATAGGATATAGGATAGGGTAGGATAGAGAATAGGATAGGATAGAGGATAGGATAGGATTGAGGATAGGATAGGATTGAGGATAGGATAGGATAGAGGATCGGATAGGGGATTGGATAGGATAGAGGATAGGATAGGATAGAGGATACGATATTATAGTGGAGAGGATCGAATAGAGTATAGGATAGTATAGGGTAGGATATAGGATAGGATAGGATAGAGGATACGATATTGTAGAGGATTGGATAGGATAGAGTATAGGATTGAATAGAGGATAGGATAGGTGATTGGATATTATAGAGGATAGTATAGGGGATTGGATAGGATAGAGGATAGGATAGGTTAGCGGATAGGATAGGATGGAGTATAGAATAGGATAGAGGATAGGATAGGATAGAGAATAGGATAGGATAGAGGATAGGATAGGATTGAGGATAATATAGGATCGAGGATAGGATAGGATAGAGGATAGGATAGGATAGAGGATAGGATAGGATAGAGGATAGGATAGGATAGAGGATAGGATAGGATAGAGGATAGGATAGTATAGGATAGGATATAGGATAGGATAGGATAGAGTATAGGATATAGGATTGGATAGGATAGAGGATAGGATAGGATAGAGGATACGATATTATAGTGGAGAGGATCGAATAGAGGATAGGATAGGGGATAGGATAGGATAGAGGATAGGATAGTGTAGGATAGGATAGAGGATAGGATAGTATAGGATAGGATATAGGATAGGATAGGGTAGAGAATAGGATAGGATAGAGGATAGGATAGGATAGCGGATAGGATAGGATGGAGTATAGAATAGGATAGAGGATAGGATAGGATAGAGGATAGGATAGGATAGAGGATAGGATAGGATAGGATGGAGTATAGAATAGGATAGAGGATAGGATAGGATAGAGGATAGGATAGTATAGGATAGGATATAGGATAGGATAGGATAGAGAATAGGATAGGATAGAGGATAGGATAGGATTGAGGATAGGATAGGATTGAGGATAGGGTAGGATAGAGGATAGGATAGAGGATAGGATAGGATAGAGGATACGATATTGTAGAGGATAGGATAGGATAGAGTATAGGATTGAATACAGGATAGGATAAGTGATTGGATATTATAGAGGATAGGATAGGGGATTGGATAGGATAGAGGATAGGATAGGATAGCGGATAGGATAGGATGGAGTATAGAATAGGATAGAGGATAGGATAGGATAGAGTATAGGATATAGGATTGGATAGGATAGAGGATAGGATAGGATAGAGGATACGATATTGTAGAGGATAGGATAGGATAGAGTATAGGATTGAATAGAGGATAGGATAAGTGATTGGATATTATAGAGGATAGGACAGGGGATTGGATAGGATAGAGGATAGGATAGGATAGCGGATAGGATAGGATGGAGTATAGAATAGGATAGAGGATAGGATAGGATAGAGGACAGGTTAGGATAGAGGATAGGATATTGTAGAGGATAGGATAGGATAGAGTATAGGATTGAATAGAGGATAGGATAAGTGATTGGATATTATAGAGGATAGGATAGGGGATTGGATAGGATAGAGGATAGGATAGGATAGAGAATAGGATAGGATAGAGGATAGGATAGGATTGAGGATAGGATAGGATTGAGGATAGGATAGGATAGAGGATCGGATAGGGGATTGGATAGGATAGAGGAAAGGATAGGATAGAGGATAGGATATGATTGAGGATAGGATAAGATTGAGGATAGGATAGGATAGAGGATCGGATAGGGGATTGGATAGGATAGAGGATAGGATAGGATAGAGGATACGATATTATAGTGGAGAGGATCGAATAGAGGATAGGATAGGGGATAGGATAGGATAGAGGATAGGATAGTATAGGATAGGATATAGGATAGGGTAGGATAGAGTATAGGATAGAGGATAGGATAGGATAGAGGATACGATATTATAGTGGAGAGGATCGAATAGAGGACAGGATAGGGGATAGGATAGGATAGAGGATAGGATAGTATAGGATAGGATATAGGATAGGATAAGATAGAGTATAGGATAGAGGATTGGATAGGATAGAGGATTGGATAGGATAGAGGATAGGATAGTATAGGATAGGATATAGGATAGGATAGGGTAGAGAATAGGATAGGATAGAGGATAGGATAGGATAGCGGATAGGATAGGATGGAGTATAGAATAGGATAGAGGATAGGATAGGATAGAGGATAGGATAGGATAGAGGATAGGATAGGATAGGATGGAGTATAGAATAGGATAGAGGATAGGATAGGATAGAGGATAGGATAGGATAGAGGATAGGATAGTATAGGATAGGATATAGGATAGGATAGGATAGAGAATAGGATAGGATAGAGGATAGGATAGGATTGAGGATAGGATAGGATTGAGGATAGGGTAGGATAGAGGATAGGATAGAGGATAGGATAGGATAGAGGATACGATATTATAGTGGAGAGGATCGAATAGAGGATAGGATAGGGGATAGGATAGGATAGTGGATAGGATAGTATAGGATAGGATATAGGATAGGATAGGATAGAGTATAGGATATAGGATTGGATAGGATAGAGGATAGGATAGGATAGAGGATACGATATTGTAGAGGATAGGATAGGATAGAGTATAGGATTGAATACAGGATAGGATAAGTGATTGGATATTATAGAGGATAGGATAGGGGATTGGATAGGATAGAGGATAGGATAGGATAGCGGATAGGATAGGATGGAGTATAGAATAGGATAGAGGATAGGATAGGATAGAGGATAGGATAGGATGGAGTATAGAATAGGATAGAGGATAGGATAGGATAGAGGATAGGATAGGATAGAGGATAGGATAGTATAGGATAGGATATAGGATAGGATAGGATAGAGAATAGGATAGGATAGAGGATAGGATAGGATTGAGGATAGGATAGGATTGAGGATAGGATAGGATAGAGGATCGGATAGGGGATTGGATAGGATAGAGGATAGGATAGGATAGAGGATACGATATTATAGTGGAGAGGATCGAATAGAGGATAGGATAGGGGATAGGATAGGATAGAGGATAGGATAGTATAGGATAGGATATAGGATAGGATAGGATAGAGTATAGGATAGAGGATTGGATAGGATAGAGGATAGGATAGGATAGAGGATAGGATAGGATAGAGGATAGGATAGGATAGAGGATAGGATAGGATAGAGGATAGGATAGGATAGAGGATAGGATAGTATAGGATAGGATATAGGATAGGATAGGATAGAGAATAGGATAGGATAGAGGATAGGATAGGATAGCGGATAGGATAGGATGGAGTATAGAATAGGATAGGATAGAGGATAGGATAGGATAGGATGGAGTATAGAATAGGATAGAGGATAGGATAGGATAGAGGATAGGATAGTATAGGATAGGATATAGGATAGGATAGGATAGAGAATAGGATAGGATAGAGGATAGGATAGGATTGAGGATAGGATAGGATTGAGGATAGGGTAGGATAGAGGATCGGATAGGGGATTGGATAGGATAGAGGATAGGATAGGATAGAGGATACGATATTATAGTGGAGAGGATCGAATAGAGGATAGGATAGGGGATAGGATAGGATAGAGGATAGGATAGTATAGGATAGGATATAGGATAGGATAGGATAGAGTATAAGATAGAGGATTGGATAGGATAGAGGATAGGATAGGATAGAGGATAGGATAGGATAGAGGATAGGATAGGATAGAGGATAGGATAGTATAGGATAGGATATAGGATAGGATAGGATATAGAATAGGATAGGATAGAGGATAGGATAGGATAGCGGATAGGATAGGATGGAGTATAGAATAGGATAGGATAGAGGATAGGATAGGATAGGATGGAGTATAGAATAGGATAGAGGATAGGATAGGACAGAGGATAGGATAGAGGATAGGATAGTATAGGATAGGATATAGGATAGGATAGGATAGAGAATAGGATAGGATAGAGGATAGGATAGGATTGAGGATAGGATAGTATTGAGGATAGGGTAGGATAGAGGATCGGATAGGATAGAGGATCGGATAGGGGATTGGATAGGATAGAGGATAGGATAGGATAGAGGATAGGATAGGATAGCGGATAGGATAGGATGGAGTATAGAATAGGGTAGAGGATAGGATAGGATAGAGGATAGGATAGGATAGAGGATAGGATAGGATGGAGTATAGAATAGGATAGAGGATAGGATAGGATAGAGGATAGGATAGGATAGAGGATAGGATAGTATAGGATAGGATATAGGATAGGATAGGATAGAGAATAGGATAGGATAGAGGATAGGATAGGATAGCGGATAGGATAGGATGGAGTATAGAATAGGGTAGAGGATAGGATAGGATAGAGGATAGGATAGGATAGAGGATAGGATAGGATGGAGTATAGAATAGGATAGAGGATAGGATAGGATAGAGGATAGGATAGGATAGAGGATAGGATAGTATAGGATAGGATATAGGATAGGATAGGATAGAGAATAGGATAGGATAGAGGATAGGATAGGATGGAGTATAGAATAGGATAGAGGATAGGATAGGATAGAGGATAGGATAGGATAGAGGATAGGGTAGGATAGAGGATCGGATAGGGGATTGGATAGGATAGAGGATAGGATAGTATAGGATAGGATATAGGATAGGATAGGATAGAGTATAGGATATAGGAGTGGATAGGATAGAGGATAGGATAGGATAGAGGATACGATATTGTAGAGGATTGGATAGGATAGAGTATAGGATTGAATAGAGGATAGGATAGGTGATTGGATATTATAGAGAATAGTATAGGGGATTGGATAGGATAGTGGATAGGATAGGTTAGCGGATAGGATAGGATGGAGTATAGAATAGGATAGAGGATAGGATAGGATAGAGGATAGGATAGGATAGAGGATTGGTTAGGATAGGATAGAGGATAGGATAGGATATAGGATAGGATAGGGTAGAGTATAGGATAGAGGATTGGATAGGATAGAAGATAGGATAGGATAGAGGATAGGATAGGATAGAGGATAGGATAGTATAGGATAGGATATAGGATAGGATAGTATAGAGAATAGGATAGGATAGAGGATAGGATAGGATTGAGGATAGGATAGGATTGAGGATAGAGTATAGGATAGAGGATTGGATAGGATAGAGGATTGGATAGGATAGAGGATAGGATAGTATAGGATAGGATATAGGATAGGATAGGGTAGAGAATAGGATAGGATAGAGGATAGGATAGGATAGCGGATAGGATAGGATGGAGTATAGAATAGGATAGAGGATAGGATAGGATAGAGGATAGGATAGGATGGAGTATAGAATAGGATAGAGGATAGGATAGGATAGAGGATAGGATAGGATAGAGGATAGGATAGTATAGGATAGGATATAGGATAGGATAGGATAGAGAATAGGATAGGATAGAGGATAGGATAGGATTGAGGATAGGATAGGATTGAGGATAGGATAGGATAGAGGATCGGATAGGGGATTGGATAGGATAGAGGATAGGATAGGATAGAGGATACGATATTATAGTGGAGAGGATCGAATAGAGGATAGGATAGGGGATAGGGTAGGATAGAGGATAGGATAGTATAGGATAGGATATAGGATAGGATAGGATAGAGTATAGGATAGAGGATTGGATAGGATAGAGGATAGGATAGGATAGAGGATAGGATAGGATAGAGGATAGGATAGGATAGAGGATAGGATAGGATAGAGGATAGGATAGGATAGAGGATAGGATAGGATAGAGGATAGGATAGTATAGGATAGGATATAGGATAGGATAGGATAGAGAATAGGATAGGATAGAGGATAGGATAGGATAGCGGATAGGATAGGATGGAGTATAGAATAGGATAGGATAGAGGATAGGATA
The DNA here is from genome assembly GCF_050948215.1 of Halictus rubicundus. Taxonomy (NCBI): domain Eukaryota; kingdom Metazoa; phylum Arthropoda; class Insecta; order Hymenoptera; family Halictidae; genus Halictus; species Halictus rubicundus. Next base: position 41,701 of record NW_027488671.1, on the reverse strand, counting down.
GGATAGGATGGAGTATAGAATAGGATAGAGGATAGGATAGGATAGAGGATAGGATAGTATAGGATAGGATATAGGATAGGATAGGATAGAGAATAGGATAGGATAGAGGATAGGATAGGATTGAGGATAGGATAGGATTGAGGATAGGGTAGGATAGAGGATCGGATAGGGGATTGGATAGGATAGAGGATAGGATAGGATAGAGGATACGATATTATAGTGGAGATGATCGAATAGAGGATAGGATAGGGGATAGGATAGGATAGAGGATAGGATAGTATAGGATAGGATATAGGATAGGATAGGATAGAGTATAAGATAGAGGATTGGATAGGATAGAGGATAGGATAGGATAGAGGATAGGATAGGATAGAGGATAGGATAGGATAGAGGATAGGATAGTGTAGGATAGGATATAGGATAGGATAGGATATAGAATAGGATAGGATAGAGGATAGGATAGGATAGCGGATAGGATAGGATGGAGTATAGAATAGGATAGGATAGAGGATAGGATAGGATAGGATGGAGTATAGAATAGGATAGAGGATAGGATAGGATAGAGGATAGGATAGAGGATAGGATAGTATAGGATAGGATATAGGATAGGATAGGATAGAGAATAGGATAGGATAGAGGATAGGATAGGATAGCGGATAGGATAGGATGGAGTATAGAATAGGATAGAGGATAGGATAGGATAGAGGATAGGATAGGATAGAGGATAGGATAGGATAGGATGGAGTATAGAATAGGATAGAGGATAGGATAGGATAGAGGATAGGATAGGATAGAGGATAGGATAGTATAGGATAGGATATAGGATAGGATAGGATAGAGAATAGGATAGGATAGAGGATAGGATAGGATTGAGGATAGGATAGGATTGAGGATAGGGTAGGATAGAGGATAGGATAGAGGATAGGATAGGATAGAGGATACGATATTATAGTGGAGAGGATCGAATAGAGGATAGGATAGGGGATAGGATAGGATAGTGGATAGGATAGTATAGGATAGGATATAGGATAGGATAGGATAGAGTATAGGATATAGGATTGGATACGATAGAGGATAGGATAGGATAGAGGATACGATATTGTAGAGGATAGGATAGGATAGAGTATAGGATTGAATACAGGATAGGATAAGTGATTGGATATTATAGAGGATAGGATAGGGGATTGGATAGGATAGAGGATAGGATAGGATAGCGGATAGGATAGGATGGAGTATAGAATAGGATAGAGGATAGGATAGGATAGAGGATAGGATAGGATGGAGTATAGAATAGGATAGAGGATAGGATAGGATAGAGGATAGGATAGGATAGAGGATAGGATAGTATAGGATAGGATATAGGATAGGATAGGATAGAGATTAGGATAGGATAGAGGATAGGATAGGATTGAGGATAGGATAGGATTGAGGATAGGATAGGATAGAGGATCGGATAGGGGATTGGATAGGATAGAGGATAGGATAGGATAGAGGATACGATATTATAGTGGAGAGGATCGAATAGAGGATAGGATAGGGGATAGGATAGGATAGAGGATAGGATAGTATAGGATAGGATATAGGATAGGATAGGATAGAGTATAGGATAGAGGATTGGATAGGATAGAGGATAGGATAGGATAGAGGATAGGATAGGATAGAGGATAGGATAGGATAGAGGATAGGATAGGATAGAGGATAGGATAGGATAGAGGATAGGATAGTATAGGATAGGATATAGGATAGGATAGGATAGAGAATAGGATAGGATAGAGGATAGGATAGGATAGCGGATAGGATAGGATGGAGTATAGAATAGGATAGGATAGAGGATAGGATAGGATAGGATGGAGTATAGAATAGGATAGAGGATAGGATAGGATAGAGGATAGGATAGTATAGGATAGGATATAGGATAGGATAGGATAGAGAATAGGATAGGATAGAGGATAGGATAGGATTGAGGATAGGATAGGATTGAGGATAGGGTAGGATAGAGGATCGGATAGGGGATTGGATAGGATAGAGGATAGGATAGGATAGAGGATACGATATTATAGTGGAGAGGATCGAATAGAGGATAGGATAGGGGATAGGATAGGATAGAGGATAGGATAGTATAGGATAGGATATAGGATAGGATAGGATAGAGTATAAGATAGAGGATTGGATAGGATAGAGGATAGGATAGGATAGAGGATAGGATAGGATAGAGGATAGGATAGGATAGAGGATAGGATAGTATAGGATAGGATTTAGGATAGGATAGGAGATAGAATAGGATAGGATAGAGATAGGATAGGATAGCGGATGGATAGGATGGAGTATAGAATAGGATAGGATAGAGGATAGGATAGGATAGGATGAGTATAGATAGGATAGAGGATAGGATAGGACAGAGGATAGGATAGAGGATAGGATAGTATAGGATAGGATAGGATAGGATAGGATAGAGAATAGATAGGATAGAGGATAGGATAGGATTGAGGATAGGATAGTATTGAGGATAGGGTAGGATAGAGGATCGGATAGGATAGAGGATCGGATAGGGGATTGGATAGGATAGAGGATAGGATAGGATAGAGGATAGGATAGGATAGCGGATAGGATAGGAGGAGTATAGAATAGGGTAGAGGATAGGATAGGATAGAGGATAGGATAGGATAGAGGATAGGTTAGGATGGAGTATAGAATAGGATAGAGGATAGGATAGGATAGAGGATAGGATAGGATAGAGGATAGGATAGTATAGGATAGGATATAGGATAGGATAGGATAGAGAATAGGATAGGATAGAGGATAGGATAGGATAGCGGATAGGATAGATGAGTATAGAATAGGGTAGAGGAATAGGATAGGATAGAGGATAGGAGAGGATAGAGGATAGGATAGGATGGAGTATAGAATAGGATAGAGGATAGGATAGGATAGAGGATAGGATAGGATAGAGGATAGGATAGTATAGGATAGGATATAGGATAGGATAGGATAGAGAATAGGATAGGATAGAGGATAGGATAGGATGGAGTATAGAATAGGATAGAGGATAGGATAGGATAGAGGATAGGATAGGATAGAGGATAGGGTAGGATAGAGGATCGGATAGGGGATTGGATAGGATAGAGGATAGGATAGTATAGGAAAGGATATAGGATAGGATAGGATTGAGTATAGGATATAGGAGGGATAGGATAGAGGATAGGATAGGATAGAGGATACGATATTGTAGAGGATTGGATAGGAGAGTATAGGATTGAATAGAGGATAGATAGGATGACTGATTTTAGAGAATGTATAGGGATTGGATAGGATAGTGATAGGATATGTTAGCGGATAGGATAGGATGGAGTATAGAATAGGATAGAGGATAGGATAGGGATAGAGGATAGGATAGGATAGAGGAGTGGTTAGGATAGGATAGAGGATAGGATAGGATATAGGATAGGATAGGGTAGAGTATAGGATAGAGGATGGTAGGAAGAAGATAGAAGGATAGAGGATAGGATAGGATAGAGAGGATAGGATAGTATAGGATAGGATATAGGATAGGATAGTTAGAGAATAGGATAGGATAGAGATAGGATAGGATTGAGGATAGGATAGGATTGAGGATAGAGTATAGGATAGAGGAGTGGATAGGATAGAGGATTGGATAGGATAGAGGATAGGATAGTATAGGACAGGATATAGGATAGGATAGGGTAGAATAGATAGGATAAGGATAGGATAGGATAGCGATAGGATAGTTGGAGTATAGAATAGGATAGAGATAGGATAGGATAGAGGATAGGATAGGATGAGGATAGAATAGATAGAGGATAGATAGGATAGAGGATAGGATAGGATAGAGGATAGGATAGTATAGGATAGGATATAGGATAGGATAGGATAGAGAATAGGATAGGATAGAGGATAGGATAGGATTGAGATAGGACTAGGATTGAGGATAGGATAGGATAGAGGATCGGATTAGGGAATGGATAGGAAGAGGATAGGATAGATTGAGGATACGATTTATAGTGGAGATGATCGAATAGAGGATAGGATAGGGGATAGGGTAGGATGAGGATAGGGATAGTATAGGATAAGGATATAGGATAGATAGGATAGAGTATAGGATAGAGGATTGGATAGGATAAGGTAGGATAGGATAGAGAGGATAGGATAGAGGATAGGGTAGGATAGAGGATAGGATAGGATAGAGGATAGGATAAGGATAGAGGATAGGATAGGATAGAGGATAGGATAGTATAGGAATAGGATAGAGGATAGGATAGGAGGATAGAGGATAGGATAGAGTAGGATGGATAGAGGATAGGGATTAGGATAGAGGATAGGATAGGATAGCGGATAGGATAGGATGGAGTATAGAATAGGATAGGATAGAGGATAGGATAGGATAGGATGGAGTATAGAATAGGATAGAGGATAGGATAGGATAGAGGATAGGATAGTATAGGATAGGATATAGGATAGGATAGGATAGAGAATAGGATAGGATAGAGGATAGGATAGGATTGAGGATAGGATAGGATTGAGGATAGGGTAGGATAGAGGATCGGATAGGGGATTGGATAGGATAGAGGATAGGATAGGATAGAGGATACGATATTATAGTGGAGATGATCGAATAGAGGATAGGATAGGGGATAGGATAGGATAGAGGATAGGATAGTATAGGATAGGATATAGGATAGGATAGGATAGAGTATAAGATAGAGGATTGGATAGGATAGAGGATAGGATAGGATAGAGGATAGGATAGGATAGAGGATAGGATAGGATAGAGGATAGGATAGTGTAGGATAGGATATAGGATAGGATAGGATATAGAATAGGATAGGATAGAGGATAGGATAGGATAGCGGATAGGATAGGATGGAGTATAGAATAGGATAGGATAGAGGATAGGATAGGATAGGATGGAGTATAGAATAGGATAGAGGATAGGATAGGATAGAGGATAGGATAGAGGATAGGATAGTATAGGATAGGATATAGGATAGGATAGGATAGAGAATAGGATAGGATAGAGGATAGGATAGGATTGAGGATAGGATAGTATTGAGGATAGGGTAGGATAGAGGATCGGATAGGATAGAGGATCGGATAGGGGATTGGATAGGATAGAGGATAGGATAGGATAGAGGATAGGATAGGATAGCGGATAGGATAGGATGGAGTATAGAATAGGGTAGAGGATAGGATAGGATAGAGGATAGGATAGGATAGAGGATAGGATAGGATGGAGTATAGAATAGGATAGAGGATAGGATAGGATAGAGGATAGGATAGGATAGAGGATAGGATAGTATAGGATAGGATATAGGATAGGATAGGATAGAGAATAGGATAGGATAGAGGATAGGATAGGATAGCGGATAGGATAGGATGGAGTATAGAATAGGGTAGAGGATAGGATAGGATAGAGGATAGGATAGGATAGAGGATAGGATAGGATGGAGTATAGAATAGGATAGAGGATAGGATATGATAGAGGATAGGATAGGATAGAGGATAGGATAGTATAGGATAGGATATAGGATAGGATAGGATAGAGAATAGGATAGGATAGAGGATAGGATAGGATGGAGTATAGAATAGGATAGAGGATAGGATAGGATAGAGGATAGGATAGGATAGAGGATAGGGTAGGATAGAGGATCGGATAGGGGATTGGATAGGATAGAGGATAGGATAGTATAGGATAGGATATAGGATAGGATAGGATAGAGTATAGGATATAGGAGTGGATAGGATAGAGGATAGGATAGGATAGAGGATACGATATTGTAGAGGATTGGATAGGATAGAGTATAGGATTGAATAGAGGATAGGATAGGTGATTGGATATTATAGAGAATAGTATAGGGGATTGGATAGGATAGTGGATAGGATAGGTTAGCGGATAGGATAGGATGGAGTATAGAATAGGATAGAGGATAGGATAGGATAGAGGATAGGATAGGATAGAGGATTGGTTAGGATAGGATAGAGGATAGGATAGGATATACGATAGGATAGGATAGAGTATAGGATAGAGGATTGGATAGGATAGAAGATAGGATAGGATAGAGGATAGGATAGGATAGAGGATAGGATAGTATAGGATAGGATATAGGATAGGATAGTATAGAGAATAGGATAGGATAGAGGATAGGATAGGATTGAGGATAGGATAGGATTGAGGATAGGATAGGATAGAGGATCGGATAGGGGATTGGATAGGATAGAGGAAAGTATAGGATAGAGGATAGGATAGGGTAGAGGATACGATATTATAGTGGAGAGGATCGAATAGAGGATAGGATAGGGGATAGGATATTATAGAGGATAGGATAGGATAGAGGATCGGATAAGATACAGTATTGGATAGGATAGAGGATAGGATAGGATAGAGGATAGGATAGGATAGAGGATAGGATAGGATAGAGGATAGGATAGGATAGAGGATAGGATAGGATAGAGGATAGGATAGGATAGAGGATAGGATAGGATTGAGGATAGGATAGGATAGAGGATAGGATAGTATAGGATAGGATATAGGATAGGATAGGATAGAGAATTGGATAGGATAGAGGATAGGATAGGATTGAGGATAGGATAGGATTGAGGTTAGGATAGGATAGAGGATCGGATAGGGGATTGGATAGGATAGAGGATAGGATAGGATAGAGGATACGATATTATAGTGGAGAGGATCGAATAGAGGATAGGATAGTATAGGGTAGGATATAGGATAGGATAGGATAGAGTATAGGATATAGGATTGGATAGGATAGAGGATAGGATAGGATAGAGGATACGATATTGTAGAGGATTGGATAGGATAGAGTATAGGATTGAATAGAGGATAGGATAGGTGATTGGATATTATAGAGGATCGTATAGGGGATTGGATAGGATAGAGGATAGGATAGGTTAGCGGATAGGATTGGATGGAGTATAGAATAGGATAGAGGATAGGATAGGATAGAGAATAGGATAGGATAGAGGATAGGATAGGATTGAGGATAATATAGGATCGAGGATAGGATAGGATAGAGGATAGGATAGGATAGAGGATAGGATAGGATGGAGTATAGAATAGGATAGGGGATAGGATAGGATAGAGGATAGGATAGTATAGGATAGGATATAGGATAGGATAGGATAGAGAATAGGATAGGATAGAAGATAGGATAGGATTGAGGATAGGATAGGATTGAGGATAGGATAGGATAGAGGATCGGATAGGGGATTGGATAGGATAGAGGATAGGATAGGATAGAGGATACGATATTATAGTGGAGAGGATCGAATAGAGGATGGGATAGTATAGGGTAGGATATTTGATAGGATAGGATAGAGTATAGGATAGAGGATTGGATAGGATAGAGGATAGGATAGGATAGAGGATAGGATAGGATAGAGGATAGGATAGTATAGGATAGAATATAGGATAGGATAGGATAGACAATAGGATAGGATAGAGGATAGGATAGGATTGTGGATAGGATAGGATTGAGGATAGGATAGGATAGAGGATCGGGTAGGGGATTGGATAGGATAGAGGATAGGATAGGATAGAGGATACGATATTATAGTGGAGAGGATCGAATAGAGGATAGGATAGGGGATATGATATTATAGAGGATAGGATAGGATAAAGGATCGGATAAGATACAGTATTGGATAGGATAGAGGATAGGATAGGATAGAGGATAGGATAGGATAGAGGATAGGATAGGATAGAGGATAGGATAGGATAGAGAATAGGATAGGATAGAGGATAGGATAGGATAGGATAGAGGATAGGATAGGATAGCGGATAGGATAGGATGGAGTATAGAATAGGATAGAGGATAGGATAGGATAGAGGATAGGTTAGGATAGAGAATAGGATATTGTAGAGGATAGGATAGGATAGAGTATAGGATTGAATAGAGGATAGGATAAGTGATTGGATATTATAGAGGATAGGATAGGGGATTGGATAGGATAGAGGATAGGATAGGATAGCGGATAGGATAGGATGGAGTATAGAATAGGATAGAGGATAGGATAGGATAGAGGATAGGATAGGATAGAGGATAGGCTAGGATAGAGGATAGGATAGGATAGAGGATAGGATAGGATAGAGAATAGGATAGGATAGAGGATAGGATAGGATTGAGGATAGGATAGGATAGAGGATAGGATAGGATAGAGGATAGGATAGGATAGCGGATAGGATAGGATGGAGTATAGAATAGGATAGAGGATAGGATAGGATAGAGGATAGGATAGGATAGAGGATAGGATAGGATGGAGTATAGAATAGGATAGAGGAAAGGATAGAATAGAGGATAGGATAGGATAGAGGATAGGATAGGATAGAGGATAGGATACGATAGAGGATAGGATAGGATAGAGGATAGGATAGGATAGAGGATAGGATAGGATAGAGGATAGGATAGGATAGAGAATAGGATAGAGGATAGGATAGGATAGAGTATAGGATAGATGATAGGATAGGATAGAGAATAGGATAGAGGATAGTATACAGGATTGGATAGGATAAGATAGAGGATAGGATAGGATAGAGGACAGGATAGAATAGAGGACGGGATAGTATACAGGATTGGATAGGATAAGATAGAGGATAGGATAGGATTGAGGATAGGATAGAATAGAGGATGGGATAGGATCGAGGAAAGGATAGGATAGACGATAGGGTAGACGATAGGATAGAGGATTGGATAGGATAGGGGATATTATAGGATAGAGGATAGGATAGGATAGCCGATAGGAGAGGATATAGGATTGGATAGGATAGAGGATAGGATACGATAGAGGATAGGATAGGGGATTCGATAGGATAGTTGATAGAATAGGATAGAGGATAGGATAGGATAGAGAATAGGATAGGATAGATTATATTAAAGGAAATAGGATAGGATATTGATAGAGGATACGATATTATAGAGGATGGGATAGGATAGAGGATACGATATTATAGAGGATAGGATAGGATAGAGGATAGGATTGAGGATAGATATAGTTTAGAGGATATGATAGGATAGAGGATACGATATGATAGAAGATAGGAGAGGATAGAGGATAGGATAGGATAGGATTGAGGATAGGATAGTATAGAGGATAGGATTGGATAGAGGATACGATAGGATAGAAGATAGGATAGGATAGAGGATAGGATAGGGTAGAGGATAGGATAGGATAGAGGATACGATAGGATAGAAGATGGGAAAGGATAGAGGATAGGATAGGATAGAGTATCGGATAGGATAGAGGATAGGATAGTATAGAGGATAGGATAGGATAGAGGATAGGATACGATAGAGTATAGGACATAGGATTGAATAGGATAGAGGATTGGATACGATAGAGGATACAATAGGGGATTGGATAGGATAGTTGATAGAATAGGATAGAGGATAGGAAAGGATACAGAATAGGATATGATAGATTATATTTAAGGAAAGAGGATAGGATATGATAGTGGATACGATATTATAGAGGATAGGATAGGATAGAGGATACGATATTATAGAGGATAGGATAGGATTGAAGATAGATTATAGGATAGAAGGTAGGATAGGATAGAGGATGCGATAGGATAGAAGATAGGATAGGATAGAGGATAGGATAGGTTAGGGGATAGCATACGATAGAGCATAGGATAGGGTAGGATGTAGAATAGGATAGGACGGATGATATTATAGGAAAGAGGATAGGATATGATAGAGGATACGATATTATAAAGGATAGGATAGGATAGAGGATACGATATTATAGAGGATAGGATAGGATAGAGGATCGGATAGGATACAGGATTGGATAGGATAGAGCATACGATGGGATAGAGGACATTATAGAAAATAGGATAGGATAGAAGATAGGATAGAATAGAGGATAGGATAGGATAGAGGATAGGATAGGATAGAGGATAGGATAGGATAGAGGATAGGATAGGATAGAGGATAGGATAGGATAGAGGATAGGAGACGATAGAGGATAGGATAGGATAGATGAGATTATAGGAAAGAGTATAGGATATGATACAGGATACGATATTATAGAGGATAGGATAGGATAGAGGATGGGATAGGATAGAGGATAGGATAGGATAGAGGATAGGATAGGATAGAGAATAGGATAGGATAGATTATATTAAAGGAAATAGGATAGGATATGATAGAGGATACGATATTACAGAGGATGGGATAGGATAGAGAATACGATATTATAGAGGATAGGATAGGATAAAGGATAGGATAAGATAGAGTATAGGATATAGGATTGAATAGGATAGAGGATAGGATACGATAAAGGATAGGATAGGGTAGGATATAGAATAGGATAGGATGGATGATATTATAGGATAGAGGACACGATAGGATAGAGGATACGATATTATAGTGGAGAGGATCGAATAGAGGATAGGATAGGGGGTAGGATATTATAGAGGATAGGATAGGATAGAGGATCGGATAAGATACAGGATTGGATAGGATAGAGGATAGGATAGGATAGATGATAGGATAGGATAGAGGATAGGATAGGATAGAGGATAGGATAGGATAGAGGATAGGATAGAGAATAGGATAGGATAGAGGATAGGACAGGATAGAGGATAGGAAAGGATAGAGGATAGGATAGTATAGGATAGGATATAGGATAGGATAGGATAGAGAATAGGATATAGGATTGGATACGATAGAGGATAGGATAGGATAGAGGATACGATATTATAGAGGATAGGATAGGATAGACTATAGGATATAGGATTGGATACGATAGAGGATAGGATAGGATAGAGGATACGATATTATAGAGGATAGGATAGGATAGAGTATAGGATTGAATAGAGGATAGGATAGGATGGAGTATAGAATAGGAAAGAGGATTGGATAGGATAGGGGATTGGATAGGATAGAGGATAGGATAGGATAGAGGATACGATATTATAGTGGAGAGGATCGAATAGAGGATGGGATAGTATAGGGTAGGATATAGGATAGGATAGGATAGAGTATAGGATAGAGGATTGGATAGGATAGAGGAAAGGATAGGATAGAGGATAGGATAGGATAGAGGATAGGATAGTGTAGGATAGGATATAGGATAGGATAGGATATAGAATAGGATAGGATAGAGGATAGGATAGGATAGCGGATAGGATAGGATGGAGTATAGAATAGGATAGGATAGAGGATAGGATAGGATAGAGGATAGGATAGGATAGAGGATAGGATTGAGGATAGGATAGGATAGAGGATAGGATAGGATAGAGGATAGGATAGGATAGGGGATAGGATAGAGAATAGGATAGGATAGGATAGAGGATAGGATAGAGAATAGGATAGGATAGAGGATAGGATAGGATTGAGGATAAGATAGGATCGAGGATAGGATAGGATAGAGGATTGGATAGGATAGAGGATAGGATAGGATAGAGGATAGGATAGGATAGAGGATACGATAGGATAGAAGATAGGATAGGATAGAGGATAGGATAGGATAGAGGATAGAATAGGATAAAGGATAGGATAGGATCGAGGATAGGATAGGATAGAGGATTGGATAGGATAGAGGATAGGATAGGATAGAGGATAGGATAGAGAATAGGATAGGATAGAGGATAGGACAGGATAGAGGATAGGATAGGATAGAGGATAGGATAGTATAGGATAGTATATAGGATAGGATAGGATAGAGTATAGGATATAGGATTGGATACGATAGAGGATAGGATAGGATAGAGGATACGATATTAAAGAGGATAGGATAGGATAGAGTATAGGATATAGGATTGGATACGATAGAGGATAGGATAGGATAGAGGATACGATATTCTAGAGGATAGGATAGGATAGAGGATAGGATTGAGGATATATTATAGGATAGAGGATAGGATAGGATAGAGGATACGATAGGATAGAAGATAGGATAGGATAGAGGATAGGATAGAATAGAGGATAGGATAGGATAGAGGATACGATAGGATAGAAGATAGGATAGGATAGAGCATAGGATAGGAGTGAGGATAGGATAGGATTGAGGATAGGATAGGATTGAAGATAGGATAGGATAGAGTATAGGATAGAGGATTGGATAGGATAGAGGATAGGATAGGATAGAGGATAGGATAGGATAGAGGATAGGATAGTATAGGATAGGTTATAGGATAGGATAGGATTGAGAATAGGATAGGCTAGAGGATAGGATAGGATTGAGGATAGGATAGGATTGAGGATAGGATAGGATTGAGGATATTATAGGATAGAGGATCGGATAGGGGATTGGATAGGATAGAGGATAGGATAGGATAGAGAATAGGATAGGATAGAGGATAGGATAGGATAGAGGATAGGATAGTATAGGATAGGATATAGGATAGGATAGGATAGAGAATAGGATAGGATAGAGGATAGGATAGGATTGAGGATAGGATAGGATTGAAGATAGGATAGGATAGAGGATCGGATAGGGGATTGGATAGGATAGAGGATAGGATAGGATAGAGGATACGATATTATAGTGGAGAGGATCGAATAGAGGATAGGATAGGGGATAGGATAGTATAGGATAGTATATAGGATAGGATAGGATAGAGTATAGGATAGAGGATTGGATAGGATAGAGGATAGGATAGGATAGAGGATACGATATTATAGTGGAGAGGATCGAATTGAGTATAGGATAGGGGATAGGATATTATACAGGATAGGATAGGATAGATGATCGGATAAGATACAGTATGGGATAGGATAGAGTATAGGATAGGATAGAGGAAAGGTTAGGATAGAGGATAGGATATGATAGAGGATAGGCTAGTATAGGATAGGATATAGGATAGGATAGGATAGAGAATAGGATAGGATAGAGGATAGGATAGGATTGAGGATAATATAGGATCGAGGATAGGATAGGATAGAGGATAGGATTGGATAGAGGATAGGATAGGATAGAGGATAGGATAGTATAGGATAGGAGGGAGTATAGAATAGGATAGAGGATAGGATAGGATAGAGGATAGGATAGGATAGAGGATAGGATAGGATGGAGTATAGAATAGGATAGAGGATAGGATAGGATTGAGGATTGGATAGGATAGGATAGAGGATAGGATAGGATAGAGGATCGGATAGGATAGAGGATACGATAGGATAGAAGATAGGATAGGATAGAGCATAGGATAGGATAGAGGATAGGATAGGATTGAGGATAGGATAGGATTGAAGATAGGATAGGATAGAGTATAGGATAGAGGATTGGATAGGATAGAGGATAGGATAGGATAGAGGATAGGATAGGATAGAGGATAGGATAGTATAGGATAGGTTATAGGATAGGATAGGATTGAGAATAGGATAGGCTAGAGGATAGGATAGGATTGAGGATAGGATAGGATTGAGGATAGGATAGGATAGAGGATCGGATAGGGGATTGGATAGGATAGAGGATAGGATAGGATAGAGGATACGATATTATAGTGGAGAGGATCGAATAGAGGATAGGATAGGGGATAGGATATTATAGAGGATACGATATTATAGTGGAGAGGATCGAATAGAGGATAGGATAGGGGATAGGATATTATAGAGGATAGGATAGGATAGAGGATCGGATAAGATACAGTATTGGATAGGATAGAGGATAGGATAGGATAGAGGATAGGATAGTATAGGATAGGATATAGGATAGGATAGGATAGAGAATAGGATAGGATAGAGGATAGGATAGGATTGAGGATAGGATAGGATTGAAGATAGGATAGGATAGAGGATCGGATAGGGGATTGGATAGGATAGAGGATAGGATAGGATAGAGGATACGATATTATAGTGGAGAGGATCGAATAGAGGATAGGATAGGGGATAGGATATTATAGAGGATACGATAATATAGTGGAGAGGATCGAATAGAGTATAGGATAGGGGATAGGATATTATAGAGGATAGGATAGGATAGAGGATCGGATAAGATACAGTATTGGATAGGATAGAGGATAGGATAGGATAGAGGATAGGATAGGATAGAGGATAGGATAGGATAGAGGATACGATATTATAGTGGAGAGGATCGAATAGAGAATAGGATAGAGGATAGGATAGGATAGAGGATAGGATAGGATAGAGGATAGGATAGGATAGAGGATAGGATAGGATTGAGGATAGGTTAGGATAGAGGACAGGATAGGATAGAGGATAGGATAGGATAGGATAGGATATAGGATAGGATAGGATAGAGAATAGGATAGGATAGAGGATAGGATAGGATTGAGGATAATATAGGATCGAGGATACGATAGGATAGAGGATAGGATAGGATAGAGGATAGGATAGGATAGAGGATAGGATAGAGAATAGGATAGGATAGAGGATATGATAGGATTGGGGATAAGATAGGATCGAGGTAGGATAGGATAGAGGATAGGATAGGATAGAGGATACGATATTATAGTGGAGAGGATCGAATAGAGAATAGGATGGAGGATAGGATAGGATAGAGGATAGGATAGGATAGAGGATAGGATAGGATAGAGGATAGGATAGGATTGAGGATAGGTTAGGATAGAGGACAGGATAGGATAGAGGATAGGATAGGATAGAGGATAGGATAGGATAGAAGATAGGATAGAGAATAGGATAGGATAGAGGATAGGATAGGATTGGGGATAAGATAGGATCGAGGTAGGATAGGATAGAGGTTTGGATAGGATAGAGGATAGGATAGGATAGAGGATAGGATAGGATAGAGGATACGATATTATAGTGGAGAGGATCGAATAGAGAATAGGATAGAGGATAGGATAGGATAGAGGATAGGATAGGATAGAGGATAGGATAGGATTGAGGATAGGTTAGGATAGAGGACAGGATAGGATAGAGGATAGGATAGGATAGGATACGATATAGGATAGGATAGGATAGAGAATAGGATAGGATAGAGGATAGGATAGGATTGAGGATAATATAGGATCGAGGATACGATAGGATAGAGGATAGGATAGGATAGAGGATAGGATAGGATAGAGGATAGGATAGAGAATAGGATAGGATAGAGGATATGATAGGATTGGGGATAAGATAGGATCGAGGTAGGATAGGATAGAGGATAGGATAGGATAGAGGATAGGATAGGATAGAGGATACGATATTATAGTGGAGAGGATCGAATAGAGAATAGGATGGAGGATAGGATAGGATAGAGGATAGGATAGGATAGAGGATAGGATAGGATAGAGGATAGGATAGGATTGAGGATAGGTTAGGATAGAGGACAGGATAGGATAGAGGATAGGATAGGATAGAGGATAGGATAGGATAGAAGATAGGATAGAGAATAGGATAGGATAGAGGATAGGATAGGATTGGGGATAAGATAGGATCGAGGTAGGATAGGATAGAGGTTTGGATAGGATAGAGGATAGGATAGGATAGAGGATAGGATAGGATAGAGGATAGGATAGTATAGGATAGAATATAGGATAGGATAGGATAGAGAATAGGATAGGATAGAGGATAGGATAGGATTGAGGATAATATAGGATCGAGGATAGGATAGGATAGAGGATAGGATAGGATAGAGGATAGGATAGTATAGGATAGGATATAGGATAGGATAGGATAGAGGATAGGATATAGGATTGGATAGGATAGAGGATAGGATAGGATACAGGATACGATATTGTAGAGGATAGAATAGGATAGAGTATAGGATTGAATAGAGGATAGGATAGGTGATTGGATATTATAGAGGATAGGATAGGGGATTGGATAGGACAGAGGATAGGATAGGATAGCGGATAGGATAGGATGGAGTATAGAATAGGATAGAGGATAGGATAGGATAGAGGATAGGATAGGATAGAGGATAGGCTAGTATAGGATAGGATATATGATAGGATAGGGTAGAGAATAGGATAGGATAGAGGATAGGATAGGATTGAGGATAGGATAGAATAGAGGATAGGATAGGATAGAGGATACGATAGGATAGAAGATAGGATAGGATAGAGCATAGGATAGGATAGAGGATAGGATAGGATTGAGGATAGGATAGGATTGAAGATAGGATAGGATAGAGTATAGGATAGAGGATTGGATAGGATAGAGGATAGGATAGGATAGAGGATAGGATAGGATAGAGGATAGGATAGTATAGGATAGGTTATAGGATAGGATAGGATTGAGAATAGGATAGGCTAGAGGATAGGATAGGATTGAGGATAGGATAGGATTGAGGATAGGATAGGATTGAGGATATTATAGGATAGAGGATCGGATAGGGGATTGGATAGGATAGAGGATAGGATAGGATAGAGAATAGGATAGGATAGAGGATAGGATAGGATAGAGGATAGGATAGTATAGGATAGGATATAGGATAGGATAGGATAGAGAATAGGATAGGATAGAGGATAGGATAGGATTGAGGATAGGATAGGATTGAAGATAGGATAGGATAGAGGATCGGATAGGGGATTGGATAGGATAGAGGATAGGATAGGATAGAGGATACGATATTATAGTGGAGAGGATCGAATAGAGGATAGGATAGGGGATAGGATAGTATAGGATAGTATATAGGATAGGATAGGATAGAGTATAGGATAGAGGATTGGATAGGATAGAGGATAGGATAGGATAGAGGATACGATATTATAGTGGAGAGGATCGAATTGAGTATAGGATAGGGGATAGGATATTATACAGGATAGGATAGGATAGATGATCGGATAAGATACAGTATGGGATAGGATAGAGTATAGGATAGGATAGAGGAAAGGTTAGGATAGAGGATAGGATAGGATAGAGGATAGGCTAGTATAGGATAGGATATAGGATAGGATAGGATAGAGAATAGGATAGGATAGAGGATAGGATAGGATTGAGGATAATATAGGATCGAGGATAGGATAGGATAGAGGATAGGATTGGATAGAGGATAGGATAGGATAGAGGATAGGATAGTATAGGATAGGAGGGAGTATAGAATAGGATAGAGGATAGGATAGGATAGAGGATAGGATAGGATAGAGGATAGGATAGGATGGAGTATAGAATAGGATAGAGGATAGGATAGGATTGAGGATTGGATAGGATAGGATAGAGGATAGGATAGGATAGAGGATCGGATAGGATAGAGGATACGATAGGATAGAAGATAGGATAGGATAGAGCATAGGATAGGATAGAGGATAGGATAGGATTGAGGATAGGATAGGATTGAAGATAGGATAGGATAGAGTATAGGATAGAGGATTGGATAGGATAGAGGATAGGATAGGATAGAGGATAGGATAGGATAGAGGATAGGATAGTATAGGATAGGTTATAGGATAGGATAGGATTGAGAATAGGATAGGCTAGAGGATAGGATAGGATTGAGGATAGGATAGGATTGAGGATAGGATAGGATAGAGGATCGGATAGGGGATTGGATAGGATAGAGGATAGGATAGGATAGAGGATACGATATTATAGTGGAGAGGATCGAATAGAGGATAGGATAGGGGATAGGATATTATAGAGGATACGATATTATAGTGGAGAGGATCGAATAGAGGATAGGATAGGGGATAGGATATTATAGAGGATAGGATAGGATAGAGGATCGGATAAGATACAGTATTGGATAGGATAGAGGATAGGATAGGATAGAGGATAGGATAGTATAGGATAGGATATAGGATAGGATAGGATAGAGAATAGGATAGGATAGAGGATAGGATAGGATTGAGGATAGGATAGGATTGAAGATAGGATAGGATAGAGGATCGGATAGGGGATTGGATAGGATAGAGGATAGGATAGGATAGAGGATACGATATTATAGTGGAGAGGATCGAATAGAGGATAGGATAGGGGATAGGATATTATAGAGGATACGATAATATAGTGGAGAGGATCGAATAGAGGATAGGATAGGGGATAGGATATTATAGAGGATAGGATAGGATAGAGGATCGGATAAGATACAGTATTGGATAGGATAGAGGATAGGATAGGATAGAGGATAGGATAGGATAGAGGATAGAATAGGAAAGAGGATAGGTTAGGATTGAGGATAGGATAGGATAGAGGACAGGATAGGATAGAGGATAGGATAGGATAGAGGATAGGATAGGATAGAGGATAGGATAGAGAATAGGATAGGATAGAGGATATGATAGGATTGGGGATAAGATAGGATCGAGGTAGGATAGGATAGAGGTTTGGATAGGATAGAAGATAGGATAGGATAGAGGATACGATATTATAGTGGAGAGGATCGAATAGAGTATAGGATAGGGGATAGGATATTATACAGGATAGGATAGGATAGAGGATCGGATAAGATACAGTATTGGATAGGATAGAGGATAGGATAGGATAGAGGATAGGATAGGATAGAGGATAGGATAGGATAGAGGATAGGATAGGATAGAGGATACGATATTATAGTGGAGAGGATCGAATAGAGAATAGGATAGAGGATAGGATAGGATAGAGGATAGGATAGGATAGAGGATAGGATAGGATTGAGGATAGGTTAGGATAGAGGACAGGATAGGATAGAGGATAGGATAGGATAGGATAGGATATAGGATAGGATAGGATAGAGAATAGGATAGGATAGAGGATAGGATAGGATTGAGGATAATATAGGATCGAGGATACGATAGGATAGAGGATAGGATAGGATAGAGGATAGGATAGGATAGAGGATAGGATAGAGAATAGGATAGGATAGAGGATATGATAGGATTGGGGATAAGATAGGATCGAGGTAGGATAGGATAGAGGATAGGATAGGATAGAGGATACGATATTATAGTGGAGAGGATCGAATAGAGAATAGGATGGAGGATAGGATAGGATAGAGGATAGGATAGGATAGAGGATAGGATAGGATAGAGGATAGGATAGGATTGAGGATAGGTTAGGATAGAGGACAGGATAGGATAGAGGATAGGATAGGATAGAGGATAGGATAGGATAGAAGATAGGATAGAGAATAGGATAGGATAGAGGATAGGATAGGATTGGGGATAAGATAGGATCGAGGTAGGATAGGATAGAGGTTTGGATAGGATAGAGGATAGGATAGGATAGAGGATAGGATAGGATAGAGGATACGATATTATAGTGGAGAGGATCGAATAGAGAATAGGATAGAGGATAGGATAGGATAGAGGATAGGATAGGATAGAGGATAGGATAGGATTGAGGATAGGTTAGGATAGAGGACAGGATAGGATAGAGGATAGGATAGGATAGGATACGATATAGGATAGGATAGGATAGAGAATAGGATAGGATAGAGGATAGGATAGGATTGAGGATAATATAGGATCGAGGATACGATAGGATAGAGGATAGGATAGGATAGAGGATAGGATAGGATAGAGGATAGGATAGAGAATAGGATAGGATAGAGGATATGATAGGATTGGGGATAAGATAGGATCGAGGTAGGATAGGATAGAGGATAGGATAGGATAGAGGATAGGATAGGATAGAGGATACGATATTATAGTGGAGAGGATCGAATAGAGAATAGGATGGAGGATAGGATAGGATAGAGGATAGGATAGGATAGAGGATAGGATAGGATAGAGGATAGGATAGGATTGAGGATAGGTTAGGATAGAGGACAGGATAGGATAGAGGATAGGATAGGATAGAGGATAGGATAGGATAGAAGATAGGATAGAGAATAGGATAGGATAGAGGATAGGATAGGATTGGGGATAAGATAGGATCGAGGTAGGATAGGATAGAGGTTTGGATAGGATAGAGGATAGGATAGGATAGAGGATAGGATAGGATAGAGGATAGGATAGTATAGGATAGAATATAGGATAGGATAGGATAGAGAATAGGATAGGATAGAGGATAGGATAGGATTGAGGATAATATAGGATCGAGGATAGGATAGGATAGAGGATAGGATAGGATAGAGGATAGGATAGGATAGAGGATAGGATAGTATAGGATAGGATATAGGATAGGATAGGATAGAGGATAGGATATAGGATTGGATAGGATAGAGGATAGGATAGGATACAGGATACGATATTGTAGAGGATAGAATAGGATAGAGTATAGGATTGAATAGAGGATAGGATAGGTGATTGGATATTATAGAGGATAGGATAGGGGATTGGATAGGACAGAGGATAGGATAGGATAGCGGATAGGATAGGATGGAGTATAGAATAGGATAGAGGATAGGATAGGATAGAGGATAGGATAGGATAGAGGATAGGCTAGTATAGGATAGGATATATGATAGGATAGGGTAGAGAATAGGATAGGATAGAGGATAGGATAGGATTGAGGATAATATAGGATCGAGGATAGGATAGGATAGAGGATAGGATAGGATAGAGGATAGGATAGTATAGGATAGGATAGTATAGGATAGGATATAGGATAGGATAGGATAGAGTATAGGATATAGGATTGGATAGGATAGAGGATAGGATAGGATAGAGAATAGGATAGGATAGAGGATAGGATAGGATTGAGGATAATATAGGATTGGGGATAAGATAGGATCGAGGTAGGATAGGATAGAGGTTTGGATAGGATAGAGGATAGGATAGGATAGAGGATACGATATTATAGTGGAGAGGATCGAATAGAGGATAGGGTAGGGAATGGGATAGGATAGAGGATAGGATAGTATAGGATAGTATATAGGATAGGATAGGATAGAGTATAGGATAGAGGATTGGATAGGATGGAGGATAGGATAGGATAGAGGATAGGATAGGATAGAGGATAGGATAGTATAGGATAGGATATAGGATAGGATAGGATAGAGAATAGGATAGGATAGAGGATAGGATAGGATTGAGGATAGGATAGGATTGAGGATAGGATAGGATAGAGGATCGGATAGGGGATTGGATAGGATAGAGGATAGGATAGGATAGAGGATACGATATTATAGTGGAGAGGATCGAATAGAGGATAGGATAGAGGATAGGATAGGATAGAGGATAGGATAGGATTGAGGATAAGATAGGATAGAGGACAGGAGACGATAGAGGATAGGATAGGATAGAGGATAGGATAGGATAGAGGATAGGATAGGATAGGATAGAGGATAGGATAGGATAGAGGACACGATATTATAGAGGATAGGATAGGATAGAGGATAGGGTTGAGGATAGAATAGGATAGAGGATAGGATAGGATAGAGGATAGGATCGGATAAAGGATAGGATACGATAGAGGATAGGATAGGGTAGGATATAGAATATGATAGGATGGATGATATTATAGGATAGAGAATAGGACAGGATAGAGGATAGGATAGGATTGAGGATAGGATAGGATTGAAGATAGGATAGGATAGAGGATCGGATAGGGGATTGGATAGGATAGAGGATCGGATAGGGGATTGGATAGGATAGAGGATAGGATAGGATAGAGAATACGATATTATAGTGGAGAGGATCGAATAGAGGATAGGATAGGGGATAGGATAGGATAGAGGATAGGATAGTATAGGATAGAATAGAGGATAGGATAGGATAGAGAATAGGATAGGATAGTTGATATTATAGGAAAGGGGATAGGATATGATAAGGGATACGATATTATAGAGGATAGGATAGGACGGAGGATTGGATAGGATAGAGGACAGGAGACGATAGAGGATAGGATAGGATAGAGGATAGGATATAGGATTGAATAGGATAGAGGATAGGATACGATAGAGGATAGGATAGGGTAGGATATAGATTATGATAGGATGGATGATATTATAGGATAGAGGACAGGATAGGATAGAGGATACGATATTACAGTGGAGTGGATCAAATAGAGGATAGGATAGGGGATAGGATATTATAGAGGATAGGATAGGATAGAGGATAGGATAGGATAGAGGATAGGATAGGATAGAGGATAGGATAGGATAGAGGATAGGATAGGATAGAGGATAGGATAGGATAGAGGATAGGATAGGATAGAGGATAGGATAGGATAGAGGATAGGATAGGATAGAGGATAGGATAGGATAGAGGATAGGATAGGATAGAGGATACGATAGGATAGAAGATAGGATAGGATAGAGGATAGGATGGGATAGAGGATAGGATAGGATAAAGGATGGGATACGATAGAGTATAGGATATAGGATTGAATAGGATAGAGGATAGGATATGAATGAGGATAGGATAGGATAGAGGATAGGATAAGATAGAGGATAGGATAGGATAGAGGATAGGATAGGATAGAGGATAGGATAGGATAGAGGATAGGATAGAGGATAGGATAGGATAGATGATAGGATAGGATAGAGGATAGGATAGGATAGAGGATAGGATAGAATAGAGGACACGATATTATAGAGGATAGGATAGGATAGAGGATAGGATTGAGGATAGAATAGGTTAGAGGATAGGATAGGATAGAGGATAGGATAGGATAAAGGATAGGATACGATAGAGTATAGGATATAGGATTGAATAGGGTAGAGGATAGGGTAGGATTGAGGATAGGATAGGGTAGGATATAGAATATGATAGGATGGATGATATTATAGGATAGAGGACAGGATAGGATAGAGGATACGATATTACAGTGGAGAGGATCAAATAGAAGATAGGATAGGGGATAGGATATTATAGAGGTAGGATAGGATAGAGGATCGGATAAGATACAGTATGGGATAGGATAGAGGATAGGATAGGATAGAGGAAAGGTTAGGATAGAGGATAGGATAGGATAGAGGATAGGATAGGATAGAGGATAGGCTAGTACAGGATAGGATATAGGATAGGGTAGGATAGAGAATAGGATAGGATAGGATAGAGAATAGGATAGGATAGAGGATAGGATAGGATTGAGGATAGGATAGGATTGAAGATAGGATAGGATAGAGGATCGGATAGGGGATTGGATAGGATAGAGGATAGGATAGGATAGAGGATACGATAGGATAGAAGATAGGATAGGGTAGAGGATAGGATAGGATAGAGGATAGGATAGGATAAAGGATAGGATACGATAGAGTATAGGATATAGGATTGAATAGGATAGATTATAGGATAGGATTGAGGATAGGATAGGATAGAGTATCGCATAGGGGATTGGATAGGATAGAGGATAGCATAGGATAGAGGATACGATATTATAGTGGAGAGGATCGAATAGAGGATAGGATAGGGGATAGGATATTATAGAGGTAGGATAGGATAGAGGATCGGATAAGATACAGTATGGGATAGGATAGAGGATAGGATAGGATAGAGGAAAGGTTAGGATAGAGGCTAGGATAGGATAGAGGATAGGATAGGATAGAGGATAGGCTAGTACAGGATAGGATATAGGATAGGGTAGCATAGAGAATAGGATAGGATAGGATAGAGAATAGGATAGGATAGAGGATAGGATAGGATTGAGGATAGGATAGGATTGAAGATAGGATAGGATAGAGGATCGGATAGGGGATTGGATAGGATAGAGGATAGGATAGGATAGAGGATACGATATTATAGAGGATAGGATAGGACGGAGTATTGGATAGGATAGAGGATAGGATAAGATAGAGGATAGGATAGGGGATTGGATAGGATAGAGGACAGGAGACGATAGAGGATAGGATAGGATAGAGGATAGGATAGGATAGAGGATAGGATAGGATTGAGGATAATATAGGATCGAGGATAGGATAGGATAGAGGATAGGATAGGATAGAGTATAGGATTGAATAGAGGATAGGATAGGTGATTGGATATTATAGAGGATAGGATAGGGGATTGGATAGGATAGAGGATAGGATAGGATAGCGGATAGGATAGGATGGAGTATAGAATAGGATAGAGGATAGGATAGGATAGAGGATAGGATAGGATAGAGGATAGGATACGATGGAGTATAGAATAGGATAGAGGATAGGATAGGATAGAGGATTGGATAGGATAGGATAGAGGATAGGATAGGATAGAGTATAGGATAGGATAGAGGATACGATAGGATAGAAGATAGGATAGGATAGAGGATAGGATAGGATAGAGGATAGGATAGTATAGGATAGAATAGAGGATAGGATAGGATAGAGAATAGGATAGGATAGTTGATATTATAGGAAAGGGGATAGGATATGATAAGGGATACGATATTATAGAGGATAGGATAGGACGGAGGATTGGATAGGATAGAGGATAGGATAAGATAGAGGATAGGATAGGGGATTGGATAGGATAGAGGACAGGAGACGATAGAGGATAGGATAGGATAGAGGATAGGACTCTATCCTAATAGAGGATAGGATAGGATAGCGGATATGATAGGATAGAGGATAGGATAGGATAGAGGACACGATATTATAGAGGATAGGATAGGATAGAGGATAGGATTGAGGATAGAATAGGATAGAGGATAGGATAGGATAGAGGATAGGATCGGATAAAGGATAGGATACGATAGAGTATAGGATATAGGATTGAATAGAATAGAGGATAGGGTAGGATTGAGGATAGGATAGGATAGGATAGAGGATCGGATAGGGGATTGGATAGGATAGAGGATAGGATAGGATAGAGGATAGGATAAGATAGAGGATAGGATAGGATAGAGGATAGGATATAGGATTGAATAGGATAGAGGATAGGATACGATAGAGGATAGGATAGGGTAGGATATAGAATATGATAGGATGGATGATATTATAGGATAGAGGGCAGGATAGGATAGAGGATACGATATTACAGTGGAGAGGATCAAATAGAGGATAGGATAGGGGATAGGATATTATAGAGGATAGGATAGGTTAGAGGATCGGATAAGATACAGGATTGGATAGGATAGAGGATAGGATAGGATAGAGGATAGGATAGGATAGAGGATAGGATAGGATAGAGGATAGGATAGGATAGAGGACAGGATAGCATAGAGGATAGGATTGAGGATAGATTATAGGATAGAGGATAGGATAGGATAGAGGATACGATAGGATAGAAGATAGGATAGGATAGAGGATAGGATAGGATAGAGGATAGGATAGGATAAAGGATAGGATACGATAGAGTATAGGATATAGCATTGCATAGGATAGATTATTGGATAGGATTGAGGATAGGATAGGATTGAGGATAGGATAGGATAGAGGATCGCATAGGGGATTGGATAGGATAGGTGGATAGCATAGGATAGAGGATACGATATTATAGTGGAGAGGATCGAATAGAGGATAGGATAGGGGATAGGATATTATAGAGGTAGGATAGGATAGAGGGTCGGATAAGATACAGTATGGGATAGGATAGAGGATAGGATAGGATAGAGGAAAGGTTAGGATAGAGGATAGGATAGGATAGAGGATAGGATAGGATAGAGGATAGGCTAGTACAGGATAGGATATAGGATAGGATAGGATAGAGAATAGGATAGGATAGGATAGAGAATAGGATAGGATAGAGGATAGGATAGGATTGAGGATAGGATAGGATTGAAGATAGGATAGGATAGAGGATCGGATAGGGGATTGGATAGGATAGAGGATAGGATAGGATAGAGGATACGATATTATAGAGGATAGGATAGGACGGAGTATTGGATAGGATAGAGGATAGGATAAGATAGAGGATAGGATAGGGGATTGGATAGGATAGAGGACAGGAGACGATAGAGGATAGGATAGGATAGAGGATAGGATAGGATAGAGGATAGGATAGGATTGAGGATAATATAGGATCGAGGATAGGATAGGATAGAGGATAGGATAGGATAGAGTATAGGATTGAATAGAGGATAGGATAGGTGATTGGATATTATAGAGGATAGGATAGGGGATTGGATAGGATAGAGGATAGGATAGGATAGCGGATAGGATAGGATGGAGTATAGAATAGGATAGAGGATAGGATAGGATAGAGGATAGGATAGGATAGAGGATAGGATACGATGGAGTATAGAATAGGATAGAGGATAGGATAGGATAGAGGATTGGATAGGATAGGATAGAGGATAGGATAGGATAGAGTATAGGATAGGATAGAGGATACGATAGGATAGAAGATAGGATAGGATAGAGGATAGGATAGGATAGAGGATAGGATAGTATAGGATAGAATAGAGGATAGGATAGGATAGAGAATAGGATAGGATAGTTGATATTATAGGAAAGGGGATAGGATATGATAAGGGATACGATATTATAGAGGATAGGATAGGACGGAGGATTGGATAGGATAGAGGATAGGATAAGATAGAGGATAGGATAGGGGATTGGATAGGATAGAGGACAGGAGACGATAGAGGATAGGATAGGATAGAGGATAGGACTCTATCCTAATAGAGGATAGGATAGGATAGCGGATATGATAGGATAGAGGATAGGATAGGATAGAGGACACGATATTATAGAGGATAGGATAGGATAGAGGATAGGATTGAGGATAGAATAGGATAGATTATAGGATAGGATTGAGGATAGGATAGGATTGAGGATAGGATAGGATAGAGGATCGCATAGGGGATTGGATAGGATAGGTGGATAGCATAGGATAGAGGATACGATATTATAGTGGAGAGGATCGAATAGAGGATAGGATAGGGGATTGGATATTATAGAGGTAGGATAGGATAGAGGATCGGATAAGATACAGTATGGGATAGGATAGAGGATAGGATAGGATAGAGGAAAGGTTAGGATGGAGGATAGGATCGGATAGGGGATTGGATAAGATAGAGGATAGGATAGGATAGAGGATAGGATAAGATAGAGGATAGGATAGGGGATTGGATAGGATAGAGGACAGGAGACGATAGAGGATAGGATAGGATAGAGGATAGGATATAGGATTGAATAGGATAGAGGATAGGATACGATAGAGGATAGGATAGGGTAGGATATAGAATATGATAGGATGGATCATATTATAGGATAGAGGACAGGATAGGATAGAGGATAGGATAGGATAGAGGATAGGATAGGATAGAGGATAGGATAGAGAATAGGATAGGATAGAGGATAGGATAGGATTGGGGATAAGATAGGATCGAGGATAGGATAGGATAGAGGATTGGATAGGATAGAGGATAGGATAGGATAGAGGATAGGATAGGATAGAGGATAGGATAGTATAGGATAGGATATAGGATAGGATAGGATAGAGGATAGGATAGGGTAGGATATAGAATATGATAGGATGGATGATATTATAGGATAGAGGACAGGATAGGATAGAGGATACGATATTACAGTGGAGAGGATCAAATAGGATAGGGGATAGGATATTATAGAGGATAGGATAGGATAAAGGATCGGATAAGATACAGTATTGGATAGGATTGAGGATAGGATAGGATAGAGGATAGGATAGGATAGAGGATAGGATAGGATAGGGGATAGGATAGGATAGAGGATTGGATAGGATAGAGGATTGGATAGGATAGAGGATACGATAGGATAGAAGATAGGATAGGATAGAGGATAGGAGACGATAGAGGATAGGATAGGATAGATGAGATTATAGGAAAGAGTATAGGATATGATACAGGATACGATATTATAGAGGATAGGATAGGATAGAGGATAGGATAGAATACAGGATAGGATAGGATAGAGAATAGGATAGGATAGTTGATATTATAGGAAAGGGGATAGGATATGATAAGGGATACGATATTATAGATGATAGGATAGGACCTAGGATTAGATAGGATAGAGGATAGGATAAGATAGAGGATAGGATAGGGGATTGGATAGGATAGAGGACAGGAGACGATAGAGGATAGGATAGGATAGAGGATAGGATAGGATAGAGGATAGGATAGGATAGCGGATAGGATAGGATAGAGGATAGGATAGGATAGAGGACACGATATTATAGAGGATAGGATAGAATAGAGGATAGGATTGAGGATAGAATAGGATAGAGGATAGGATAGGATAGAGGATAGGATAGGATAAAGGATAGGATACGATAGAGTATAGGATATAGGATTGAATAGGGTAGAGGATAGGGTAGGATTGAGGATAGGATAGGATAGGATAGAGGATAGGATAGGATAGAGGATCGGATAGGGGATTGGATAGGATAGAGGATAGGATAGGATAGAGGATAGGCTAAGATAGAGGATAGGATAGGGGATTGGATAGGATAGAGGACAGGAGACGATAGAGGATAGGATAGGATAGAGGATAGGATATATGATTGAATAGGATAGAGGATAGGATACGATAGAGGATAGGATAGGGTAGGATATAGAATATGATAGGATGGATGATATTATAGGATAGAGGACAGGATAGGATAGAGGATACGATATTACAGTGGAGAGGATCAAATAGAGGATAGGATAGGGGATAGGATAGGATAGAGGATTGGATAGGATAGAGGATTGGATAGGATAGAGGATACGATAGGATAGAAGATAGGATAGGATAGAGGATAGGATAGGATAGAGGATAGGATAGGATAGAGGATACGATAGGATAGAAGATACGATAGGATAGAAGATAGGATAGGATAGATGATAGGATAGGATTGAGGATAGGATAGGATAGAGGACAGGATAGGATAGAGGATAGGATTGGATAGAGGACAGGATAGGATAGAGGATAGGATAGAGAATAGGATAGGATAGAGGATAGGATAGGATTGGGGATAAGATAGGATCGAGGTAGGATAGGATAGAAGTTTGGATAGGATAGAGGATAGGATAGGATAGAGGATAGGATAGTATAGAGGATAGGATAGGATAAAGGATAGGATACGATAGAATATAGGATATAGGATTGAATAGGATAGAGGATAGGATAGGATTGAGGATAGGATAGGATTGAGGATAGGATAGGATTGAGGATAGGATAGGATAGAGGATCGGATAGGGGATTGGATAGGATAGAGGATAGGATAGGATAGAGGATACGATATTATAGTGGAGAGGATCGAATAGAGGATAGGATAGGGGATAGGATATTATAGAGGATAGGATAGGATAAAGGATCGGATAAGATACAGTATTGGATAGGATTGAGGATAAGATAGGATAGAGGATAGGATAGGATAGAGGATAGGATAGAGAATAGGATAGGATAGAGGATAGGATAGGATTGGGGATAAGATAGGATGCAGGTAGGATAGGATAGAGGTTTGGATAGGATAGAGGATAGGATAGGATAGACGATAGGATAGAGGATAGGATAGAATGGAGGATAGGATAGTATAGGATAGGATATAGGATAGGATAGGATAGAGAATAGGATAGGATAGAGGATAGGATAGGATTGAGGATAATATAGGATCGAGGATAGGATAGGATAGAGGATAGGATACGATAGAGGATAGGATAGTATAGGATAGGAAATAGGATAGGATAGGATAGAGTATAGGATATAGGATTGGATAGAGGAGAGGATAGGGGATAGGATATTATAGAGGATAGGATAGGATAGAGGATCGCATAAGATACAGTATTGGATAGGATAGAGGATAGGATAGGATAGAGGATAGGATAGGATAGAGGATAGGATAGGATAGAGGATAGGATAGGATAGAGGATAGGATAGGATAGAGGATAGGATAGGATAGAGGATAGGATAGGATAGAGGATAGGATAGGATAGAGGATAGGATAGTATAGGATAGGATATAGGATAGGATAGGATAGAGAATAGGATAGGATAGAGGATAGTATACTATTGAGGATAATATAGGATCGAGGATAGGATAGGATAGAGGATAGGATAGGATGGAGTATAGAATAGGATAGAGGATAGGATAAGATGGAGGATAGGACAGGGGATTGGATAGGATAGGATAGAGGATACGATATTATAGTGGAGAGGATCGAATAGAGGATAGGATAGGGGATAGGATATTATAGAGGATAGGATAGGATAGAGGATCGGATAAGATACAGTATTGGATAGGATAGAGGATAGGATAGGATAGAGGATAGGATAGGATAGAGGATAGGACAGGATAGAGGATAGGATAGAGAATAGGATAGGATAGAGGATAGGATAGGATTGGGGATAAGATAGGATCGAGGATAGGATAGGATAGAGGATTGGATAGGATAGAGGATAGGGTAGGATAGAGGATAGGATAGGATAGAGGATAGGATAGTATAGGATAGGATGTAGGATAGGATAGGATAGAGAATAGGATAGGATAGATGATAAGATAGGATTGAGGATAGGATAGGATTGAGGATAGGATAGGTTAGAGGATCGCATAAGATACAGTATTGGATAGGATAGAGGATAGGATAGGATAGAGGATAGGATAGGATAGAGGATAGGATAGGATAGAGGATAGGATAGGATAGAGGATAGGATAGGATAGAGGATAGGATAGGATAGAGGATAGGATAGGATAGAGGATAGGATAGTATAGGATAGGATATAGGATAGGATAGGATAGAGAATAGGATAGGATAGAGGATAGTATACTATTGAGGATAATATAGGATCGAGGATAGGATAGGATAGAGGATAGGATAGGATGGAGTATAGAATAGGATAGAGGATAGGATAGGATAGAGGATAGGATAAGATGGAGGATAGGACAGGGGATTGGATAGGATAGGATAGAGGATACGATATTATAGTGGAGAGGATCGAATAGAGGATAGGATAGGGGATAGGATATTATAGAGGATAGGATAGGATAAAGGATCGGGTAAGATACAGTATTGGATAGGATAGAGGATAGGATAGGATAGAGGATAGGATAGGATAGAGGATACGATAGGATAGAAGATAGGATAGGATAGAGGATAGGATAGGATAGAGGATAGCATACGATAGAGGATAGGATAGGGTAGGATATAGAATAGGATAGGATGGATGATATTATAGGATAGAGGATAGGATAAGATAGAGGGTACGATATTATAGAGGATAGGATAGGATAGAGGATCGGATAGGATACAGGATTGGATAGGATAGAGGATACGATATTATAGAGGATAGGATCCTCTATGATTACGTTCTAGCAGAATATACCAGAATATACTTGAATATACCAGAATATACCATAATATTACTAGAATATAGAAGAATATACGAGAATATACCTGAATATACTAGAATATAGCAGAATGTACTGGAATATACCAGAATATACCATAATATTACTAGAATATAGAAGAATATACGAGAATATACCTGAATATACTAGAATATATCAGAATATACCAGAATATACAAGAATATACCATAATATACCATAATTTTACTCGAATATAGAAGAATATACGAGAATATACCATAATGTTACTAGAACATAGAAGAATATACCAGAATATACCATAATATTACTAGAATATAGAAGAATGTACCAGAATATACCATAATATTACTAGAATATAGAAGAATATACCAGAATATACCATAATATTACTAGGATATAGAAGAATATTCGCGAATATACTAGAATATAGCAGAATATACCAGAATATACTTGAATATACCAGAATATACCATAATATTACTCGAATATAGAAGAATATACCAGAATATACCATAATATTACTAGAATATAGAAGAATATAACAGAATATACCATAATATTACAAGAATATAGAAGAATATACCAGAATATACCATAATATTACTAGAATATAGAAGAATATACCAGAATATACCTGAATATACCTGAATATACTAGAATATAGCAGAATATACCAGAATATACTTGAATATACCAGAATATACCATATATAACTCGAATATAGAAGAATATACGAGAATATACAATAATATTACTAGAATATAGGTGAATATACCATAATATTACTCGAATATAGAAGAATATTCGCGAATATACTAGAATATAGCAGAATATACCAGAATATACTTGAATATACCAGAATATACCATAATATTACTCGAATATAGAAGAATATACCAGAATATACCATAATATTACTAGAATATAGAAGAATATAACAGAATATACCATAATATTACAAGAATATAGAAGAATATACCAGAATATACCATAATATTACTAGAATATAGAAGAATATACCAGAATATACCATAATATTACTAGAATATAGAAGAATATACCAGAATATACCATAATATTACCCGAATATAGAAGAATATACGAGAATATACGATAATATTACTAGAATATAGGAGAATATACCAGAATATACCATAATATTACTAGAATATAGAAGAATATACGAGAATATACCTGAATATACTAGAATATAGCAGAATGTACCGGAATATACCAGAATATACCATAATATTACTAGAACATAGAAGAATATACGTGAATATACCTGAATATACTAGAATATACCAGAATATACCACAATATACAAGAATATACCATAATATACCATAATATTACTCGAATATAGAAGAATATACGAGAATATACCATAATGTTAATAGAACATAGAAGAATATACCTGAATATACCATAATATTACTAGAATATAGAAGAATATACCAGAATATACCATAATATTACTAGAATATAGAAGAATATACCAGAATATACCATAATATTACTAGAATATAGAAGAATATACCAGAATATACAATAATATTACTAGAATATAGAAGAATATACCAGAATATACTTGAATATTCCAGAATATACCATAATATTACTCGAATATGGAAGAACATACGAGAATATACGATAATATTACTAGAATATAGGAGAATATACCATAATATTACTAGAATATAGAAGAATATACCAGAATATACCATAATATTACTAGAATATAGAAGAATATACCAGAATATACATTAATATTACTAGAATATAGAAGAATATACCAGAATATACTTAAACATTCCAGAATATACCATAATATTACTCGAATATGGAAGAACATACGAGAATATACGATAATATTACTAGAATATAGGAGAATATACCATAATATTACTAGAATATAGAGGAATATTCGCGAATATACTAGAATATAGCAGAATATACCAGAATATACTTGAATATACCAGAATATACCATAATATTACTCGAATATAGAAGAATATACGAGAATATACCAAAATATACTAAAATATAACAGAATATAATAGAATATACGAGAATATAGCAGAATATGAAAGAATATACCATAATATTACTAGAATATGGAAGAATATAAGAGAATATACCATAATATTACTAGAATATAGAAGAATATACCAGAATATACCATAATATTACTAGAATATAGAAGAATATTCGAGAATATACCAGAATATAGTAGAATATACCAGAATATACTTGAATATACCATAATATACCAAAATATTACTCGAATATAGAAGAATATACGAGAATCTACCATAATATTACTAGAATATAGAAGAATATAACAGAATATACCATAATATTACAAGAATATAGAAGAATATTCCAGAATATACCTGAATATACCTGAATATACTAGAATATGGCAGAATATACCAGAATATACTTGAATATACCAGAATATACCATAATATTACTCGAATATGGAAGTATATACGAGAATATACCATAATATTACTAGAATATAGAAGAATATACCAGAATATACCATAATATTACTAGAACATAGAAGACTATACGAGAATATACCTGAATATACTAGAATATAGCAGAATGTACCAGAATATACCAGAATATACCATAATATTACTAGAATATAGAAGAATATACGTGAATATACCTGAATATACTAGAATATAATAGGATATACCAGAATATAACAGAATATGCCATAATATACCATAATATTACTCGAATATAGAAGAATATACGAGAATATACCTGAATATACGAGAATATAGCAGAATATACCAGAATATACCATAATATTACTAGAATATAGAAGAATATACCAGAATATACCATAATATTACTAGAATATAGAAGAATATACCAGAATATACCATAATATTACTAGAATATAGAAGAATATACCAGAATATACCTGAATATACTAGAATATAGCAGAATATACCAGAATATACCAGAATATAACATAATATACCATAATATTACTCGAATATAGAAGAATATACGAGAATATACCATAATATTACTAGAATATAGAAGAATATACCAGAATATACCATAATATTACTCGAATATAGAAGAATATACGAGAATATACCATAATATTACTAGAACATACAAGAATATACCAGAATATACCATAATATTACTAGAATATAGAAGAATATACCAGAATATACCATAATATTACTAGAATATAGAAGAATATACCAGAATATACCATAATATTACTAGAATATAGAAAAATATACCAGAATATACCATAATATTACTAGAATATAGAAGAATATACCAGAATATACCATAATATTACTAGAATATAGAAGAATATACCAGAATATACCTGTATTTACCTGAATATACTAGAATACAGCAGAATATACCAGAATATACTTGAATATTCCAGAATATACCATAATGTTCGCGACGTACTTTCGCGATTGTTGCCCGCCAACTTAATCTTGGGCAACTATTTGAACGGATACGGAAGACTGGATTGGAACAGGAAAGGAATCGCGTTTCGTCCCGAACCTGTCGGAGGACTCGTCAGTAAGGCTATTCCGACAGGTCCTGCCTTAGACGCGCGCGGATCCGAGTGATCCGTATTGTATTCGCCTTGCCGTGTGCAAGGCGATTTGACTCTCGGTATAATTGACTGTAAGTGTCACGTGTTCAAGATCTTGTATGGACTCATTGCAAGCTAGACTTCCAGACTCAACGCGAAGTTGTAAGGTTCGGATGAGACCTGTGGTGTTGCTCGTCCGAAGATCGTGTATGAACTGTATTTGCAGCTCGACCGCCTTTCAGAATTAACTCGAGGTCATAGGCTCCCCATGGCTGAGAGGTTGGCCTTAGGTGGTTATAGGCTCCTCGTGGCTGAGAGGTTGGCCTTAGGTGTAGGAGAGGTATGTGTCGCTCGTTGCGACGAGAAAGGAAGCTCTCCGGATTGGTTAGGGAAAACTTGCATTTTCCAATCAGCATGCCCTTAATTGTTCAAACTCCCTTCCACAGGCTCAGGCTAAGAGCCTGGTTGGAAGGAAGAGTGGGGCGATGCATAACTTGGGAAAAACCGAGTGTTTTGGTAATTCGACGCTGTCGAAAGGTCGATTGTCATAGACCCTTGAACCGTGTCATGAATTTATGGCCTGACCGTACTTAGTGGCCGCGAGCGAAGGATATACATCCTTGGGCCGTATCTAAAGAACGCGAAGGTTTTGCAGACCCATCTTGTGTATACAAACATCGTTCGGTCGGTCCGATTGTAAACAGCTTCGAGATGATGAGGGCCAAAGTTGCTATTTGGTTACGTCTCTAAATCACGAATGTTTTGAAATAAAAGGAGCTACGAACAAAGACCCTCTGTAAGACCCTTTCGTTTATCGATAGCATGAAGAAACGATTCATGCTTAAGATGACAGTTCTGTTGCGACGGAACATGCTCCCCCTCGTTGATCGAGTCGATCGATCAATAGTAAATGTGATAACCTTGACTCACCTTGGTTATGCTGACGTCGTGGCACCGAGCGATTGTGCACTGTCTGAATCGGGAAGAGGTGCTAACCTTTTAACGTTCCGTTTGTATGTGCCGTTGATGGTGCGAACGGTTACTGCGCGTATGATACCGTCGGTTCCTGGGTGTACTTGTTGTACTCGACCCAGATGCCAACACAATGGTGGGAGATGATCGTACTTCAAAAGTACGATGGTCCCGATGCTGATGTTGTGAGACCCTTTGTTCCATTTGTGTCGGAGGTTAAGTTGATGAATATATTCCTTGTGCCATCGGGTCCAGAAGTCTTGTTTGACCTTCTGGATATGTTGCCAATTGGATAGGCGATTTGATGGCGATTTGCTGAAATCAGTCTCGGTGATGCACGTCAAAGAACCACCGATCAGGAAATGGCCGGGCGTAAGAGCGGATATATCGTTTGGATCTGACGAGAGTGGTGTCAGAGGACGCGAATTGAGTATGGCTTCGATCTCGATAACGAATGTGGTGAATTGTTCGTATGTGAATAATTCTTCACCGACAACACGTTTGACATGGTGTTTAAATGATTTGACGGCGGCTTCCCACAGTCCGCCGAAATGAGGTGACAGAGCGGGCATGAAATGCCATGATATAGATTTGGATGTGAGAAAGTAATTGAATTTCTCATCCTTAGATAATGTTTGGTGGAGTTCCGTTAACTCATTGTTGGCACCGACGAAGTTGGTACCGTTGTCTGAATCTAGGTTTTTGCACATTCCTCTCCGCGCGATGAATCGTTTAAGTGCCGCGATAAATGCTTCGGTGGTCAGGTCGCTGACTACTTCCAAATGGACGGCCTTTGTTGCAAAGCAAATGAACACGGCCACGTAGACCTTAACTCGGGTCCGATTTCTGAATTGTCGTTCCTTTATGAAGAAGGGACCGCAATAATCTATTCCGCTGTTGATGAAAGGACGACCCTCGGTGACGCGCGCGGCAGGTAGGTTGCCCATTACATATTCGACGCTGGTGGGTTTTACCCGGAAACATCTGACGCATTGCCTAATGATTTGGCGTGTGGTGTTTTTTCCATTTATTGGCCAATACAATTGTCGCACATCGTATAACGTGGTTGTGATTCCAGCGTGATGATTTCGTAGGTGTGAATCACGAATTATGAGTTTGGTGACGTGATGCTCTCGAGGTAGAAGTATCGGATGTCTCTGTTCAAAAGGCAGGGTAGAATTTTGTAATCGTCCCCCCACGCGTAATACTCTTGAGTCGTCAAGAAACGGACATAATGGCATCAGATTGCTAGTGTTTGGTAATCTTCCGATTTTCAAATCACGTATGTCATGAGCAAATGTAACAGCTTGTAATAATCTTATTATTCGGTCGTTCGCGTCTTGTAATTCTTTAATAGACAAAGGTCCTGAGGCCCGATGTTTGGTTCGAAAACGTAAACAATAGGCAACGACTCGTCTGAGTTTTTGAATGCTCGAGTATCGCATGAGAATCTCGTCGGTTTGGGTGATCAAGCCTACTAAACACGTCACCGTCCGTAGTTCAGGTAGCTCCTCACACCTGGCAAATCTTGCTGGTGGCCATTTGGCTTGCTCTTGGGTGAGCCACTTGGGTCCGTTGCGCCAAAGGTGATTGTTGTTGAATT
This sequence comes from Halictus rubicundus, assembly GCF_050948215.1. Taxonomy (NCBI): domain Eukaryota; kingdom Metazoa; phylum Arthropoda; class Insecta; order Hymenoptera; family Halictidae; genus Halictus; species Halictus rubicundus. Next base: position 4,574 of record NW_027488671.1, on the reverse strand, counting down.
CTACGGCGGTGGTTCCCCGAGAAATGAGGTCGGCTGGATTGTCAGTTGACCTAACATGTCGCCATGATTGAATGTCCGTTTTGCGTTGAATATCTGCTACGCGGTTCGCAACGAAAGTCTTTAAAGTAGAAGGTTGTTTTTTCAACCAGCCTAGGACGACGGTCGAATCAGTCCAGAAAATGGTTTTGTCGATATTGTGTGTTAACGCGTTTCGCACGGTTTGGGATAACGTGGCTAATAGTACGGCGCCGCATAGTTCTAAACGCGCTAGGGTTATCTGACTGAGCGGCGCGACCCGTGATTTTGCGCAAAGTAGGTGCGCGTGAATGGACCCGGAATGATCGGTTGTTCGTATATATAAGCAGGCGCCGTAGGCCTTTTCGCTAGCGTCGCAAAAGCCGTGTAATTCGGTCCGTTTTGCATTTTTTATCCTTACAAGGCGTTTGAATTCAATATCGTTGAGTTGTTGTAGAGTGCTTTCGAAATTTGTCCATTTGTGTGGATGCTGGTAGGTACGGACTCGTCCCAGGTGATTTTCAAGGTCCAGAGTCGTTGCATTATGATTTTGGCAATGATCGTAATAGGGCCGAGCAAGCCGAGTGGATCGTATATTTTTGCAATTGTTGATAAGATATTTCGTTTGCTGACCTCGGTTGTCGTTGTTGGTTGGACTGAATATCTAATCGTGTCATGCTGGGCATCCCATGATATTCCTAGTGTTTTCATGGTGGATGCATCTCCCAGAATTTTTGGATGGATTAATTCCTTGCTCAGACTCGATAGCAATTTCGGTTCGTTCGACGCCCACTGTCGAATATTAAGAGCACCTTTCTTCAACAAGGTTATTGTTTGATGTTGTAACCTCTTCGCTTCTGTGATTGAATCGGTGCCGGTCAATAAATCGTCGACGTATAAGTCTCTTTTGATACGAGCTGCTGCTTCCGGAAAATTGCGTTCTTCATCGGTCGCTAACTGGTGTAGACTTCGTATAGCCAAATATGGAGCTGATGCGAGTCCGAAAGTAACAGTGGTCAATTCGTATGTCTTTATTTCTTCGTGTTTGTTGTTGTTTTCTGAGAGCTACTCTGATGCGATGCGTTGCGGAGATGTTTGAACATCTCTGCCGCGTGAGGCATGCGTGTGTCGACTAGGGTTTGCTCCCATGTACGGCGCGTTTCGTGGTCCATGCGATCGATCGCGATGCTCGTGATGAAATCGTTTGCGATATCCTCCCAAGATCGGCCGAGCGATTGTAACGAACGGATGTGGGATTGCATGTAATTGATCAAATTGTTGATCGAATTTGGCGTACCGTCCGGCATTGCCGGTGTCTCGAGTAATAGTGCGGTGTGTCGTAGAACGAGCGCGCGTTGGTTGTCATAAGTCTCTAATAATTGAGCCCACGCGGCTTTGTAATTTTCTTCGCTCATTGTGAACGATTCGATGGCGGATTCGGCTTGTCCTGATACTGATAACCTCAGGTAATTAAATCGTTGTATGTCAGTGAGTCCGGTGTGACCGTGGATCAAGCTTAAAAACGCGTCTTTAAATGGTAGCCATTTCTCGAGACGACCGTCGAAACGAGGAAGATTGATCTTCGGGAGATGTATTCCGGTGATGCTATTTGATGTGGACGGTGCCGGCGAATCGGTCGTGGTTCTCATAGATTGACTTGGTGTCAATGAGAAACTTTCCGATAATTGTATCGCGCTCGCTAATGCGTCGTCGTACGCGGTGGTTACAGTTTTGCGCTCGGTTTCGGTTTGGTCGAAGTCTTCGTATTGACCTAATTCGTCTTGCGCGTCGTTGAAGGCGTCGAACTGTTTTCTTAGCCGATCTATTCGTTCGCGTAGTTTTGTACGTGCGGTCGCGGAATCTTGATATTCTGACAACTCGGTGGTGAAGTTTGTCAAATTCGAGGTAAAAACGCGTTGTTTATGTTTGAGGGCGCGAATGCGTTGATTCCTTTTGATCGCGTTAGCCATTTTCGCTGTCTTACTGAGAATTGCCCAATTGAAATTCCTGATCGGTAAATTCAGAATAACGTGCCTACCTTGAGCTGATGTAGTTGGTTGAAATGTCTTGTCAGCTGCTGTCTAACTGGCTGGTCAGCGATGATGGTTGGTCGTGGCTGCCTTCGTCCACCCTGGCTGATCAGCAATGTCGGTTGATCGCGGCTAAGGCTGTCTGATTCCTTTAATCCGATTGTCCACACTAGTTTGTCTTTCCACTCACTGCACTGTCACTAGGCCACCGTATCCGGCTCGAAGGACCAAATGTTCGCGACGTACTTTCGCGATTGTTGCCCGCCAACTTAATCTTGGGCAACTATTTGAACGGATACGGAAGACTGGATTGGAACAGGAAAGGAATCGCGTTTCGTCCCGAACCTGTCGGAGGACTCGTCAGTAAGGCTATTCCGACAGGTCCTGCCTTAGACGCGCGCGGATCCGAGTGATCCGTATTGTATTCGCCTTGCCGTGTGCAAGGCGATTTGACTCTCGGTATAATTGACTGTAAGTGTCACGTGTTCAAGATCTTGTATGGACTCATTGCAAGCTAGACTTCCAGACTCAACGCGAAGTTGTAAGGTTCGGATGAGACCTGTGGTGTTGCTCGTCCGAAGATCGTGTATGAACTGTATTTGCAGCTCGACCGCCTTTCAGAATTAACTCGAGGTCATAGGCTCCCCATGGCTGAGAGGTTGGCCTTAGGTGGTTATAGGCTCCTCGTGGCTGAGAGGTTGGCCTTAGGTGTAGGAGAGGTATGTGTCGCTCGTTGCGACGAGAAAGGAAGCTCTCCGGATTGGTTAGGGAAAACTTGCATTTTCCAATCAGCATGCCCTTAATTGTTCAAACTCCCTTCCACAGGCTCAGGCTAAGAGCCTGGTTGGAAGGAAGAGTGGGGCGATGCATAACTTGGGAAAAACCGAGTGTTTTGGTAATTCGACGCTGTCGAAAGGTCGATTGTCATAGACCCTTGAACCGTGTCATGAATTTATGGCCTGACCGTACTTAGTGGCCGCGAGCGAAGGATATACATCCTTGGGCCGTATCTAAAGAACGCGAAGGTTTTGCAGACCCATCTTGTGTATACAAACATCGTTCGGTCGGTCCGATTGTAAACAGCTTCGAGATGATGAGGGCCAAAGTTGCTATTTGGTTACGTCTCTAAATCACGAATGTTTTGAAATAAAAGGAGCTACGAACAAAGACCCTCTGTAAGACCCTTTCGTTTATCGATAGCATGAAGAAACGATTCATGCTTAAGATGACAGTTCTGTTGCGACGGAACACATAATATTACTCAAATATAGAAGAATATACGAGAATATACCAAAATATACTAGAATATAGCAGAATATAATAGAATATACCATAATATTACTAGAATATAGAAGAATATACGAGAATATACCTGAATATACTAGAATATAGCAGAATATGCCAGAATATACCATAACATTACTAGAATATAGAAGACTATACGAGAATATACCTGAATATACTAGAATATAGCAGAATGTACCAGAATATACCAGAATATACCATAATATTACTAGAATATAGAAGAATATACGAGAATATACCTGAATATACCAGAATATACCAGAATATACCAGAATATAACATAATATACCATAATATTACTCGAATATAGAAGAATATACCAGAATATACCATAATATTACTAGAATATAGAAGAATATACCAGAATATACCATAATATTACTCGAATATAGAAGAATATACGAGAATATACCATAATATTACTAGAACATAGAAGAATATACCAGAATATACCATAATATTACTAGAATATAGAAGAATATACCAGAATATACCATAATATTACTAGAATATAGAAGAATATACCAGAATATACCATAATATTACTAGAATATAGAAGAATATACCAGAATATACTTGAATATACCAGAATATACCATAATATTACTCGAATATAGAACAATATACGAGAATATACGATAATATTACTAGAATATAGGAGAATACACCATAATATTACTAGAATATAGAAGAATATTCGAGAATATACTAGAATATAGCAGAATATACCAGAATATACTTGAATATACCAGAATATACCATAATATTACTCGAATATGGAAGTATATACGAGAATATACCATAATATTACTAGAATATAGAAGAATATACCAGAATATACCATAATATTACTAGAGTATAGAAGAATATACCAGAATATACCATAATATTACTAGAATATAGAAGAATATACGAGAATATACCAGAATATACTAGAATATAGCAGAATATACTAGAATATAGCAGAATATACCAGAATATACCAGAACATACCATAATATTACTAGAATATAGAAGAATATACGAGAATATACCTGAATATACTAGAATATAGCAGAATATGCCAAAATAAACCATAATGTTACTCGAATATAGAAGAATATACGAGAATATACCATAATGTTACTAGAGCATAGAAGAATATACCAGAATATACCATAATATTACTAGAATATAGAAGAATATACGAGAATATATGATAATATTACTAGAATATAGGAGAAT